>NC_140934.1:121994321-123194321 GCF_014529385.1 Adiantum capillus-veneris | reverse complement strand
GAAAGTTATTACAAGATTGTGTGGTCGGCACCCCCTCCCACTAAACGCAGAAAGACTAATTTTGATTGAGAAACATTTTTCTCTACGTGTATTTGGCATTGGGTATGGGTGCCAAGCACTCAGAGCCGCCTATTTGATGTCCTACACAGCTCAGGCTCTGGCTACAAGGGTTGAAGACCCGGAGAGCTTAGATCCATACAGCAAGCGGATGTTTCTGAGGGAAAGAAGATGTCTGATGCCCATGGGGATGCTGCCATCAACAGAGGCATGAGCTCGTCTACAAAGCTTGCACATGAAAGAGGTACAAAGTGAGGAAGAAGGAGATGCATCAAAGAGGATAAAAACGACGGGCTCAGGTCCATCTTCTCCCACCCCTGACTCGTGACCGTCGCCACCTCGCATGGAGCTCCACCGCATTTGAAGCTCTCCAAGCCATCTACTTCTTCTTTTTGCGGATATGTTGTAAAGACCGTGTAATTTCTGAACTCTTAAGAAGTTTTTTCTGCCTTGCTTTATGAATTAGTCGTCTATAAGTCCATTGGTGTAACTCTAATAGGCTATTGGCCTTATCTTTTCCTCCCCCATATCTACTGTGCTTAAAATAACCTGTTCTTGCCATGTAGTGGGTTTTTTCCATGCCTTGTGTGGACCATGTTGATAGTGATCCGTATGTCTTGGCAAAATATGGACCATGGTTGAACAGTATGTGCTACATTGAAATAAAACAAAATGGTCAGTAGAGTACAATTTAAAATTTTGTTTTGTATACATAGAATGCCAACCCACCATGTAATGTGTGATATGTTGCCCACCCCACCCTGTAAGGTAAGCCTTTTTCCAATCCAGCAAAGCTGCTTGAAATGATGTGAGCTTACTTTGGTCCCAAGAATGCTGCTCAACGTAGTGGAAAAATTTATCTAGTGATTTCCACACGTTCGCCTTGTGATTCTGGATTGCCCCATCACCAGCATTGTCTCTAAACACTTTATGTAATTGTTTCCATTTGTTGATTAGGTTTCTCCTTTATTCTCTATCTGAATCTTTGAGGCTAAACCCAAGAAACCTTCTTGCCTTCACGCCGCCTATCGATGCTTTCCTAGGTACCTTGTACCGACTTTGAGACATCTTAGGGTCCTCTTCGATTTTGACATTGCCTCCTTGTAAACCAATGTTTGAGAGCACTCTTTTTAATGCTTTGATCACCCTTTTCGACTCACTCACTGGCTTTAATGTTCATGCAAAACATATGTACAAATGAAGCATCTTTTCAATTATTCGACAAAGTGCATGAAGTGTATAGACGTGAACTCTACAGAGGAATATCAAGCACTCGTTTAAAAGTCTTATCTTGAAGATGTATGTTGGGAGCTCTATTCCATTGCACACTCTCAAGAGATTGTGCATTAGCCATGCAATATAAGCATGAATTTTCCAGAACTGCTCCGTGTGTTATGTTGTACATACACTTAAGAGTCTTTAAGTCACCTGCCATGTGCCATTCCACTGTATAGTCACCAAATACTTCCACTGAAAGAACGGATCCGTTTCTTTGTTCACTGATGATAGAAGGAATTTGAATTTGACTAAAAACCCAATCAAGGATTTCAAAATTTTTCTTATCAACCTGCCAGTGAAAAATGAAAACACAAAATCAACAACCAAATAATCAATATTTTTGTTATAATAGAGTGAACAAAGTATACCTGAAATGATCCTAGAGTTAGAATGTTGTTTTTGGATTGCACGTTGAAGTATCGTGGATCCTCTTTCGTTATTGATGGATCCAGAGCTCTGTTCATGAGGGTAATGGTGACTCTCTCCAGCTTCTTGTTCTTCAGGACCTCGCACTTGTCGAGCTTCAAAACAAACTTGAGAACCCCACCGCGCTCCTCTCTACTAATGTCAAAGAAGTGAACTGCATACCTTTGCAATGCTTCAAGATCAATGAAGAGGTTGTTGTGCACGTTAAACTGTACCTCTCTACCGCCCTTGCCTAAAAACGTTGCTTCAATATGGAATGGTGACCCAAGTTTCTCAAACACCTCATCATTTACGTGCCGGTGAGCAGCCTTTACATGTGATGGCTTTGGCAGCAATGATCCTCTCTATAGTTTATTTTGAGACTTTTTAGCTAATGCTTTGAAGAGTTCCATGTATCCCATCTACAAGATGCCACTCTCATCCAGTTTGCTTGCACTTCCATTGGTTCCAGCTGATTCTTGTTCATGAAGGAGGTAAGGAGCCTCCCTTTCAACTTACGAAATTTTTTTAGAGTTATCATCTCTTTGACTACTTCTTTTGGAACTAAACGGCTGTAATGCACTCTAGCATTGAAGCCTGCACCATTCGAGTTTGGATGCAGTAAAGACCTGCCAAAAAAGTACCATGTGTTATGATCATGTATAGGAAAGTGTATCCATTTCTTAGTGAAACACATTGAAGATACAAAAGCAGAAACAAACTTCGAGTTACCTTAAAGCTCGTATTCGTTTTTTCAGGCCACCACTACCAACCTTCATGTTCTCAATGTTGCACAGATCTTGTTTTCTTTTCTGACTACCAAGCATAGTGTCTTTCTCTCGCAAACTTTTGATCTTCTTCTCAAGGCCTTGGATTGTCTCTTTTTTGATGAAATCTTTTGAGAGCATGCTTCATTAAGTTTCTTTGGCTGCATGTTCTCCATTGCCAGGAAGTTTCTTTGCCTTTCTGCATTTAATCCTCTCATTTCCAAATGTTCGGTGTATCCCAATAGCCCATGAAATGTAACAGGTTAGTGATATTAGAAAAGGGAGGTGGCGCATTTGTCATAGGATCCTTTGGATAAATAGACCCATCGGTCCACAAATCCAAATGATGTTCCTTGTTTGTTCTTCTAAGAACTTTCTCCCGTTGAGATAAGAAAGACTCCCTCCTACATTTCTGCAACGGTGCGTACTCTTGCAATACATCAACATGAAGATGATGTGTGTTCTTTCTTTGGGTAAGTGTTAAAGATGAAGGGGCTGAAGATTTCGACTTCAAATTAGTGTTTTCATCAGGAAAAGAATCGTTCTCCATTCCTAGAGTTGATAGAGAAAAATACGGAGACACGAAACTCATGAGATATCTCAGGTTTTGGGAGGGAAGACCATATTCTCAAGTTTAGAGTTGATATAATTTGTGTGTCTTATGTTTCTGGAGGGAACGCTTGTAAGTTGGAATTTCAAATCATTAGTCATATGGTTAGCTAGATCCTTGACAAGAGAACAAAGGATAAGAATTATAAAGAAGGCAGCTACCTACCAAAGAATGTTATTTTGGATTTTTGTTGCGCAAAAAAGTATCACATAAAATGCACAATTTAACATTTTCATTTTCTCTCTCTAAGCCAACGTGGCACTTCTTAGAGGGCCCAAAAGTGAGTCCAACTTTCTCCTAATGGCTACACCCTTTAACCTTGTTTATGGTCTTGAATTTCTATTGCCGACATTAAGGGTAGCTAAGGATCTTTAGTGGACTCAACATGAATTGTCAAAAAGACTTGAAGATTTAGAAAATCTAGATGAGCAAAGGCTAACTGCCATAGCTCACATCTATGCACAAAAGCGAAAACAAAACAGTTTTTTGATTCCCATCTAATAATAAAAGTCTTCAAGAAAAGGGACTTAGTTTTAATCTATTCCCTTAAGCATGACATTCCCAAGTTTAAGAAAAAGGAAAAGGGACCATTTATCATTGAAGATGTATTTCCAAGTGGAGCAGTAGAGTTGTCCACGGTAGATGGTGAACCAATGGATAATTGGATTAGTGGATGTCGTTTAAAGAAATAAAATTTTCCACTAACCAATGAATTGCTAGAATGAATGCATGCATCCAAGCAACGGAGGATTAAACGAGAGCAGGTTATTGATGAAGCCCAAGAGGAAGCTTGTCTTTGTGTACTCAAACGAAAAGCTGCTCTCAGAAATCAACAGATACCGATTCCCATCAACACTCTCGAAATAGATGACCGACAAGGGGAATTGCCTAAAGATGCAGTTTCGAGAGATGACGAATGGTAAGACGGAATGGACCTACGCATCAAAGTACAACTCAACAATCGTAGCACAAATGCTTTGGTAGACATAGGAGCTAGAGTAAATGCAATCAGTTATTCCACGTACAAGAAAGCAACAAGTCAGTCTTTGACAGTAGGAACAACGACAATCAAAGGATGCAACAAGAACCCAACTTGAACGTGATAGTACATGGATGTTCATGTCCTCATCAAGGTCATCATCAGCTGCGTCTGAACAAAATTTCTCATGCATGAATCTAGATTGATTGGTAACCTTAGAATTTGTATTTGAGAATCCTTCCAAATATTTTTCCAATAAGTACATAGGATCTAGGTCCACCACTTCAGAAGGCTGCTGTAAACTAAGATCACAACATATGACATGCATACTAAACACATCTGCTGTAAACTGCTCTTCAAGTCTTTCACTGTCATCCAAATATCTTTGCACTTCTATAGCACAAAGCTCATCATGTACATTGAAAATCTAATCTAATACCCTATCTGTATCATCATCACAATGAAACCAATCACATTCAAAACCAAGAGATTGCACTTCACTCTGCACCCCCTCGAAATCAGCATCATCAAGTTCATGATCATTCTGCCTAGTGTGAGCCCTATGTCACAAAATCTTGATAAAGAAGAAGTCTGCACCCCCTCTAAATCATCACCAAATTCAAAATCAGTTTGCCACATTGATAGCTCTGGGTCACAGAAACTTGTCAAAAAAGGAGTTTGCACCCCCTCTGAATCATCATCATCACATTCAAGATTAGTTTTTCACTTTGGTAGCTCGGTGTCACAACAACTTGTCAATGAAGGACTCTGCACCCCCACTAAATCAACATTTTGCAAATCTCCAAACACATACTCTTGCTTAACCAAGTTCTCAAAATCAAGTATATCCAAATTCATGGTCCTGCTGCTTTCAACAACAACCTTGGTTTGACCTATAACATGTGTATTATCGGTCATGGTGAGCGGATTTTATACCAAACTTATGGAATCATATATGGGAAATGATATGCCAACTTACTGCCTTAGAATCATAATGGGTCATATACAATAGGGACATACATTCTTTAGCTTGTGATTAAGGTTCAATATTATATTGAGAATGAAGTAAGGTAGAAAAAACACAAAAGTTTTTAGTCCTCAAAATTACGAAATGAGAGTGTGAATAATTGATTTATAATCATTTTCGATTGAGTGTAAGTTTTTTTATTGTAAATTGATGGTGTAAGAGTTTGAAATAATTATATTTGCATTGCAAATAGCTAGATTAAATGTATATTCATTATTTGTTGTAAATGTCAACTACTTGCTTAGACAGTGAACATCAGTTACAATAATTTATTGAAAGATAGAAAATGCAACTATGTTGGATCAAAGTATGATTAATTTGATTTTCTTCTAGATGATGTAGAGCATTAAAATGGATATCTTGAATTGTTTTACTATAGTGTCAAGTTAGGACTAGTACAAATCTTTAGCTTGTCATGTGGCAAACGGGAACATTGTATCAAGGTTTACTACAAAGAAATGGTTATATAATGTATGACAACTTTTAAGTTTGTAAATTGGATTGTATATTTAATGGTTAAATGTAATAGGACTTATTTTGCAAATATTTTTGCCATATCTTTTGTTTGAAGCAAAGTTCGTTCATTTTAAAGTTTTTCTACAATCTACGGTTTTATTCTGATTGTTGTCAAGAAGTTTCAAATTTTGACTTGGGACACTTCTTGGGAGCCAATTTTGAGGGTGCTAAGGTCGGAGTTTGGAATGTTTTGTATGTAGGAAATGTAGTCCTTAATACGACGAAAAATATTGCTTGTTTGATTTTTCTCAAATTCCTTCATTTTGATGATCGTTTTAGCCATAGATTAAGCAAAAAGTGAGAAAATGCTATTTTACTATGTTTTTGTAGAAATTGCCGACTTCTAGGTAAATTTTCGGCCAAATCGAGCAGGATATGCATTTTTTTGCATCACACGACTATGAAAGAGCTTGACGAGATGGACAAATGCATATGAGACGGGCACGATCAAATTCGAAACCGTTTGGGACCTGAATTAAATAGGGACCTGACTATAGCACTTGCTGAAGCAAGGTCCTTCTCTGTATGACGACGTATCAAGCAGGCCAGTGATCTTCAACATGCTAAGCTCACCTGCAAGTTGATGACAATTTGCAACCCTAGCCCGCCATTATACTCTCTCTCTCTCTCTCTCTCTCTCTCTCTCTCTCTCTCTCTCTCTCTCTCTCTCGCTCCTGTATAAGTAGAGATATTTTGGGGCCACAATTTCTGTGAAGCGAAACACAAAGGCCATTCAAAACATGCAAGGAGGCATATTTTTCCCTCATGTGAACCGAAACACAAAGGCCATTCAGAACATTCAGAACACGCAAGGAGGCATCTTTTGCCCTCTTGTGAAACTTCGTGGCATTTCCAAAGCACACAAGGCAACGCTTTTCATGCAAGATCTCACCCGAAGCAAGCAAGCACATTGGCTAGAAGGAGACATGGAGACAACCATTTGAAGGGATATGGACGATGGATTCGAGTAGGTTAACGATTACTACAAGCAGTGTTCGAGAAAAATGTGTCTCAACTTAATATCATACCGTTTTCAATTACAAAGCTGCTCGTTGAGGGCAAGGGGAAAAGGAAAAGTTCCATCCCAAACAAAGAAAAATAGTGTTAAAACCCAAAAATAAACCCAATTTTCTAAAATTTACTCTTGGCAAATTTAAGGAAAGAAAAATGATTTTTCCCGAACACTAACTACAAGTGAAGGAAAGAAGGAACTCTTGCCTCCTTTATTGTGGGCGATTGGGGACGCAAGCCATGTAATAAGGATACATTCATGGCCGTCAGGTTAATTAGTGGGTAAATTTCCCGGGGACTTTGGACGCGGGCACAGGGGGAACTAGTGTGCCCGACCATGTGCCCACAGTTTTGCCTTTGGCATCTTTGAAGAGGATATTCTGTACGCCAGTCCCCGCAAGCACTTCGTAGCTCACAGTAACATCATAGATGTTCTTCCCCTTGTTGAGAAACCCGACCCTAGTTCCAAAGCCCTTGGCACCTGTATAACAGGACTTGATTTTGAGGTGTTTTAGCAAAAAAATTTGTTTTTCTAGGAAGTTTTGGTCATTTTAAAGTTAGTCCACTGTGTAGAAGGATGTGTGGGTTGTTTTTGTCCAATAAAATTTTTTGATCCGGAAGACACTTTCCGGGGCATTTTTGAAGGTGTTAACGTGGGATTTTGGAAAAGTGTTGTATGAAGCGATTGAAGCCTGTGTTATAAGGAACAACTTTGGTTCTCTGAGTCTTTAGAGATTTTGATGTTTTGATGCTAGTTGAGGGCCAAAGATTAAGAAAAAAGTGGGATTTGCTGTTTTTGCATTGTTTTTGTAGAAAATTCTATTTTGCAAGTTGATTTTCAGCAAATCAGAGCAGGCTATGGAAATTTTGTGTGAGACGGACTTGGGCTTTTTTGGCTCCGTTTGGGAGTTATGTTCAGTTGAAGATAGCTAAAATTTTTTGAAGACAATTTTAAAAATCTAACCTTTACGGATCGCTTTGCGATCATGTTCTTACCTTATTCTCGCAGGTATACTTGGCGCGAAAGTCGAATCTACCGAACGCCAAAAATAGAAAAGCGACTATTTTGAGAGGTCGCATGCTTTTGGAGGAAAAATCAGAATAGAAGGACGGGTGGTGCGTTTTGGGGATCATTCACCGATCTCTTCTTCTGCGAGTGCGAGTGAGAGTGAGAGTGCGAGTGCGAGTGAGACGCTGCATGCAAGCAAACTGAAGCTCGGGGGTGGTCGGGAGGTTTGAGCTCCGTACAACGGAGTGCGCCCATATATTTTATTGCTCCTCTGTTGTATCAAAACTCTGCAAAATCCATCAATACAAAGATCTCTTTCTCTATCTTTTGCTGATTATTTCTATTATTCTATTCCTGTGACAGCGCCGGTGCCGGAGAAGGTCTTGCCTCCATGGGTGGTGCCCTTGATTTTGTCGCCGTTGACGGTGATAGTGAGGTACGTAGCGACTGTCAGGGCGTCCGACTCTAATTCGTGCTCTTTGATGACAGTTTTTATTAGCTCCTAGTCCCCTTCCCCATGTTGTACTGAGCATGTCGGTGGTAAACTTGATGGCAAATCATTAGGAAAGACATCTTGAAATTCCTTTTATAATTTTTGTAATTGATTAGCGATGTTTGCTTGTGTAGAATTAGCATTTGGTGGAATAGAGGAGAGAGAAGCGTGCGGTGTTGAGGAATGTTCAACAGACTCAATGTTAGAAAGAAAATGAGATAGTGAGTAACACAAGAAAACCTATTCTATTTCATTATCAGAAACGAGCAGCATAAGCCCAGTTGTACAAATTAGTGGTGATGAAGGTATATCCTTTTCTCCTAACAACAACACATGTGTTCCATGGGAATCAAACATCAAGTTTTTGTGCTCATAGCTGCGCTTCAGTGATGGTCCTAGGCTATGCAACCACTCCTTACCAAGAATCACATCAGCCCTTTCCATGTTCATAACTTGAAAATCCAAAAAGTAGAGTACCCTTGTACTTCCAATGGAACAGCTCGGCATTGAGTATCCCATATTTCAGTATCATGTCCATTCATCATTGCTACCATTCATATTTCAGTATCATGTCCATTCATCATTGCTACCATGTAGCAATGGGTTCTCGGAGTTTGAGGTAGTTTGAGCTCTTTCACCAATCCATAATTGATGAAATTGTGAGTAGCACCGTCATCTACCAAGATGCACACCTTGTGACCTTGCAGATATCCGTGCATACGTACTAACTCATGTGGTCCAAAGGTTTGTTGCTACATGGAAGCTGTGCGACAACATTCATGCACCACCTCAGTGTGTGTTACTTCCACTGTGGAGAGTTTTGAGGAAGACTCAAGAGGCAGTAGTTGGACCGTGTGCACTACTTTCTACTTTTCCTGAGCAGCGGATTTCCCCTTGCGACAATCCTTTTTGCCATGGCCTCTTCCTAAGCATTGAAAACATAGCTTCTCTTTCTTGGCTTTATCAAAATCCTCAAGAGAGAAAGGACCCCTTGACCCCTTGGGTTTTTTAGATGCATCTGAATTAGCAACTAGAAACTTTCTTTTATTGTGCCCATACTGAGTGCGTGTGTTACCATGTATACTAGCAGGTATGTTACTATTATGTGTTTTATTATCATCAGGGTCATCATGAATATGTGCTTTCACTATGGCTTCCTCAAGTGTTTTAGGGTCCTGGGACTTGACATACTTCTTAAGTTCTGGAGTCACACCACATATGAACCCTCGTACTTGTTGAAAGGTATCCAAGCCTTCCAACTTGAGGATGATGTCCCGATAGTGAGAGATATATTCAAGGAGTGATGGATATTGGCGCATGGAACACGTGTCCCAAGCGGTCCAATTCCGATCGGCCTTGTTTGTAGGAAAAAATTCCTTGCTAAACATTGCTTCAAAGGCTGCCCAACTCTGTGGTATGATGTTCTTCTCCTTGAGAGACATCCACCATTTGTAGGCCTTGCCTTCCAGAGTTAAGCTCGTTTGCATAGCTCTAGCTGCATCCGGAGTACGTTGTAAGGCGTGAATTCCATCCCATTTACTGAGAAAGATGTTCACTGCATCCTTATTGCGGTCTCGGTCTTCGCCCTTTAAAATTGGTGGTTTAAAATTCTTCATCAAGTCATCTACCTCTTTGAAAGTGAGAGTATGCAGTGGTTCATTAATTGGGCCTTTCCCTTGTGTTCCAACCTGCTCATGCATGTGGTTGTCAGCAGTACTCTTAGTCTGCTGTTGCATTAATTGAATGACTAATGTGGAAATTTTAGTAACATTTTCATTTAAAGCCTTAAAATTTTTATCCATGACTGTCATGTGTGTTTGAAGTGGCAACACAGTGCAGTGAAAGAAGTACTCATAAAAAAATACCCGATTTTGGTAGTACTTGCCAAGTATAGCTAACTCCCTTTGTGCATCGTAGCACCTGACCATCCAAACAAGAAGAATTTGCAAAAACGGCATGAAAAACGAACTTCGCAAACTCGCCTGTGGCTCACCAGACGACTGAAATTGTGTAGTATAGATGGTTGAAGCGTCACCGTTGCCAAGAAGCTTACTTATTGAAAGCTTTGGCGATTATGTTGCTTGAATGCCAATTGAAACCATCGCAATTGTAAAAATATACAGCTTTCTGGAAATTTTCTACAATAACTCAGCGTAGCCGTAGCGTCGTGGGACTCGATGGAAAGCCAAGACGGCTTGATGCTTGTGCCGCCTTGCTTGTGGGAAGGGCCACCATGAGTGTCCAAGGCTTAAAGTCCAATGTCAATTGGCCTTGTCATGTGAAAAGAAACAATGTTTTGAATAAAAAAATGCAGGCAGCGCGAGTCAGATGGCGCAAGCAAGTAGAGCTGTGTGTGGCTTGCTGAAGAAGGTAGCGGCCGCGAGCTCTTCGACACACACCCCCTTCCCTAGGGCGCTTCCTTCAAGCCCAAGCGCACGGAATTTCGTGCACCACAGATCCTCGTCCAAAATGGAAAGAGTTACCCTATTTAGACAGTCCCCTTGCTATTTTTGGAAAAAGCCTTACAAAGGCCACGGTTCTCACCTAAAGGCCCTATTTTAGGAGCAAAAAGTGACCACACCTAGAGAGAGAGTGGAAGAGAGACCTAAGCTCTGATATGAGTGTAAGAACTATGGGAAACTAGACTGAAGATCCTCCTCCCAACCTCCCTTAACATAGGCAGGCTCCTAGCCCCTTGCCCTAGACGGATCCCCTGTCCACACTGTCTAGCCCGACCCTTGGCCGTAGTCCATGACCATCCTAGTTCTTAGGATACAGGACCCTTGTCCTGACAAGTTGTGCTTTCTGGCAATAGGGTAGGCCCAAATACATTTATATTTGTACTCACATTGCTTACATCTCCATTGAGTTCTCCACTTGTTGTTAAGATTCCTTTCATTTCCTCCTCTAGCCTGCCTTACTTCTTAGACTACCTGTAAATCTCAGGAGAGGGGTGTTGCTGAGTGTTTTAAAGGGGATTAGCTTTGAGTGGCAATTTTAAATTTTCCAAAAATTGTCTGGTCCATGCAAAAGAAGGTCCCCCTAGAATGTTAAGCCTGGCTTGAAGCATTTGTGAATCCTTCTCGCAAAATGGGCTTTAGACCTATCTACAAAATACCCCATCCAATGTGAGTCCCACATAAAACAATGGTAATAAAATTTAGAGGATTGGGATGGGGAACAACTAGATCTGATGAAATTCCAAGATTGTCAAAACCTACAAACAATTGAGGAGCCAACAAGCTTGATGACAAAGGTGAAATCATTATGTACTTGATATCAATGTTGGTCCAGGCCTTGTCGTTTTACAGTTTGAGCTTGTGAAATTCTCTCTTGATCAATAGGACCCAGTATTCATTTGAGGTGGATGCTCCCATTACCGATTGCGTCCATCCTTATTGCATTGTGTTCTAGGTTCAAGAGTTCAAGTCTGTTGGATCTATATATGGTTCACTCTACTCAACTTGGTCTCACCTATATATTTGTATCTTGTCCTTAATATGAATCGGTCTTTATGAGCGTACATGGTGTGTCTCTTGTCTTGTCTCTCTCTCTTTCTCTCTACATTTCAACATGGTATCAGAGCGATAACAATCACGTGACGATTCAATTCATGGTGATAAAATAGAGTATGTGTATGCGATTCGCACAAATTTTATTTTTGAGGGTTAATTTTTGTTAAGAAGAGTATGATTAGTGTTTTGTGTGGTGTTTATTGCTAATCGATATGGTGAATGGTTGATTACGTTTTCTTGTTGATTTATCTTTTGACACCTTGAACTTCCACTATGAAAATCTCCAAGTGTTTATCCCGCTGTTTTACCGCGTTTTGTAGAGAGAAGGTGTAAATTCAATGACAGAAACAAGAGAGAGGAGGGTGAGGGAGTTTTTTTTGTGTTTAAAGTATAACGCGACTATATCCGCTATTATTACCGTGTCCATTATCGTCATTATATCCGCTGCCCAAATGTAGCGCCTAAACTTTCAAATTCTGGATAAACTCCCCCCTCCCCCCCATCAAATTTTGGTGTTTCCCTCCTCTCAATAAAAATTAAAGAGTATTGTTTATAATTTTCAATTATAAAAATTAAGAGAAAGAAAGAGAGAGAGAGAGAGAGAGAGAGAGAGAGAGAAAGAGAAAAAGGGGGGAGAAGGAGGCCGGGGTTATAAGGCCCAGTCCAGACGCTACGGCGGAAATGCTTTCCACAGGGGCGTTTAAGTTGCGTGGCAAAATCCTATTTGCTACAGTAGATATCACCTTCCTCTGGGCCCACCATTTTTCTTCCGGCACCCCCCCCTGGAAGAGCTGCTGGCCTCTCTCCACCTCTCTCTGTTTTTCGCTCTTCTTCCTCCAACACTGTTTAAACGAGGTGACAGTAGACTTGGAGAAAGTCTTTCTTCCTCCACGCTGGTCTGAACCCAACCTAAGATTACCCTTGTTTACAACTAAAATTATCATACTAAGATTAAAAATTTACTGAGAAGATTTGATGTGGATAGCCCTAGCATAACATAGAAGATTTAAGTGTGAACTTTGTATTACATGTTTGGAAAAGGCTGGCACATGTGTTTACCTCTGGGATGCAACAAGTCCTTTTTGGCTAGGATTGATAACCATTGGTCTATGTTTTGACCTGAGGTTCATTCAATGCCCTAGAAACAGGATTGTATAGGAGTGAGTCCCAAGTGGGTGGTGAGACCCGTGGATACGTCTGAAAATCGGCCTAGTCCAAGTAGGCTTGATACCGACGGGAATAGAGGAAGGAAAATGGATCCAAAGTGGGATAAGATAAGGGAGGAAGATGATTTAATTAAGGAACTCTTCTAATTGTTTGGTAATCTGTGTGTGTGTGTGTGTGTGTGTGTGTGTGTGAATGGATTACACGATCAAAAAAATTCATAACCGCAAAACGTTTATGAATCATCTTCCAAAATATCTCTACATGAAGCATCATCCAATTCTAAGTCCATGGATCCTAAATCAATAAAAGAGAGAAACGGAATTGTCGTTTGTGGATGCATTGCCAGCTTCATCATCTTTGAGTTCGTCATCCTCCATCTCATCATCTTTATCATCATGACAATCATCCTCGCTAAGACTTGCTGCCGCTGGCCTTGATTCATCAACCTCCCTCTCCTCTGTTTCCACCTCATCCAAAGTCGCAGGTGGAAGAGGGTCGAAGATTGTCTCCACTTCATTAGTGGAAAAAATGGTTCTCCCGCGAGGTGTTATGGGAATTACGAACCAAAGTTTTGGTTGGTGTATTGCTGGGATATAGATGACCTATAAAATAGAAGCTCAAAGTAAGTAACATTGGGAATGCAAAAGTTATCGACGACTCGCATCATTCCATCATTTAAGCCGTGGTTTGCGTGCCACGCGAGAAGCTCCACGATAGACCTGCTTTTAAACATGTGTTGGATGTGAGGAATTAATGGAAAATGTCTTAATACCTTGCGAGGTAGGCGTGCCCCATTCACACCTGTCTTGTATCATGCCTCCCTGCACACGGGACATGAGGTAGCATGTGCATGCTCATTGCAGTATAGCATGCAATCATTGACGCACACATGGATGCGTTCATACTCCATTCCAAGTGCAGTGACATACGATCTAGCTTGTCGACGATCTGGAGGCCTGTGGTGATCAACTGGCAACATTTTTCCCATCAAGCTACAACAAACATGCGTATTAGCATAATTCCTAGAAGACAACACCATAAAAAGAGAGGGAGAGAGTATATAAAAGCCACATTCGATACTTACAGAAGACGTGCATCGACACTTGCATTACTCCAACCCAATTTTGCTTACAAGTTGAGTACTTCCAGCGATGCTCAGAGCACCGAGTACCGTGCACCGTCGTAAAGAGGTGTTCGGGCACTTGTCATCAATCTATCCTTCGTTTCGGCATCCCGTTTAGTGCAGGACTGACAATGTTCTTCGCACACGTCACGCTCATGAGCTAGTAACTCATCACATATGTCGAACATGTACTCATCCTCTACCTCAAAGTGTGAAGAAGATGACGTATGAGCTGCTGACGTAGAGCCAATGGTAGAATCACCATGCGGTGCACCCAAATAACCAGTCGCTCTTGCCTCTTCCGTTCGGCCTTACGCACCGGTGCACCACCACCGAACACAAACTATTGGGGCACCTCCTCAAGAGACAGGTGAGTCGTGTTATCATCTCTCCGAGCGCTTTTCCGAGGATGCCAAAGCCCTTCGTTCTCCACGTGATCCAAAGCAATCCGCCTCAAGCGAGGAATTGCCCTTTTGCACTTGGCGCAAGGACAAGGTAGTTTTTCCTTGAGCCAACGATCTCACTCTGGGCCTCCAAGAGGACCACGATCATCACAGTCGATGTCCTGCACACACGAAAGGTTGTTTATTTAGTCATGTGTTGTAAAAAATAAATAATTAAAAAACACTTAATTACATATAGTTAAATTCAAAGTGAATAAATGACATTGAGTGTTAAAATTATTTTTAAATAAAAGAGATTTTAAAAAATCAATTATTGAACATTTAAAATTACTACAAAACAAAGTATCCATAAAAAATTAAAAATCTTCATGAAAAACTCAAAAGGCTAAAAAATGAAATAATGTATAGCTAAGGGAGTTACCACAATACAGGAGAAACAAGCCGTGCGAGAAAACCTTCTCCCAATGAACGAGGTATGTTATAATGGATTCTCTATTTTTCTCCATTTTTTTAAATTTGTGTGTGTGTGTGTGTGTGTGTGTAATAGAAAACAAAAGGGGAAGAGGGAGGATGTGCTTTTGTGTTTACCTCTTCTTTGTAGCACGGTGTCGAGAAATTTGCGGTCTTGCCAGGAAAGCACCGGGCTTATGGCTGTGAGAGTTTGTGAGAGAACTCAACAAAAACTATATGAAGGAGTTAAACCATAGATGCCATGAAGACTAGGGTTTGGAAAGAAGTGCAATCAAAGAAGACTCACTCTTTCTCTCTTGCACTCACACACACACAAAGAAAGAACGCAAAAGTGAATGTCAAAACACTACAAAGATGAAAACATCAAGGCTATGGTCATATCGTATCATGGGTAATATGAAAGGATTAATGGATGAGTTAATGGCATTCAATCTTGGCTGACCAAATAGGCTACGAATTGTTCTTTGGAATTGTAGTTTTGTGCTTACCATAATATAGATATTTTGTCTAGTGATTGGGATTAATTGTGTGTACAAATCCTCTTGGTTCATAGCAAGATAACTACGCTTACATAAAAAGAAAAATTACAGTCTATGAGAGGTAGTATGATGGGATTCGGTGATAGAAGTATTTCATTGAGCATTTCACGGCTGAAGAGAAACACTATACGTTGTTGAAAGTGTATTTTACGGCTAATCCATACGTTAATTCTAATAGATCGTACAGAGTGAAAGCGATAGAATTGATCATCATGTGGGTTATTCATCTAGGATAGTATGTGAGAAATGTAGATATGAGAGAAGTGAAGAGATGAGAAGTTTCCCTCACAAGCCCTATTCTTGCCCGTAGGCAATAAGGATACTGCCGGGAGAGATGTACCTGTAGCAAAGAGAACCTAGAGAGGATGAATTACTAAGAATGAGAGAGATAGGTTTGGTTAAGGAGATGAGATTAGATACATATATATGTATATGTTGGATTAGAGATGAAAATGAAAACAACAAGAAATCAAGAAAACATCAATGTAGAACACATCTTACTTGAAACCCTTCGGCACCATTATTGATGGGAGAGAGAAGAAGAGTGGATAATTCCACTTTGATTGATACACCAAGTGCAAAACCTTCTTTGATTAGAGTTGATCTTCCAAGGTTAGCTTGTTGCAAGAATCGCTAGTCTCCCTCTAGGAAAAAGTGTAGGCTTGGGCTTATGTTAATGGCTAAGTACAATTAGGCGTTACTACTCACTCCCTTATGAATTCCTCTCATAAATGGCTTAAATGCTTGAGTTCCTTCCAAGGAAGAAGAGGTCCCCTTTTATAGGTGAAGGGAATCCCCAAGGGTTTACACAAGAAGAGAGGAGCCAGTGTGAACAGGAATTGGAAAAGTTGGAAATGAGCTACCCCTGCATGATGTGGGCAGACTGGGGTCCAGTATTTTGATCATATCTCCTCAACCGTGGCTTCAAATAAAAAAGTAAAAATATGGGCAAAAACTTCAGCTCATTAGCTACGATTTTCATTATAAAATCGTTTTCCAATTCGGATTGGAACCTTGTGTAAAGAATTCATCAAAATAGGGTCCATTTATGGCAGCAAAAGTCTTCATGTGGTCTCCTTAGCCTAGACTTTCATTTAATTCCAAAGGACACCTCATGCCATATGAAAGGATGACATTTCTCATTGACAAAGTTTTGTAATCATGCTTGCAATAATGCATTAAAATAAGTGTATCTTTGAAATCATGCCACCTAGTGTCCCACTAGGATTTGATTCTCTCCTAGTAGCTATTTAAAAAGAAATATAAGAAAAGTATAAAAAATACGTAGAATATATATATATTGGAGTTTACCCTAGATATAGGATTTATCTAGGGTGTGAGATGATAATGAAATAGTAGAAATAAAGAATCAATGCTTTTTGGCCCAAGTTAAAGAGGCGGAGCTATTGATGATTTTCCCATAGTATTTTCTGATGGTAAAGTAAGGATAGGTTACCCTTGAGAAAAATAATAGGATGAGATAGAAGGATTATGATTATACTTAAATATGGATATGTATACTATAGGAAATATAATTATGTATCTAAAAAAATACAAGATAGATCTTGTAGCATGCGTTCCCACTATGTACGTGTCACAGCACGACATCCACCCCCTCTAAACCTGCACATCCTCCGGTATGTGCCACATTGTCTCTTTGTAAGATTAGACCTCTTGTACATCTTCCTTGTCTTCTTCTTCACTGGATGATTCCAGAGCTTCATGTTCACTTGATCTTCATCTGTGTTTTTCTCTTCTTCCTCATCAATATCTTCTAGATCATTGTCTCCTCTTCTCTTAAACATTTTAATCCTTTTTCCTGCAATGGGAATCTTTACTTCTATACCATCTAATTCAGACAAGCTGTAAGTAGCATTTTCATGCACATGCTTTACAACATACGGTCCAAACCATCTTTTTGAGAACTTACGCATGACTGTGTGCTGGTTATCAAGGCTACTATCATACACTAAAACCCAGTCACCTTTGTCAATTGCTTTGCTCCTGAGTCGATGTCGCTTATCAAAATAGTCCTTGTTTTTCAACCTTGCATTTTTGAGTCGTTCTTTTGCAGCTTCAATGTCTCTAGGTCTTCTCTCTAGCTGCCTTATACTCAGTGCAAGGAGATCTTCCCTACTAAGCCCCTCTTGCCAAGGTAGTACATTCCATGTGGGAATTGTATCCTCAATAGGCATCACTGGCTTTTGACCATGCATTAGCTCTGCAGGCATGTAGCCAATTACTGAGCTATGTGTTGTACGATCAGCCCATAAAGCATATGGTAACAATTTGGCCACTCACCAACTCTTCCTTCGGAAGCCTTGGCCAAAGCTTTGATGATAGGAGGATGCCCTCTTTCACTCTTTCCATTTCCTTCAAGGTTGTAAGATGTAGTAAGAGAAAGCTTGATCCCTAATCTAGAAAATAACTCCCTTGCTTCTTCGGCATCCAGTTCACCTCGATCTGCAGTGATTTTTCCCACACAACCATAACGGCAAATCACCTCATCAAGAAGGAATTTGCACACAGCTTCTGTGGTCTTAGCTCTTAATGCTCTTCCTTCAACCTGGTTAGTTAGGTCCTCTCGTGCAAGAACCAAGTATCTCATCTGCCAGAGTCCTAAAGGCATCGTGACTAGATCCACAACCCATTTATAGTGCATGGCTAGTGGATATGTAGGGTGCAATCCATCACGATGTCGAACATTTGAATACATTTGACAAGTTACACATGACTCTACAAACTGAGATACATCTTTATACATACTCTTCCACCAGTATTTTTCTTTCAACTTGGAGAAGGTTGCCCACACACCCCTGTGTCCAGCCCATAGACTCTCATGAAACTCTTGCATGAGCTTTACTTGAGTCTCTTTTTTACATATAACCCGTTGTGGTCTAGCACCCTTTTGTTTAGGATGCTTCCACAAGTAACCATCCCTTAAAAAGTACCCATATGCTTTCCTGCGTATCCTCTTGAATTCTTGTTCATACCAATCATCCTGTTTCGTTAGAGTACTCAAGTACCTTCCAATAGAAAGCCAATCACCTTCATAAAGATCTTTCAAGAACAATTCAAGTGAATTAGTCATGCAGACATTGTTACCTTTGACATGAGAGATAGAATAGAATTTTGTGCCTACATCATCTCCCTCATCAATCATTTGCGACTCATCTTCGTACCTTTCCCTTGATAGCATATCTGCCACTGTATTGTCTTTACCTGCAATGTGCTTAAACTCGGGATTTAAGGACTTAATGTAGGCAATCCACCGCAACATAGCAATGTCTGGTGTTGAGCAGCTTGTAATCATCCCAAGAAGTGGTAGACAATCTGTTTCTACAACCACACATGCACCAATTAGGTACTCTTTCCCACTTTTCAAGGCTGTAACCATACCCCATAACTCTCTCTTTATCTGTGGATAGTTTCTTTGGCGAGCACTTAGTACCTTTGCTCCAAATCTTACCACATACCTGTGTCCTTCTTTGTCATCTTGCCCTATTGCCCATCCAATCCCTGTAGGACTAGTATCTACTGTCACAATCACTCGCCTTTGACACTCATAGTCTACCTTTCTCAAAGTCGTTGCTGACTAGAGTAACTCCTTTAGCTTTTTCATGGATTTTACATGTGCTTCTGTCCATTTAAACTTTTGATTCTTTCTAAGCAACTGATAAAGAGGATCAGCTACATGTGCATAATGTGGAATCCAAATAACATAGAAGACACATGCTCCCAGAAACCTTCTAACCTCAGTGATGCTAGTGCATGTTTCTTTCATTCTTTGGATGGCATCTACCTTTGATGGACAAGGTTTCCTACCATATGGCCCACACATGTGCCCCACAATGAGCACTTCTTTGACACCAAACATAGACCTTTTCCCTGACAATGTAAGATTCACTTCTTCCAACCTAGACAAAATTTTATCACAATCATTTATGTGATTTACCACAAACCTGCGACATCCCTTGAGATCCAAAGCTTCATCTTTGTCACTTTCTTCACATCCTTTGATAGGAAAATCATCAATGAAAGGCATTGTGATTTGAGGAATAAAGTCACGTAAGACCTTATTCATCCCATTCATCATATGTGCAACCGAGTTGGTTGCTCCCTGTGCCAAGGTACACATCCTTACCAAACCCAAAGGTGTCCTCATGGTTGTCAAGTCTGTGCTTTCGATTGCAAGCTGAAATTGATCATACCCTGAGTAGAGATCCCCCATTGAGTAGATTGCCCTCCCTGCAAACGCCTCTGCAAATTCATCCACAATTAGATCTGTTCCTACATTTCTAATTGTCACCTTGTTCACTGGTTGCATATCTTGGATGAAGCGTAGAGAACCATTCTTCTTTGGAACTGTGAACCACCTGTTTGAGTATGGAGCACAAGAAGGCTCCAAGATTCCCATTTTGATTTTCTCATTCAGTAGCTCTACTAACTTTGGCAAATGAGCCTTTGGAACCGGAATAGGCCGCAGATTCCAAGGCACATGAGGTATTGTGAAAATTACCATAGGATCTACAATATAAGGATCAACACATCCTATCTCATGTGGCTCAAATGCAAAAGCCTTACCATGCTTTGAAAGCATTTCTTTGAAGCACTTTGTCTCCTCCTGTGTTAGAAACTCCTCGCAACCAATCTGCAACTCTTGAAAGGACTCCTTTGTGAAGGTATGCCCGATCTTTTTAGGATTCCGCAAACTTGGTTGTAAAGAAGCCTGTTCAATCTTTTTCTTGTTGTTGGGTGGTAAGGGTGAAGCTACTGGTTTCACCTTCTTTGCTACACTCTTGTATTTAGTTTCAACATAGACTTCTAGGCCAACTGTTTGGCTTTCTTTAAAGGCTTCTATTACTTGATACATTTCCATAGAGCAAACTTCCACAACTTCATTTTCAAGATGCAAACTAGACCTCATTATAGCATCAAGCTCACCCATAGTATCTACAAAAGAAACTTGTTCACACAAACCCAAAACATTTTCAGTAGGCTTTAGAAACCCACTCTTTTTCATGCCTATTTGTACATTATGCACATATTGCCTCTCATATCTCTTCAAATCTTCAATTTTTGTAAAACATACTGATCCATTCCTTGTTACCAAGGAGCTCATCGAGAAAGTTTCACCTATTTTTGGATCAAGCGAGACCCTTTTTCTTTCTGTACTACTGTAATCCCGCTTTACAATGGTACTTGGCCAAAACCCATCATTTCTCTATGATCATGAAACTCTTTGCTTACCTTTGGTAGAGGATGTTCTCTGAGGTTGTCACGATTTCTTTCATGGTTTACACAGACTGTGAGAAATTGGACAGCACGTTTACCATCTTTGCTACGTATCCTAGCATATGTTGAACCATCGTCCATTACCTTTGTTTCCATTCGAACTCCCACAATGTAGGGTTGTCCAAGGATGAGATGATATGAAGATGTATCCTGTACAAAGAAGTTTTGGTTAATCTTTACATCACCTATTGTTACCTTCACACCTGGACATGCTGCATATAATTCACCGGATAAATTGTTTGCCACTTTTACCATCCAGCCATGATCTGTGTCCATCGGCCATTTGCACTTGTTGTAGAGATTCTTTGACATTATGTTTATTTCTGAACCATGGTCAATCAAGGCAACAAATGGCTCTTCAAGATCACCTACCTTGACCAAAGTTTCTGTAGTAGCCCTTGCCCAATGACTTCGTGAATAGTAACTCCTAGGAATATCTTCAACTTCTTCATCATCATTTGAGAAATACACTTGCTTCACTCTCCCACTAGATTGGTAGCATCCTACCACAGCTCCATCATTCTCCTTATTTTGAAGTTGCATCCCTTGTGTCTTTGAGGTTTCCCCTTCAACCTGTGGACGAGAAACTTCAGCAAGGGTTTGCCTCTTTCTCTTGATGATGTCAATGATATCCTAATGGAATTCACGATTTGCAATGCCAAGAACTTCTCCCAGAGTAAACTCAATCTTGCTTTTCAAGATCCTTTACTCCAAGACTTTCTTTAAATCTGTAGCAACCTCAATATCAGATTGTAGTTTATAAGTTGGGCCTTTTGTCTTACCTTTCGTTGGCTCTTTCTTCTTTCCTGTTGTAGACTCCTCCATGAGTACTTCAGGTGGAGATGCTCCTTGTGTTGAGGGTGTTTGAGAAGGCATTGAGCCGCTTCTTCCCCCACTTCTAGAAGCTCTTTTTGATGGTCCTTCATCAGCATTCTCACGTCTGCGCTTCTCTTCTACAATTGCCTCATTTTGTTGGCATTTTGTAATGTATGCATGCACTGACAATGAGTCCACTGGATCATTCCATCCTGTTTCTAGACGTATGCAATCACCTGCTTCATGTAGAATCTCTTTTGTAAGCTTTCCCTTTTTAGCTAATTGCATGACATTTGGCCAAATTTGACCATGATGGTCACTAACCTCTTCATCACAAAAATGTTCAATTTTTACTCCATAAGTAGCTGCCTCAACTGAAGAGGTGGCATGCTTGGTTGCCATATCTTCAACTAAGGTTTGCATTCCCCCCTTCCCAAAGTTAGTTCTCAAGGGTAGACCTGTCTCTCTTAAGTGGATTTTACCATCCTTAAAAAAGACAACATCTTTTGACAAAGCATCACTAAAATCATCACAATCCCTTCTTACATGGTCTGTACTATCACACCAAATACATCTATTAACAAACCCTTCTTTGGGCTGTTGTCTTTGCCTAGGAAGTGGCCTTGATGGTTGGCCTTTTTCTTCAAGCTTTGCAAACTTCACCTTCAAGTCACGCATTCCATTCACAAGCTCATCTAGCATGGACTCATCAAACTTAGGAGTGATAAAAGTAGCCTTTACCATTTTGTCAGAAGTTGAGGTGGAAGGACTTGTAGTGTTCACTACCACCTTGTCCCTTCTTCTTTGTCGTTTGGCAAGCAGTGAGACAGCACCTTCAACCTCATTCCAGTCGGTCTTTAGTCCTTGCTCAGCATCATTATCTTCAAGAAGAAGCTCCAAATTTTCTTGAAACTCTTTACCTGCAGCTTGTAAGAAAAGATCTGTCTTCTCTGCATCTAGTGTGGCCCTTTCTGTCCTTGTGAGTTGTGCATAGCACCGCTCAAATTCCCTAAGTAGTTCTGTTATTGATAGTCCTTGCTTTGCCTTGACTACCCATTCTAAGAATGTCCTTTTGGTCACTCTCTCAGAGTCCTCCATGAAATATTCCTCCTTTAAAGCTACTTTGAGTTCTTTCCAATTTCTCCCATGCCCATCTTTAATTGCCCTAACATGCTCCCTAATTTCTGGAGCAACAACTAGCTCAAAGCTTTGAATCATCTCACCTTCTGACATGCGATGCAGCTCCATCTCCTTCACATACTCGCGTAAGTACTTGGTTACATCTTTGCCATTGAACTGATCCATTCTGTTGACGACCGCTTGTATGGCCTTCATTGCTGAAATCTCCCTTCTTTCAGTAGCATGTTGTTGTTGCATGAACATTGCAAATGCTTGAAACATTTGCATTAGTGCTGGGTCAAAATGCATACCCTGCTGCTCAACATGATCACCCATGGTTACCCACAAACTCTCACCCTAGCAGATTTGCGTCGGGTTCACCAAAAATATGTCGAGAAATTTGCGATCTTTCCAAGAAAGCACCGGGCTTATGGTTGTGAGAGTTTGTGAGAGAACTCAACAAAAAACTATAAGAAGGAGTTAAACCATAGATGCCATGAAGACTAGGGTTTGGAAAGAAGTGCAATCAAAGAAGACTCACTCTTTCTCTCTTGCACTCACACACACACAAAGAAAGAATGCAAAAGTGAATGTCAAAACAATACGAAGATAAAAACATCAAGGCTATGGTCATATCGTATCATGGGTAATATGAAAGGGTTAATGGATGAGTTAATGGCATTCAATCTTGGCTGACCAAATAGGCTACGAATTGTTCTTTGGAATTGTAGTTTTGTGCTTACAATAATATAGATATTTTGTCTAGTGATTGGGATTAATTGTGTGTACAAATCCTCTTGGTTCATAGCAAGATAACTACGCTTACATCAAAAGAAAAATTATAGTCTATGAGAGGTAGTATGATGGGATCCGGTGATAGAAGTATTTCATTGACCCTTTCAGGGCCGAAGAGAAACACTATACGTTGTTGAAAGTGTATTTTACGGCTAATCCATACGTTAATTCTAATAGATCGTACAGAGTGAAAGCGATAGAAATGATCATCATGTGGGTTATTCATCTAGGATAGTGTGTGAGAAATGTAGATATGAGAGAAGTGAAGAGATGAGAAGTTTCCCTCACAAGCCCTATTCTTGCCCGTAGGCAATAAGGATACTGCCGGGAGAGATGTACCTGTAGCAAAGAGAACCTAGAGAGGATGAATTACTAAGAATGAGAGAGATAGGTTTGGTTAAGGAGATGAGATTAGATACATATATATGTATATGTTGGATTAGAGATGAAAATGAAAACAACAAGAAATCAAGAAAACATCAATGTAGAACACATCTTACTTGAAACCCTTCGGCACCATTATTGATGGGAGAGAGAAGAAGAGTGGATAATTCCACTTTGATTGATACACCAAGTGCAAAACCTTCTTTGATTAGAGTTGATCTTCCAAGGTTAGCTTGTTGCAAGAATCGCTAGTCTCCCTCTAGGAAAAAGTGTAGGCTTGGGCTTATGTTAATGGCTAAGTACAATTAGGCGTTACTACTCACTCCCTTATGAATTCCTCTCATAAATGGCTTAAATGCTTGAGTTCCTTCCAAGGAAGAAGAGGTCCCCTTTTATAGGTGAAGGGAACCCCCAAGGGTTTACATAAGAAGAGAGGAGCCAGTGTGAACAGGAATTGGAAAAGTTGGAAATGAGCTTCCCCTGCATGATGTGGGCAGACTGGGGTCCAGTATTTTGATCATATCTCCTCAACCGTGGCTCCAAATAAAAAAATAAAAATATGGTCAAAAACTTCATCTCATTAGCTACGATTTTCATTTTAAAATTGTTTTCCAATTCGGATTGGAACCTTGTGTAAAAAATTCATCAAAATAGGGTCCATTTATGGCAGCAAAAGTTTTCATGTGGTCTCCTTAGCCTAGACTTTCATTTAATTCCAAAGGACACCTCATGCCATATGAAAGCATGACATTGATCCTTGACAAAGTTTTGTAATCATGCTTGCAATAATGCATTAAAATAAGTGTATCTTTGAAATCATGCCACCTAGTGTCCCACTAGGATTTGATTCTCTCCTAGTAGCTATTTAAAAAGAAATATAAGAAAAGTATAAAAAATACATAGAATATATATATATATATATTGGAGTTTACCCTAGATATAGGATCTAGCTAGGGTGTGAGATGATAATGAAATAGTAGAAATAAAGAATCAATGCTTTTTGCCCCAAGTTAAAGAGACGGAGCTATTGATGCTTTTCCCATAGTATTTTGTAATGGTAAAGTAAGGATAGGTTACCCTTGAGAAAAATAATAGGATGAGATAGAAGGCTTATTATTATACTTAAATATGGATATGTACGCTATAGGACATATAATTATGTATCTAAAAAATACAAGATAGATCTTGTAGCATGCGTTCCCACTATGTACGTGTCATAGCACGACAAGGGTTTCACTTCGAATAGGTTGAGCGTCCAAAGAAGATGACAGAATACCCCCTTGCCAAAACTTGCACGAAACCCTCTTTGATGAAACTTGAGAAGCTTGGAGAAGGAGAGAGAGGGAAGGGAGAGGTGTGGGGGGGGGGGGGGGGAGGGGGAGGGAGGGAGGGGATTCTTGTTGAAGGAGAGAGAGATGGGGAGTGGGGGAGAGGAGGAGGGGGAATTTTGTGAGCGGGCGGAGAGCAAGAAACGAAGGGAAGGCAGGGTATGCTGCAAAAATACGGCATACTCTGCCTTCTTTCCTTTTTTTAGGCACCAGTTATTACTGTGACTATTGATGCGTTTATTACCATGACTATTACCGCCCATATTACCGTGGCCAGTCATTTCAAATGGATACATGCAAATCGGAGGTTACCGCGATGGCAACATGGCAGATGCAGAGTGAGAGTTAGCAATTCAAGAGAAGAGCGATCAAGCTGCGACGGGCTCATCATATAGACAACAATGCGAGGCCCGCGCAAGACAAACTCCCATGCACTATGGTTCAAGAGGCAAGGGAGCTTGGAAGGATAAATATGTAAGATCTTTTAAACTATAACATCGGTCGTTGATTATAAAGATTGTAGTTGATAATTTGGTATTGTTATTGCTAACTTAATAAAATTTCACTCTCTCTCGACCAACCAGAGAGATAGTCAAGTATCAGGAGCAACATACAGAGATTGATACTTGGCGATGGTTGTTTGAAAACAACCACATCTCTCGCGAGCAATTCGACGCGGCAGTTGGACCACTACAAGCGGTAAGTTTAAACAAGTAATTTTGTGTCAATTGTTTTGAGTTGTGGATAATTGTTTAATTTGGTTTGTGTTTATGTAGACTCCAAGTGATCCAACATACATGCCTCTAGACAACGACGAAGATTAGATAAAATGTCACAGGAACAGAATAATAGAGATAGGCAGCAAAAGATAGAGATGTACGGAGTGCGCCCATATATTTTATTGCTCCTCTGTTGTATCAAAACTCTACAAAAATCCATCAATACAAAGATCTCTTTCTCTATCTTTTGCTGCCTATCTCTATTATTTTGTTCCTGTGACATAAAAAAATGTTTTGTCAAAACTTTTGTAAAGTCCCAATGTGGCACAATGTATATACAATTATTTACTTTTTATCGTAGCTTTTTTAAATAGTTTATCTTCTACATTTTTCATTGTTAAGATAAAGTAAATTCAATTTCAGTTCTTTAGGATTTTGTATACTTTTTCATAAAAAATTTGATGTCTTATTGTTTTTATGCAGGTAAAAAATAAAGGTGCTCATTTGGGCCACCCAATTTTGGGTGGCCCAAATGAGCACCTTTATTTTTGAACTGGCGTTTAGCGATAATATACGTGGTAATAGCAGCGGCAAAGATCACGATAATAGCAGCGGATATATTGCCGCGACTAATACCGCGCTTATTGTTGACAAACCACTACCGCGTTCGTAGCTGCGGTTATTTTCGCCCACACAAATTTTTCTCTCTCCTTTCTCCTTTGTTTTTCCACGCCACTATTGGTGGTTTTTGACAACTCCTCTTATAGTGCTCCACTCCCAAGATGTGACACTCCACCAGACTCCAAACGTGCTATGGCTGCATCTCTCAGCTGCTCAAATCTCTCAGGATTGCCTTGTGTCTCTCGTGCAATCCCCACCCACTCCTTTGCGTCCAACCATGCTGGCTTTGGATTGTCAGCATTGTACCTGTCTCTCACCTCTAATTGACGATGTGCCATTGTGGCCTTTGCCACGCTCAAAATCCAGGGATTCAAAACTGGATCGTACCCCTTGCTGGCATGTACTCTCTATGAATGGCCTTGATGATGTAATTCTTTCTTTCATGATCGAGATTATCCCAAACCTCCATCAGAGAGTGACCAAACTAGATTGTACAGAGCTGTCAAATCCTCTATCGCATGGCCATTCTGACCCTATCCGCCACAACAGCCCCGTCCCTACTCTTGTACACCTTGCTAGGATCATGCTCGTGTGATCCCCAATGTATACGTGGTGTGCCAATCGGTGAACTATCTGCTGAAGAGAGTGGTGGACGCTCTGTGGCTAGTGTGGACACATCTGTAGAATTGCTACCACAACAACCACTGCCTCCAGAATGACTCCTACCTTGTCTCGAGGATGACCACCCGTCGGTATAGGGGGAACACCAGTCTTAGGCGTAGGGGGCACACTCGACTGAGGTGTGGGACCGCTAGATGTAGGGACCACACTAGTCCCGGGCGTAGAGTCGAACGTAGTAGGTCTAAAGGAACCTGCTGCCCAAAGGTGTTGTGTCATCGCAATTCTCTCTGGTGTAAACTAAGACAAAAACTAGCCCATCTTCTCGGGTGACATGTTGACCAGAGTGACAGGAAAACTAAAACTAGGAGAGTATGGCTCATCGTCATCGGCCATGGCTAATCATACACAAATAACACTTACAAAATATGTTAGTTTACAGAAGAAACACTTAATCAATACAAATGCAAATAAACAAAGTTGCAACATAAATGAATGAATCTAAAGTGTATTGTAGACTAATAAAGAGAGTATTACAAAAGAGTTCCTAGAAAAAATCATTAGTTAATCTCTCATCTTCTATGAGATCTGATGCACCAAAGATATCTATCTCAATCTGTACTTTTGCATCTTCATCATCGAACTCTACTTCGTCATCGCCCTATGCATCAGCTTCAGTATTTGACACCTCATCTCTAGGTTCATACAATTTCTCACTACTAACATCCACCTCAAAATCTAAACTTAAAAGTTTTCGTCGGTCCTGCATTTTGTTCATGAATCAACTCTTCGACCTCAACATCCAATCTTTTGCACACTTGCTTGATCCATGGAGCAACTTGAACGACATAGAGCCAGTAGGGTTTAGACAGATCATTCTCATCATTTTTTGTCCATAGTAGATTGTGTGTGAATACAACTTGTTCACAATGCTATGGAAGTACGAATGTATCCCACGCATCTGTCCACACCCGCCTAGAGTTCACTTCAATCAATCCACTCTTGTCTTTACGCACAGTTGCATTAGGGCCACTGGTAATAACTTTGAACCACTTGACATCAAAGATAAACATATCAAACTTTTTAAAAATAATCTTCAAGATGTCTTGGATGTAGCCAAAGTATTCAAGTTGGCTAGTCTCTATGTTCTCGTCTGATTGGTTGGGACATATCAACCACATTGATTCCTATCCACAAGATTTGGAGAAAGTTTTTATAAGTGGTGCCAGATAGACGTCCATGTTCTTTGCTTTGTACTTTCCTGGGACGATCAATGACAACAAAAAATGGCCCTTCTTCATAGCTAGCCATGGTGGAAGATTATAATTAACGAGACAGATAGGCCACGTGCTCCATGACGAACTCCGTAATTTGAATGGGTTTATTTCTTCCATTGCCAGACCAAAGCGGATACATCCAGGCTCATTCTTAAATGTAGTCCAACTTTCCTCTATGTGCTTCCATGCACGAGAGTCAGTAGGTACCCGCATCACATCATCTGTCGATCTAGTATTTGAGTGCCATGTCAACAAAGTGGCTATGGACTTGCACCTGAACATGCTCTTTATTTTTGAAATGATAGGAAAGTGTCGAAGGACTTTTGCAAGGAAACATTTTCCTTGTGTGTCCTCCCTGTACCTGTTTGATCCACAATTAGGATACTGTTCCAAATTTGCATACTCATTGCGAAAAAGTATACAATCATTAAGACATGCATGTATTTTGTGATAATGCAAGCCCAAATTAGTAAGAAGCTTTTTAGCGGCTGGACGGGTAGGGGACATGTGATTCCCTTATGGCAAGATTTTCTCATTAAGCAACGTGTCATTACATGAACAAGTCAGCCCCTTGATCACATTATGATCACATTATCCATGTCTAACATCTGCTCCATCTCTACTTCTTCAAATGCCACATCAAGTATTGGTTGGGAGGACTCAATCGATGGCTGTTCATTTGAAAATTGTCTTCTCTCTAATGAAGTTGGAGCAATGTCTCCTTGCGGAGTTTGACCTTCAGTCTCTAGACCCTGAGATTGATAACGCAGGCCTTGTACTTTCTCTATCGAAAAGAGACCATGACTGCGTATGTGTTGGTCGTAGATTTTTTGTTTTCAAAATATCTGATGCTTTCAATACTCACAAGGACAGGCCATCCTGTTGTCCATACTTTATCTACCAATGATGCAATAAATAATTTAAACACTCTAATTGTTATAACTACTCACTACTAAGTACATCACAATACATGACAACCTCACATTCTCTAGCCAAGTCCGATCCCCGCACACCTCGGTCTAGAGGTGCACGGAGATTAGGACCACAGAGTAATAATCTCATCTTTATTGGTCAATGACTATATGTTAAGGTTCTTGAAGTCTGTGTGCACTTTGAAAGTCCGATTGCTTTTTTTCAACTATTTGCTACTAGCTCTAACAACCTCACATTCTCTAGGCAGGCCCGATCCCCGCACACCTCGGTCTAGAGGTGCACGGAGATTAGGACCACAGGGTAATAATCTTGTTTTTATTGGTCAATGACTTTATATTGAGGTTCTTAAATTTTGTGTGCACTTTTGAAGTCCGATTGAGTTTTTTCAACTATTTACTGCTAGCTCGAGCTCTAACAATCTCACATTCTCTAGCCATATCCGATCCCCGCACACCTCGGTATAGAGGTGCACAGAGATTAGGATCACAGGGTCCATGACTATATATTAGTGTTTTTGAAGTTTATGTTTGCCTAACCTAACCTATAACCAAATTAAACGTGACCTATAACTTCACCTATAACAAAACCTAACGAAAGTTCGTTTGTATTATATCTAGTATTTGCCGCTAGCTCTAACCTAGTGTATAATCTAACCTGACCTATAACCTAAACCTAACCTAACTTAATCGGAGTCCATTTTCATTTTTAGAAGTACACAAGTCATCTTCGAAGTCCGTTTGTGTTTCTTCTACTATTTATTTGTCGCTAGCTCTAACTTAACCTATAATCTCACCTAACCTATAACCTAAACCTAACCTAACCTAGCATAATCTATAACCTAAACCTAACCTATAAGCTAACCTAACGAAAATCCTTTTGCATTTTTTGAAGTACACGATCCATCTTCGAAGTCCGTTTGCGTTTTTTCTACTATTTGTCACTTATAATGAAGCTATCTCTTCAGCACAAAAGTATCAATGGCAAGAGGCTATGGAAGCAGAGTACGATTCTCTTATCTCAAAAGATACATGGATACTAACTGAATAACTCCTAGTTGTACAATTATCAAGTGTAAGTGGGTGTATAAGACAAAGGTAAAAGCAGATGGATCTTTTAACAAGGTCAAGGCACATTTAGTTGCAACAGGCTACTCCCAAGTTGCTGGTGTTGATTATCACAAGACCTTTTCACCAATTGCTTGCATTACAAGTGTTCGAGTTTTATTGGCATTTGTTGTTCAATTTGGTTTAGAAGCTCATCAACTGGATGTGTGAACTGCTTTTCTAAATGGTGATTTGAAAGAGGAAATTTAAATAAAATAGTCAAGAGGGTTTGTTATTTCAGGTAAAGAAGGCCTTGTTGCTCAACTCCAAAAGGCACTATATGGTCTCAAACAAGATTCGCCGGCCTGGTATACAAAATTTGATGTTTTTCTCACCTCTAAAGGATTCATGTCTTGCTCTTCAAACCCAACTTATACAAAATACATTAAGGTAGTAGTTTTGTGATTCCTACTCTTTATGTGGATGATACCATCTTTGTTTCCAATGATTGGGTATTTCTTCAGCAAGTGAAAAAGTTATTGTCTTCTGCATTCACTACAAGAGGCTATTCATATTAGCGACGCTCACACAGCGACGCTCAAAAAAAAAAAATCCCGCCATCGCTATGAGCGTCACAAATTTACAAGTAAATTTGCCACGCTCATAGCGACGCCGGCTGGGCTAAAAAAAATAACAGAGAGCGCCCAAAAACTCAGATCTCAGATCTGAGTTTTTCGGCGTCCTCAAGCAAGGAGCAGGTAACGCTCTCCCTCTCTCTCTCTCTCTCTCTTTCTTCTCTGCACACACACACACACACACACACACACACACGAGGAGAGGAAGGAGAGCCAGGTATGATCCTTCCCTCTCCTCGCTCTCATGTTCCCTTCCCCTCTTTCTCTCTCCCTCTCTCTCTCTCTCTCTCTCTCTCTCTCTCTCACACACACACACACACACATAGTGTTTTTGAGAGAGAGAGAGAGAGAGAGAGAGAGAGAGAGAGAGAGAGAGAGAGAGAAAGAGTACAAACATAAACAAAAACGCACACACACATACATAAACAAAGAATGCACACACACATTGAGAGAGGAAAAGAGAGAGAGAGCATGCATAAACAAAAAACGCACACATTGAGAGAGGAAAAGAGAGAGAGAACATGCATAAACAAAAAACGCACACATTGAGAGAGGAAAAGAGAGAGAAAACATGCATAAACAAAAAAATGCACACACATTGAGAGAGAAAGAGAGAGAAACTAATTTAACGTCGTAGGAAACTAATTAAAATTAAAAGACCTAAAGATCTAGCCGACGAGGAGTTGAACTCAAGACCTATTATTCAAGAGGGAAATGGCATAACCAATCTATCATACTTGGCATGGGTGATAGAAAGGTTATACCATTTATCTCTTTGTATTGGCACACACATCCACACACGCGCACACACACAAGAAGAAGAGAGTTATAACGTCGTAGGAAACTATCCTAAAAGACGTTAAAGATTAGGTTAGATGTAGACTTACGTTAAATTAGATTTAGGTTTATTTTTAGTTAGATTTACGTTTATTTACGCTAGATTTAGATTTACGTTATATTAGATTAGATTTAGGTCTCCATAGACTGCGATGCCTGCATGAAGCGGGTGAAGAAAGCCCTCAATGGAATATAGGGTATTGCTGCGTTCACTCATGGTGGGCTCCGTTGATCCAAAAGTACTGGTGAAATGTCTTCAGAAGATACGGAAGAAGGTGGATCTTCAGGGCGGCAAGAGTCACTACATCCCCGACAATGACCATCTAGACAACCTCTAGTCATTCAATAGCAACTTCAAAGTTAGTAACAAGAGCAAGAACGGTCCAAAGGGCCAATTGGTGTCGTCAGATGTGGATGGAGATGAGGCAGCGTCACCGCCGGAAGTTAACTCTCACATCTTTAGTGATGAGAATGCCAACTCTTGCTGAGTTATGTGAAAAATTATGTGTTAAATCAGTTTTAAGGTTCTTATAATCCCTGTTAGTTTAGTTCTTTGTTTTTAATATAACATAATTTACGTTAGATTTAGATTTATGTTATATTAGATTAGACTTAGGTTTATTTAGGTTTACCCACACACACACACACACACATACACACACACACAAGAAGAAGAGAGTTTTAACGTCGTAGGAAACTATCCCAAAAGACGTTAAAGATTAGGTTAGATGTAGACTTACGTTAAATTAGATTTAGGTTTATTTTTAGTTAGATTTACGTTTATTTAGATTTTCTCTTATTTACGTTAGATCGAGTCCACGCAAGAATTACTTACGGTTTAGGGTTTAGAGTTAGACGAACAGTGAAAAGATCTACTGTGAAAAGATGTTAAGATGCTGTGAAGTGCTACAGCTAGAGAAGAGGCAAAGGGGTTTTGTCCACTACATGCAGTATCATGTAGACGTGGGTCTGTAGATTTCTTGTACCCACAAATATAGGTATTGACCAATAAAGACGAGATTATAACCCGGTGGTTATGATCTCCGTGCACCTCTAGACCGAGGTGTGCAGGGATTGGACATGACTAGAGAATGTGAGGTAGAGAGAGAGAGAGAGAGAGAGAGAGAGAGAGAGAGAGAGATAAGACGAAGAATGCCAATAGAATATTAAATTTGTTGTCCAGGTTATAAGATTTTTATCCTCATTATGAGTAGTGACGAGGATGTGGGACCGTCCAACCGAAACACCTATCTCTCAACGAGGGTCTTATGTCCTTGTAATCAATGCAAGCATGCTGTGCGACGTACAAGACGTGTTTCTTTGCAGCACGTTCGCGAATTTGGCGAGTTCGATCCATCTATTATAGATCGAGTTGTTGCCAATTATAACTCATCGGACTCTGACGTTGGCCAACAAGCAGCAATCTTGCAACCCAATAGACGTGTTCGCAGGCGCTTTGGTCAAGCAGCATATGTGAGGCCACAAGATGTAGCCTCTGACAGCTCGGGGGATGATCATGCAGAGCACATTCCCAACGAGGCAATTTTTGAGCCAGAGATTGATGAAATGATCGAGACGATCATGGATTCAGAAAGGCTTATCTATGATGATATGAAAAGTGAAGCCGATACGCCATTGTATAATGGAGCACGTATGTCTAGATTGAAAGCACTCCTGGTTCTTCTCAACATGCAGGCAAAGTTTGGATGGAGTGACACTAGCGTCACAGCGCTTTTCAGGTGACCTATTACAATTAGTTTACTTTAATAAAACTCTAGATGTATAATGATCTGATAGATTTTCACACGGCTGGATCGTATTTTTATGTTGTGTAGATTGCTTAAAGAGCACATACTACCAGCTGACAATGTGATGCCAGATTCCCGAGATGAAGCAAGAAAGATTTTGCGAAACTTGGGGATGGATTACAATTCTATCCACGCTTGTCCTAATGACTGCATTCTTTTGAGAGGGGAATACATAGACATGGAGAAGTGTCCAAAATGTGATTCCGAAAGATATCGAGTAGATCTCCACGGAACAAAAATTCCACAAAAGGTTTTGCGACATTTTTCTCTGCTTCCTCGCATCAAGCATTTCTTCGAATGTAAGTCCATGGCCGCCCTAGCATCATGGCATGAGGAGAATAAACCTTCAGATGGTGTGCTACGAATTCCTGCAGATTGCGCAGCCTGGAAACATATAGATGGAACATGGTCGGATTTTGCCAGGGAAGCTCGAAATTTGCGCTTAGGCCTGGCTATGGATGGCGTAAATCCATTTGGTCAAAGATCAACATCTTACAGTGTATGGCCCATTGTCATCATCAACTACAACATTCCCCCGTGGTTGACTACGAAGAAGGGGCACCTATGGCTAAGCTTGATTGTGCCAGGGTGATATAAAGTGGAGAATATGGATGTGTATCTTCGTCCACTTTTGGAAGAGCTACAACAATTGTGGATTGGCATAGAGGTGGTGGATATGAGCCGACACACAGGACGACGGAATGCTTTGATCAGAGGAATTCTAATGTGGACCATGCATGACTATCCCGGGCTAACAGAATGCTCAGGTGATCTATTGGCACTCCTCCCTCAAACACTGTAAATCTTGTTTTTTCCCATAGTTGATCTATTATCATGTGTATACATGCAGGGCTTCAAACAAGCGGATACAGAGCATGTGTCACATGTGGACCTAGACTGAATGCACGTAGGGTGCCCTCACTGAAGAAGCAAATCTACGAAGGTCATCAAGCGTATCTTCCAGAGAATCATGTGTTACGCAACGGATTTTCGGGAAGAGAGCTACCAAGGATGTCTGCACAAGCATGGTTAGAGTAGTGGTTGAAGATTTTGCTCAAAAGTTCAGAGTTTTGGTTGAGAGACTTCAGGGCAATGAGAGACCCACTGATGAGATGTTGGCAGGATATTTTTTGACAGGTTTGAGGAAAGATTTAAAGAATGTTGTGGCAAGTGTGGATATAGGTACAGGTTTTGCTGCACTAGTTGATGCAGCAGTTAGAGTCGAGAAAAGACTTGGCAGACCCAAAATAAAGAGCAGGTCCAAAGAGGATAAGGATTCTGATGATCAGTCAGACTCCACTGATGCCCATGAAACTGATGAAGATGCTGATTCAGATGATGACACTGAGTCAAGTGATGTTGAAGAAAAGTCAAAGAAGAAGAAGAAAAGCACAAAGAAGAAGTCCAAAAAGGATAAAGCAACTCAAGAAGGGGAATTGGTGAGTAAATTAAAGAGCATTGGTTATTCAGTGTTGGCACCCAAAGCTAAGTTGTATTGTGAAATATGTGACAAAGAAGTAAATGCCACCTCTAGGTGTTGGTTTAACCCCAGGAATAGGGAGCAGCCAAATACAGGAAGAGGTAGAGTTGAAGCTGCAGCAAATCAGATAGCTCCATTTAGAGAAAGACAACCATTTAATAGACCTCCAAGACCTCCTTGGAGAGAGCAAAACAATAATCAAAGAAGAGGAGATAGAGTGATTCCTTGTGTCTATTGTGGATCACCAGACCATTGGGTTGGTCTTAATTGTGAATTATGGGTTAGACACAGGGGAGAAAGAGGGATGCCCATTGTGAGGCCTGGTCAGGCAGACCAACAGGGAGTGCAACAGCAACCACAACATAATCAACCAGCTCAGTCCAATGTTATTTTGGTGGACATTCAGGAGCAGCAGGAACCAGAGCCAGTCATAGTACATCAGGCTGAGCATAAGGAACATGAAGAAGGATGGTATTGTGATTGTTAACAATGTGGTCAGGTGGAAGAAGCTGAAGCATTGGCCGTCACAAGAGCAAAAGCTAAGGGACCAATTAATTGGAGAGAGCAGAAAGATGTGAGGGATAAGGTTCATGAAAAAGTGCAAAGAGAGCAGGTTCAGTATACAGAAGAGAAGAATGAAGAGTTGGAGGTATCCAAGAAGCAGCATAAGCTTGACAAGCCAGGTTTGATGCCAACAAAAGAAGACAAAGATTGGTTTGAGGTGCTGGTGAACTCTCCCTTGCAATTGTCATTAGATCAATTATTATGTATAGTTCCAGCCTTAAAAGAGAAATTGTTGAAGAAGCTTCAGGGTCAGCAAGACCAAGTGTTGGCAAACCAATATCCTGAAGTAATGCTGCAGCAGATTGATCCCGCAGATGTGGATTTTGTAGTACCTATTGTGGCAGTAATGTTTCAAGGCATTCTATTCAAAGAGGTGCTTTTGGATGGAGGATCCGGGGTCAATATACTTCCTGAGGAGGTGTATAGAAGATTGAAGTTAGGAGGAACATTAGCTCCAGCACCATTTCAAGTGAAGATGGCAGACCAGAGGAGAGTCCAGCCTTTAGGCATTCTCAAACAGCAAGCAATTGAAATTGCAGGTATGGTTTTCTTTGTGAACTTTTTGGTACTTAGAATGAAGGATTCAGATTCTTCATACAAGATGCTATTGGGAAGACCCTGGTTTAGACAAGCTAGAGTTAAGCAGGATTGGGGAGAAAATGTGGTCATGATGAAAAAGGGGAAGCAGTCAGTAACCATATCAATGCAGGGAAGAAAAAAAATCCCTCCAAAGACTACACCATTATGTGCTTAGACCATAAACTTGGCAGATGCAGTGGAAGATGATGAAGAGGAGGAATTTTTGAGAGCTAATCCCACTATTGTGCCTCTCTTTGAGGTTGATGTAGAAGGGATAATACAGAAGGTTGAAGATCAAAGTGAGGAAGAAGTAGAAATAGTTCTAAGCCAGATTGTTGGATCATAAGTGTTGCAGATGATGGATCGAAATTCCGAGGTGCCTCAGAAAGAGCAGATTGATCAAGAGGAGAAGGAAGCAAGGGTAATGGCAGAAAAAATCTATGATAAAAGGTTTGGTACCTCCAGCAGAGTAAAAGAGGATGAAGTTAGAGAGTTTAATTTGGGAACTGAAGAAGATCCCAGGATGGTCAGAATTAGCATCCATGCTGAAGGGGAATTTTTGAAAGGTTTGATTCAGCTATTGGAGGAGTATAAAGATGTATTTGCTTGGGATTATTCACATGTAAAGGGCATTGATCCTGAACTACATCAACATCACATTAATCTCAGAGAGGATGCTAAACCAATCATACAACAGAGATACAGAATGAACCTCAATTTTGCAAAGCAAGTAAAGCAGGAAATAGATAAGTTATTGGCAACTGGATTCATCAAGCCAGTTAATGAAGTGTCATGGTTGTCACCAATTATTGTTGTGCCAAAGAAGAATGGGAAGTTGAGGGTGTGTGTGGATTACAGGAAGTTAAATGTTGCAACTATTACTGATCCATTCCCTATGCCATTTTGTGATGCTGTGTTGGATGCAGTAGCTGGACATGAGATGTATAGCTTTCTTGATGGTTTTTCAGGTTACAATCAGATTAAGGTAGCTCTAGAAGAACAACACAAGACAGCCTTCATCACTGAGTGGGGAGCATTTGCATATACAGTGATGAGTTTTGGGTTGAAGAATGGTCCACCTTCCTTCAACTTTGTGGCTCATAAGACATTTGAACCTTATCTTCAGGCTTTTATGAGGGTTTTTGTAGATGACTTTTCAGTATTTGGAAAGAAGGATCAACATTTGGTTCACTTGAAGTTATGTTTGGAAAGATGCAGACTGTTTCACATGGCCTTGAATCCATATAAAAGTGTACTTGCAGTCAGGAGTGGTATTTTATTGGGACATGTAGTATCTGATGATGGGATGGCCATTGATGCCAAAAAGATTGAAGCAATTCAGGAAGCCAAATCACCTCAGAATGTGAAGGAGCTCAGTAGGTTTGTGGGCCAGGTGAAGTGGCACTCAAGGTATATTAGATATTTGGCTAATATATGTGCACCTTTGACTCATCTTACAAAGAAAGATGTTGCCTTTAAATGGGATGAACCACAGGAGACAGCCTTTCAAATGTTAAAGAAAATGCTATCAGTAGCACCAATACTGCAGCCTCCTGATTGGACATTGCCTTTCCATGTTTTTGTTGATGCATCGGATATTGCAATTGGAGATGTGTTGATGCACGAAAAGGTCAGGGGATGGTATAGACCGTTGTATTATGCAAGTAGGATGTTGACACCAGCAGAGAAGAATTACACTGTGACTGAGAGAGAAGATTTGGGCATGGTATATTCATTAAATAAGTTCAGGCATTACTTACTCAGTAACAGGGTGATGTTTCATGTTGATCACCAAGCTTTGTTGTACTTGGTTAAGAAGCCTATGCTTACAGGGAGATTAGCAAGGTGGATGTTGCTTTTGTAGGAATTTGAGTTTGTGATTATTCATACTCCTGGGAAAGACCATGCTGTGGCAGATTATTTGAGCAGACTGGAAACAGGGGAATCTCCAACAGGTGTGGATGATCAGTTACCTGATGCATGTTTATTTTCAGTTCAGCAAGAAGTTCCAGATTCTTCGGATGATTAGATGTTGGTGTACCTAACTGATGGGGTTATGCCAGGAGAGTTTTCACCTGATCAAAGGAAGAAATTTGCATTGAAAAGAAGACCATTTTTGGTGATTGCAGGAGCATTATACAAGAAGGGTATTGATTAAGTGATAAGAAGGTGTGTTCCAGAATTTGAACAGTCAGCAGTTCTACAGGAAGCTCATTATGGACAAGCTGGTGGAAATTTTTCAGGAGACATTACATGAAAGAAAATTTTGCAGGTAGGTTTGTGGTGGCCTACTTTGTTAAAAGATGCACATGAGTATGCCAAAAGATGTGTAGTGTGTTAGAAGCTTGGTCAACCAGACAATAGGGACAGGATGTCGGATCATCCTATTCTACCCCTGGAACCTTTTCAAAAATGGGGTATGGACTTTGTAGGACCAGTGAAGCCCACTAGCTCGAGGGGGAACATGTACGTTTTGGTTGCTATAGATTATTGTACTAAGTGGGTGGAAGCTGTGGCACTGAAGGATAACAAAGTAGCCAGTGTGGAAAAGTTTTTGTATCATAACATTATGACAAGATTTGGGTGTCCAGTTGAGTTGTTGAGTGATAGGGGGACACATTTTTTGAATGAGGTCATACATGAGCTGACTAAAACTCATATGATATTACACAAGAAGTCTACCCCATATCATCCCCAGGCTAATGGACAGGCAGAGAGTAGCAACAAAATTCTGGTTAAAATTCTGAAAAGAGTTGCAGGATGATCATAAGGATTGGGACCTAAAGTTGGATTCAGCTCTGTGGTCATTCAGAACTGCTTTCAAAGTCACCACAGGGATGACACCTTTCAGGTTGGTCTATGGGTTGGAAGCTGTAGTACCTATGGAATTTGTGGTACCTAGCTTGAGAATTTCTGTTGAGAAAATGTCTCCTGCATTGTTAGTAAAGCATAGAAGTAAGTATTTGATGCAGCTAGAAGAGGACAGGCTGGTGAGTTCTTACATCACTGAGATTATCCAGAGGCGAAGACAAGCTTGGGTAGCTATGAATGTCAAGTTCAAACTTTTTAAAGTGGGAGATTGGGTGATGCTGTATAATTCTAGGCTTGGTCCATTCCCAGGGAAATTGACTTTGAGGTATAAGGGTCCTTATCAGATTGTTGAAGATTTAGGCCAAGGCACATTTATAGTTGCTGATGTGTTTGGAACCAGAGTGGACAAACCAGTTAATGGATTCAGGTTAAAGAAATTTCAAGGTAAACCACCTCACCTTGACTGGTTGACACCAAAAGTGGTAGAAGCTGCTTTGTGTGAGGCAGTTGAATTAACAGATTTTTAGAGTCAGCAAGCATTGCTATTAGGTGACTATGGTATTAGAAGTGATGTTGATAAGGGTTTCAACAGAGAACAAGTTATGAAGGAAGGCAGGAGGAGTGCTTGACAAGGTTCTGATGAGTGGATATTCAATTCACATAAACATAATCCAGTATGCAGTCATCTAGTGTGGTTCATCGGATGTTGGTTGGTCGGAATCTGGTCCATCGGCATTTACTGGATCGGAATTTCTAAACCTGGCAGTAAATGGTTTAATGATCAACAATATTTGGGTTTGCGGGGAGATTATTCACCACTAGAGGTAATTATTGGGGCGCGGGAGCTGTCAAAGAGGTCATTCAGTGGATGCATGCAGCGTCATTTGCATAAAATGTTAGTCTCTTCACCGTGCAAGTACTTAGCTGCTGATTACTTCTTGCAATCGCCTTCTTCATCTACTCCTTCATCAAGCTCTATGGCCCCTAAAGCAAAGCCTGTAGCAGCAGCCATGAGACCCGAGGCTGAAACTGAGTCGGCAGAGCCTGTCGCAACAAGGCTGAGGAGAAAGGGAATTAACCTGAGGGTGGATGTAAGAGATGAGGAAGAAGAAGAGTTCTCAGAGGAAGAACCGCCACCTTTGTCGGCAAATAAAATGCTGCAGAGTTTGATGGATCCGTACACAGATCTCAAGATTGAGATGGAAGCTGATACAGAGAAGAATGAGAAGTGGATCAGACAGTTAGGGCTTTATGAGTATGCAATGTTGCCATGGAAAGAATGGAAAGGAAATTTTTATGCAAAGTCACAGGCAGAGTTGCTGAGGAAATACGAGAGGAGCAATATCTGATAAGATTGTGTTGTGCCCACAGGTGATTACTACAGTTTTCAAGTTACCATTCACAACAGTAGTTGTTCCACCTAAGTGTTCAGATGATTGTTTCAAGAAGGAGTTTGGGTCTAGAGAAGGAACAAGGTTGTATTACATGCTCAAAAATGTGGAGTATGGCCACAGGGAACAGTTAAAGTGGTATCTTGAGAGGGTGTGTTTTCTGGCTAAATTTGACTATATGTCAAAAGAGAATTATGCTCCATTGGCATTTGCTGAGCAGGGAGGTTGTTTCAGTTGGGCATTGGGTCCATGAAAAAATTCATGCAGAAGTGTTTACAATGCACGGGGGGAAAAACCTCCTAAAGAGGGAAAACATTCCCCGGCGGTCCTAGTTGAAGGAGTACGAGCGGAAGTGCGACGCGAGAGAGAGTGCGAGAAGAAGAGCACGACGATATGGTGAACTCGCTCTACTGTAATGTGTAGACACTACAAGAGGCTCTTCATATTAGCGACGCTCACACAGCGACGCTCCAAAAAAAAATTCCCGGCGTCGCTATGAGCGTCACTATAAGCGTCGCTATGAGCGTCGCAAATTTACAAAGAAATTTGTGACGCTTATAGCGACGCCGGATGGGGTAAAAAAATAACCGAGCGCGCCCAAAAACTCAGATCTCAGATCTGAGTTTTTCGGCGCCCTCAAGCAAGGAGCAGGTAACGCTCTCCCTCACTCTCTCTCTCTCTCTCTCTCTCTCTCTCTTTTTCTTCTCCACACACACACACACACACGAGGAGAGGAAGGAGAGCCAGGTATGCTCCTTCCCTCTCCTCATTCTCATGTTCCCTTCCCCTCTTTCTCTCTCCCTCTCTCTCTCTCTCACACACACACACACACACACATAGTGTTTTTGAGAGAGAGAGAGAGAGAGAGAGAGAGAGAGAGAGAGAGAGAGAGAGAGAGAGAGAGAGTACAAACAAAAACAAAAACGCGCACACACACATACATAAACAAAGAATGCACACACACATTGAGAGAGAAAAAGAGAGAGAGAGCATGCATAAACAAAAAACGCACGCATTGAGAGAGGAAAAGAGAGAGAGAACATGCATAAACAAAAAACGCACACATTGAGAGAGGAAAAGAGAGAGAAAACATGCATACGATCCAAAAAAACGCACACACATTGAGAGAGAAAGAGAGAGAAACTAATTTAACGTCGTAGGAAACTAATTAAAATTAAAAGACCTAAAGATCTAGCCGACGAGGAGTTGAACTCAAGACCTATTATTCAAGAGGGAAATGGCATAATCAATCTATCATACTTGGCATGGGTGATAGAAAGGTTATACCATTTATCTCTTTTTATTGGCACACACATCCACACACGCGCACACACACAAGAAGAAGAGAGTTATAACGTCGTAGGAAACTATCTTAAAAGACGTTAAAGATTAGGTTATATGTAGACTTACATTAAATTAGATTTAGGTTTATTTTTAACTAGATTTACGTTTATTTAAGCTAGATTTAGATTTACGTTATATTAGATTAGATTTAGGTCTCCATAGACTACGATGCCTGCATGAAGCGGGTGAAGAAAGCCCTCAATGGAATATAGGGTATTGCTGCCTTCACTCATGGTGGGCTCCGTCGATCCAAAAGTACTGGTGAAATGTCTTCAGAAGATAGGGAAGAAGGTGGATCTTCAGGGCGGCAAGAGTCACTACATCCCCAACACAATGACCATCTAGACAACCTCTAGTCATTAGACTTACGTTAAATTAGATTTAGCTTTATTTTTAGTTAGATTTACGTTTATTTAGATTTACGCTTATTTACGTTAGATCGAGTCCACGCAAGAATTACTTACGGTTTAGGGTTTAGAGTTAGACGAACAGTGGAAAGATCTACTGTGAAAAGATGTTAAGATGAAGTGAAGTGCTACAGCTAGAGAAGAGGCAAAGGGGTTTTGTCCACTACATGCAGTATCATGTAGACGTGGGTGTGTAGATTTCTTGTACCCACAAATATAGGTATTGACCAATAAAGACGAGATTATAACCCGGTGGTTCTGATCTCCGTGCACCTCTAGACCGAGGTGTGCGGGGATTGGACATGACTAGAGAATGTGAGGTAGAGAGAGAGAGAGAGAGAGAGAGAGAGAGAGAGAGAGAGAGAGAGAGAGAGAGAGAGAGAGAGAGAGATAAGACGAAGAATGCCAATAGAATATTAAATTTGTTGTCCAGGTTATAAGTTTTTTATCCTCATTATGAGTAGCGACGAGGATGTGGGACCGTCCAACCGAAACACCTATCTCTCAACGAGGGTCTTATGTCCTTGTAATCAATGCAAGCATGCTGTGCGACGGACAAGACGTGTTTCTTTGCAGCACGTTCGCGAATTTGGCGAGTTCGATCCATCTATTATAGATCGAGTTGTTGCCAATTATAACTCGTCGGACTCTGACGCTGGCCAACAAGCAGCAATCTTGCAACCCAATAGACGTGTTCGCAGGCGCTTTGGTCAAGCAGCATATGTGAGGCCACAAGATGTAGCCTCTGACAGCTCGGGGGATGATCATGCAGAGCACATTCCCAACGAGGCAATGTTTGAGCCCGAGATTGATGAAATGATCGAGACGATCATGGATTCAGAAAGGCTTATCTATGATGATATGAAAAGTGAAGCCGATACGCCATTGTATAATGGAGCACGTATGTCTAGATTGAAAGCACTCCTGGTTCTTCTCAACATGCAGGCAAAGTTTGGATGGAGTGACACTAGCCTCACAGCGCTTTTCAGGTGATCTATTACAATTAGTTTACTTTAATAGAACTCTAAATGTATAATGATCTGATAGATTTTTACACGACTGTATCATATTTTTATGTTGTGTAGATTGCTGAAAGAGCACATACTACCAGTTGACAATGTGATGCCAGATTCCCGAGATGAAGCAAGAAAGATTTTGCGAAACTTGGGGATGGATTACAATTCTATCCACGCTTGTCCTAATGACTACATTCTTTTCAGAGGGGAATACATAGACATGGAGAAGTGTCCGAAATGTGTTTCCGAAAGATATCGAGTAGATCTCCACGGGACAAAAATTCCACAAAAGGTTTTGCGACATTTCCCTCTGCTTCCTCGCATCAAGCATTTCTTCGAATGTAAGTCCATGGCCGCCCTAGCATCATGGCATGAGGAGAATAAATCTTCGGATGGTGTGCTAGGAATTCCTGCAGATTGCGTAGCGTGGAAACATATAGATGGAACATGGTCGGATTTTGCCAGGGAAGCTCGAAATTTGCTCTTAGGCCTGGCTATGGATGGCGTAAATCCATTTGGTCAAAGATCAACATCTTACAGTGTATGGCCCGTTGTCATCGTCAACTACAACATTCCCCCGTGGTTGACTACGAAGAAGGGGCACCTATGGCTAAGCTTGATTGTGCCAGGGCGATATAAAGTGGGGAATATGGATGTGTATCTTCGTCCACTATTGGAAGAGCTACAACAATTGTGGATTGGCATAAAGGTGGTGGATATGAGCCGACACACAGGACGACGGAATGCTTTGATCAGAGGCATTCTAATGTGGACCATGCATGACTATCCCGGGCTAACAGAATGCTCAGGTGATCTATTGACACTCCTCACTCAGACACTGTAAATCTTGTTTTTTCCCATAGTTGATCTATTATCATGTGTATACATGCAGGGCTTCAAACAAGCGGATACAGAGCATGTGTCACACGTGGACCTAGACTGAATGCATGTAGGGCACCCTCACTGAAGAAGCAAATCTACGAAGGTCATCAAGCGTATCTTCTAGAGAATCATGTGTTACACGATGGCTTTTTGGGAAGAGAGCCACCAAGGATGTCTGCACAAGCATGGTTAGAGCAGAAGGAGATGTGCGATGACGGATTGCCTCCAGGGATGAAGAGACTATCTCTATGGTACGAGTTACCATACTGGCCCCGACTCATGATCAATCACTTGATCGATCCAATGCACATATTCAAGAATGTGGGTAATCTACTATGGGACCATTTGACCGGCAAGAAAGATACTTTGGGAGCCAGAGTTGACCTTAGAAATGTGGATCGTATGGAGAAATATTGGCCGCAAACAGCGTCTGATGGATCGATAAAACTCCCTAAAGCACCATGGATTTTCACAGGAGCCCAAGAACGCAAAGTAAAAGAGACCATTCGATCTTTGCGGACCCCCACTGGCGTAATGCACTCGCTCCGAACGTGTTTTACTAAAGAAGGAAAGCTTACCGGTTTGAAGTCACACGATTGGCATAAAATGTGTCAGGTACGTTCATAGTGGACTTTAATATCATTGCTGCACATACTTTACAGTTTATTTTACCGGTTGCCATTGAGGGATGTTTGTCTCTCGACATCCGTAACACAATCTACAAACTTGCAAAGCTGGTGCAATGGATCTCACAAAAGGAGATCAACGTAGACTCCATACCATTCGCCAAACTAAATGCTGCGGAGCTTGTGTGCATGTTTGAGAAACATTTTCCTACTACAATGCTAACCATTCAGGTGCATCTTCTTGTTCACATAGTTGATGAGGTGGAAATAGCTGGCACAGTTCATTCCAGATGGATGTTCTTCTTAGAGCGTTTCATGAAAACGCTTAAGGGATATGTGCGTCAAAAGGCACGTCCGGAGGGTAGCATGGCAGAAGGTTGGTTGGTATCAGAGTCCCTAGTGTACATTGGAGAGTGGCTAGACGGATTTGATAAATCCCGGGACACGCTATGGCGAACCATAGATGATGAGCGCATATCTGGGATTGTCACGTGCAATCTCGGTGTTGAGAAGAAGATGACGGAAGATCTAGAGGCTAAAATCAACCGATTTTGCATGCTTCACAATGCAGTGATGCAAAAGTGGATTTCACAATATGAGGATGCAAAGCAAGAGCGACAAAGGGCACGAATCGAGTGGAGACGGGGAAGACGACCACCGATGCACTATCCAGCGGTTCTGGAGAGCCTACCAACCTTCATGAGCTTAAGATGGTTGCACAACCAATTGAAAAGCGCACAACAATGCGGTGACGAAGTGAGTGAAGAAGAGTGGGAGTACTCTCGGGGTTGCGCGACCAAGGTGACTTTGCAATGTACGACTAGCAAGTGACTTTATTTATAAACGTTTGAACAGCCACTCATAATCTTTGTTCGTTGTAGTATAAGTCATACACAGCAGCATGGTGTAAAGGTCGACATTTTAGGGTGGAACGAATCGACAAAAAGCGTTTTACTCAAGATTGTGGAATCATGGCAAAATTTGAACAGTCTAGTCGACGACGTTCCTCTGATGCAGATCCTGTGGTGGCGGAACTCACTTACTTCGGCACGCTGCAAGAGATTTTGAGGATCGATTACAGAGGATTTTTTGTCGACTTGTTCGACGTGCAATGGTTCAAGATAATCATGGAGGGTCGCAACGCTACTGTGCGTAGAGGAGAGTCTGGTTTTCTTGAGGTGGATTCTACTAAGAAATGGACTGACCTAAGAGACACTTTCGTACTACCCGAGCATTGTGAACAAGTAAGTATGTAAATAGTTAACATCCCCCTTTTACAAGTTATGTGCTTGAAAGCTCTCATGTAAGTTATGTGGCTCTGGCAGGTAATATTTCATCCTACAAAGTCTACATCAAACTGGTGGTACGTCATAGAGGTAGCCCCTTGTAGTGCAAGGACGTATGAAGGCTACCATGTGCCAATCACAACGACATCAATGGAGGAGATCAGAGAAGATGCTCAATCAGAAGCCGCTGCGGTGGTGCCAGACGAGCATCAAGATGCTACTACTCTATATGGGGTGCATGCAGAGGAGCTACAAAATGAAATAGAGGATATGTGTTTAAACGGAGATCTCTATATAGATATAGGAAGTTATGCTGAGTTATGCGAGGATGAGAGAGAGATCTCTTAAAGCCACAAATATTGTATTTGAACAATTTTGCTCCGTGTTGTAAAAGCTCTGGCTCTCTAAGTACCTTCCATGGTGTATAACGCTCTTTTCTACTCGCGCTCACATCTTTTGATTGAAAATTCTGAGTTTTTGACTTGCCTCTTCTATCACTCGATTCATTGCGTCATTGTATTTATATGCGTCATTACGTCATTGTATTTAATGGTCTTTGCGTCATTGTCTACTCTATTCATTCAATATTAAGTTTAAATATTCGTGTGTTTAATGCAGGTATGGATGATGAGGAGTTTCTTTCTTCTTTGTCACCGCAGCAGAGACAGTGGTACGTGGAGCGTCATCGCTCTAGCGCATCATCGCGCGTTCCTACTCCATCCGCATCTCCCTCTCTTTCGGAGCATTCGGCGCGCTCCGAAGCTTCGGCGTCGACGAGACGAGCTTCACACTCGTCTAGACACCGGCGCTCTAGTGGTGGCGGTGGCGGTTGCTGTGGGGATTCCGCCACCGATGCCTCCACACCGCCTCGTGTTCGACGAGGCTCTTTACGCTCCCCTTCTTTGCCCACCCCCACACCAGCCACAGCATCGCCATCTACGCCAGGTTTTGCACGGCTGACTGTTCCTAGAAGCTACACACCTCTACCTACTCCGCCAGGAGCCACCCCACTCGACACTCCTCGCTTCGGGGCCCAGACGCCGGTGGAGACACCTGACGTCCGTACCCCCATCGACACGCCGCTAGAGACCCCTGCCGGGACACCCAGGTTCACGCGTCACCGGCCAGAGGGCTTGCCTTACTCCGTCGACATCAGCGGCAGCATCATCATGGATGATGACGGCAAGAAGGTGATCTCGCGCATGCGTGGTCTTTGCTCTCAGCTGTTTAGACACTACATACCAAACAAATGGAGTGAAGTACCAAGTGATTTAAAAAACAGAGTCATCAGCATACTTCATGATGAGTTTCCCGTTCCAACACGGGATCAGCGCTTCAATGAAGACCTGATGAAGATTCGAATGCGCGAATACTGCAAACACAAGCGTTCCGAAGTGCAAAAAGCAATCAAGAATGGGTGGAACAGGCCAGATTGGCTGGCCAAAGAAGATTGGAAGAATGCGAAGAAAGCAGCACGCGAGAATCCCGACAAGTGGAAGCAACAAAAGGATGCAGCCAGAGCGCGAGTAGAGGCCGGGAGCTCGCACCACTTGGGGAGCGGTGCATGGGCATCATTTGAGGCCGATTTTGTAAGTGTTTTCACATTGCTCTTTATGCATGTTCGATAGTTTAGGGTTTATGAGTTTTTTAGTTCTAACATAATGAAATCTTTGTATGTTTTGACAGTGGTCGATGACAGGACGTGATCCCACACCATACGAGCGCGAGTACGCAGGCAGGAAGGGCTTAAACGCCCTGATGGACATTCTCAGTTCTCGCGGCGGCATGGTTAGTATTAGGGTTTACTCTTTTTTATTTTTTGTATTGTTTTATAAATGTCGTTATATGTTTATACTTACTGAAAGTTGTCTTATTGTCTTTTTTTGCAGAATCCGACAGATACGCCGCTTGGACGCGATGAGACGTCTGACTAGACGACGTCAGTTTAGTCGTAGCTAGATAGCATTAGTTTAGGGTTTCTCATAGCTTATGTATCATGAGACGGATTTTATACGTCTCTTTGAACCATGTATATTATTACATTTGTCACCGCAGTTCCTTTTGCCAATCAATTCTTTATGCCTATGATGTTGTACAATTGTCATTATTACATTTGCCAATCAATTCATTTTGCTTATGATGTGTACAATTGTCAATTTTGCAAACAATGCGTCTTGTGGGTGACTATTTTGGGTCTATTATCTATCTTTGCACTTTTTTTAAAAAGTGAATCAAGTACAATATGGTTGATGGGTGGCAGGGCATTCAATGCCCTGCCACCAAAAAAAAATTCTCTCGGGCGTCGCTATAAGCGTCGCTATTTATGGCTCTGTAGCGTCGCTATAGTCTTCTGTGTAAACGTCGCTATAGGCGTCGCTATATAGCGATGCTTATAGCGACGCATATAGCGATGCTCTCGTAGCGACGCTCATAGCGACAATTTTAGCGACGCCGGGGGTTATAAAAACCCAGTGTATTTCCTTCGCTAACAGCGTCACAAGAGCACACAACCTCTTGTAGTGAGAGCATAGTGAGTTCTTATTAGGTTTTCACAAAAGAATATGTGTACATACCTGGCGGCCCGCCCAATTACCTGGGCGACCACATTGGGCTTTATACCCCAACAACCTCCCACTTAAAGTCCAATGTGGTACTTTAAGTGTGAGAGAAGCTACTATACAAGCTAACATACAAGAGATGTAGAGAAGTGATGTACTACCCTACACCTAACTGCTTGCGAAAATGCGCAAAGATCTCTGAGGGAAGTCCTTTTGTAAGTAGATCAGCAGGATTTTCTGTGGTGTGAACTTTGACAAGCTGAAGTTGCTTATCCTCGAGCATTTCCCTGATGAAATGATACTTCACATCCACATGCTTTGTCTTTGAGTGATAAACTGGATTGCGAGCCAATTGTATAGCACTTTGACTATCACAATATAACACAGGCATCTCTTCTTTGATTCCCAAATCTGTTACTAGTCGATTAAGCAAAATTGATTCTTTGCATGCCTCTGATGCGGCAACATATTCAGCCTCTGTAGTAGACCGAGTAACACAATCTTGTAATCTAGAACGCCATGATACTGCTCCACCAGCCAACGTAAAGACATACGTTGACGTAGACCTTCGGTTGTCTAAGTCACCTGCATAATCAGAGTCTGTAAAACCCTTTACACTTAGCTCCTGACTCCCATAGCATATACGCATACTCTTTGTAGCTTTCAGGTATCTCAATATTCCTTTCACTGCCTCCCAATGTTTCTTGCCTGGGTTTGACATGTATCGACTCACTACTCCCACTGCAAATGCAATGTCTGGGCGAGTAGCAATCATTGCATACATTAAACTACCCACTGCAGAAGCATATGGAATCTTATCCATTTCAGCCTGTTCTTCCTCAGACACAGGACAATCTTGTTTGCTAAGTTTCACATATGGTGGCAATGGAACACTCAATGCCTTTCCCTTCTCCATATTGAAACGTTGCAAAACCTTGTCCATATACTCTGTTTGAGATAACCAAATCAATTTCTTTGATTTGTCTCTCTCAATGCGCATACCAAGTATATGACTTGCCTCACCCATGTCTTTCATGTCAAACGATTTTGCCATCTTTGACTTGAAAGCTGAAATTTCTTCCAAGTGCTTGCCAGAAATCAACATGTCATCCACATACAAAATAAGGATCAGCCAACTACCATCCTTAGCCTTCTTTGTATATAGACAGTGATCGAACTCACTACGTTTGTAGCCTTGAGAAACGCATAAACTTGTGGAATTTATGGTACCATGCCCTCGGTGATTGTTTTAAGCCATAAAGACTCTTTACCAACTGACATACCCAATCTTCCTTGCCTTTCTCAACAAACCCTTCTGGTTGCTGCATGTAAATTTCCACATCTAAATCACTATGCAAGAACGCTGTCTTGACATCCATTTGGTGCAACACCAAATCTAATATGGCAACCAATGCAAGAAAGCATCTCAATGTAGTCATCTTGACCACCGGAGAGAAGACTTCATCAAAGTCAATGCCTTGTTCTTTCTTAAATCCCTTGTCAACAAGCCTTGCTTTGTACTTTGGCAGACTATCATGAGCGGTGATCTTATACCTGTAAACCCATTTACAAGGTAGAGCCTTTTTGCCCTGTGGTTATTTAACTAGTTTCCATGTCTTGTTTTTATGCAGAGCTGTCATCGCTGTCTGCATGGCCAATTGCCAATTCCTGGAGTCCTTCATTTGCACTGCTTCCTTGTAACATGAAGGCTCATTGCAATCAGTCAACATGACATAGTTCATAGATGGAACAAACCTATCAGGAGGTCGCGTGACACGTCCAGATCTATGCACAATAGGTGGCTCAGGCTCACCCACAACCTGTGGCTCCACTCTATCCTGTCCTTGCTCCTATTGAGCCCTGACATTTTGTCTTGCACGTGCAGGTACATCTTCTTGGAAGACAACTCTTCTAATCTCCTCAACCCTCTTTGGTTTAAAATGATATGTGGCTTCATTAAAGTGAACATCATTGCTGCGGATAACCTTTCTGGATTCAGGATCCCAAATTCTGTACCCCATCTCAACAGAATTACCATAGCCTAGAAAGATGCACTTTCTACTCTTTGGCTCAAGTTTGTTCCTAAATTCCTTTGCAACGTGAGTATATGCCTCACAACCAAAGACTCTGAGATGCTTGTATGAGGGCACCTTGCCTGACCATACCATCTCTGCCACTAAATCCTTCTGCAAAACCTTGCTAGGAGATCTATTTATAAGATGAACAACTGTTGATACAGCTTCAGCCCAAAACCCATTTGGTAGCTGTGCATTAGACAACATACTTCTGACCTTCTCTTGTATGGTCCTATTCATCCTCTCAGCAACACCATTTTGAGGAGGATTGTAAGGAGTAGTAAGTTCTCGTTTTATACCTTTTTACTCACAAAAGTCTTGAAAGGCCTTTGAAACATACTCTCCACCATTGTCAATGCGTAAGCATTTAAGCTTCTTGCCACTCTAATTCTCCACAAGTGTCACAAACATTTTGAAAACACTAAACGCTTCACCCTTGTGCTTGAGAAAGTAAACCCATACTTTCCTCGAGTAATCATCTATAAATGTGATAAAGTAAGAAGGTCCCCCTAGAGATAGGTTAGGCATAGGGCCACACAAATCACTATGAACAAGTCCCAACTGTGTATCTCTTCTACTGCTTCTATGCTTATGTGGTTGCTGTGTTTGCTTACCATACAGACAATGTTCACAGAATTCAAAATTATTAAATGAAAAGCCAGGCAAATAACCAGAACGAGACAAGATTTCCATTCCCTTCTTGGACATATGTCGTAACGGGCTATGCCACAAAGAAACGTTCGGCTGCTCGGTTACATTGATTACATTTTTAGAGACATTTGATACATAAATCATGTAAAGTCCTCTAGACTTTACTCCATTGGCTACTGTCATAGAACCCTTGGATATCTTCCACATGTTCTCTCCAAAAGTGGTGACGTAGCCAGCATCATCAAGTAAACCTGTGCTGATCAAGCTCTTTGTAATTGCAGGAACATGTCTCACATTCTTCAGCGTGAAAGAAGAGCCATTCTGAAACTTCAATTGAACATCTCCAACACCTAAGATCTCACATGTCTGCCCATTGCCTAGCCGAACATGATCTTTAGTGGTCACATAAGAGGTAAACCACTCCTTGTTTGGAGACACATGAAGTGATGCCCCTATGTCTATAATCCAGTCACTCAGTGCATTTCCATCAGATGCTGTAAGAAGAGCTGAATCCATTGTATTCTTCAAAAAGTAGATGTCTCCTGACACTAGACTGTCATCCTCTGCAACAATGTTTGTCACATTTATTTCTTGAATCTTCACTTAGGACTTGTTCTTCTCATCATGGTCTTCAACTTTCTCTTTTCCTTTTTCTGCTTTCCATTCTCTGCAATCTCTTTTCATGTGACCCTTCTTGCCACAATGGTAGCATTCTATGTCACTCTTGCCTTTAGCACTGCGGGGCTTGCTACGAGACTGATTCCTCTTTCCACCTTTGTACTTTTCTTTGGTCCTTCCCCTGACAACTAAGGCTGTTCCTTTGCCTTTGTCCATTGTCTTTCTATTGGTTTCTTCAGTAAGCAGACTTCCTTTTACACCTGCTATGTTCAAACCATCTGGAGGTGCAGAATTACTCAAAGCTGTGCGAAAAGTGTCCCAACGTTTTGGCAATGTGATCAACAGGAACATAGCTCTAACAGGCTCATCAAACTTGACACCTTGAGCTGACAACTGACTATAGATTGTGTTGAATTCATTCAGATGATTGGACATAGGTGTCCCTTCTTTCATCTTCAAGTGAACAAGCTTCTTAAGCCAGTATACCTGTGAAGCTGCACTCTGCTTCTCATAAAGATCACTCAGCTTTAACCATGCTTGATAAGCCGACATCTCGTCTGCTACATTGAAGTAAACGCTTTCTGCCAAAGTCAGCATAATGGTAGAAAGTGCCAATTCATCCATTTCGCTCCATTCATCTTCGTCCATATCTTCTGGTTTTATCCCCTTGAGCTTTATAGGCTTTATCTGCTTCTTTTGTACCAACACGTGCCAAATCTGCTTCTTCCTCAATGGGAAATTTGTTCCATGCAGCTTCTTGATATTGTAAAGAGCAGTGTCCTGTGATCCAGCCATAGCTACGCTTCACAGTAGTTTACTTTCCTGGGAAAAATTCGGCAGAGTTTCCCCTGTAAACTGACCTCTGAACAACTGTCAACCTGTCAAATGAACCAAGAAAGCTTAAGATTCTGCAGAAATTTCGGCAGAGTCTCCTTTGTAAAATGGCTCTGGTGTACTCCAAAAACAGGCCAGAAACAGCTCAAAAAACCACTGTCTCTCTAACACTGTAAGCTGTGGGTAAACCTGTCCTGCACCTGTACTGTTTCTCACTGTGCTGTCTCTCACTGTCCTATAAGCATAGACTACGACAATGCCTCAACGGCAGTAAAGCAAAGATGCAATCCCAACTGTCTAACTCACAGTCAATACATCCTAGCTGCCTATCTAAGGGTGCTCGAGGGATCGCCCCAAGACCTGTATCACCAAAAGGATCTCAACATTGGAGAATCCCCCATCTCAATAAAACCTCACTCGACCCTCAACAAAGGCTGCAGTAAATCTGACAGTACATAGACTTCCCACAAAGTCATACATCCACAAATTTCCCACTATATGCTGTAACCGCTGCGGCGGTTGTTTGCTGCGTGACTCACAGCCAGCAAATCCTGAATAGACATACATCATCTCTGACAATACATCCAATGTGGAAGTACCTGCAATGTCAGGATGAAATGTGGAATATCAAGCAACAAACACAAGCTACCTGATGAACTAGTGAATGTCGCCTACAGTCTGTGTGTAGATGCGCCTGTGTCGTATGTGACACGCCTCCAAGAACTGTGAGCCGTCCTTCGATGTGTAGACAGCCACAAATCAACACTCTGGGAGTGCCGATATCCTCAGCACCTGCAGTCGTAGGCCGAAACCCCAAATTTGCAGAGTCGGATCTGCACCCGCTGAGACCACGTAGTCGAAAATGGCATGCGCAGAACTTAATCGAAGCCGAACGGTGGCCGAGATGACCTCAGAATGGAATTCTGAGAACACCAAGGCCTTCGAAATCTCCCACAGGATTTGGGGCCGTGTCTTTGCCTGTCCAATTTCACTCGAATCTGAGTAGGTGACTCTGGCTACCTGCAAATGCTGCCCCGAGCCTCGATTTGAGCTCTGATACTAGTGCGACGCGAGAGAGAGTGCAAGAAGAAGAGCACGACGATATGGTGAGCTTGCTCTACTGTAATGTGTAGATCATAGTGAGTTCTTATTAGGTTTTCAGAAAAGAATATGTGTACATACCTGGCAGCCCGCCCACTTACCTGGGCGACCACATTGGGCTTTATACCCCAACACTAGTGTGTTCACACACATCACTACGACATGTATATGGTAACAAATCCCGCGTGGAGTGATGCGGTGAACGAGAGCTGGCACATGAGTAAAGGGAAGTGCCATGCCCTGAGGACAGGATCAGTCCACAAAGGGGAGTAAGCCCAAAGCTTTGCGGAAAGCTTCAAGCTTCTCACGAGACAATGCCTTTGTGAAAAGATCTGCAAGGTTGTCCTGTGTTGGCACATAAGCCAAGCTGATCTCTCCTGCTGAGAGCCTCTCCCTGACATAGTGGTAATGCACCTCAATGTGCTTTGTGAGAGCATGAAAAACTAGGTTCCTCGCAACTGCCAATGTGCTCTAACTGTCAGTGTAGATAGTGTTGGCGGTGTCCTGTCCAACACCCAAATCAGCCATAAGGCGTCTGAGCCATACACACTCAACCGTAGCTATGAAGACTGCCCTGTACTCAGCCTCACAACTCAAAGTGGCCACAGTAGGTTTCTTCTTGATCAACCATGATATACATGAACTGCCAATTATGAAACAAAAACCACTTGTGGACACTCGTATGTCAAAACAACCAGCCCAATCTGAGTCCGAAAAAGCATGTAAGTCTGGCGGCAATGATCCCCCCTTGGGATAAAACAAGCCAAGATGTAAAGTGCCACTAAGGTAGCGGAAAATCCTCTTGACAGCCTGCCAATGCTTAGACCCTGGGCTATGCATAAATCTGCTGACCTGTGAGACTACAAACTGAATATCCGACCTCGTGTTGCATACATAAATGAGGCAGCCAACAAAAGTTTGGTAAAGAGTGACATCAGTAAGATCGCCAGCATCATGTAGACTCAACTTCAAACCTGTTTCCATGGGCGTGGCAATAGGTTTGCAATCCTTAAGTCCAAACTTACATAGCAATGTCTCTATGTAACTTTTCTGACACAAGGCAATACCACCATCACACTGCTTAAACTGTATGCCCAAATAATGATGCAACAACCCCAAATCTTTCATCTTGAAAGTAGCATTCAAATCAGCCTTAAATTCAGCAATATGTGTCTCATTTGGTCCAGTGATCAGCAAATCATCAACATAAAGAACCACAATGAGAAATACATCATCCTCACGCTTTACATACAATGTGCTTTCTGTTGGACTGTTACGAAAGCCTCGTTTAATTAAATGAGTGTCAACTTTCTCATACCAAGCAGGAGGAGATTCCTTCAACCCATACAAAGCCTTCTTACATCTGCACACTTTGTCCTCTTGTCCTTTTATGACAAAACCACGAGGCTCCGTTACATAAACTTCCTCAAATATGTCACCATTCAAGAAAGCAGTAACAATGTCTGATTGATGTACATCCCAACCAAAATGAGCTGCCAATGCACATAGAAAACGCACAATAGTCACACGACAAGTGGGAGCAAAAGTCTCTTCATAGTCTATGCCTTTTTGTTGTGCATAACCCTTTGCAACAAGTCGAGCCTTATGGCAATCAATCTCACCATCTGGCTTGCGTTTCAACTTGTAAACCCACTTCGTACCAATGGCCTTTTTGCCAGGAGGCAAATCACATAAAGTCCATGTGTCATTTTCTATAAGTGCATCATATTCTGATTGCATGGCAGCCATCCAATTTCCTGAATTCTGTGCTTCATCAAAAGACAGAGGCTCCTCAACATCATGTAAGCTAGACACAGCCAAAGCATAACAATCTGATGCATAAGATGCATGGCGAGAGCCTGAACGAGTACGACTAGACAAAGGTGCATACAATTTACTGTCACGCAAAGTGTGCACCAGCCATTTTGGCATACCTCTAACCTGCTCATTTTCAGCCCTTTCCTCATCAAGTACATCATGTACATTTGCATCAGTAATAGGCTGATCTAAAACATTTTCAGAAACCCCCATAGGTTGTACATTTGCCTCATTGGAACCTACATTCGTATTTCCACCACTGAAAAGAGGCAACAAAGTGTCATAAATGTCCTATGAGCTTACATTACTGTCTCTAGTACATGACAGCAAGGGCTGAACAGAATCTTCCAAAAACACTACATCCCGAGAAACCAGAATACGTTTTGTTTGCGGATGATACAACCTGTAACCTTTGCTTTCAGCACTATAACCAACAAAAATACATTTGACAGCCTTATCATCCAATTTTCTGCGCTGCACTTGTGGCACCAAAGCATATGCCAAATAGCCAAAAACACGCATGTGCTCAATAGAAGGCTTTCTATCATGCCATGCTTCATATGGAGTAATAGACTGTAAAGCTTTCGTAGGACACCTGTTAAGTACATAAGTGGCACACATGATGGCCTCAAGCCAAAAAGAATGCGGCAAAGCTTGACTTTTGACCATACATCGTGCCATTTTCGTAAGTGACCTATTTTTCCTCTCAGCAACACCATTTTGCTGAGGTGTATAAGGCACTGTACATTGGTGTTTTATCCCACGACTAGCCAGAAATGCATTAAATTCATGAGTGAAGGAGTACGAGCGGAAGTTCGACGCGAGAGAGAGTGCGAGAACAAGAGCACGACGATATGGTGAACTCGCTCTACTGTAATGTGTAGAGCATAGTGAGTTCTTATTAGGTTGTTACAAAAGAATATGTGTAAATACCTGGTGGCCCGCTCACTTACCTGGGCGACCACATTGGGCTTTATACCCCAACAACCTCCCACTTAAAGTCCAATGTGGTACTTTAAGTGTGAGAGAAGCTACTATACAAGCTAATATACAAGAGATGTAGAGAAGTGATGTACTACCCTACACCTAACTGCTTGCGAAAATGCGCAAAGCTCTCTGAGGGAAGTCCTTTTGTAAGTAGATCAGCAAGATTTTCTGTGGTGTGAACTTTGACAAGCTGAAGTTGCTTATCCTCGAGCATTTCCCTGATGAAATGATACTTCACATCCACATGCTTTGTCTTTGAGTGATAAACTGTATTGCGAGCCAATTGTATAGCACTTTGACTATCACAATATAACACAGGCATCTCGTCTTTGATTCCCAAATATGTTACTAGTCGATTAAACCAAATTGATTCTTTGCATGCCTCTGATGCTGCAACATATTCAGCCTCTGTAGTAGACTGAGTAACACAATCTTGTAATCTAGAACGCCATGATACTGCTCCACCAGCCAATGTAAAGACATACCCTGACGTAGACCTTCGGTTGTCTAAGTCACCTGCATAATCTAAGTCTGTAAAACCCTTTACACTTAGCTCCTGACTCCTATAGCATATACGCATACTCTTTGTAGCTTTCAGGTATCTCAATATTCCTTTCACTGCCTCCCAATGTTTCTTGCCTGGGTTTGACATGTATCGACTCACTACTCCCACTGCAAATGCAATGTCTGGGCGAGTAGCAATCATTGCATACATCAAACTACCCACTGTAAATGCATATGGAATCTTATCCATTTCAGCCTGTTCTTCCTCAGACACAGGACAATCTTGTTTGCTAAGTTTCACATATGGTGGCAATGGAACACTCAATGCCTTTCCCTTCTCCATATTGAAACGTTGCAAAACCTTGTCCATATACTCTGTTTGAGATAACCAAATCAATTTCTTTGATTTGTCTCTCTCAATGCGCATACCAAGTATATGACTTGCCTCACCCATGTCTTTCATGTCAAACGATTTTGCCATCTTTGACTTGAAAGCTGAAATTTCTTCCAAGTGCTTGCCAGAAATCAACATGTCATCCACATACAAAATAAGGATCAGCCAACTACCATCCTTAGCCTTCTTTGTATATAGACAGTGATCGAACTCACTACGTTTGTAGCCTTGAGAAACGCATAAACTTGTGGAATTTATGGTACCATGCCCTCGGTGATTGTTTTAAGCCATAAAGACTCTTTACCAACTGACATACCCAATCTTCCTTGCCTTTCTCAACAAACCCTTGTGGCTGCTGCATGTAAATTTCCACATCCAAATCACCATGCAAGAACGCTATCTTGACATCCATTTTGTGCAACACCAAATCTAATATGGCAACCAATGCAAGAAAGAATCTCAATGTAGTCATCTTGACCACCGGAGAGAAGACTTCATCAAAGTCAATGCCTTGTTCTTGCTTAAAGCCCTTGGCAACAAGCCTTGCTTTGTACTTTAGCTGACTATCATGAGTGGTGATCTTATACCTGTAAACCCATTTAGAAGGTAGAGCCTTTTTGCCCTATGGTAATTTAACTAGCTTCCATGTCTTGTTTTTATGCAGAGCTGTCATCTCTGATTGCATGGCCAATTGCCAATTCCCGGAGTCCTTCATTTGCACTGCTTTCTTGTAACATGAAGGCTCATTGCAATCAGTCAACATGACATAGTTCATAGATGGAACAGACCTATTAGGAGGTCACGTGATACGTCTAGATCTACACACAATAGGTGGCTCAGGATCACCCACAACCTGTGGTTCCACTATCCTGTCCTTGCTCCTCTTGAGCCCTGACATTTTGTCTTGCACGTGCAGGTCCATCTTCTTGGAAGACAACTCTTCTAATCTCCTAAACCCTCTCTGGTTTAGAATGATATTTGGATTCATTAAAGTGAACATCATTGCTGCGGACAACCTTTCTAGATTCGAGATCCCAAAGTCTGTACCCCATCTCACCATAATTACCATAGCCTAGAAAGATGCACTTTCTACTATTTGGCTCAAGTTTGTTCCTAAATTCCTTTGGAACGTGAGTATATGCCTCACATCCAAAGACTCTGAGATGCTTGTATGAGGGCATTTTGCCTGACCATACCATCTCTGGCACTGAATCCTTCTGCAAAACCTTGCTAGGAGATCTATTTACAAGATGACCAGCTGTTGATACAGCTTCAACCCGAAACCCATTTGGCAGCTCTGCATTAGACAACATACTTCTGACCTTCTCTTGTATGGTCCTATTCATCCTCTTAGCAACACCATTTTGAGGAGGATTGTAAGGAGTAGTAAGTTCACGTTTTATACCTTTTTACTCCCAAAAGTCCTGAAAGGCCTTTGAAACATACTCTCCACCATTGTCAATGCGTAAGCATTTAAGCTTCTTGCCACTCTGATTCTCCACAAGTGTCACAAACGTTTTGAAAACACTAAACGCTTCATCCTTGTGCTTGAGAAAGTAAACCCATACTTTCCTCGAGTAATCATCTATAAATGTCATAAAGTAAGAAGCTCCCCCTAGAGATAGGTTAGGCATAGGGCCACACAAATCACTATGAACAAGTCCCAACTGTGTATCTCTTCTACTGCTTCTATGCTTATGTGGTTGCTGTGTTTGCATACCATACAGACAATGTTCACAGAATTGCAAATCATTAAATGAAAAGCCAGGCAAATAACCAGAACGAGACAAGATTTCCATTCCCTTCTTGGACATATGTCCTAACCGGCCATGCCACAAAGAAACGTTCGGCTGCTTGGTTACATTGATTACATTTTTAGAGACATTTGATACATAAATCATGTAAAGTCCTCCACACTTTACTCCATGTGCTACTGTCATAGAACCCTTGGATATCTTCCACATGTTCTGTCCAAAAGTGGTGACGTAGCCAGCACCATCAAGTTAACTTGTGCTGATCAAGCTCTTTGTAATTGCGGGAACATGTCTCACATTCTTCAGTGTGAAAGAAGAGCCATTCTGAAACTTCAATTGAACATCTCCAACACCTAAGATCTCACATGTCTGCCCATTGCCTAGCCGAACATGATCTTTAGTGGTCACATAAGAGATAAAACACTCCTTGTTTGGAGACACATGAAGTGATGCCCCTGAGTCTATAATCCAGTCACTCAGTGCATTTCCATCAGATGCTGTAAGAAGAGCCGAGTCCATTGTATTCTTCAAGAAGTAGATGTCTCCTGACACTAGACTGTCATCCTCTACAATAGTGTTTGTCACATTTATTTCTTGAATCTTCACTGAGGACTTGTTCTTCTCACCATGGTCTCCAGCTTTCTCTTTGCCTTTTTTTGCTTTCCATTCTCTGCAGTCTCTTTTCATGTGACCCTTCTTTCCACAATGGTAGCATTCTCTGTCACTCTTGCCTTTAGCACTGCGGGACTTGCTACGAGACTGATTCCTCTTTCCACCTTTGTACTTTTCTTTGGTCCTTCCCCTGACAACTAAGGCTGTTCCTTTGCCTTTGTCCATTGTCTTTCTATTGGTTTCTTCAGTAAGCAGACTTCCTTCTGCACCTGCTATGTTCAAACCATCTGGAGGTGCAGAATTACTCAAAGCTGTGCGAAAAGTGTCCCAACGTTTTGGCAATGTGATCAACAGGAACATAGCTCTAACAGGCTCATCAAACTTGACACCTTGAGCTGACAACTGACTATAGATTGTGTTGAATTCATTCAGATGATTGGACATAGGTGTCCCTTCTTTCATCTTCAAGTGAACAAGCTTCTTAAGCCAGTATACCTGTGAAGCTGCACTCTGCTTCTCATAAAGATCACTCAGCTTTAACCATGCTTGATAAGCCGACATCTCGTCTGCTACGTTTAAGTAAACGCTTTCTGCCAAAGTCAGCATAATGGTAGAAAGTGCCAATTCATCCATTTCGCTCCATTCATCTTCGTCCATATCTTCTGGTTTTATCCCCTTGAGCTTTATAGGTTTTATCTGCTTCTTTTGTACCAACACGTGCCAAATCTGCTTCTTCCACAATGGGAAATTGGTTCCATGCAGCTTCTTGATATTGTAAAGAGCAGTGTCCTGTGATCCAGCCATAGCTACGCTTCACAGTAGTTTAGTTTCCTGGGAAAAATTCAGCAGAGTTTCCCTTGTAAACTGACCTCTGAACCAATATCAACCTGTCAAATGAACCAAGAAAGCTTCAGATTTTGCAAAAATTTTGGCAGAGTCTCCTTTGTAAAATGGATCTGGTGTACTCAAAAAACAGACCAAAAACAGCTCAAAAAACCACTATCTCTCTAACACTGTAAGCTGTGGGTAAACCTGTCCTGCACCTGTACTGTCTCTCACTGTCCTGCACTGTCCTGTAAGCATGGACTGCGACAATGCCTTAACGGCAGTAAAGCAAAGATGCAATCCGAACTGTCTAACTCACAGTCAATACATCCTAGCTACCTATCTAAGGGTGCTTGAGGGATCGCTCTAAGACCTGTATCACCGAAAGGATCTCAACATTCGAGAATCCCCCAGCTCAATAGAACCTCACTCGACCCTCAACAAAGGTTGCAGTAAATCTGACAATACATAGACTTCCCACAAAATCATACATCCACAAATTTCCCACTATATGTTGTAACCGCTGCGGCGGTTGTTTGCTGCGTGACTCACAGCCAGCAAACCCTCAATAGACATACATCATCTTTGACAATACATCCCATGTGGAAGTATGTGCAATGTCAGGATGAAATCTGGAATATCAAGCAGCAAACACAAGCTACCTGATGAACTAGTGGATGTCGCCTACAGTCTGTGTGTAGGTGCGCCTGTGTCGTATGTGACACGCCTCCAAGAACTGTGAGCCGTCGTTTGTTGTGTAGACAGCTAGAAATCAGCACTTTGGGAGTGCCGATATCCTTAGCACCTGCAGTTGTAGGCCGAAAACCCCAAATTTGCAGAGTCGGATCTACACCCACCGAGACCACGTAGTCAAAAATGGCATGCGCAGAACTTTGTCGAAGCCGAACGGTGGCCGAAATGATTTTAGAATGATATTCTGAGAACACCAAGCCCTTCGGGCTTACCCACAGGAATTTGGGCCGTGTCTTCGCCCGTCGAATCTCACTCCAATCTGAGTAGGTGACTCTGGCTACCTGCAAATGCTGCCCCGAGCCTCGATTTGAGCTCTGATATCAGTTGAAGGAGTACGAGCGGAAGTGCGACGCGAGAGAGAGTGCGAGAAGAAGAGCACGACGATATGGTGAACTTGCTCTACTGTAATGTGTAGAGCATAGTGAGTTGTTATTAGGTTTTTACAAAAGAATATGTGTACATACCTGGCGGCCCGCCCACTTACCTGGGCGACCACATTGGGCTTTATACCCCAACAATGAGACATATACTCCCCCCCTCGATCGGAAGAGAGGGTGTGCATAGTACATTCCGAGACATTTTCAGCCATAGCCAGAAATTGTTTGAAGCACATAAAAACTTCGGACTTCGCTTTAAGCAGAAATACCCATGCATGCCTGGAGTAATCATCAATGAAAGTCACGAAGTACAGGTAATTGCCCAAGGACGGAGTTTGCATGGGCCCACAAACATCACTATGCACAAGCTGCAACCTGCATGTGGCCCGAACTGAACCATCCTTTGGAAATTTAGAACGCTGCATCTTACCCAAAATACAGCCTTCACAAACATGTTTGACAGGTGCTTCAAGAGGTGGCAAAGAAGCAACCATATCATAGTTAAAAAGGAATCTCGAGAGGTGATAGGGATAGCCCATTGCAAAACATAGATTTAACTAGGAGTTTTTAAGATTGTCTGGAAATGACCAGAAACCAAGATGGATCTTATTGGAGTCAATTTCATTGAAAGACTGGAAACCAAGATGGATCTTATTGGAGTCAATTTCATTGAAAGGCCGGTCCATTGAGAGGATTCTCTTGGGGAACTTGACGGAGATTGGCCCTTTTCCGCTAGGGCAGTGTAACCAACAAGTTTTTATACCTAGGTCATTCATGCTCGAGGGATAAGTGATGAATGGGTTTGTTTTATTTTTGCCCGGTCGGGTGAAGTACCCGCGGTATCTTATTGGAAATCGTCCATAATCCGGGTATGGCCTGATGCCAATAGTTGGATGAGAAGGTCATACTCAGGGAGGATGATGTGCATTTAATTAAGGAAATTTGTTCGACTTGGTTGCTTAAAAAGGAATTGTAAAGGCTAGGAATATAGGGGCTATTATGTGCATGTGTCACCTGATGGTGCTATACCTCTTGAAATAAAATGCTTAGGAAGGAATGATTAAATTACTTGATGAGCCTTTCCCAAACACTTAATTCTGGGAAATACTGTGAAGATGCTGCCATTTTGATGGCTTGTAACCGATTATCTTGGCCTGAATGGGGAGGCAAGATGAATTGGTTGAAACTAAATGTGTTGCATGATTAGTTAGGAAACTAGTTACAAGCTAATTATAGCAGATAAAGGAAAGAAAATGAATTAAAATTTTCTAAATAAAGATCCAGTGAAAACAACCAGATGAGTTTCCCTGAACGAGGGTGTGCAACAGATTGCATGCTGCTTGTTGTTTGATGATGTCTGATAGACTGTTGTCTTCTTGATTTTGTAGTAGTTAAGTACTACCTCGGGAAGGGATTTTTGTGAAATGGTTCGGTGGGTGGGCGGATCCGGAGGGTCAGATGGCCGGATGTTGATTTAAAAAATTTATGTTAAACGCTAGGACTACGTGGGATAAAAATGGGTAATCGAGGACAAGCGAGACCAGGTAGGATTGCAAGATCCCTCTTCTTAGGGGAAAGTGATAACTGCCATGCCTGCTTGTCAGGAAAAAGGGGTTATCGCCGTGAACCAAGGAAGAATAAGAAAGCAAGAGCAGATCCTCAAGTTAAAGATCAAGAGAATCAAGACTAAGGACCACGATTTTGGGTACCGAAAGCTGTCAAGGACAGATTGATTATGTGAAACGGGTAGAATCGTTGAATGAAGGGATGTACCCCCTTGGGTTGGCATTCGAGATAGACCGGAGTTCTGTCTGAGTGCCGGTCCCAAGTGGGAGGGATACCTGCAGATAGATCTATGTCATTCCCTGGAACGATCTGGAGGACTGAGAGAGGTGAGTAGGGTCGAGTCTGGGTATGGCCCTCACAGGGGGCCAGTTTCCTATCAGTTTGGTTGGCTCAGCCAATGTGTCATTTGAGAATTTCTAGGCTTCAACCACGTTCTGGAATATCATGTAGTTAGGAGAGCAGTAAGTTCTTGATGAGTTGTCAGCTAAAAGGGGTCCTGTCATGCTTGGTAGTATCTTGGCCGATATGAATGCGAAACATGTTGTAACATGCAATGCTTTGGTTGATATGTTGTGCCTGACAAAAATCTCATTTATTGAAGATCGTTGATAGCAGGAAATGCCCAACACGGCTATGGCTTAAGCAGTTGCGAAGTCAAGGGTCTCTCTCAAAATGCAATCACCTATATTAGCATCTTGAAGCATGTGGCATTGTACGAGATGCTGATATGGGCAATTAAAATCATGATGATATTGTCAGTAGAGGGCAAATGAAAACTTTGCGAAGCTTTTATCACCAGAATGTATACTTAATATGGTGCCATTGAATCTAGTTGGCCGGAATGTATACCAAATGCTGCTTTGCCCAAAGAGTATGCCCAAGGTGATGCCCTTTGAGGGCTACCCGCCCAAGGGCCCAATAGTAATGGCCGCTAGGGATAAAATCAATGGCTGTCCACGGGATGCCGCCCATAAGGGCTTAAGGTTAATTGAGTGTCAAGAGGGAAATAAAAAGAAGGAGATGGCAGGCAGGGGCTGCGAACAGAGACTACGCAGGGGAAGATGATGTTATGCCGGCCTGTGCGAGCAGCGAGAGGCGGCGCAGGCGGAGATAGAGGAGCTCGCCCTAGGCTCTTTGGTGTCGGGACGACGACGTGCATAAAGACAAGATTTCTTAGCTCAGCAGCGTGACCACATTCGGTGCTACACTCTCAAAATTTTGTGCAGTCACCCAAGCCAGCTGCCACATCATCCCAACAATTCACGTGCCGCATCAATCTCACGGCGCCGTGACTGATGGGTTGAGGAAAAATAGGGTAAAAAATGGAGAATTGAAGGGCATAGCGGGAGATATAAGGAACGAGAAGGAGGGAGAGTTCTTTTTCATGCTCTCTCTCTCTCTCTCTCTCTCTCTCAAACCACGAAAAGGAGGGGAATAGGGAATTGGAGGAAGCAAGCGAAGGGAAGAAGGCCTCGAAAGTTCCCTTGAGCTCGCGAGGGAAAAGGCCTCGGTTTTTCTCACTCTCTCTCGCTCTCGACCTCAAGCAGAAGAGCATTCTCTCTCTTTAACTCTCTTTGTCGGCACAAGAGGCAAGCAAGAGAAGCTCCCACTCTCTCTCGCTCTTGTGTTTTAGAAGCAAAGCAAGGCAAGGAGGTAACGAAGCAAGGGCAAAGTGATAACGGGAGGAGAATGGAGAACATAAGGGTTTTTAGGGCTCAAGGAGGAGGAAGATCAGAGAGCTCGGAGGGAGAAGGTTGAAGAGAAGCTCTCTCCTGCTCTCTCTCGCTCTCGTGTTGAAGGGGAAAAAGGAAGTCTCTCTCTCTCTCTCTCTCTCTCTCTCTCTCTCTCTCTCTCTCTCTCTCTCTCGGGACCTTGAAGCGAGAAGACAGGATGACACCAAAGGGAAATAGCATGATGGAGTCAAAGATGCAAGGAAAGGAAGGTTTCTCTCTCTCTCTCTCTCTCTCTCTCTCTCTCTCTCTCTCTCTCTCTCTCTCTCTCTCTCTCGGGTTGGAGAAGCAAAGCAAAGCCTCGGCAAAGGAGGAGCAGCTCTCTCTCTCTCTCTCTCTCCCCCCCCCCCAGGAGATAAAGCAAGGAAACCCTCTTTCTCTCTCTTGAACTGTGAAGGAGGAAGCACCAAGGACACATAAAGCGTGACTGCAATCAAAGAAAAACAATCAGATAAGAGGGATGAACATTATTTTGGCAATTAAGGCGGTGCAAAGCGCACAAAGCAGGTAACGTGACAGTCCAAAGTTTCCATCACCGTCATCAGTCTGAAGATTAATTAATCATTTAATTAAGCCCAATGTAATTAACGGCGTGGCTAATCTGTAAAGGGAGCTTAAACTCCTAATTGCCAATTAATCCAAGTGTTGGTACTGCTAAGAGCCTGCCTTGACTATCGATTACATTGTACTCAAAGCTTGAATTGATTAATTGAAGATTACGGTGATTGCTAGAGCTTTCAGTGTCTGGTATTCTTTCTCTTTTACACCTCTCACAAATCGAATAAGGGGGTGTTGCACTTTTTTTTGGCCAAGGGCATGGGGATTTCGATAGAGAAACAGAGCATTTGCATGAGATTTGAGTGTTGAAGCGAGCTTGAAAGGTTGTTTTATCATAATTTTCACGGCGATGATCTCACTTGGTCTGCTTTAAGGAGTTGTTTTGACAGGGTATGATATGCTTGGAAATGCTACAATGAAGTCCTCGACCTTGACGACTAAAGATCGAGATCGGTCACTACTAGAGGTGTACAAAGGAAGTTGGGCAAGACTTTGAAGAGGATGGCCACCAATGGCCGCTTATTGTTTTTTTCATATCATCTGTGACTTTATCGTATTGTGTGAGTGTGTGAGTGCAAGAGTGTGGGTGTTTGTCAAAGGGAGTTCGGAGAAGCCTTTGCCAAATATAAAAAATGTGCTTTAATATGTTTGTTTAATGTGTTGCGGGGAGCGTGATGAAGGTGTCCAGAGGAAGGGAACTGAGCATGATGAGGTAGCCATATGCACTGTTTTTTTAGCCATGTCGAGGCTGCAGAGAACAAGAGGACCACGACGGCCGAGAGGGGTCGCAATAGGTTGAGGGATTCCCCTATGTGTGGTGCCCATGAGGAGATAGAAGAATGAAAGAGATTCGGGGGAGTTGAGATAAGCCGTATGTGAGAGAGAGGATGAGGCTTTGCTACGAGCCTCGCTGTAGGCCAAGCCGGGTGTGAACGAGAGTGTTTGAGAAGGCTTGCTTAAATTGGAAAAGGTGATATTAATGTTTTTTTTTTTGCATGCTGACGAGAGAGAACTGGGGGATTTGGTGAAGAGGCGGCTCTGAACGCCAACCGGGATAGAGAGGCACCGCGGGTTGCAGGGGGTTCTTCAGGGCGAGGGAAGCAAGAGAATGAGGCCGAGCAAGCCATTGTCGTTTGGAGGGAGGCTTTTGCTTGATGCTGAGGCCCAGGAGAGAGAGAACGAGGGCTTGCCCCTGCTGTGAACAAGGAGAACAAGGCCCTGCATCAAATCAAGAAGAGTAGAGAACCTCTGAGCCCGCTGCTGTGCCGAGGTGAGAAAGAGAAGGGATTTGCCCTGTGAGCCATAGCCTGAGCCATAGCCGAGGAAAAGAGGGGACTCATTTGTGGGCTGCCGAGAGCGAGAAGGAGAGGGAGATCCTCACTGTGTGGGTAACCGTTGAGTTGGATGACGAAGCTCTGGCTGTGGCGAGAGCGTTTGTGAGAGAGCATGAGAGGGGCGCCGTTTGCAGGCAGGGATGGTATGCAAGCGATGATCGAGAGCAGGAGATGAGAGAGAATGGATTAGCCCGGAAGGAGCGTAGTGAAGCGGGAGCCAGCAAGGCCAGTTGGATGACGAAGCCCTGGCTGTGCTGAGAAGGAGAGGGGGTTTGCAAGGAAGAAAACCCGTTTGCAGGCCATGAGAGAGATAAGAGGGAGATCCTCACTGTGTGGGTGACTGTTGAGTCGAGAGAGGTAGGTTCTGGCTGTGCCGAGAGCATTTGTGAGAGAGCATGGGAGGCCGTTTTGTCGCAGGCTATGATGAGGTTGCAGGCCGTGAGTTTCCAGGCTAAGCAAGCTAGAAGAGGAGAGTAAGTGAGAGAGTGCTTTGCCCTGTGCGAAAACTAGCGAGGAGAGACATTAGGAGAGAGAACCTCGCCTTGCACTGCCGAGAGTAGTCGAGAAAGAGAGAGAAAGATTCTCCCTGTGAAGTAAACAAGGAGAGAGAAGGCCTCTTTTTTGAGTTGGGTGTGAGAATTGTAAAAAGTAGATCACAGATGGGTGCTTGCATTTCTTAATAAAGGGACAATAGAGAGAGAAAGAGGACGCTGGGACGCGTGTTCGGGGCTACTGTTGAGAGAGAGTGAGTGAGTTTGCCATGAGGATGTTGTGTGTGTGTGAGAGAGAGAGAGAGAGAGAGAGAGAGAGAGAGGGAAGAAAGAAAAATTACCGCGCTGCCCTATAGGGTGTAAGCCTGTTGTCGCGCTGCCCTATAGGGTGTAAGCCCTGATACCTTCAAGCAAAGTGGAAGCCTACGAAGTTGCATCGACGAAAGGTTTTGAAGCCAAAGATAATTTTTGTAAAGCTTGCTGTAAAAACAATATTTTCACTATTCAAATTGCTTAATAATTTCACAACATCTCGTTCTCGTCTCGATTTTCGTCTCTCTCTTTCAAACTAAAGACAAGATTCTAGCTCTCTCTTCCTTTTTGCTGAACTATTAAGTGATCATGTTCGTGGATAATCATTGATACAATTTGGCACCGAGACTGCATTGCACATTCCTTGGCAGCAGATTTTAGCAGCACATCTCTAGCCATAGTTCCTTGTTGGTGGGCTTGGGTTGGGAGTTTGTTTTTTTGTCTTTGCTTGGTTTTTCTTGTCTGGTCCTGCTCCATGGCCCAGGCATAGAAAAATATCCATCAGGGGGGCTCGATTATTTTAAAGATTTTATTAACCAGAATCAACGAAGATCCCCTCTGGCAAACAGAATCGAAAGAGAAGGGGGTGCCATAGGGCGGGCTTGCAAGCACATGGCGATCGATGGGGGAAGCAACGCGAGGCAGGCAAACTGCACAAGGCGATGCGGGAGCAAGGCAAATGCATGGCTATGAGGGTATCAGGTGGCATTTGGGGACAATGGTGAGAGGCACGGTTAGATGGGCCCTTTTTTTTATTTAGTGGGTTGCAATGAGTTGCAAGGTCGCGTATGTGCTCAATTGGCTAGGGGGACATTGTCGGAGCTGTTTTACTAGTGGCTCTGAGTTCAAATCCTTGGCAAGGTGGAACGTGGGAGGTAGGAATCGTAGAAATCTAGCAAATTAATGTGAATAAAATGGTGTTCGAGCCAGGTAGGTATTCGATTAGCTAGGGGGATATTGTCGGAGCTATTTTTACTAGCGGCTCTGAGTTCAAATCATGGGCAAGGTGGAATGTGGGAGGTAGGAATCGTAGAAGTCTAGCAAATTAATGAATAAAATGGTGTTCGAGCCACGTAGAAATAATTAAAAGGTGTTCCTAATGGCTTCAAAAAAATTAAAAGGTGTTCCTAACTCAAAGATTCCTTAAAAAATCTTTTATTCCTCTGCTATGTCAACAGAACACCAATTCACTGGTGGAACACCAATTCCCTTCGCGCCCTATATGGTCCCCTCTGCCCTCTGTGCAATAGCCCACTTGTCAGCCTACTCTATGGACTCTCCACCCTCCCTTGACCTCTCTCTCCCTCTCTTTGCCCCCCACATCCCTTGACCTCTCTCTCTCTCTCTCTCTCTCTCTCTCTCTCTCTCTCTCTCTCTCTCTCTCTCTCTCTCTCTCTCTCCTCCCTCGTTGCACCGTCACCTGCTCCAGCCCTCTCTGCTCTGCCCTCTGCACCTCTATTGACGTCCCTCTTTCTAGTCCCCTTGACTACCTTGCAGAGACAGCTGCCCCACATCACAACGCTCCCTCGTTGCACGGTCACCTGCTCCATCCCTCTCTGCTTTGCCCTCTGCACCCCTATCAACCTCCCTCTTCCTAGTCCCCTTGACTACCTTGCAAAGACAGTTGCCCCACGTCACTACGCAAGCCGAGAGAGAGAGAGAGAGAGAGAGAGAGAGAGAGAGAGAGAGAGAGAGAGAGAGAGGCAGGCTATTCAACTTCTTGTACCCCCACCTATTCACTGGTATCTCAACAATATCGCCTTTCATCCTCCTATGGCCTGACCTTCTCATCCTCCCCCCTTGCTCGACGTTCTGAGAGCAAGACTCGTGTGCGTCTCACAAATTTGTGTAATCCCTTAGACCGCGACTGTGTAGCCAAATTTCCATTTCGGGCACATTTTGGCCCCCATTTTCGAGTTAGAGTACGTTCGCTTGCAGGAACGCTAAGGTTCGAGATTCTGTCATGTACTAGCTTTCTATCAATGTACATGACACTATGATTGGATATATATAGGATGCTCAATCTCCTAAGGAGGCTTGGGAAACTTTGCTGTAATTGGATGTGACCAACACAAAGGCAAGGAAGCTACAGTTGAAGACGAAGCTGAATATTGTGCAAAAGGAAAGCCTGTCCATCAATGACTATTTGCTAAAGATAAAGAATATATGTGTGTTGCTTGCATCGATTGGTGTTACACTTGAAGATGATGATAAAGTAGAAATATTTCTGCAAGGTTTGGGTCTCGAGTACAAACAGTTCAAAACTGGCATCCATCTTCGAGAGAACATTCCCTTGTTTACAAATTTGGTGTCCTTATATTGTGGAAGAGAAGGAACTTGAGGAAGACTCCTCTACGCATGGTGGACAAAATTATAAATAGGTCATTTTCAACAACAGAGAAAGAGGAAGAGGACATGATACAGGTCATGGATGAGGTCGAGGAACCACCAAACACAACATCAAAACAACAATCACGGTCAGAACACAGGTGGTGGTCGAGGAAACTTTAGAGGTAGGGGGAGTCCAAGAGGTCTAGGAAATGTGCAACACAATAATGTAGGTCAACACGAAAATTTAGTATGTTGGGGTTGTGGAAGACATGGTCACTTTGAACGTGATTGTCCATACATGAGGCATCAAAACAATTATGCAACCACCATTATGAATGCAGATGAGAGCGGAAGGCTATTTGTGATGCACCACATGCTGAATACTATGCCTGCAAATGTGGCAAAATCCAGTGATAATGTCTGTTATATAGATTCTGGTGTATCGAATCACATAACCAGCCATGGTGAATGGTTTAAAGAAATGCAGATTTTACAAAGTCCTGGTTATGTAAAAATTGGGGATGATACTACACATCCTATTATGCATACAGGAAATGTGCCATTGTCTATGAGGTAGTAAAGTGAAGTACCTGGCTGATGTACTACATGTACCCAACATTACAAAGAACCTGGTTTCTGTTGGGCAAATGGTTGAGCAGGGTTTACAAGTCAGGTTTAACACTAGGTTGGTAACCTAACAGGACATAAAAGTGTCCTTTCAGGGTTTTGAAAAAAACCTCCAAAACCATAGTAGATCCACTCATTTTGTAAAATCCTTTCATGAGGTTATAGTTAAAGGCCTACTACACATGGAAAAAATAAGAAACTTGTAAAATTTCTCATCTTTTGGTCACACCAAGCCTCCAAAGTTGATGGACCAGTGCATTTTCATCAAAACAGTCATTTCTTACGTTTTGTTGCATAAAAATAAGATTAGGGATTTTTGTAGGACTTGAGATAAATTCCCTAGTTAACTTCAATGGGTTGGTGATCAGAACATATGATTGCTTCTCACTCACTATTTTTTGTTTTTCCAAAATAAATAGGTACAAAAAAGGTTGATGTTTTACCATTCTGCAAACCTATCCTCAAAGTTTCTATAGCCACGCTCAATACAAATAATATATGCATGTTTTCTTAGTTCCCTATTGTCCTTTATGTTCATAAGGAGCCATGGAGCATGTCAAAAGAATAATACATCTCTTACCAAGGGGAATCTTGGGGACAAAGATGAAGTGCTAAATACAACAAACATGAAAAAACTGGGTTCAACCTTATTAGTTGTAGAATCCCATAGAAACTATTCAATATCTAGCGAAATTTGATCCTTATGACTAGATATGGTTACTACCTACAAAATGCATGTAGTTGTCACAAGAAACTAACAATATTGAAAAAAAGCTATACTTGATATACTAGAATGTTTAGTTTTCTTCTATAATTGAAAAAATCAACCATCGTTGTATACTATGCAAAATAGGGTATTAGGTGCCCCAAAACTCAAGGAATATTAGCTTTATGTTACAATATGCGACATAGAAAATAAAAAATGCATTTGGATATCATGAAATCCACCAAAAAAATCATAGAAGGGCTAAAATTGGCTAAAAAACAGGATTTGACAATTTTTGTAATTTGGTCATAACTTACAACTTTAATATTTATTTCTCCCTAGAAGCATCAGGACATGTTGAGGACTACTAAAGATAGTTCTCTAGCATTATAGACCTCACAAAAATGAATTCTAGAGTGGTATAGTTGCAAAAAGTTGAAAAAAGCCAAAAACAGGACCCATTTTTTCACACAGTTTAGGTTGTGAAATGTTGTGCAAGGACAAGGTTAAAGATGGAATTGATATTCCAAAAAAATGTTGAGTTTTTTTCAGCTCATGAGACAACTTTCTAGATAGATAGCACCTCAAAATCCATTTTGAAACTCTTGACATAATTCAAGGAAAATGGTCACTTAACAGGACATAAAAGTGTCCCATTACCAACCTAGTGTTAACTCCGATGGTCTCTTTGTCGAAGAGCATAAGAAGGTTGGAAGGCTGGTTGCGCAAGGAAATAAAGTGGCTAGGATGTTTACTTTGGATGTAAATGTGCCCGAAGTGAACGCTCCCATGTTTGCACGAGGTGTAGGTGTTGTTCCAGATATAGAGATTTGGCACAAACGTTTTAGTCATGTAAATTTGTAGAGACTAAAAATGATGCAGACTAAAGAGATGGTTACAGGTTTACCTACGTTTTGAGTCGCTAAAATGCAGAAAGTATGTGAAGCTTGTTAATTTGGAAATCGGGAAAAATCATCCTTTCCTTATGATAAGCATGAATGCACTGGATTTAGTACATATAGATGTATGGGTCTGACAAAGATTGCATATATGGGTGGATGTAGATACTATGTGAGTTTCATTTTGATGACCATATGAGGAAGGTATGGGTCTACTTCATGAAGCAAAAAAGTGAGGTGTTTATGCACTTTTAGAATTTCAAAGTTATGGTTGAAAAACAAAATGGGAAACATGTAAAGTGCCTGAGGTCAAATGGAGGGGGAGAATATTTCTCCAATGAATTTAATGGTTTTTTGAAAAAGCATGGAATTCAGAGGCCGTTTTCATGCACGCATACTCCATAGAAAAATGGTGTTGCTGACCGGAAGAACATGCACATTGCAGAAGTGGCTAGAGCATTGATGAATGAGAAGAACATGCACATTGCAGAAGTGGCTTGAGCATTGATGAATGAGAAGAACATGCACATTGCAGAAGTGGCTAGAGCATTGATGAATGAGAAGAAAGAGGCTGTTGCACATGTGCCTACATTATGAACATGACATCTACTGCTGTAGTAATTCAGTGGTGAAAAACCATGTGTATCAGACTTTAAAGTGTTTGGATGTATTGCTTACGCGCATGTGCCGGATGAGCTAAGAAGTAAGCTTGGTCCAAAAGCAAAACAATGCATGTTTGTTGGCTATTCCCTTGAGAAGAAAGGGTACAAGTGTTACAATCCTGTCACCACGAGTAAAGTGAGAGTGAGCAGTTTTGAGTGGGACACAAGGGTCCTCTACTAAAAGTCATGGTGAGAATCCATGGAGTGGCGGGTTAGATGAAAGAGTGAGTCCTACAAACTCTTCAAATGTATCAAGGAAAGGAAAGGAAAAAGTAGTGATAGCAGGTATGGCTAGACCGTTGCTATCACATTGGAAGATTTAGCAAAAGTTTGCCTTTAAAATCAAGCAAGAGAGTAGCCCAAGTGGTGACTTGTCCGTCTTTCACGTTGCACATCAGTGTTCAAATCTTATGGAATGCTTTTGCGCGTGCACTTTTGCAGGTGGCCGCTTGTTTGGAAAGTTGGTCGGGCATGCAAGGCCACCCCTTTGACATCCTCTCGCTTCGGCTTCACTTTTGCCCATCCCAGTGTGACAGGGGCCTTAGATTCAACACATATACCTTTGCACTCCTCTCTTTGATCACCTCTACTTCCCTAGTAAAGAGATCAGTGATGCCTTGCTATGCATTGCAAAACTGTTTAGCACTAGGTATTTGTGAGATGGGAGGGGTAAATACTAGAGGGATTAAAATTGCTAAAGACGCGAGGTTGTGTTGTTGTAAAGAATCTATAGCTAAGTTCTTAATTGTGTTCCACACCGACTCTACCATTTAAGGGTATACAACAGGTTAGGTTACAATAAGCACATGCCTTGGAATGACCTGGAGCTTGACAACTATTCCAGAGTTAAATCTCAGAGTAATGAAAAAGGAATTTTGAATATCTAGTATGTTTATGGGTCAGATGATTAGATAATGAGGTGGCACAAAATCACAGACAATGTGTAAACCACATTATTGAATCGATTGAATCAAACAGACTTGGTTCTAGACTTTAGAAAAATGATCGGTCTGAAATGAATAGCCAAGTTTGGATTATGAGACACTGAATGAAACAACTCCAAATGTAGTTCAAATTACAGAATATATTTCAAAGTACAACTAGATACAAATGGTTCATATTCAAACACAAGGTTACAAGACTATGGAATGATTGATTGCAACCTAAAATTAGGTTTTGCTTCTTGGTTTCAAGAACCGTAGGGTAAATTGCACAGTGGCCATTGTTCAAGACGTGTACTCTTGGCGTTCCATGCAATCAAGGCATGGAAGCTCAAGAGATTTTCCATTAAATTGTAAGTTGTAAAACATTGTTCGTTGCAAATGCTAAATGCTTGTCATTTGTTTTTGACTTGATAGTTTTTGGTGTTGTCATAGATATATTCCCAATCGACTTTGTTGAGGAACAACCAATCAAGAGTCTCACAGGAACCTTCAATGCTCTTCACACTGACATTGGTGCTATGATGCTTCCCAACTCACCACCTTTGATGTTGCTGCAATGCAGAATCTTCTTCTACTCACACACATATGTAGTGCTGGCCTTGGACGATATGGTAAGATCATTGCTATTGACAAACCTTCATTATTGAGCATAGAATGGCCACAACCTCATGTTTGGTCACTCTTCTTTGTGAAGGAGAAGATGATTTTTGACATTTTCTCTTCATAAAACTCAGGGAGACTTCTAGATCAGTAGGTCTCAGCTGGTGCTACCTCGTGCATTTTTTGTACACTTGTTCAAAACATTGCCATTTAGTGTCACACCTACTATGTTTTGTAGCAAGAATGTTATGTATGAAGCACTAAAACTTTTATTTGGAGACCATTGGGGAATGGTTGAGGGAGTGCAGTGCACCAAGGAGATAGTGGAGGGTTGGCAGCGCACTGTCTTAAGTTGATATAATAAATCAATGTAACCGACTCTAATGCCAAGTTGTAAAACATTTTTTTTAATGGAGATACAAAACTTTTTTGTCATTATAGTGTCACTGTCATTGATTAAGGTTTTTAATTTTTGTTCGGGTGTTTGTGTGTGTACCCATGTTTGTTTATGTGTATCTTAGAGAGCTTTGGGTTGGTCTTTTTTGGCGTAGCAGGTGGGGTGAGGGGAGGAAGCTTTTTATTTTTTCTATCTTCAATATACACACGAGAGAGAGAGAGAGAGAGAGAGAGAGAGAGAGAGAGAGAGAGAGAGAGAGAGAGAGAGAGAGAGAGAGAGGGTCGTGTGGGAGCGTGCTTTACGTCATAGCGCACGACAACAGTGGAGTACCTGACCACACGACCTGAGTGTGTTTTTGTGTGTGTGTGTGTGTGCGCGCGCGTGCATTGTGTGGTAGCGTGCCTTTTGTCGTATTACACGATAGTCATAAGGTACCTTACCACACAATGTGCATGTGTGCGTAAACTATTCTACGGAACAGTTCTTACCACGGGGGCATCACCTCAGTTACATGGGGAATATGGTGTCCTTGTGGTAAGTATTGGCTCCCTGTTTGGGTACTACGTCGATAAAACACAGATTCTAGTATCCTTATGGTGAGTCAACTTCCCTTCCCCTTTACAAAACAACATATGAGCAATCATCTGTAACGCGGCTAGAATGCATTGGCTTTACCACCGAGGCTCCTTCGATCACAATCTTTCCATATTACAATGGGAGAACCTTGGGAGACATGATGTGCTACCTGCCATTCGCCCACGGAGCATTTGGACGCTACATGCGCATGCTACATATGGCTTGAGGACTCTGCTACTAGCAAATCAACACTTACCAGAGATAGAGACTACATGGACCAAAGCAGTGATTGAGCAAATGGCACCAATCTTACATGCTGCAATTGATGACATTGCGGCTACTCACTCAACTCGTATAGTGCACAACGACCTGCATCCTTTCAAAGAACGCTATCCAAGCCTGTATCAAATAATTATTTGCATCCAAGCACTCAATCGGACTTTGTAATTTTGGAGGCAAAGGAAGCAGGGGAAGGAGAGATTGCAAAGCGACCTTGGATTGCTTCAAAAATATATTATGATCCACAATGCACAGATGCATATACAAAAGCAAGAAACATTTATGCATTAGGTTTTCTATTCGATATGTTGATAGACTTTTGGAGTGCCGCTAGGAAAGTCTATTTTCCAAAAGAAGTATTTTACAACCCCGATCAAGATGCCATGAAGGCTATTTAAATAAAAGTGGACTGTTAAATGAAGTTAAGAGAGTGGAAAGATATAAGAAACGCATTAGATGTTTTGATCTTTTTCAAAGAGCATCTAAAGACATACCCTAATCTTGTCCATGGTTGAACTTGCACCGTCTTTTTATCCGGCCTGAACATTTTGCACTTCATACTTTGTCTTGTTGTCTGGGTATTTTATTTGCATTGAAGTCTATTTTATTTGCATTGAAGTCAATTTTTTGAGTTTTGGGTGGTTCACCTTATTGAGTCATTTGAAGAATATTTGAATCTATATGTCTTTAGTCAATGGTCTTGTGGTTCAATTGGATCAGTTGTGATTTCATTTTTCGCATCAATTGCATAATATTTGACTGAACAACGCTACACCAATTGTGGTATCTTTGAGATTACTGAATTGTGAGAACAAATTTTTGTCAAAGATATTGAATATTTGTCTATTTTTCCATTGTAGTTCTAAGATACCATGGCTGATGAAGAACAAGCTTGTGGTACACGAATGGTGCCAGATGATCAACAACAAGTGGCTGACAATGCGTGCAATCCCAAGGGGATGGCGCTAGAGGTGCTTTGGCTTTGGAAAAGAAGGGAAGTAGAGAGAGAGAGAGAGAGAGAGAGAGAGAGAGAGAGAGGTGCCATGAAATCCAGGGTTACGCTTACGTAGAATGCTAGCAAGCCATTCCCTCTAGTGCCAAAGGCATGCCAACTGGAAGAGTTGTTGTTGTTGTTGCCTCTCTTAGAAATGCATGGCGCTTTGTGTGCATTCACGAAAGTTACCCTACGCTGTGAATCATCCCAAAAATACCATAATCGCATTCCCACCCACCTCATGTTTTCGGTGGGCTGGCCTATGCTCAGTGGCTTTGGCAACAGATAGATGGAGAAGCTCCTTGAGGGGCTCTGCACACATTGCACACCTGAGGTTTTACCCAATTGATGCAAGCTCTTGAATACACGCATAGTGGGGGTGTAAATGAAACATCAATGAATAGAACAATCTCTCTCTAGCTCCTACAATGAGGGCTCGCCTCCCCTTGTGTAGGGATGTGCTTTGACTTTTTGAAACACCTTAACGCTTCAAGAACCTTAGTCATGGAGCACCTTAGCACCTTAGCACCTCAAGCAGTCATCAAGCACGACAAGCACCTCAAGCTTGGGCTAGGTTCCCACCTCAAGCATATCCCTAGCTTGCCTAAGGTCAAAGGACTTTTAACACTAACCTTTGGAGGTCTTTAATGAAGCTAACCCTAAGGTCTTTAAGCTCCATTAGCTAGCATTAGCTAAGGTCAAAGGAATTTTAACACTAACCTTTGGAGGTCTTTAATGAAGCTAACCCTAAGGTCTTTAAGCTCCATTAGCTAGCATTGCTCTTTGACAGCCATCTCTCATTTGGACCCTTTAACATTGGCCCCACGTTGAGCTAGATCCACAAGCACATGTTTATATTCTAACCCTTGTTCCCGTTTATTCTCCCACATTAAATGATTAGTTTAATGTGAGAAAATCATTTGGCTTGGTTAGATATTAGATTTATGACACAAGTAGTCAACCCTGATCGTGCGAATCTATTATTAGATTTTGTACCATGCCTTCTTCATCTTGTCGGGCTTTGTGCTACTAGAATATGCCCTTGGGATTGAAGAGAGAGAGAGAAAAGGGGGGGGGGGGGGGGGGGGGGGGAGACAACTACTTCAACAAGTCGTCCATCATCTGTGTTAATTATGAAAACAATTAATTAAGGTCATATAGGCACAATTTCAGTAAAAAAGTTATTTTCACACCTTATGTGAATACCATGTGTTTTATGGTAAGAGCGGGTGAGGGCCACCGAAGGCGGCTGGCATGAGCTAGTGATGATGATGGCTGCTATCGGTAGCAATGAATAGTAGGATGGCTAGATGCAGACAGTAATGAAAATGCTTAAAATAGACTAGTCATAAATTTCAAAATTTGTAGGTGGGGTTACAATAAATCTAGGCTCCTTCAGAGCATTGCATTCTAGTAGAAATGGCAACTTTGAAGCTATCTCAAAGGCCCTTTAAAATTGGGCTAGACACAATTGCTTCTTCCGCAAGAGACACTTGAAGCATAAAGGGAGTAATTTTCATCAACATATAGCATAAAAGGAGACATATTTCGCAACAAGTAAGTTTTAGTGGTTTTCTCTGAGTGGAGGATATATGTGCTGTCTACATTGCATTTCACAATCTTTTGATTTATTTTCAATGTGTGTAGCCCACTTTTCTAGCAAACCTTGGCACCCTTGAATACTTAAAGCGACTCTCTCCCAAATTTTAAAAGCCATAGATATTTCTCACCATCTACTTGACACTATGCAAGGTTGCCATTGATCGAGTGTGAAAATCCACTGGTGTTCCACTCCTTCAACTCTAGGTGACACTAATTCCACATTTGCACTCACCTATGCATATAAATGTGCAATCAGAGCATGGCATTGTGATGGAATGTTAAGAGATAGCATTAAACGATTCAACGTTGTTACCCTTAAACTAAACATCTTAGAAGCACAACGATTCCCCACACATATTGAAGTTTTACATATAGAAGGAAGGTAGGGTGAGGACAGTACACAAAACTAGAAAGAGTATCTGCTAATCAAGATCGATAACTAGGCGATATAAATGTTGGGAACACAAAAGAAGATGGGGATAGAGATCACTAGCTGAGAGAGATACACATAAAATAAGGATACATGCAACACAAAAGCTCTCTTCTCTGCTTAAAATTGAACCAATACATTGTGTTTATAAAGCCTTTCAAGGCTCATGCACGAACTAATCCTACCCACACAAATACCAAATTTTGTGGTGCATGCTCTGCATGGTACAAGAGACCATTCTCACTATGAAGGGAGGTCTTACTTTAACATTCCCCCTTATAAGATCGATTGCAGACAACATGTGGATGAGTCTGACAAGCCATCTAAAATAAGAATGACCCCCCCCCCCCCCCCCCCCCCCCCCCCAATGGACATACTTGGGTACACAACATAAGGATGATTCAATACAACAACAAGACCCTCGTAAAGATAGGTGACCCATAGATATATACAAACTGACAGTGGTCTTACCTCATGCACAAGCAGTGTCTAAAACCCATACAACACTAGCTCGCACAACCCGCCTTCGATGGGTCTTGCATGGTACTCATAAGGTGTGAATGAAACTTTCTTAATTAAGTTGTGTCCATATGACTTTAATTAGTTGTTTTCATAGTTAACACGCACGATGGAGGACTTGTTGCCACCTCTCTCTCTCTCTCTCTCTCTCTCTCTCTCTCTCTCTCTCTCTCTCTTCCTTCAATGCCTAGGGAATATTTTGGTAGCACAAAGCACATCAAGATGAAGAAGGCATGGTGCATAATCTAATGTAGGAGGGTTGAACCTTGATGGCACGGAAGTAGCCCTCCATGATGAAGATAATTTGAAAGAAGAGAAGGGGTCTCATCTCACAATACATGTCGGCAAAGAGAGGCATTGGGGCAAAAACATATGCTTGTCAAGAAAGGCTTAGATCTGGACTATCGTGTAGTAGGTTGTGGGAGGACTCTCCCCATTGCTTAATGGATCGAGGTGGGAGATAGAGTAGACCAGTGCTCGAAAGAAACTAGGTTTTGTGTAATCCCATGAAAATTTAAATTTAAAGGTAAGAAAAGCTATAAAATTTAGAGAAATTAGTGTAAGAACCTTCAAATATAGTCAATTTACGTCTCATGCGTGGGTTTTATAAGTTTTGAGAAAAAGGTTTTTCTTAGCACTAGCTTGGGAGATTCAGACGCCCACGACTGCGAGGGTCATCGAGACATTAGTGGAAGTTGTATCAGAGTGTCCGGACTGTTCTAGCACGATATGGGAGACACTCAGTCAGAGTACTCACTGAGGAGGACATTAATGAGCTTTGCCAACGATTGATGCTGGATATCATACGATAGGATCTTGATTCCAGCATTTCAGCCTTTCATTTCATTTCACTTTAGGTCATTTTGAAAGTCCATGAATTTGCATGCCGCTCCGAACAAATTTGTGTTAAACACTAGGGCCCATAACACCTAGTGTGCATGTAGCTAACACAAACAAATCCAAACCGCAATTCCAGGATGAGACTTTCCACGACACGTACGTGAAAGCCTTCCAACAAGAGTTGGACCATCACAGAATTTGAAAGCTCAATCACACCTAGGTACCAACCATGAGACATTCTCATGAACATAGCATACTTGGCTATATGTAGAAATGACCCTCCGTTAAGGTGGTTTCACAGCACTTGTAATCACAACAAGTCTGTACGTAGTACCCGACAATTTCTGGCCACTGAAATTGTTCCTGATACGGTGTGCTCCAAATGGTCTAATAAACGGATGTGACCAACACGTAGGGACTTCGTCGCGACACATCTTTAGTAATTAGGCGCCAGCGTCAATCTCAAAGACTCAGATTCTCCACGTGGGATGTCTCAAAGAAGGACGTCAGGAAAAGTGACATCCATCAAGCACGAGATGTACTTGTGTGTGGAGGTAGCTGCAAACACTCTGCGACGTGAGTGAGAGGGACCCTCATTGTCATTGCTCCACACTGGCTAAATCGAACTCCTTGAGTTCCTAGACCATGTTGTATCCCATGTGACAACATGTGCCAAACAGAACCTGACCATGTAGGTCTGTAACTGTTTCAACAAGAATCAAACCCATCACGGTATCTTGAGGAACAGGGAAGAGAGAAATAGCACTATTTTCTCAAAATGCCGTGCTCTTACATGGCCTTGTCATGTGGCTAAAGAGCAAGCTGGATGAAAGCCTTCTAGCTCAAACATCCGTTGTACACAACTTAATCAAACGTAATTGGAAAGAAAAGAAACAAAAAAAAAAACATATACCGACAATGAGGTGGAAAATTACATGATACTTTTTCGAAAGTCAGGTATATCCCTCAACTTGTAAGCATCCCATATAAATTTTTTTTCGACCTGCTAATCAGTAAAATTAGAGATTAGTGAGGATAAAGAAATGACACTTGTAACCCTGGGTGTTGCAGTGGCAATCCAAACCCCTGGGTATAGCTTGCAAAGCCAACCCCCTTGGTGAAAGGTTGGAAAGAACCTTTAGACTATCCCTTGGCAGATAGTGTTTCTTGAAAAACAAAGTATGAAGGTGTCCAAAAATGACCATCAATACGTATTGTGTGATTTACTAATCACATATGTGGTCATACCACAAAACTGTGCTCCTATATGCATGCCTAGTGCTATAGAGAAAACGCGAGATCCACACAGGGCGGAACCCCTAGCTCTTATGGACAGCCATACGCTCAGAAATGTTTGCTACATCTATACGCTGTGTTATAGATCAACCTATGCGAGTGTAAGTTCATAAAAAACTCAACTCAATCGTCGCACCAAAACATGTAGTGCTTACAAAATACCCAAAAACATATGTAATGGCAAGACTCTTGCTTGGCCATGAACATCGATGTGGAGTCCACGGGCTAGATCTCTTCAAGCTGGAGAACAATCACCCAATGAATGCCAACAATTGGGCTTACCCGGCCGAGATCTGACAATGACTCTTAGCCAGCGTGTGTGACTCCTAGCCCTTTTGCAAATAGTGTTCAATCGATGAACCGATGAAGACTAACCTGGATGGCGTCTTGCCCACATTTTAGCTGAGAGTTAGAGCACCTTGGCTCAGTCTGACTCACAAAGCAAAACATATTTATTATTCCTTGAGAGAAATAAGAAAGAGAGAGAAGGAGAGCATGCGGGATGAGGAAAACCCCTTATTTGAATGTGTTGTATGCTCCTTGCATATGATCTAGTGCATACCATGGCTATGTCATAGCTTATTTATAAGCATACAATAGTGTACGGGTACCACGTCCTCGTAGAGAGAGAACCATGAGTCATAGCTTGACCCACTTACCTTGTATGTGAGCGTGACTATACCATAGTGACTTAAGTATGGCACTTTGCCTGCGAATAAACATAAATAAAAAGTGTATGTGTAGACAACAATAACTTACCGGGTCCTTGACAGGGTAGGTAGCGTTATAGCTGAAGCAGTGTAAATAGTACTAATGTAGAATTTTATCTACCACTAGCATGCCATGCATGCAGAGGTAGTGCCCTTGGCAACAATGACGGCCCTACAGATGGAGGCAATACCATAAGTGCCTTGCACAAACAGTCATGGATACATCACAATTCATCGTTGTCATACATGAATTGTGAGCTTATATCCTTACTTTGCCAAATTCTTGAGCATGTGTGCCAATGCCCTTGAGTTGAAGGGAACGACAGATCTTAGCACTGGCTAGAAGCCTTGCTACTCACAAATGCCATCAAAGCAATTTGCTTTGACTTACAAGTTAAAATAGCAAAAAGTAAGAAAACTTGAAATTGTCTAACCCGGTTGCCCTGCTGTGATAAGGTTTCTAGTAATTCGCTCGAATCTAGCTCATAGCCGTATGCACTGCTCGAGTGAGTTAGCGTATGTATCATATACACCCTCGTGTGATTTTTAAAAACAGCAAACATCTTGGCTAGTTTCTCCAAGTTCATATGCTAATAGCATATTCCAGACTGTAGAAATTGTGATGCCAAATGCCGAAAGGGAAGCCTTGCTTCACATTAGTACTAATGGAATTCTAATGCTCATGGCTAACAAATATTGTTGCCAATTTGCAATTGCATAGAAAAAGAAAGTCGACCGTGTCGAACATTCAGAGATAATCGACCCTTTCAAATTGTATATTGTATTGAAAAACAGAAAAATACTTGCAAGAGATATACCTCATACTTGCTTGGCTTTAAGATTTGTAAATAGACCCTTGCTCTCATGATGTCTCAGAAATTGTTGGATCAGAGTTGCCGACAATGGGTGGATCATGTCGTTGTCTGATTGCATTAATGATATACAACATGTCTTGGAGTCATGCTCTAGCAACTCAAAGCCTTGCGCCCCCCCTCTCCTTGAGAGTAGGAAGAGGATAAATCAAAGAGATGCTTGTTAAGCAAAATTGATGACCAATTAAGTGTATGGAGCCTTGCTCCTCTTGGGAACTCTGCGGTGAATCGGCATTCATTCAGTGCCACCGCCACCTTGCACAAGAAGTAACTTGTGCAAATCTCTTACAGAACCCCTGGAATGTAAAATTATCATAAAGCTAGAAAACCTGAAAAACATGAAATATATCAAACCTGTTGATCAGCCTCAATCATGGTGCTCTTCCTGAAACCGTGCTCCAGTCAAACCATGAATATATCCCTTGGATTCAAGCTCCCTTGGAGAATCTCAACAACACGCTGTCAGGAGTTTTTTGGAGCAAGGGATTGCGCATATGTACATACACATGCATGGTGCATCAAATAAAGGATTGCCCATTTTCCAGAGCCAGGTGGTTACGTGGGGCCCACATGTGTACAGGTAGGACAACATGCACATAGTGCAACGATTTTCACTATTATCAGTACGAGTGTGTTTTTTCTACAATAAAGTGAAGTTGGTAGCGCGGAAAACTTCTCGAGGAAGCTATCCGCGGGCCGACGACGTGAGGTCAGCAGGTGCGTCAGATGGCATCTAGTGGCGTCAGGAGGGCGAACAAGGTCAATATTTGCACGCAGATGAGGACGGACACAACGTGGGTGTTTGCTTGTGAGAATTATGCAGAAAGGTCATCATGAGGACCTTTTTTTGGGGCCACTTCACGTGGTGGCGAGATGCATTATTGGAAAAAAGCTGAGTGCCAGGTGTGCGAATGATGCAAAAAGGTGACAACTATGCACTGCGAGGTCAGTTTTTGGCCTGTTCGGGGTCCGTTTGAGGTCATCTAAAAGGCCGAGGGTGCCCAACTAATAAAGCTAAGTGTGGGAACTGAAAAAACTGAGAGAAGACCAGAAAAAACGTGGAGAAGAGAGGAGGAACAGCCGCAGGTGTGTTTTTGCTCATTTTGGAGCCTGTTTTGGCCGTAAACTGCTCATCCGAGGTCGGATTTGAGCACTTTGACATTGTAGACTGGGGTTTTGGGCCGTTCCGGACGCGATGGCGCTGTCCATTTTGCCAAATTCCTCACTCTTTTCCTGCTGTTTTTCTGTGTAAGTTTCTCCTATGAGCGAAGTTTCTGCTCCAGTTTGTGATTGTATCTGGCTTATTTTACCCATATTGTGTGAGCTGTTTGCCCCATTGGTGTTGGCCCAAGCTCATTTGTATCTAAACATTAGAAGTTCTCCTCTTTTGAGCTGAGTTTTTGTGTGTGTGTGTGTGTGTGTGTGTGTGGAGTGGGCAAGTGGATAGTCTCTCTCCTCTCACTCCAGAGGTGTGTTCCCTGTCTCGGCCAGGTGTGTTGTCTAAGCCGAGTGGTGCCCCATAGTGTGTGTGTGTATCTTTCCAAGAGTGTGTGTCGGGTCGTTATAGAGGCGTTGTGTGTGTTTTCATCCCGCTCACATTCTTTTGGCGCCCCCACGGAGGATCTTCTTCGAGTACCTTCTGCTTCGAGCTTCAAGCTTCAAGCTTTTGGATTACAGGTTGCAGATTACAGATTACAGGTTACAGGTTACAGGTTACAAGAACAGGGACAGGGACAGGTACAGGTGATTCACACAGGTACAGGTAGCTGGAGTACAGTGATGTCACTTGCAGTTGTTGTGGGAATGCATCACTTGGCGCCTATTTGAGCGCATTGTCTGTTGGATTGTACGTTACTTGTGGAAACTGCCATTGTACGCCTTTGTGGAGCCATATATAGTTTTATTTGGCAGTCCCAGCCATTTCTGAGACTTGGTCTGGAAGATAGTCATTTCTGAGACTTGACTATACGCGATTTGCATTAGCTTTCGTGTGAGGGTCGATAGCGTGAGGTTTTTATTGAGCTGGGGGATTCTCAAATGTGGAGATCCTTTCGGTGATACAGGTAGCTGGAGCACCCTTTTCGTGACCTCGCCATAGGCTATGTACTAGTGAGTCCTACTTGATGCTCGGGTTCTATTGTTGACAGTTTATGCATACATAGACAGTCTATATTTTGGGTTCCTACTGCTCTACTTCTGGGGAAACTCTGTCGAAATTTTCCCAAGTTATGATGGCTGGTTTTTTGATATTTTGAGCCATTTATGCTGTTATGCTGCTGAAATTTTGGCAAAATCAGAGGTTGAGTCAGGTGTGCCTTCTTGGGAGCTTCATGGTTGGCTTTAATGGATGATCAAAATGGCCCTCAGTTCACTCCTTTTCATTTAACGCAAAGAATTCAGATTAATGTTCATGTGTCCAGGAAGATCTTTTTCCAGCAGCGCATAGTCTTTATGTTTGGGCCAAGAAGATTGAGAGAGATCCTGGAATGTCCTTTGCCTGTTGTCATTCCGATGATCAACTATGAAAACTCACTTGATGTGCATGTGTTTGTCCTTATCTAAAGTTGAGCTCCATTGAAGTTTCTAGGGATTGGGAAGTGAAAAGTTTTGGGTTCTTGCACGTGTGTTCGAAGGGGTTCTCAAAGCATCATAATTTGGGTAGCCATGGCTTTCTCTTATCCCGAGTTTCATGGAAGAAGTGATGAAGATGTGGAAGAAATTTTGGAAAAGATGGAGGTTGCCTGCATTAGCAACCAGATTCATGACCCTACGCAAATGTTACGCCTTCTCCAAATTTGTTTGAAGAGTGATGCACGAGTTTGGTCTAAAGCGTTTGAAGAGGAGTTGCGTGTGGCTGATCCACCTGTAAGGTTGAGTTGGGACAATCTACGACATGGGTTGGAAGTGGAGTTTGTGAAGATAGAAGATCCTGACAAAGTGTGGCAAGAAGTACAGGCTTTGGTGCAAAAGGAAGGTGAGCCAGTAGATGCGTACATACGTAAGTTTTCATTGGCATGGGAGCGAATGTGCAAGGCTTTAGCACCACAAGTACCCCCGCCTGACATGATGAAGAAGGACAGGTTCTTGGCTGGTCTTTGGGAGAATATACGTTGGAGAGTGGAGCTAAAGAAGCCTAGGACATATGAAGATGCACTAGAGGTAGCAAGGAACAAAGAGTGGAAGCTGAGGAAAATGAGCCAATTAGGGGTGGAGTCTTTGCCAATGAGGTCTGAATTTCAGCCTATAGAGTCTTTACAAGGGCGCATGTCAGGGGTTCATCATGAACCAGTGGTTCCTGTTACTACTCAGGTTATGCCAGCAGTGGTCACTACAGCAGTGCAAGATGATGGCCTAAGGCAAGACATGAGGCAAGTGGTTGATCTGATGAAGAATCTCAGCCTAAACATGCTAGGTCAAGTGGGAAATAATCAAGGTCGAGGGCGGTTTGCAAATCAGCCAGGAGGTGAAGAAAGACCTAGGAATGGTGCTGGACAAAGTAATAGTAGGTTTTGGAGGCAGACGCCCACATGTTATAATTGTGGAGAGTTGGGTCACATCAGCCCGCAATGTGATAAGCCACCAAGGATGGGGGGAGACATGTATCCATTGCCAAGACAGGTGCTAACTAGGTCAAATGATTATGGCATCGAAATTAAGGGAGACGAAGGAACCAGTGGACTGACCCAGGAGGAAAAGGGAAAGACAAAAGTGCTAAGTGTAGTCACCTTGGAGAAGGCATCAAAGCTAGAGGATACATTAGTGATGCCTATTGGGAAGAGGACCACAGAGGAAAAGGAAGGAAGAAGTGCCCCAGGTCCTAGTAAGAAGAAAGGAAAGAGCCATGAAGGCGAGGATGTCAAGGCCAAGAGGAAAAGGAGAGCTCGTCGAAAGTTTCATGTTTCAGATTTTCCACTAGGGGATGGGCAATTAAGCTATGACTTGAAGGAGGATCTGACGAGCAGGAAGGCAGATGTTACTTTTGGGCAGCTTATAGAGATGGTGCCTAAGCTAAAGCGACAGTGGAAGAGGATGGTTAACCCAATGGAGAAAGAGCCAGAGAGAGGTTCAGTGAAGGTGTTGGCAATGGACGAGCTACCAGACATTTGTCCAATAGTAGATGTGTGGCATAAAAGGAAAAATTTGGGACAAGGTTATGTGGATGGCGGAGCCCAAATATGCGTCATAACACACTCATGCGTTGAGAAGATGGGTCTCACAGTGGCTGGGGTGTCAGGTTTTCGGATCAGATTGGCAAACCATCAAAAAGTAAAATGCTTGGGTGTTGTAAAGAGCTTAGAAGTGGAGGCATATGATGCAAAGGCAGTGGTTGATTTTCATGTGATGCCAGCAGGGTTGGGAGCATATCCTATTATACTGGGCAGACCATGGTTACGTGCAGTGGGAGCCGTTCAAGATTGGCGACATGGTACGATTAGCCTCTATGGAAAGACAGGTACCAAGAAGCTTTATAATATGGACACACGGAAACGATTAGAGGAGCTTTATGAAGATGAGGATGAGTCTAGTGATGAAGACTCTTCCACGGTGACAGATGAGGATAGTGATAGCACTACCAGCAGTGATGAGGATGCTGATGTTGCATTTCTTTTGATGGATAAAGAAATCCAGGAGTGTGGTTTAGTCGCATTTGCGAATGAGGTTGAAGATGAAAGTGAAGGGCCTTATGAAGTGATTGAAGGGCTGATGCAAACCAAGGTTGAGTTGTCAAAGAAGCAGGAATTGATGACACAAATGATCAGTGGATACCTCTCAGCTATGGAGAAGGATATATATTTGCATATGCTGGCTAGTTTTCCTGATTTGTTCATTACTTCATATGAAGAGATCAGAGGGTTCAAGGGTGAAGAGATGCATATAGAGCTGAAAGAAGGTGCTAAGCCAGTGCGGCAAAGGCTAAGAAGGATGGGTCAAGAGCAAATGGAAGCCTTGCGGGTAGAGGTGGACAAGTTATTGAAGGCAGGGTTCATAGTCCCTGTGGAGACCACAGAATGGGTGAGTCCAGTAGTAGTCAGTCCAAAGAAGGATGGGAAGTGGAGGATTTGTGTAGATTTTAAACCCTTAAATGCAGCCACTAAGAAGAACCCATATCCTCTTCCATTCATCGATCAGATCTTGGATTCAGTGGCAGGTTATGAGAGGTACAGTGTGTGTGATGGTTTTTCAGGCTATTTTCAATTGAAGATTGCTCTTAAAGACCGCACAAAGACAACTTTTATTACGCTATGGGGTTGCTATTGCTACACAGTATTGCCATTTGGGTTGTCAAATGGACCATCTTTCTATCAAGAAAGAGCAAATTGGGTGTTGGAACCATTCATTGGTAGTTGTGTTAAGGCTTTTATGGACGACTTCTGTGTCTATAGCAGTAAGGCTGAGCATCATGAGAAGTTGCAGATGGTATTGGCTCGATATGATGAATGTGGAGGACAACTAAATCCAAAGAAATGTCATCTAGCACAGCCAAGGGTGAAGTTATTGGGCCATATGGTGTCAGAAAATGGCATTGAGGCTGATCCAGATAAGGTTAAGTCTATTATTCTTCTTCCATCACCTATGAGTACGAAGCAATTGGCAACCTTTATACACAAAGTGAAGTACATGGCACGGTTTATTCCATTGTCTTCGCAGCTTCTTTATCCATTACAGCAAGTGGCAAAGCATGATCCATTGCAATGGGATGACAAGTGTGAAGAAGTGTTTCAAGAGGTGAAAGAGGTGTTAGGGGGGTTGTCAGCCATGCAGGCTCCTGATTGGGAGAAAGTTTTTTATGTAAATCCATCAGTAGGGGATGATGCCATTGGAGCCATGCTATTGCAAAAGGGGAAGGGCAGCCATTATATGAGGCCAGTGTATTGTGCAAGCCGAGTGAAGTTGGTAGCGGAGAGAAAGTTATCGGAAGTAGAGCTAGTGATGGCCAGTGTAATATTTGCTTGTCGACGATTTCGTCATTACTTGCTACCACGGCCTTTTGTTTTCTTGACGAGTTATGCCTTTTTGCCACAGTTAATTAATGGTATTAACATGTCAAATGTGGTGAAGAAATGGGTAATTGAGCTGCAAGAGTTTGAGTTCTCTTTTCTAGTGGAAGATAGTACAAGGGCTACCCTAGCTGATTTGTTGACCTACAAGGAGAATCCCCTTATTGTTAAGGAAGAGGTGGTGAGAAAGGTAGTTGAAGAAGTGCCACAGATCAGCAATGCACATGTGTTGTTCTTTGATGGTTCATACAGAAAGAGCCATGATGCAGCTTCAGGGGGTATAGCACTTTATGATCCAGAGGGGAAGCTAGTATGCAAGAGAGGGTTCAAATTGGATGCTCATAGTAACAATGAGGCTGAATATGCTACATTGGAAGCCGGATTACACATTTGTTTGAAGCATGGGGTTCGAAGGTTGAGCATAAAAGGTGATGCCTTGTTAGTGGTGAAGCAAGTGTTGGGTGTGTGGAAGAGCAAGAACACCTCATTGAAGGAAATGTGCTTCAGAATTAAAGGCCTGTTAAAAAAGTTTGAAGCATGGAGTATCAGACACATTGAACGTGCTCTAAATGGAGAGGCACATGAAGCAGCTCAAGGCATGATTGGGGAGCTATTTGTGTTGAGGACCACTTTACCTCTTTATCATGGCCGGGAAAGTTTGGCTCAAGAAGAGGAGTTTTTGCTAACAGGAATCATTCCAAAGGAGATTCAGAAGTCTAAGAAGTATGGCTTTGTGCGTAGAGCATACAGGTACAAATTGATTGGTGATGTCTTATACATGAAAGGGGCTAATCTCGTGTTGAGACGTGTACCTTGGCGGGAGGAGCTTTACAGAGTGTTGGAAGAGAATCACGAAGGCGCATGTGGTGGCCATTTTGCTCTAAAGATCACCTTGCATAAGATTTTGCAAGAGGGGTATGTATGGCCTAGTTTGCACAAGGATGTTCACCATTGGTGTAGGTCTTGCAATAGGTGTCAAGCATTTGGGAAGAGAGTGTTGAAGCCAGAGCTACGAAAAACCATTATGGCGTTTGATGTGTTTGAAAAGTGGGGAATTGATGCAATAGGCCCGTTACCTATCACAAGCAGGGGCAAAAGCTATATTTTGACGGCAGTGGACTATCTCTCTAGATGGGCAGAGGCTATAGCAGTAAAACAGATCACTGCAAAGGATGTGGCAAAATTTGTGTATGATGAAATATGTTGCAAGTTTGGGGTGCCACTGGAGTTACTTTCAGATAAGGGGCCTGGCTTTAGAGCTAAACTGCTAGATTTTTTATGTGCAAAGATGAAGATTAGGCACCAGCATACCACTCCTTATTACCCGCAGTGTAATGGCTTGAATGAAAGATTCAATGGTGAGTTGGTACAGATTCTTTCGAAAGTGACAGAGCACCAAGGAAAGAATTGGGATTTGGAATTGCCTAGTGCATTATGGGCTTACCGTACTTCGGTGAAGACAGGTACAGGGTTTACTCCATTTCATTTGGTGTATGGAAAGGAAGCACTATTGCCTGTGGAGGTAGAGTTGCCTGCGGTCAAGATGTTAGAGAAGTTGCTTGGGCCGCCTAGTGATGCATTCAAAGAGAGGCTCTTGCAGTTACAAGAGGTCCAGTTGGATAGGATGAGCGCATTGGAGCATTATGGGCAGATGCAGGATAAGGCTTTGACAAAGATAAATGAAAAGGTCAAAAGTAAGGGTATCAAGCAACATGACTTGGTTTTGCGCTACAACAGTAAGCTGGACAACACCTTCCAAAAGAAGTTTCAAATTAAGTGGGAAGGTCCTTTCAAGGTAGTAGAGTGTTTTCCAAATGGCACATATCAGCTGGCTAACCTGGATGGTGTTCTACATAAGTCAAGGATAAATGGATTGCGTCTTAAATTGTATCATGCTAGATTGATGATGGTGGATCAAGATGAGTTGTCGGTGGAGCAAGAAATGTTGGTGAAGGATGAGGAGACTTGTGATGCGGCGAGTCTCATATCTCTCTTTGCTGCTGCTGATCATGAATGATCTAGCAGGCTAGGGGATGGGCAAATTATGTCAGGAGTTTTTTGGAGCAAGGGATTGCGCATATGTACATACACATGCATGGTGCATCAAATAAAGGATTGCCCATTTTCCAGAGCCAGGTGGTTACGTGGGGCCCACATGTGTACAGGTAGGACAGCATGCACATAGTGCAACGATTTTCACTATTATCAGTACGAGTGTGTTTTTTCTACAATAAAGTGAAGTTGGTAGCGTGGAAAACTTCTCGAGGAAGCTATCCGCGGGCCGACGACGTGAGGTCAGCAGGTGCGTCAGATGGCATCTAGTGGCGTCAGGAGGGCGAACGAGGTCAATATTTGCACGCAGATGAGGACGGACACAACGTGGGTGTTTGCTTGTGAGAATTATGCAGAAAGGTCATCATGAGGACCTTTTTTTGGGGCCACTTCACGTGGTGGCGAGATGCATTATTGGAAAAAAGCTGAGTGCCAGGTGTGCGAATGATGCAAAAAGGTGACAACTATGCACTGCGAGGTCAGTTTTTGGCCTGTTCGGGGTCCGTTTGAGGTCATCTAAAAGGCCAAGGGTGCCCAACTAATAAAGCTAAGTGTGGGAACTGAAAAAACTGAGAGAAGACCAGAAAAAACGTGGAGAAGAGAGGAGGAACAGCCACAGGTGTGTTTTTGCTCATTTTGGAGCCTGTTTTGGCCGTAAACTGCTCATCCGAGGTCGGATTTGAGCACTTTGACATTGTAGACTGGGGTTTTGGGCCGTTCCGGACGCGATGGCGCTGTCCATTTTGCCAAATTCCTCACTCTTTTCCTGCTGTTTTTCTGTGTAAGTTTCTCCTATGAGCGAAGTTTCTGCTCCAGTTTGTGATTGTATCTGGCTTATTTTACCCATATTGTGTGAGCTGTTTGCCCCATTGGTGTTGGCCCAAGCTCATTTGTATCTAAACATTAGAAGTTCTCCTCTTTTGAGCTGAGTTTTTGTGTGTGTGTGTGTGTGTGTGTGTGTGTGTGTGTGTGTGTGGAGTGGGCAAGTGGATAGTCTCTCTCCTCTCACTCCAGAGGTGTGTTCCCTGTCTCGGCCAGGTGTGTTGTCTAAGCCGAGTGGTGCCCCATAGTGTGTGTGTGTATCTTTCCAAGAGTGTGTGTCGGGTCGTTATAGAGGCGTTGTGTGTGTTTTCATCCCGCTCACAACGCTATTTGGCGATTTTACCTTGGAAATCGGTCGAACATCAGACCCTGTCAAAGCTACCCAATTTGCCGAGTCTAGCCGTTATAGTTTGTCCCTTCGGCACGGCCATTGAATGCAGCCTTGCTGGTCTTCACAATCCTGCGATGAGCCTTTGCTTTAGCCGAGCTCAGCCTCATTGCCATGGTCTAAATCCCATAGTGCCCATCCGCGTACATGTGTCGGCTCCTAGATTTTCATGGTGCATATCTGGTTGAGCTTCAACTGAAAGCTGGAATTTCTTGTATGCTGTGCAGTTCTATGACACATGGTGCCATCATTTCCTTGATTGCCTGCTTGTACCGGTATGTGTCTTCTTGCGAGTGGCATGGGAGGTGAGAAGGGGCCCTTATGGTGACCCTTGGTCACTTTAGGGTGCCCAAAATAAATCTCTTATATGAAAACCAGAGAAAAAACAATGGCGACGGTGTCTGCAGGGATGCGCAAGAGAGAGGAAGAGGCAGCGCCTCATGCGATGCTCAGGGATCCGCGCTACTCAAACGGACCTTGGTTGTTAGACGTTTTTACGCTGTGATTTTGTACCTGGGAAATCTTGTATTCGTTCATCACATATACATTATTCTTGTTATTTGTTATGTCAAGCAGAAAGAGAGTTTAATAATTTAATCTTGATCATCTCTGTCTACAATCCATCACTTTCGCCTGAAGCACACATATTGCTAACTTGATTTTGACTTTTACTTTATCTGAGTCTCTCTTTCATGGGCTATTGGCTGCATGAAATTGTGAGACCTTAATGACACCTAATTTACGTGGAAGAAGCTGTCTCAAAGCTCAAACAGAAAAGCCCAGCTGCTGCTGCTGCTGGAAGGCAAAAATTGGGTAGGGGGAAGCCTTCTCCACCTCTGGGTGATAGGGTTACCTACCAGAAGATGGACGCCCTCTTCCCAGCATCCCGGGATTTCATGCAGGTCGCTCCCTTCCCTCCTCCGCTAAGCGGGCTTGCCCGTGTTGCTTGTCGGGCTCCAAGCTCCTGCTTAGGGCTTACTCCTGAGTGGTTAGCCGACTTGTGCTTCCTCTACTCAAGGGGCCATGCTCGCCTTGCAGCAACAGGGTCTCCTCATGAAGTTTTCCCATGGCCCGAGAGAGAGAGAGAAGAGAGAGAAAGAGAGTTCATGCAGTCACCATGCAAATTCATCTTCCCCTCTCCTCCATATCTCTCCTGCCTAAGCTCTCATACCAATGTAAAACCGTGGGACTGCCCAGCCTTGATCCTCCGCCCAACCTCCCTTTATAGGCCGTGCCCCTAGGATCCCGTCTCCTTTATAGCAGGCGGCCCTTGGCCCCGGTCCTTGACCTCCTGGATGGCCCTTGGCCTGACAATGTGCACTTCTCTGATTTTGTTGACTATTTCTATGCACAATTCCATATGCAAATGGTGAATGTTCAATGCAATCGCAACTGCAAGGGTTGGTTTGTGCTACACTTTTTGGCAAGCTACAAAAGCAAAGGCCATGGGTTCTATAATCATTGGATCTCAATAGTCTCTGGAGCACTTGCAGAGTTTCTTGATGTTCTTCCATGTGTTTTGAAGGTATACGTTAACGGCGCATTTGATAACAAAGTCAAAGGTATATGGTTGTTTTACTTGACCTTCTCACTGGATGCATCTATTGATATGAAAACACCACCTTTGCAAGGTGCCTTTGTTTCTTAGGTAAGCTTTAAATTGGTGCATCAACATTCTGCAGATGTCTTGTAGCCATGGCAAGATAGGTGGTGTGAAGGAGCTTGAGTTTGCAGACTTCTTGCACTTGATATGTTTCAATGGCGCCGTTTTGGCTTAGAATGTGGAGCTGGATTGATGGAGTCAATTGCTCAGAAAATGTCCTCACACAAAGGGAAATGAGGCGAGCATCTTGTTTAGGCACACGGGTTGGGTGTTTGTGGTTGCAGTTCAGTTTCCTACTGAATTTGCAGGGATTGGGGCAGGTTTTTTTGTGTGGGAGCTACGTCCACATGCAATTGGTCTGCCTCATGAGAAGTGTGAAGATGACGTTGTGACGTGTTTTGGCGAAATGGTGCGGACCACCCCAAAGTATTTACGAGATGTTTTTTGGTTCTCTCAGACCTCTTGGATGTTAATAAAGCATGCTTGTACAAAGTGTACAAAGGTGGTGTGTGCCAGCCGTCTCTACGCATGCGTGCCAGTTGTGGGGGGTACATAGTTTTGATGTTTTTGTACATAGAAGTGTCGAGACTTCAAAGTGTGAGTAAGTGCTTTAAAAACATGAAGAAAAACTGAACTTTTATCAGCTTGGGGTCGTGAGTGAGTGGGAGTTTTCAGCTGTGAAGAAGAAAGCCTCTCTTGTTGCAGTCTGCGGTGGTGCGTGGGGGTTGTGTAGTGGAGGTGCCCGTGTGTGTGTGCGAGGGCATGGAGCCTTGATTGGAGAGTGTGTCTCTCATCAAGAAGGCCATGAACATGGGTGGTGACCTCTGTACTTTCACCCCTCTTCTCTCGTTTTGGTGATGGAAGCTGCGTGAAGTGGAGCTCTCTTGTACGCATGTGCCTGCTACTCAGGTTTGGCAGTGAAAGCCCCTTCTTATTGTTGTGAATGGGAGGTTGTTTCCCCATGTTTTCCATGGTTTTTTCTGAGTTTTTTGGCTGAGCATCATGAGTTTTTGTATAACTCATGATTGGCATGGTTTTTGATGGGTTTGTGTACATGGTTGGGAGCGACTATGGAGCCCCTTCTTGCATATGCAAGGGCTGCTGAGATGGTGTGAGGGTATGGTGTTTATGAACAAAAGTGCAGAGATTTTTCTTTGTTTTCATTGGTTTTTTTTCCCAAAATTTAGTGCCTTTTTTGCTTCCTTGACTGCAATTGATCATAGCTAGCGCTATGACAGTATAGAGGGAAGCTAGTCGAGTGTAGGCGGGAGGTGCATGCAAGGGTGAGTGTGTTTGTGAGTGGAGATCGGATCCTATCCTCTTGTGAGAGCTACTTTACTTTTCCTCATATATCTTGTGAGTATGGAGGTGTTATAGAGGCCACCCCCCAATCGTTCACATGTTTTGGTGCCCCCTTTCTGAGGATCTATTTTGGCTCTCCGGTTGAGCCTTTTAATAGAGTCAACCTCAACCTTCTATTTGTAAGTTGTGCTCATGAGTTCTCCAAGTTTTACATGTGAAGATGATAAGGACCCGAGAAGGTTATTGAGACATGTACAATTGCAATGTTTACTGACAGGGAATGATTGTGAAGCAGAATGGTTGCGTATGTTTCCTCTCTTGCTTGAGGGTGATGCTTATGTGTGGTATAAGAGCTTGAATGATGCAAATAAGAGTTGTTGGTCACTCTTGGAAGCATTATTTCTTCAAAGATATGTAGTGATGCCAACTCCAAATGAAGCTTGGTCAAGGGTGAAGAGCTTAGCTATGCGTGAAGATGAGTTTGTTTCTTGCTTTTGGAAGAGGTTCAAGGATGTATGGATGCAATGGGGAAAGTGTGTGAAGTATGCTAATGTGATGTCAGTGAAAGAGTTACATGGTACACACATGCAATTTGAGAGGTTGAAAATGTTGATAAGCAAGTTGAAACCTACCTTGCGTTCACATGTGGAATTGAAGAATCCAAAAAGCATGAAAGAAGCACTACAGGTTGCCTACAACAAAGAGAGAAAGATAAGGCTTATGGTAGGTTTGGATGCGCCACCGAAGATAGAGGATCTACATTTGATTGATTTACTGTATAAAGTTGCTGAAAATGGCCATGAACTTGAGAAGCCACTTTCTATTGATGAGGAGGAAACAAAGCATGCAAATGTAGTAGCATGTGATCACGTGGAAGAAAATGACATACATGTGGTGAATGCTTATGATGTAGACATATACAATTCTATGGATTCTTCTCTTGATGTTGGAGATGTTGATTCTTGTGCTTTGGAAAATGGTTTGAATCCCAGGTTAAGAGTGATGTTGATGTGGATGGAGCTTATGTGTCTACAAATGGCTTATTTGATGAAAATGCTTTGGTATACGAAGTTGTGGGAGCATCTAAAATGGAAGATGTATGTGATGTGGGTTGTATAGACCCTCCTCTTGAGTATGAGGATGCTGATGTGGTTGAGTTTCATGGTCTACAAGAATCTCATGCTACTCTTGTGGTTGATGATGAAGACTATGCCTCTACTCCTAGGTTGTTTGATGAGTTTCCTATGGTTGCCAATGATGATGTAAATGCTTTTGGTGATTTGGATTATCACTTGGATGTTAATGAGATCAATATCGATTCTTTTAATGTCACCAAAGAACCCATTGTCCAGGATGAGGTGGCTGATATCCAAGAATTTGTTTCCACTTATGGCATGTTTGATGATATGCATACGGTTGTCGATCATGTGGACGGTTGTGTTGCACAAGGTTCTATGGAGTCCCATGTTGAGCTTAAACGTAATGACTTGGATGCTTTGATTGTTGATTTTCAGCCTAAATTTTTGCATGATGATGTGGTCCTTGATGATGGCATATCTGGTAGTGGCTTGCTTGGTGAGCTACTTGTTGTTGGAAGCTCTAATATCAACCACGAGAGAATATTAGAGGAAGTTTTGAGGCTAATGAAAGAGGGTCTTTTCTTTGGAAATTTTGATGATATGGATGGTCATATGCTTTGTGCTAGTGGCTTTGATATGCTTGCCAAGCTGGATGATGGCATGTCTTATGGTCTTAATTGTGATAGGCAAGAGAAAGTGCTCTTTTGTGGTTTGGCATGCAAGGACACTTTGAATGTCTTGACTAGACAAATTATGGTTGAGAATGTAGAAGCTTTGATGGATATATTTGAAATCAGTGATTTGTATGAGTTGAAGCATGAATTTTTGGCTTGGATTCAATGCAAAATTATGTGTATGATAGAGGGAAAAGACATATGTCTCGTGTCAATAGCATATGGGATTTTGCTTTGGTGGGAGAAGCTCCTACTATGTTATGCATATGGTTATTGGATGCAACATGGAGGTGGATGGTAAGAGAATCTATGTTATTTTTAGCTCTCATCTTATATTTTGGTTCTTTTGTGGCATGAAAAATAGGAGAATGTTTACAATGATGTGAAAGTATGCACATGAAACACTTGAAAGTGTTCCATGCTTGTTGGGGGGGCAATATGTGACGTGTTTTGGCGAAATGGTGCGGACCACTCCAAAGTCTTTGCGAGATGTTTTTTGGTTCTCTCAGACCTCTTGGATGTTAATAAAGCATGTTTGTACAAAGTGTACAAAGGTGGTGTGTGCCAGCTGTCTCTATGAATGCGTGCCAGTTGTGCGGGGTACATAGTTTTGCTGTTTTTGTACATAGAAGTGTCGAGACTTCAAAGTGTGAGTAAGTGCTTTAAAAATATGAAGAAAAACTGAACTTTTATCAGCTTGGGGTCGTGAGTGAGTGGGAGTTTTCAGCTATGAAGAAGAAAGCCTCTCTTGTTGCAGTCTGCGGTGGTGCGTGGGGGTTGTGTAGTGGAGGTGCCCGTGTGTGTGTACGAGGGCCTGGAGCCTTGATTGGAGAGTGTGTCTCTCATCAAGAAGGCCATGAACATGGGTGGTGACCTCTGCACTTTCACCCATCTTCTCTCGTTTTGGTGATGGAAGCTGCGTGAAGTGGAGCTCTCTTGTACGCGTGTGCCTGCTACTCAGGTTTGGCAGTGAAAGCCCCTTCTTATTGTTGTGAATGGGAGGTTGTTTCCCCATGTTTTCCATGGTTTTTTCTGAGTTTTTTGGCTGATATAACTCATGATTGGCATGGTTTTTGATGGGTTTGTGTACATGGTTGGGAGCGACTATGGAGCCCCTTCTTGCATATGCAAGGGCTGCTGAGATGGTGTGAGGGTATGGTGTTTATGAACAAAAGTGCAGATATTTTTCTTTGTTTTCATTGGTTTGTTTTCCCAAAATTTAGTGCCTTTTTTGCTTCCTTGACTGCAATTGATCATAGCTAGGGCTATGACAGTATAGAGGGAAGCTAGTCGAGTGTAGGCGGGGTTTTGTGCATGCAAGGGTGAGTGTGTTTGTGAGTGGAGATCGGATCCTATCCTCTTGTGAGAGCTACTTTACTTTTCCTCATATATCTTGTGAGTATGGAGGTGTTATAGAGGCCACCCCCCAATCCTTCAAAACGTTGCAACGGACTAGGTAGAGGTTGCACACACACCTCCCCAGCTCTCCAAGGGCTTCTATAAAAAGTATGCCAAACGATACACATGGAGCGGGAAGATTATATCCTCTAAATGTATGACTGCTAATATGTCTGGTGACCATCAGAACGAGGCCTTTTACTCGATGCCTATGGTGTATGATCTTGACCTGAAAGCATGGTTTCCTTTACCGCCCTACAAGGGACACTACGCTTTTACTATTGTTTTTTGGTGTGAGTCCTTTTCTAGCTTAGCTGCGGTGGCATAACAGACAGGCAAGTTTTTGAAACGAAGAGGGCATGTTACCCCTTACTGAGGTATTTAAGTTATGCATGGAAATAAACTCCTAAGTCGACTCTTAGTTTCAAATCATTGAGCTATGTATCAAGTATTTAAGTTATGGACAGAAACTCCCAAGTCAATTCTTAGTTTCAATTTGTTCAGCTGTGTATCAAGTATTCATCAGATATGTTTTCTTTTTCCGGTTTATGGTATGTCACATCGTGTTACAAAAGGAGTCTTGTGTGTGTATACACTACATATCTAGGTATTTGTTGAGTTTACCTTTTTGGACGGTTGTTTGTTGGCATTGCCATTCAACAGAAAGGGAGGGTATATGCAAAGCAATTTTCAGTCCATGTACTGGGGGAACTTTGCATGTTTGCTTTTTACGGCCTAGATGAAAATAGTAAAATGTGTGCTTGTTGACTTTCTTTGACGAGCAATCTCTAGACTCCAATGTAGTCTGTGCACATGTACTTGCAATATGTTTCTAATGCAACTATATTTGTTAGGCACTTCTTGACTCACAGGTAGGGAATCGCTTATGGAGATGATGGACCTAAGGTTTATACAGGTAAGGGTTGAAATGGATGATTCTGATGGAAGCATGCTTAGAAATGACACGACAAAGCCAAAAGAAACTCTAAATGATAAACTTATATTGTCTCATTAGTGTTGTGGAGGTTTCCGCCATGTGCTTTCAACATGAAGTAGATTGCCATCCTCATGTCAAAGGTGTTGTTCAATCTTTGATACCCCTCGTAAAGCATAAGAAAGGTAAAAAATTGTGTCCACTCTTGTTTTTCATCACAAAATGAAAACGTTACATAAATGTCTTTGTTGTGAACACATGTTGTTAGAATTATGGTACATATAAGCCTCGATTGCATATAAGCCTTTCAAATCATGTGTGTTGTTTGTCCCAAGTAATCTTGCATCGGGTCTTAGGTAGCTTTTCACAGCACATGTAATGATGGACAAATGGTACTTGCCACCTTCGATAAGGTCTGCTGATAAATTTATGTGTTTTTGGTAGTACAAGGGGTGTTAGATGCATAACTCATTAACTGCCCTAGTGAGCTTGTATAAAGCCAGCTTTGTGCATGTACATTTGTCCCACAAGTGACTTTGAAAAATTGCATTGGGTAGATGAGAATGGGATCACAAGTCTAGACTCACAAAATTTAAATTTTGGAGAGGATGAGATCAATGTTTTCATTGTCATGAGTTGAACATAGTCATTGTACAAAGCTATGTAGTTGAGTTGTGCTAATAGTCCATGTAAGTTTTTATTGTTTTAGAGTGTTTTCGTGATTGTCCACCTTGTTTTTCTTGCCTTGGCAATGCTGGTGGGAATCTATCGTGAAGCTTAATACTCGAGGTTGTTGAGTTTTGCTAATAGTCCATGTAAGTTTTTCTTGTTTTAGAGTGTTTTCGTAATTGTCCAACTTGTTTTTCTTGCTTTGGCAATGATGGTGGGAATTGATCGTGAAGCTTAATACTTGAGGTTGTTGGAGTGAAATCTCCCCTTAATGGGTTTTATATCTTACAAGGCTGCAAAGGATTTGACCCAGTGAATCTAAAGTCATGAGGTGGTATAAAAGTAGCATATCATAAAAAGAATTCTTGTTTGGAAAAGTGTGCTTTTGCCTGTTCCAACCCTGAAAGGTGGGACACACATGCAAAGTTTGAGTTGATCTTTTCACATAAACTCATGTATTCGTACTAGAGTGCTTCATTAGTTGCAGTGCTTTGAGCCAAATGAGTTAGGTCAACCATGCAGCTGTAGGGTTCTATAATTTTATATTTTCCCCTCATGCTATCAAAAACATTTTGAGCACAATTCAAATAGTCCTAAGAGACTACAATCATTGAGCACAATAGGAAAATCAATTGAAGTTGGGGAGGAAGAAACCCTCACTTTCATCTATTAAAACAACTTAGAGGCTCTTCCTTATGACATCCATGTTGGCCACATCATGTAATTACTCTTCTTGAAGAGACGATATTTTGTACGGAAAGCTCAACAATAACTTTTTGTGCTTCCATTATAGGGCACCGTATGTGGCATATACTTTGACCAAAGCATTGCCAAGCACATCATGTTTCTCTAACTGTTCTTGACTACCACTTTCATTGTGATTTCTCACCCCCATGTGAAGGGCTTGTGTAAGGCCATAGGCCTTCAAGGTGCAAGCATAGGTGATTGCATTTGGAGAAGGCCCTCCCTTCATATTTGGTTCAAACAGCCTAGAGCTTCCTTGCCACAACCATGTTGGGCTTATCCTACAATTAGTGCAATTCAAAGACCACATTTTGGATTGAAAGCTCATTAAGAACCCTTTGTGCTTTTGTGAGGACACTGTATTTGGCATACAAATTGATGCAGAGAGGTTGCCCTAATATGAGCTACAAACATTTATTATACAAAACTCCTTTCCATAACATCCACAACCTTCACTTCATTGGCAGGCCTTCATGATCCTTCATCTTGTTTGGATACCATGGCAAGCGAGTTTATGTCAACAAAAATAAAAAAAGCAACTGCGTACCTCATGAATGCCTTATGCCAATTTTCAATAACACTTTGCACTTGTATGTTAATTAGAGGACTTGGATCAACTTGGATCAAAGCTGTCACATGTAGTTTCCAATGTCTGAATCTCCACCTTGCTCCAGTGCATATGACCCTGTTGTAGCCTTGCATGCGATCATGTGCAACAAAACCTTCATAACGTTGGAGCCTATGTCCATTGGCGTAGCCGTCCATGCCTCAACTTGTGTTGTAGGGATTTTGAGCCTTGCATCCCTTCTTGCCTTCTTTCAAGCCTTGCATGCCTTTCTTATTCGACCCATGGCCTCCATCCTTGGCCCCTCTAGGGGATGGACCTTGGGGGATAGCCCTTTGTGGGGCCTTGGGCATGCGATGGACCCCTAGGATGGCCCCTTGGGCACCCATCTTAAGTAAACTAAATGTGAATTTTGTGCCAACAATGGCAATGAACAGAGACCGTAAAGGAGGTTCAAAAGGCAGCATGTCGTGCTTGTAAGACGTCGCTGCTGAAATGAAAAATTGTCGTCAAGCTTGTGCACACCTGTTGAGCCCAACCTTGCCCAAATCCATGCAGGTCAATGACACCCTGCTTCGTGTACAAGAGATCGCTCCCACATCCATACTATCGGCGACTCTCCTCCTCAACCCTCTTGTGTATCAAAGGGGCCATGCCCGTGCCATCCTTGATTCCATTCCTTGCAGGCAACGCACTTCTGAAGCTCTTCATGGAGAGAGAGAGAGAGAGAGAGAGAGAGAGAGAGAGAGAGAGAGAGAGAGAGAGAGAGAGAGAGAGAGAGAGAGAGAGAGAGAGAGAGAGAGAGAGAGAGAGATCATGCATAGCCATGCAAGGCCACCTTTCCCCCTCCTCCATAGCTCTTCTCTCCATCGAGCTCTGATACCAATGTAAGATAGAGGGGAGACAGACCTGAGATTAACCACCCAGCCGTCCTATATATGGGCTCCTTGTTAGACCAGCGGGTAGACAGACATGCAAATAACCTCCCAACCATCCTATATATAGGCCCCTGGCCCTCTTCCATATATAGACCCCTTTACTCCATGTGTGTCCGGCACATCGCCCGGGCCGTGCCTGTCTAGTACTACCCTTGGCATGACATTACTCCCCCCTTGGAGAAGCGTTTTCGTCCTCAAAAACATAAGTGGTAGTATCTTCATAAGAACACTAATGTTTTCCACTGTGGCATCCCTCATGGATCCAACGGTTCGTTGAATCGGAATCCGGTTCATTGGGAGGTTCAATGAAATCAAGAGTAACATCTTGATTTTCTACATTGTTGTCCCTGTGCAACCGTCTTGGTTAACCGACTCATAATCAAAAGAGCGTGAAGGCTCCATTTAGAACTCACTTGAGAATGCTAAACGAGTTATCACAACTAAGAGGTGTTTAAATGCATACCCAGGTTTCAGACTTTCTAAAGGTACTGGAATGTGCAATATAACCTCGGCTCATCTTTCCATGAAAGTACTATGCTGACATACTCATCAGCAGCAACCAAGTCCTTGACTTGCGGTGGTTTCTTGCCAATAGTCAACCTCATCCAAACTGATGATTAAGGTTGATAACTTGAGAATAACAAGCAGAGACTAGAACTAGCCGTAACATGCCTTTCATCATATGAAGCAAACTCCAAACCAGAAAGGTAACCGATCTAGTTGTTTCACTTCTTGCTAACGTATGCACTTAGCATATCCTTTAGCGTGCTTTACTAACGTATGCACTTTGCATATCCTCTAGTGCTAAATAGAATGCTTGTAAGCTGCCCATCCTACGCGAGATGAATAGCAACAGTAAGAGTGAGGTGCTGTCCCCCAACCACTTACAGACAGTCGCCCACGACTGACGACAAACTATGACTCAATCATTGATTATCCAGCCATATACTCGATATGGAATGGAGACAACCAACTAGGTTGAAAGCAGATTGGAGTTTCAAGCAGCCAATCACGAACACCCATACTCAGCCATCACCTTGTATGGCAGGGTGTAAACTCATACTAAATCTGCAAGAGAGATTGTACTGGCAGTGCAAAAAATTGCAGAAACAATAATGTCCATGAATTTGCATGCCGCTCCGAATAAATTTGTGTTAAACACTAGGGCCCATAACACCTAGTGTGCATGCATTTAACACAAACATATCCGAACTGCAATTCCATGGCGAGACTTTCCACTGTACGTACGTGAAAGTCTTGCAACAAATTGGGACCATAATATAATGTGACAACCCGATCACACCTAGGTACCAACCATGAGACATTCTCATGAATATAGCATATTTTGCAACAAAAGTTGGACCATAATAGAATGTGATAACCAAGTCACATCTAGGTACCAACCATGAGACATTCTCATGTACATAGCATACTTAGCTATATGTAGAAACGACCCTCCGTTAAGGGGGTTTCACAACACTTGTAATCGTAACAAGTTTGTACTTAGTACCTGACAATTTCTGGCCACACTGAAATTGCTCCTGATACTGTGTGCTTAAAATGGTCGAACCAATGGATGCGACTAGCACCTAGGGACTTCGTCGTGACACATTGGTAAAAAGTTGGCGCCAGTTTCAGTCCAAGAGACTCATATTCTCCACATGTGGAATATGTCTCAAACAAGGATATCAAGAAAAGTGACATCCATCAAGTACGAGCTGGTACTTGTGTGTGGAGGTAACTGCAAACACTCCGCGACAAGAGTGAGAGGGACCCTCATTATCATGCTCCACACTGGCTAAACTGAACTCCTTGAGTTCCTAGACCATGTTGTATCCCATGTGATAACATGTGCCAAATCGAACCCTACAACTAGGTTCGTAACAGCATAAGGTATAGTGGACGCTATGGTCCAAAATACTTTGTTCCAACATGCCCTTGGGATGGCTTTGAAACATTCAAGCGTATTTATATGACTTGCACTGGAAACCGTGGGTATTGCCTACGCAATCCAACCCCTTTGGTTAACATCTACGTAGTCAAACCCCTTGGTAAGACCCTCTGTAGAAACTGCTCAACTAGCAGGCAACGGAAACCAACATAGTTAACCGTGTACATAATGATTGGAATCAACTCGAAAAGTTGAATTCGTCCGCTACCGTGTGGTAGATTGCGGAATTCTTTCCTTGAAAGTTTAACTGGGAGAGATCAAACTGTGATCCTCAACGCCTATGGGGTGATTTAGCAGTCACTCTCCGGGTCGTACCCCAAACAATATGTCCATAGACACTCCGTAGTGCTATAGAGAGAGCAAGAAATCCACACAAGTGAACTGCCTAGCTCTTGTGAACAGCCATACTGTCTCAACTGATTGCTGCATCTATACTTCCTTGTAGAGATCAACTGCTGTGAGTTGAAGATTTATAAAAAACTCAACTTGAGTGTCGCACTGAAAACATGTAGTGCAAAAATGACACTGTAAACATCCTGAATGACAAGACCCTTGCTTGTCCCTTAATGTTGATGTATACTTCCCTGGGTAGATCTGTTCACTCTGGAAAACAATCACCCAAAGAATGCCAATAGTTGGGTCTTACCCTTGGCCTGACAATGGCTCTTAGCCTGTGTGGCTCATAGCCCTTGTGCAAATTAGTGTTCAATGGACGAACCGATGAAGGCTAATTTGAGTAGCATCTTAGCCACGTGCTAGAGCTGAGAGTTAGAGCACCTTGGCTCAGGCTGACTCACGAGCAAAACATGTATCAAAAGCTTCGTAGAAGATTTTCATTATTCCCTTAAAGAGAGAGAAGAAGAGCATGCTGGGCTGCGGAACTTTCCTTGAACGACTATGACGTGTATAGTTGATTGCCATGCTCGGGTGCATCTTATGCCTAACGTGCAGCGTATCCTATAAGCATGCAACAAGTTTCTGCTATGACTCTCTCATTGAGAGAGGTAACAGAAAAACACAACCACATCTTGATCTACCTGCCTTGCAGGGTCGTGATTATATGAAAATGACTTAGCATTGGCACTTTGCCTGTGAAATAAGTCCTAGATTTAGGTTCCTTTTAGGGCTGTTGGGTGTTGATAGCAACCAAGCATCAGGTTCAACAATCCATTACTTAGTCTGTCCTTGACAGAGTTGCGAGTGTGATAGCGGAAGCATAATGCATAAAGTGGTGGAATCCATGCCACCTGCTTAGCATGCCTTGCATGCGAAAACGTAAGCCCTTGGCGACTATAACGGGCTCAAGCGTGAGAACCAAAACCATAAGTGCCTTGCAGAGAATAAACTGGTAGGGAGTCTGTGAGCTGACATTCCCTATTTTGCCAGTTCCCCAAACTTGTGTGCCAAAGCCCTTGATTCCAAATCAATGGCAGTATCTCGGCACAAGGGAGAAGCCGTGCGTCATGTAAAATTGCCAAAGCACTTTGCTTTGCACAATGACAATAATTACCAAGTAAAGTGTAAACATGGAAAAAAAACAAGAAAAACTTAAACTTGGCTAACCTGGTAGTTGTTGCTGCAACCAGTTGTTATGAGATTCCAAAGGGAAAGCTCGTGTAAAGGTGGCTCATAGCCAAATCGGCCGTGGGAGAAAGAGTTGTCACATATGGATAGACGCCCTCTTGTATCATATACATCCGTTGTATACGGAATGACATAATATGTAAACCGTTTGCCAAAGCCTTCCCAAGTTTGTATGCTCATAGCATATGCCAAACGTGGTGAGTCAATATGGAAGATGCATAAATAAACCCTTACTTCACCTAAATCTAGTACTGCTAATAGCCAACGGATGTGGCTGGAAATAGCATGACAAAAAGAATCGACCTTGTCGAGCAATTTCAAGTGAAATTAACCAGTATTGTGTAGCAAGCATCCTATGTCGGTTTGTAGAAACAATGACAAGGAGTCGGCCATGCCGAGCAACTTGCTGCCTTCAACAAGTCCAGTAATAGGCCATGTCTATCTCCTTGAGATACTGAAAAATTGGCCCTTGGCCTTGCCTTTGAAAGAAAATGTGACCTGTGGCGTGCGCTATCAAGGTACTCAAGAGAAGCCATGCTTCAGATAATTATGTGTGGCCTCATGGCCAATAAACGCTATTGACGACAGATGTCATAGCAAATAGAGTCAATTGTGGCGCTCATTCACCTTGTCCAATTGTCCTATGCACCCCCACAAAATGGTCATACCGTACGGTTGTAACAATTTCCTCAGATTAATTCCGTGAGAGTGGTAACATATGCATTTAAGGCATTAAAGTTACTTTCAAGTACACTTGGGCGCTGTTACAAAGTCTTGAAAGCGGCTAAATCAACAAGACCATGATCTCCTAGATCATCGGTATCATGCATACTAGTATCGGCAACGCTCGCAGCTGCCGGATTTTGAGGGACTTGCTCAAAATCAAACGTGTGGGAAGGTGGTACATTCTCACCGGCCCTGGTAAACACGTGTTAATGCAAAGAGAGAGAAAATAAACACCAACTCGTACCTTATTGCACGTGATCCTGGCTTCCTTGTTCTTCGTAAGAACGCCGGTGTTGAATCAACCAAGAACAGCTTGAAAAGAAGAATCGAATCTGCAGTCGATGAATCACTTGAAGTCACCGAGACAATTCGAGAGGCCGATAAGCTGGTTTGCGTCGTATGCAAAACACTAGTAAATCTTTGAAACGTGTCCTCAAAATCTGCAGCCATCGAGAAGCAGAAACATGAAAATCAAATTGCAGAGTCGGCCGATGCGATTGTCATCGTATGCAATCACAAAACAGAGAAAGGTGAACAATCGATGGCTTGTCGTCTTGCCGAAACTTTCAAAAGCTGTGTCGCAGCAGAGGCGGACTGTGGAAATGGGCACAATGAACCGCAAGTTGTATTGATGAAGTGTACCGAATCGAGGAGGACAACTGGAACAACCTCCGAAGAGTGTCGGCAATAGTTGTGTATGCACAGGACCTTGTGAAGGGCACCAAATTTGGCCGAGTGTGGACGGGCCAAAAAGAGAGCCCTAAAAAAAATAATAAAAGAAAATAACGAGCTTGGTCTGTAGACAACTTCGGCCGCCTACGCTGGGGAAAATCTTGCTATAGCTCGCGATGTGGGCGGAATTTGGGCCTACTGCAGGGTCGGAACTTCACCTCCTCGCCAAGGTGCTCCAACTGAGCCTAACCTCGACCGATTTGACGCAGGTACGACCACGGCCCCTTTCTCGGCTTAGCTTCCCTGCACACGCTTGATAGCTTCGGCTTCTCCTCCACTTCTCCATGGCACCGCATGAAAACTCATGCAAATCCATGCAAAGAAGCATGAGGGCCACAACCTTTCTCCATGATTCCTTCACCGATTCCTTCACCAAATTTGTCTCCTCCATGAAGAGAGAGAGAGAGAGAGAGAGAGAGAGAGAGAGAGAGAGAGAGAGAGAGAGAGAGAGAGAGAGAGAGAGAGAGAGAGAGAGAGAGAGAGCCATGCTTCCCGAGAGAACACCATGCTTCCCTCCTCCATAGCTCCCTACTGCCCCCTCCTCTCCACCTTGCTCTGATACCAATGTTAGACCAGCGGGTAGACAAACATGCAAATAACCTCCCAACCATCCTATATATAGGCCCCTGGCCCTCTTCCATATATAGACCCCTTTACTGCATGTGTGTTGGGCACATTTCCCGGGCCGTGCCCGTCTAGTCCTACCCTTGGCATGACACTCCTAGTACTCTAGCTCTTAGCTGTATATAGACCCGTAGACTGCAAGTGTGCCTGACACTTTGCTAGGGTGTTAACCACTGAACACGAGAAAAGCCCAATTTTCGTATTATATACTCCATCAAACTCAATGTAATTATTTTTTGGGACTCGATCGAGTCTTTAGATTGTAATATACTAAATATGTGGATTAAATGAATATCACCTAGAAGAACAGTTACACACACAGGGAGAAGGAAAACAGCCATTAATGGTAGAAGATGAGGCACGCGTTCAAACTCTGATTGAGCAAGCCACAACAGAAGACCATAAGGCGGCCTTGGAATGGGAAAGAAGGATGATTCACTCCCTAGGAGTCCAAGGCCTGGCCACAGATGTACTTAGGGAAGAGTGGATGCAGCCATCCCTCCCCTATCCTCTCTTGAAATATGAAGTTATGGAAATAAAGAAAAGAGTGGAAGCAGAATCATCAGAGCCAATATAGGATGGAAATCTCAAGGACCCAGAGGCTACCAAGAAGATAGTGGATTCCCAACCAAAATGGAGGAAAGGGTGGCTCCTAGAAGCCCCAAATCCCATAACGGATAAAACTTTATTTTGCTCGATACCTCACGTACGCACCTGGGGAAATCATGCGAGGCTACTGAAGAAACACCATACCTGGCTCAATTACCCATCAATGCCACTACCTAAGGAAGGCGAGAGAATAGGTGTTTCTTATATGGTGAAAACCCTAAAGGGCACCATTAACTTTCACTGTCTCTCCGGACTTAATGTGCGTGATGATTTGGAAGATATGCAAGACCCTCCTGGCATGCCTTGAAGTGCTCGGCCCATCAAAAGCAACGAATTCCACATTACTATCGACTGGCGACACTGTAACCAGGATGACATATGACTTGTCAAAGCAGCCATCCCCAGAGGTTCTACACTTGTTTTACCAAAGGCTAATGTTCCTGGTGAACTGTCATATGCAAGCCTTTGAGGAAGCCTTCTACACCGGCTTCTTCACTTATGACAGCACGATCTTCGGCCCGACAGCCACTTTGGGCAACATAAGGTATGAGTCATACTTAAAGGTGTCGAAGCCTCAAGGGTTCCATTGACACTAATACCTCAAAGTCTACTACAACAACTAGACACATGAGCCAAACAACCAAAGACCCGTCATGTCAGGGACAACATGGACGCGGAGGGGGGGAGTGTTAACCACTGAACATGGGAAAAGACCAATTTCTGTATTATTTACTCCATCAAACTCAATAGAATTATTTTTTGGGACTCGATTGAGTTTCCGAATTGTAATATACTAAATATGCAAATTAGCCAAACCTATAGGAAGATGTAGGAGATGATTCTAAGAAGTTAGAACCTACAAGACTGAGGTATAAAAGCCAATTTTTTAAACCCTAATGACAACTTTTGAGCTCAACTAAGTGTGTCGTGAGCTTGTGTGAGGGAGTGAGTGATCTTCTTCTACTCTCTATGTGTGCTACGAATGCTACATTGCAAAGGCATCTTCACCATGTGTTAGCAACGGCAAGAGCTACGCGCCGATGCGAAGCTTGCACGGTTTGGGTCTCTTCGCAATGAAGAGCTCTCCCATGACCTTTGAGGTGAGTTTTCTCTCTAACCATGCATCCGATTAGAGATTTCTTTATGTATTACGTTCATGGAGAATAGAACTAGACATTAGAGCTAAACATGTCTATAATTGGTAACCTGTAATTTTTCGCATGTCTTCATAAGCAATTTTTGCATCAAGTGTTTACAGGTAGTGAGTTGAGTTAGAGACTTTAGGGTAGTGTCCTTTAGATGTGTAGAAGTCACCCCTTGAGTTTTGTGACGATTTGATAATGTTAGGTCTTGTTAAATCTTCCCGACAACATGATTGCAAAAATCCACATGATGAGTAGGAGTAGTTGTAGATAGGACATGTGATTGTGATCTAGAGCTATCAATTATCGATGTTATTTGCTTATATGATTGCTTGCATAAGTACTCTGTAAAAAGTATTTTTTAAAGATAACTTGCAATAAACAATCTTCAGTAGACGTTTGTGCATGGTTGAGTGAGGTTGGGCATAAAAGAATACATATGCAAGAGATTGGATGAGAAATCTTTAATTTTTCATCTGCAGACATCATATGTCTATGATGTCTTAGGGCCTAGTAGGAGATCAAATTTGACAAAACAGATTGCACCAGAGTGTTCTAAAGGGGTATTATACCCTAAGTACATATTGGGACTAAGCTGGGTTTTGACCAACATGCCCAAAAGACAAAATCCGAGTGTGGAAATGGAGAAAAATAGGAAACTTGTGGTTCAGTGCATATTTTTGCATTAAAAATTTGTCAGAGTGCCTTTGGGGTAGTGCTGACTTGGGGAAACTTGTGCTTGAGTTTTGGACCAAATCTCCCTAGTAGACATCATATGCGTATGATGTCTCAAGAGTAGATCTGGCATCAAAAATGGGCATTTGACTTGACACCCCTAGTCTACATATTATTTAGAGCACATACACCAAGTTTCATCTCATTTGAGCATATGAACTAAGTATTGAGGGATTTTTACTCTTTTTGGGAAAGTTTTTGAGAGAAAGTGTTGATAAGGTACAATTTGGATATCCAAACTTTGATGTGACCACTTGTGCATGTTGTACACATCAAGGGGCACCTAGGAAAGTAACAAAAATGCATTCTGCCAACTTAGACATCCTACCTGTATGATGTCTAGGAGGCTAGATCTTGGGCCAAAAGGCACTTTTGTGTGAACCATTGTGTTTAAGAGTATCTAGGGAGTATACGCACTGCGCACTTCTTGACAACGCAACAAAGCAACTTTTAGCCTCATTGCGGCTTGCATAAAGACCTGCAGATTTTGCTGAACAAATGTGAGGAACAATGGTGCACTTCACAGATAACGCAATCAATGTATGAGCCTGCGCATCCTTTACATCCCAACAAGCTTCTGTCGTAGGCAAAACAACTCTAATAGCACCAATCCTTGCAGCAAGACCTACAACATCCTCAACATCGCGCCTGCATCCTCAGAACCAGGGCATACATCAATGCCCTGCACAATATTCCAAATGCCCTTTGACACAAGAACATGTTGCATCATGTAAGCCCACATAGGGTAATTGTCCCCATCCAATCTGTCCTCAACAAACATCTTGAACACATTTGTGTTGTTGTCAGCCATGGTAAATGATGCACCTAATGTGAAAACTGCTCAAAAATAGGAGAAACGAAGCGGAAACAACACGTGCTATATAGCACAAACCGTAGAAGACTATAAGGGACATGTTATGTAGAAAACGGCACTGACAGAAATTTTGCACAAAATGACAAAATTGCCTTTGCAGACCTGTTTGTAGTAGAAACGGAGGCCGAAATGATCCCGAATCAAAAATCTGAGCGCACAAAGCTCTACAAGCCTATAAAAAATATTTGTCAACCTGCAAATGCTCACCAAACCTCACTGAAATCAAAGAAAGTGAGCAGGAGTGTGCTAAGAGCAGCTGACGACTAAGCCCGGGAGGACACAACCTGCTGTGATACCAATTGTTGGAATTAGGGTTGCAGAGAAACGCACACAGCTTGGAGAAGATGAAGGAAGCTCAAGGCCCATAATAGAGAGTGTGTTACTTAGTGTGTAATGGAAAGATAGATAGCCCTAGAGTGATGGGCGTATATCCAATGCTCGAGGGAAAAAACCTTCTAAAGAGGAAAACAATGCCCCCGCGGTCCTAATATGTTCACACACATCACTACCAGATGTATATGGTAACAACATGATGTGTTTTATCTCTAGTATAAAGGGTTCAGGCTGATTCATAACGGTTTGTGATTTATAACCAAAACAATATTCCTACCACCTCTATAACGTGAAACAAAAAGCGCTTTTTATGCATGTGTGTGATCATAAATGCATCATGTGCATAAATAAATCAACGTGTTAAACATGATTGAAACAATCATGAGGCAACCTCATATGTACTTGGTTAATCCATACATGCACTCATACGCAAAAAAAACAATCACCGAGAGGGTGACTACGTAGAAAAATGACAAAGAGAAAGAGAGAGATGATGACTATGGAATTTAGAGTTTCTCACCGTGCTTTAGAATCAATTTGGGGTTGTCGAAAGGCTTCTTGCTTTGCCGCAAGAGAGCGGTGATGATGAGACCTATGTAGAGGTATCCGCCAAGAAACTTACGGAGAGCACATACACCGTGAAACGAGAGAGAAGATAATAAGCAAGTAGAGAGAGAGTATCCTTCTTCTTCTTCTTCTTCTCAAGAGGGAAGAGCTCATGGAGATGGTGATGAAGAGCTTGCACCACTCTGTATAATAGATAGGTAATTCTGACGTCAAGGCAAGAGAGCTTCCACCTCTGAGAGTGTATCTATGTGTGTTCAAGTGAAGGGGGAGAGGTCTTTATATAGGCTCACAACGCCAAAAGCACTAGCTAAGAACAGAGTGAGCAAGGAGAGACAAGTTCATGCACGTTCGCGGCTTTTCAATTTTGTTTTTTTTTCTTACGAACACGGATTTCGATGCGCAATTTAGAGACTCTAAGAAGAAGCTTGGCTTTCTAAGAAAAGAGCTCTAAACTAAGCTCCTCCTCTCTTTTCTAAAAAGACTATTTATTTCCTAAAAACAATCCTTTGTTTTTTGGTGGTCAACTCTCCTACTTACCATTCAATTTCTACATGAAATTTGACCATCCAAGTAGCAGCTGGCCAACTAATGGAAACCGTAGCTAGACTATGCCACCCTGTAATATCCCAACATAATTATGACTTTCCCATATTGTCAATCAAGTATCTTAAATCAAAATATGACGAAACAAATATTGAAAGTTATTTTTCTCACTTTTAGAAGAGACACAAAAATTGGGGATCTTACATTCTAAAATTTACAAATACATCAGAAACATATTTTTTTTGTATACAATGATGAGCTTGCAATGGCCATATCAAATACATGGAACTTTCCATTATTTTATATACTCCAAAGTCAAATTTTTTGCACGTGAAACTTTCAATTATCTATAGAAAAATTGTGCAAAAGTCACCTAAAATTTTCTACAAGGTCGCTTCATTTTTTCTTGAGCTTATAAAGTCGATTTCTTCAAAGCATCAATCGCAGTCTTATGAGGGTCAACTTGATGAGTATAGTTCTTGATCATGGTAGATCTAAAATGCAAGTTTATATTTTTAAAAGACCCTCTTGCTAACAGATTTAAGCATATCAAGAGGGTTTTATTAAATAAACCGTCTAATGCAAGTAGCATTCAATTTAAACTTGTAAAAAAAGGACAATTAAGTGTCCCATTTTGGTACCAAACTAGTTTTAAAGCCTGATGCAAAGCCCAATTGACAGAGACCTGACACTCACAATGATACATTTGCTAAACGCATCAAGGAGGAGATCGATAAATTAAAGGAGGCTGAATTTATCAACGAGATTAAAAAAAACACCGATTGGGTATCTCCCATTGTGGTAGTGCCTAAGAAAATGGAAAACTACGAGTGTGTGTGAATCTAAAGAAGGTTAATGCCACCATGATAAAGGATAATTATCCGTTGCCTATTACTGACCACGTCTTGAAATGAGTGGCCGATAAGCAAGAATACTCCTTTTTAGATGGGTTCTCAAGATTTAACCAACTCTCCATTGCTTCTGAAGACCAATACAAGACAACATTTGCCATAGGATGGGGTATATATGCATATAGGGTGATGCCTTTTGGCCTAACCAATGCCCCAACCACCTTCCAAAGATTGATGGCTCATGCCTTTAAGGAATACTTGATGATATTCTTGGAAATATACATGGATGACCTATGTGTGCACTCTCTTGAAAGAGATGAGCATCCAAAGCACCTTAGAAAAGTATTCGGACTTACAAGATCTATTTTAACCCAGAAAAGTACATATTTATGTGGTTAGAAAAGGCAGGATCTTGGGACTATTATCTTGGCAAATGGCATATCTACCGACTTGGACAAAATAAACATAATTGTATAGTTGCCTATGACAAACAACACAAAGCAAATACAGTGCTTTATGGGACACTATGGGTACTACAAGAGGTTTATTCTCATGTATTCTATCATTGCCCAACCCTTGTATAGACTCATAATATCCTTTGTGTGGACGGAGGAATGTAAAGAATCCTTTGAAAAGTTTAAAAAAGCACTCATATCCGCTCTAGTCTTGAAAGCACCGAATTGAGAAAAGATTTTTCATGTTCATATTGATGCTTTGACATTTGCTATTGGATGCATCTTGGTCCAACTAGGAGAAGAAAATATGGATTTCCCAATCTGCTATACCAGCATGCAGCTTAATAGTGCCGAAAAGAACTACACAACCATGGAGAGGGAGGGGCTAGGAATGATTTATGTTGTTAAGAAATTTCAGCATTATCTCCTTGCAAACAAATTTTTGTTTTTCACCGATCATCATGCCCTCTTATATATCTTGTAAACAAACCATGCAATACTGGAAGAATTGTACGATGGTTTATCATGTTGCTAGAGTTGACTTTATTGTTAGTGGTCAAAAAAGGAAAGACGCGTCTAGGAGCAGATCACCTTTCCAGACTACCAAACATGGAAGCTCCAATCCTTGATGCATATTTCTTCAATGCTGAGATCGATCAAAATAGTCTCAAGAGATAGTCAGTTTATTATCCTATGGAGGAGAGTTTGATAGAACATGATAGGAAAGTAAAATACAGACGGTTCAAAAATCACGATATTTCCAATTACTTGGCAGATGTTTGTATTAGTTGGTCTTGGACAACATTTTATGGTTACGCACAAATCCAGAGGAATATGACTGTTATCTTTTGAAAGCACATATTCAGGACTTAGCATTTCATTTCTCGAACTAGAATACATATCAGCACTTGCAACAACTAGGAGTTTACTCGCCAAATCTCTGCAATGATGTTCAAGAGTACATTACTAACTATGCAACACATGCAGGTCTAGCCCACCGGTAGAACATGCTATATTGTTTCTGGTGACAATTGCACCAAAATGGAGCCAATACATTGTTGACTATCTGACCGCAAGAACATTTTTGGAACATACCTCTAGGGTACGACAACGGGTTGTGGAAATGGAGGTTCGCAATTTTTTCTAATTGAAAATCAATTGTATAAAAGAGGAAAAGACAATCAACTCCGGATATGTGCTACTGAAGCATGTATTTGCCAATCCCAGAGCAGGCACATGAAAGACTTAGTGGAGGCCATTTCTCAGGGGATAAGACGGCCAAAATTGTCTTGATTGCGGGAATATGGTGGCCTACATTATACATGGACCCTGATGAATATGTTAAGAGATGCGACGTGTGTCAGCATACCAAAGTATCAATGAAGAGAAATGAAATGCCTTTAAGGCCAATGATGGGAGCAAGAGCTTTTGCTAAGTGGGTACTAATTTTGTGGGACCAATTTCACCCCCCGCTTACAGAACTCATTCCCAATATATCATTGTGGCTGCATAATATCTCACAAAATGGGTAGAAGCTAAGGCCACACAGAAAGCTGATGAAAGAACCACTACACAGTTTCTATACAAAAATATCTTTGTCAGAGTTGGCTTACCCATAGAAATTGTCAGTGATCGTGGAACACATTTTCTTAATGAAGTTATTGATGGATAAATTCATGGTAGTTCACATGAAGTCTGCTCCATACCACCCACATGCTAATGGACAGGGTTGAAGCTACCAATAAGATTTTATGCACAATCTTAACCAAAATAGTATCTTACTCAAGAGCAAATTGGGACCATTAGTTACATGCCACACTATGGGCTTATCAGGCGGGTAGCATACAAAATCTCAATTGGTACAACACCGTATAACATGGTCTTTGGCCTTAATGCTATGTTTCCACTGGAGTTCTTGATCCCGACTCTACGAGTAGCTAAGCAACTTGGATGGATAGGCCATGAATTGTCTGCTAGAGTCGGTGACCTTGAGAAACTAGATGAGCTTTGTTTGAAGGACATAGCCTCTATCTACGCTCACAAAAGACAACAAAAGTAGTTTTTTGATAAGTATGTACACTCAACAAAGTTTAAAACAGGAGACTATGTCTTGGTTTACACATTGAAACATCATGCAAAAAAAAATCAAAAAGTGAGGAATGGGACCCTTGTGATCACTGATATATCACCAAGTGGTGCCTTCAAGCTAACCCATAACATGCTTCAACAAATACATGTGGAAAGGAAACACTCTCAAGAAAAGAAACGGGTTGTAAAAGAAGCTCAAGAAGAAGCCATGGTGTGCATAGCAAAACGGAAGCTTCTACGACAACAACAACCAAACGGACCACCAATATGGATAAATGTGATCAAAGTAATCGACTTCAAAGAGAACCATACGATAGACCCAACCATAAAAGTCAATCTTGGAGGTAATCAAGTGAAGGCCAAGGCAATCATTTCGGAGCTCAAGGAAACCTCATGTCCTACAGCCTATACAAGCTTGACACTTGAAGGAAAGTATCAACCGACACATCAAGGAATTCAAAGTTATTCATAGCACTCAATCAAATCCATTGGATGGGTGATGATACATGTACATGTAAATCAATATATCTACCCACACAAGTTTTATGTGGTAGAAGATAAGCTAGCACACCATCCATTGTTACTGAGTCAACCATGGCCAACAAAATTACAATGTACAAAATTGATTGGAGCTCTAATACAGTCAATATTCAGCCCACAAAAAAAAAAAGTAGTCCACTTTGCAAAAGAAACAAATGATAACCTGTTGGTGACGGGCGTATAAAGTAAGGGCAACCAACCCTTACGTACAATGGAGGCTTCCAAAGAGCAATGCAAAGGAAATTACTATTGCAGAGCTGAGCAATGAGAATACCAAGAATCTATTCGCAAAACCACCTAGACAGAAGCCACCCCCAAAATCGCCAACAATACTGAAGTAAGTTTGGGTCAAAAAGAAACCGGTTGCACAAGTTAAGCCTACCCAGCATCTAGCTACCTTGAAGAAGATAAATGAAAAACTATGACAACAGCCCCAAAAGTATAATCAGGTATGGGTGTCAAAGAAGTTGCTTGCTACACAAGATAATCAAGAGAAAATCTGGATTCCAAAGAGACACAACAGGGAACTCCCTATGATATCAACCTCTCATAGCACATCAAAACCAAGGTCAGATGATCCACAACCAGCAGTGCAACAAATTTGGGTACCCAAGCTCCTACAGCAAGCTCCAAAGAGCCAAACAAAAATTTGGGTACTTAAACAAAGACCAACACACAAACCACATGCGGATTACGATCTCAAACAAGTCTGCCAACAACAATGGAAACACATAACCAAAGTACCAAAACAACCACTGTCAATCAAACAACGAGTGGCATACTTAGAGCGATTGTTATTCCATCGCTATCTTCTTGGTAACATAATAGGAAACCTTCACATTGAATGCCAATAAGTACATCGCTTATACCCTCCTCTTGCACAACATTAAGTTTTCTTATGCATTGACCGAGTATGTATATTGGGCTGCAATACATGGCCATCATTGGCACCAGTTGGTAACATATGCACAATACATATCCTAGGGTGATACACCGTCGTCCGAGAGGATTCCGACTAGGAGGGGGGAGGCATTTTCAATGCAAACCCAAGAAGAGTACTAAAAGGGTACTAATTTCTATGACTTTGGGTTTTGATTGCATTTGATTAAAATTTTTTGGTGAACCCAAGTATATAGCCCTTATCTAATGTGATTTAAGAGAGACATGAGGACAAAGGTCAATAATGAGCCTCTAGGTGTGTATATAAATATAAAAATAGCAATTTTTATGCATAAAAGTGAGAAAAACAGAGCAATCTGACAAAAAATATTACGAATAATTTTACATAACGGTTCCTTGTGTTGTTTTTAAAATTTTGATTTATTGATATTTTACGAGTTAGTTTAGTTATTTTCCTTTTATTTTTGCTAATTTATTGAAAAAATAAAGAAAAATAGAAAAAGCGTGTGAGATGGAGTCAGAACAACAAAAGAAAAATACATGAATGATCAACAAATAAAGGACATCATAAGGTGAAGGCGAGGCACAATTATGGAAAAAAGTTGCGAAAGCCCAATCTGGCCAGTTTTTTGATAAAAGGGAAAATTATCCAAAAATGGGTCAAAAGAGTCCGAATGGGGGAATTTTTGAGCCTAAAGTGCATTTCATGACGATATAAGATCACATGTCAAAATTCATGCCAAGTGGTCCGGGGACCCCAAACATAAGGTATTTTTACCTCATTTATTTTTTCATTTCTACTATTTACAAGTTAGAGAGAGCTAGAGAGAACTAAAGTGCACAAACTTTCTATGGATTCATACGACAAACACAGAGCCCCAGTCAGCATCATATATGAAAGGTAGGCTCCTTGCCATGTTCCCTACGTGTTGTATGCTTACTTCATCGCGAAAAACTGACAGAAAGAGATCGAGGCATCGCAGTGGTGAAGAGATCGAAAAGGGGCCATAAAGCAACAACAACTAACCCGATAACTATGAGACTTGATAGGGGGATAACCCTAGACTAGAGGAACACGTCTACAACCTCCTATACTGATTTAGACCATTCAAACCCTAACTCCCTGGAGCCTGCAAAAGCCGACCCGAAAGAAAGTTGTCAAAATGCTGCCAAAATTCAGGAATAGGTGCTCCTCAAGGGTATCTACAAGCCTATGTAATTACCTCCAAAGTCAAACTACTAGAAGTTGGTCAAAACATCAAGCTAGGCCTTGAACCCGCAAAGCATCATTTGGCTTTTACGACCGAATGGTACATCTGTTTGCCACCAAAATTCACGAGCATCATTGACATATCACCAACAAGGTCAGACAACAAGAAAAATGGTTTCCAATCATTTTCTCCTAGAAAGACGCTATTTGTGTGACAAATTGCCTAAAAGGGGGTATCCGTAATGCCAAATGATACACTGAAGCCATGGGAAGGTGCCTTTCTATATCCACAAGCCGGGGAGATGGAGCTCAATTGGAATCATTGCAAGAAGTCGTCTCCAAATGAAGCAATCCCTTTCAGAGACTCAAATGCCAATTAGGGAGTGTCTAAGCTAAACAATTGACTTTTTAAGTTGAAAACTAGCTAGTAGGGCTTAGGGCACAAGCACAAAACACCCCAAGGCATCAAACTCACTTTTTATCAAGGCATACATCATACGCGTATGATGTCTCATAGTTAGATTTTGCACAAATATCACTTATCCGACTTCACAAACTCATTGTGCATACCCTAAAGATGAAGCACATAAGATTTCATAAGATTTGGAGCTGATTAGGGTGTTCAAGATCCAAAAAAATACAAAGTCTTTGCCTAATTTCATAATTTGTCTTTGGACTTACCAAAAGTGCTCCAAATCGAGTGAAATTTTACACAAGGCAAGCACATAGCCTATACATCATGTCCCAATGTTCAAATATCTAGTTTGCAAAGTGAGACATCATACACGTATGATGTCTAGACTTGTCATAGAGACGTTTGTCAGCATTCTAAAAATCCAAATTTGTAAAGCATGGTACATATAGCCTCTACACCAAGTTTGGGCACCTTTGAGCACGTTTTGTTCACCACCCTCATCATTTTCCCAATCAAAGTGTCCTAAACCCCTTCTATGGCCTTGGGCACATAAGCACTAGTCCAAATTCATATTTGCACACATTAGAGCTATGCACACACCATGAGCTACTTTTGCACCAAGTTTGAGCCAAAAATGCCAACCTAGACATCATACGCGTAGGATGTCTAAACCCCTTGAATTGTCATGCTGCTCTTGATAAAATAAGAGAAAATAAAGCAATAATGAAAAGAAACCTATAATAAATTATGTGTGTGGAGTTGGATAACAATGACTTCTTTCCATGTGAAAAAATAGCTCCACTATTTCATTCATATCTCCCAAACCGTAGCTCCAAAAATTATTGAAAAAATAGGGGCGGAAAGATCAACTCAACACCTACAACTTTGTTGTTGAGAATATTTTCTAGTTTGAAATGGACAAAATAGAGAAAAATTCCACAAGAAATATGTGTCAATCCTTTCCCTTCCAAAAGTCTTTCAGGTGGTCCCTCTTGACTTCATGTGCAAGGCTTGTGTCCACAAGTGAATTATGCTTAAATTTGATAATATTTTTTTGACTCCAACTCTATAATGCATAAGATTCTCCTTCCTTTCACTATTGACTCTTATTCTTGACATGTAGTGATTGTCAGGTTGAATCAGCATCCAATGAATTTTTCATTTTCATAGGGTTTGTTCCTACCTCTCCTTCTTTCCAAGATCCAAATGTGTTGAAACCATAGCTATGTACAAAATATATACATAGATTTTCTTTTGTTATTTTCATGCATCAGGTCCCTCCTCCTCCACAAAGCTTGAAGCCTTGCCTTGAACCAAGGGGGACCAGAATTTGAAAATTAGCCCTCACTTCCCCTGAAGCTAGAGGAATTTATGTCTCTAGTTCCATAGTTGAGTTGATTGAGTAGTAGAGGAGCCGATATCTAGTTGCCTTTTGAACTAGCCATTGCATTTTGCCATTAGTGAGATCTCTGGGACATTCACTTGTTTTCAAGAAAAGCAATATAGTTTGAAAATGATTCCTAGCCAGAGCATCAATAATCAACAACTCTAGTTGCCTTGGAGTAAATTGGAAGCCTACGACTTCCAAACTTTTGTGCCAATATCCTCCAGGTTCCCAAGTAAAGAATAGGATAGTTTCTTGCATTGTCCTAACAATAATATTTCTTACTTTATGTAAAAAAGAATAGGATTTGTAAACACCATAAGTGAAAGGATAATTGAGTACTTTAGATCCTTCCAAGAGATCAACCCAATTGCAAAATCTGAAATGCCAATTTTTTGTCGTGGCTTAGACTTCCTCTTAATTGACTCCCTTTTGGCCTTCATCTTATCTTTCTTTTCTGAATCTTCCTCATGTATAGAGTGATTAAATCACATTGTGTCTACCTCTTCTACCTTTGTCTTATCACTTGCCACTTCTTTGATATCCTCCTCCACTTTTACCTTTCCCTTACCTTCAAGACTAATGAAACTCACTGTGTGGTTATCGATTGGTGGTTGCACAGGTCGTTGTAGGATTTGCATAGGTGGTTCTTGTTGTGGTGGCTTTGGTGGTGGTCTTGTTCTTGGTGGTGCAATCTAGTTTTGTCTTGCTCCTCTGTTGAAATGCGGCCTCCTTGGGTGTGGGTAGTAATACATGCCATGGCCATCTTCCCCACAATTGTACCAATGGTATTCTTAGTTTTTCCTTCATTGTCCTCTCCCTTGCTCTTGATTGCGGTTGTGTACATGCTCTTGTTGCACCAAATGCACAAATAGATTCTCCAACTGAGTAGAGATGCGGCTCAACAGGTCTTGCTGCTCTTTTGATGCCTCTTGTGGTTGGGTCTACTGAATGGATGCTACAATTACTCGGGTTATTATGACTGGGCTTGGTTCGTCTGACTCCTTGACTCTTGCTTGCATACACAACTTCTTGTCTTTAACATTAGTTTGGTACCAAAAAGGACACTTTACTGTCCTTTTTTCACGAATTTAAATAAAATGATACATGAAATTTAAAACACATCTCATGAAATGGTTTTGCAAACTTATAAAATGTTATTCAAAGTACTCATAGAAGTTATGATCCCTCACTTTTGATCATAACCTCAATAGTAACTAAACTCATAAAAAGAACCTACGCAAAACAACATTCAATGTTTCATTAAAACTCGTACTCTAACCTAAGAAAAAAATGAGCAGGGTGCATGCAATAATCCATGGTAACTACTTATAAATGTGTTTGATATTTTTGCAATTGTCATGTGAGAAAAAAATTCTTTGTGACTAGAATTAAATATAGGAAGTCCTGTGGATCAAATATGCAACATTCATAAATTCAATTAACAATCACAAAAAACATTTCGTTCATCTAAATTTACAATGTCTTATGATGCATATATACTAGATCTATGACTCCATTACATAAGGTGATAATTTTTAATGGTTATGCAAGCCACATTTGGTGATTTATGGCATATCCAAAAAACTGCGCATGTTATAATTATGATTTTTTACTTATCAAAGATAAGACTTAAGTTAATTTCCACTTTCGGATTTTTTCATTCATCTCACTTATTTGTATACAGATACCTCATATGGACACAATTGGGAGATTTTTCATAGCAATGTTGTTTTTGCAAGAAATTACGCACTACAATTTTTTTAAAATGAGCTTAAATTACAAGATGCCTATGAGTTTGAACCCTCTAAAAATGCTTAGTTGATGGGTATTGACCTATAGATACATTATACACCTTAGGTTTTGTCTCATAACCTCATCATATTAATGAAAGAGGCCTTGAAAGACGAAAATTTTCCTCTTTGTCAGCATTTTCAAGATTTTGGTCTTTTGATTATAACAAAAATTTAGTCCCATAACTAGGTTATGAAGCTCAATTTCTTGCTAAAATAAGTTTTTTCATATCCATACACCTTGAAATCTATGAAAAATCTTATTTTGATGAGAAGCTATATTCAATTTATGAATATATTGTTAAAACTGTACTAAATTTTTATGATTTTAACTTATCATTATAATCTTAATTTGGTATTAATTTTGGCAAAAGTAAAATTTGGCTATGTTCTTCACCTCATAGCTGATCTAAGATATGAACATGACCTATGAAATGTTTTCCTAGACTCACCAAATAATTATGACAAGTTGCTAGAAAAACAGGACACTTTAGTGTCTCAGGACATTTGAGTGTCCGATTACAGAACTAGTGTTAAAGTAGACTACTGCCACTACCAACTCATATGTTGCAGAGAATCTCTCCTTCACCTTCTCTTTAAGCGATGACCACATGGTAGCAATGAAACAGTCCTTTAGGAAATTAGGTTCTCCTTCACCTTCCTCTAGTGAGGCAACTCATCGCTCGCAAAAATCCACAAACTTGGATTTGTAAGTAGCATACTCTAGTAGATCTGCTTGCTTTAAATCTGTCAGTATAGTTGCCATAACTTTTTTGAGGTTATGCCTCCACCAAACCTCTTCACGAATGCAACACGTAGTAAGTCCCATGCATCCTTGGTAGCTTGGGGCAAAGCATTGTACCAAGACATGGCCTCTACTTTCATCAGTAGAGGCATCGTCATCCTTGTTTGAAACCACACAAACGATGTCAAAGTTATCCAAAAATTGGTGGTGATGTCTTCTCCTTTCTTGCCACTGAACAAGGGAAAAGAGACACTTGCCATGGTAGTAAATCAATGAGCAGACAATCACAAACTTTTTTTTTTTTTGGAATGACTTAGTGATTCATAAAGGTTTATAATTGGGTGGAAAACTTGAGTAGGAGAGCTAAGAAGAGTGCAAGGCTAGAATAGAATAAACATGCTTACATCAAAAGAGTGGTAGTAATCAAGAATGGGCAAGATGATGGGACGTGGGGATCTAAGGATTTCATCAAGCATCTTTGCTCTGAATAGGAAGACAATCTTTTGCTGGTAGAATATCTTCATGGAAATGTACACGTTTACATGCATGTGTTGCAAGAAACAAAAAGGAAAGACTTCTGTCCTATTGTTATTATCCATGTTGGCGTAGGGCAAGGCTTTGACCAGTAGAGTTGCACACCTTAACTGTTGACAAGGTGACACCTTCACCACATGCCTCTATCTCTGGTTGGACTCCACATAATCCTCCATACTAGGCTCAAAATAGAATGGGCGAGAAGAGTCTACCTTGATCGGCTTTCCGTTTTGCATGCGATGGAGGCACTTGGGTGGTCGTACTTCACTTGAACTCCCTAGGCCTAGAGAGATAGTAGGCCCATTTTCTTCCACCAAATGCTTTAAGTTTTATAAACTAAAGGTCTTTGCAAAGCCCTCCTCCGCGGGGGCACCAAATGAGAGGCAAAAGTGCAAAACAGACCCAAGGGCCTCTACAGTAAGATTACACACAATAGCCTCATCATGATAGGTACACAATAGGGGCACCACCTAGCTTGGAATGCGGCTAGGATGCGTGGTAGGGGAGGTTGGCACATAGAACAAGGAAGATGTGAGAGAAGGAGAGAGAGAGGGAGAGGAAGATATCATTGGAGCTTTATTAATATAGGCTTCATAAACACCATACAAACATTCACGAGGGGAATTTCACATAATAAACATCTCACAAACTCATGTGTGCATGGTAGCTCTAACCTCTTGGCCATTAAGAAACCAAAACGAAGGACCATAGCCAATATTATGCCATAGTAGAATTATGTGTGCGTAGAGGTGAATACATAAGGATGTACATATGAGAGCGTGAGTGCTAGAGCTTGATTCTGTGTCTCCGATTACAAAAAATAAGGACTCCTTTGATAGGCCAAGAGAGTGATTAGGAAAGAGATTATGAGCAAGATGAGTTATTACAAAGTAACCTCAACTAGAGGCATTCCCCCAACGAGAGAGCTCTGTGTGCCCTGCTTATTGACCAGTTTCCTCCTAATCGCCTTCATCATGGCGAGCTTTGTCTCCATGCCTCCTTCCATAGCTTGAGTCCAAGAGCTTCCTTATAATATTTGCGAGAATCTTGATAAAATAAGTTAAAATAAAGCAATAGCGAAAAAAAACCTATACGAAATTATGTGTGTGGAGTTGGATAACCATGACTTCTTTCCATGTGATTAGATAGGCTCCACCACTCTAGCCATATCTCCCAAACTGTAGCTCCAAAAATTATTTAAAAAGTAGCTGTGTAAAGATCAGCTTAACACCTACAACTTTGCTATTGAAAAGTTTTCTAGTTCGGAATGAAAAAAATAGAGAAAAATCCCACAAAAAATATGTGTTCGTCCTTTCTCTTCCAAAAGTCTTTCAGGTGGTCCCCTCTTGAATTCATGTGCAAGCCTTGTGTCCACAAGTGAATTATGCTTGAATTTGCTAATATTATGCTGACTCCAACTCCATAATGCATAAGATTCTCCTCCCTTTCACTATTAACTCCTATTCTCGACTTGTAGTGACCGTTAGGTAGAAGCAACATCGAGTGAATTTTTTGTTTTCATAGGGTTTGTTCCTACCTCTCCTTATTTCCAAGATCCAAATGTGTCAAAACAATAGTTATGCACAAAATATATACATAGATTTATTTTGTGATTTTCATGCATGAGGTCCCTCCTCCTCTGCAAAGTCTTAAAGCCTTGCCTTGAACCAATTACACTTGGAGAAGAGAATAGCATGCTACGCACCAGGGAGGGAAATATGCGAGACGGATATGAAACCCTCACGAGGACTCTCCAAACAACTAGTCAAAGAGCTGAGATGGTAGAAAGAGAGCTTGAAACTCTCATTAAAACACTAAACAATGTTGAGAGCAAACAAGACACTCTTACACTACAGATGGCAGAGGTCTCAGGTGAAGTTAAGAATTTGCAAGAAGGAAAGGAAAAGATGCAGGATGAGCTAGAGGTAGCCAAAGATGAGGTACTGGAGCTAAAAGCCAAATTAGAGATTCAAGATGTAATAATCTGAAGACTTAGAGAAACCCTAAGGGCTACACAAGCAAGTGCAGGAGAAGACAATGAGTCAATACAAGCCTTAGAGGCCCAGATTGTTGGACTTCTAAGAGAATTGCGACTAGAGAAACATCAAATATTGCACATGGAAGAGGGCTCCCTAGCTGCTAGAGAGAGATTGATGGCACGTCAATGAGACCTACAAAAGGAAAATGAATAACTTCAATTGCAACTAGAGCATCTGCAAGAGATGCTAGTTGATAAAGCAGAGAAGGCCACAAGAAGGGATAGCATTTCACCACAACAAATGTGGTAGCTCCAACAAGAAAAAGAAGATAAATGAGCACAAGAGATGGAGCAAGGGCCTAAAAATTTGGGTGTCAATGCACAAAGTGAGCCCATGGAGATCCTTGAAGAAGTAGAAGACCTACAATACTAGAAGAAGAGTTACACACACAAGGAGATGGAGAAAAACCACTAATAGTTGAAGAGGAGGCACGCCTCCAAACTCTGATTGAGCAATCCATAGTAGAAGACCATAAGGCGGTCTTGGAATGGGAAAGGAGGATGGTACACTTCGTACGAGTCAAGCCTGGCCACACATGTACTTAGGGAAGAGTGGATGCAACCGTCCCTTCCCTATCCTCTCCTAAAATATGAAGTTACGGAAATAAATAAAAGAGTGGAAGCAAAAGAAAGAGAGCCAGTATACAATGGGGATCTCAAGAACCCAGAGGCTAGTAGATTCCCAACCAAAATGGAGGAAAGGGTGGCTCCTCAAGTACCCAAGATTTCTTCAATACTTGGTGGAAGCCCCAAATTCCATAAGGGATGACACTTTATTTTTCCTGGTACCTCACGTACGCACCTAGGGAAATTATGGGAGACTACTGAAGAAACACCCTACTTGGCTCAATTACCCATTAATGCCACTACCTAAGGAAGGCCAGACAATAGGTGTTTCTTATATGGTGAAAACCCTAAAGGACACCATTAAGACTTTCATTGGATCTTTGGACTTAGCGTGCATGATGATTCAGAAGATAAGCAACACCCTCTTGGCATGCCTTGAAGTGTTCCCCCCATCAAAAGCAACGGATTCCACATTACTATCGACGGACGACACTATAACCAAGATGGCAGATGACTTGTCAAAGCAACCATCCCCAGAGGTTCTACACTTGTTTTACCAAAGGCTAATTTTCCTACCAAGCTATCATATGGAAGCCTTTGAGGAAGCCTTCTACGCTAGCTTCTTCACTTATGACAATAGGATCTTCGGCCGACAGCCACTTTGGGCAACATAAGGTATGAGTCATACTTAAAGATGTTGGAGCCTCAAGGGTTCCATTGATACTAATACCTCAAAATCTACTACAAAAACTAGAAATAGGAGGCAAACAACCGAAGACCCTTCATGTCAAGGATGACATGGATCAAGAGGGGGGGGGGGGGGGGGGGGGGGGGGGGGGGGGGGGGGGGGGGGGGGGGGTGTTAACCCACTGAACATGAGAAAAGACCAATTTTCATATTATTTACTCCGTCAAACTCAATGTAATTATTTCTTGAGACTTGATTGAGTTTCCAGATTGTAATATACTAAATACAAGGATTAGAAGAACCTATGGGAAGAATAGGAGACGATTCTGAGAAGTTAGAACCTATAAGGCTGAGGTATAAATGCCAATTTTTCTAACCCTAATGACAAATTTTGAATTAATCAACTTTTTAGCTCAACTAAATTTGTCGTGAGCTTTGCATGAGAGAGTGAGTGATCTTCTTCTACTCTCTGTGTGTGCTACGAATGCTACATTGCAAAGGCATCTTCACCATTGTGCTAGCAACAGTAGGAGCTACACATAGATGCTGAAGGGGATCGGGGAGCACCACAGACGGAGAGAGAGAGAGAGAGAGAGAGAGAGAGAGAGAGAGAGAGAGAGAGAGAGAGAGAGAGAGAGAGAGAGAGAGAGAGAGAGAGAGAGAGAGAGAGAGAGAAGGAGACACACAACATAGATATGGGTGGGGAGACTCAAAGAGTGAGCAGCCCCCTATACACTTATGCTATGTATAAGGTATACAAGTCAGTGGGCGCCCAGACTCTGGGCGGCCGGGCAAGGCATAGACGCCTATACCCCATCAACCTCCCACTTAAAGGCGACTGTGCCTTTAAGAAAGGGAACCTAGTCTAAAGACTACAAAAGGTGAGAGAAAACCGCTCTCAACCGATGCCCACTGGCTGGCTGTGATCGTGTGCATCCGACTGTCCTTCTCTCGTGTAAGTCCATACACCACCAGACTTACCGCACACGTACTGCAAGTATGTACGCAATACCTGCATATCTCCCTCGTGCACTATGCCATCATCAGTCAACAAACGATTGACAACCCCAACTGCAAATGCTCCCACTACAGCTGCGATATCCGGTCTCAAGATCAACATCTCATACATGAGACCACCGAATGCCGATGCAATGCTAGTGGGCCCTGCTAGCTCTACGGAGCATGCATCAACATATATATCCCTGGCAATAGGCATCTCTGACTGACAAGGTGTGTCAGCCACATGCATCTCGTGACTGTCTGCAAAAGACGCATCAACCTGTCGTGCAACCTCAGAGCAAACTAGCTGCTCTAGGTGTCTGCTGGAAGACATATCCTGCACAACTATATCCCATGCTCAATGTCGAGCATAGAAAGGAATGATTGCATAATCACTGACGTCTGAGCCTCCTCTGCAATCATCCACTGCAAACATGACCACTCAATCTGCTGTGACTCACTAGAGCTCTCATGCTCTAACTCCGTATGCATAGACTCTTGCACAACGTCCTCCTATCGTGACTCACTAGAGCAAGACCGCTCTACTTGTCTATCCTGCATAGAAGTATCTAGTACAACTGAGTCTCTGCCATGAGCACAATGTAGCAAACTAGAAAGAAAAACCACCTCACCAACAACACCTGGAAACTGTCTACAAATATGGCCAGAAACACAATGTAAAACCTATGAGACACTCCAAAATAGAGCTCCCGCAATGTCAATACAAGCCTCGCCTGCTGTAGTATCACACTGCAATCTGTGAGCTAATCACCAAGCCCACACTGTGCGGTATCGATGCATACACACACACAAATCTCCCACCTGCAGAGAACACCGCACGCAAATGTTGAGTGCAGCCCGCAATCTCTACCTAGATCGCATAAATGATACGCATAAAACTCCTGGGAAAATTTTGCCAGAGTTTCGACACACAATGGCTATCAACACAAAATAACCATTGTCCTGCAAGCTCAATACAATGAGCAACCAAAGCGCATCAAACCGCACTCCAAATGCATGCACCAATCTCCACACTTTGCATACATAATTGCAAACACCTGCAAATCTAATACACAAATATCTGCTCTACCTGTGACTGCCAAAAAACATGCTCGAGGCATACATTGCCGAGCTCAAAATGCAATCACATTAGTCTCCCTGAGCATCAAACCACATAAGACATACATTGTATCCTCCCACCTGTGAGGAAACTTGCAGCAAATATCACTCTCACATTTGAGAGCAAACCATGTGTGGAATCCTCGACACACAATAAACAACTGCTGCTGCTGCAGAAAATTCAGCATTCGGAATTTTAAAATTATGATATGATGAGCGCGTCTGGAGCGTGCCAAAACCCCAAGGTAGACTCTTGGATCGCATGTATCCGAGTCCGGGTGTGAAAGCTATGCCAAAAACCTCCGTTTCGACCCAAAAACGCAGCATAAAATGCCAAAAGAGGGCTGAAAATGTAGCTCAAATGAAGTTTTTGATGGCTTGAATGGCTTCGAAAAGGGGGTAAAACACTCTCGGAAAGCTGAATTTGCCGATGCCGAAGTCGAAACCCTGTTTGCACTCTTGAAAGTGCGCGCGCGCGGACGCTATTTCGGGAATGAAACTGGCTCTCCGCTGTCGTCGTGACTGTGCACACACGTGCTCTCTCCACACCTACGCTCTGATACCAATTGAAGGGGAGCGGGGAGCACCACAGACGGAGAGAGAGAGAGAGAGAGAGAGAGAGAGAGAGAGAGAGAGAGAGAGAGAGAGAGAGAGAGAGAGAAGGAGACACACAACACAGATATGGGTGGGGAGACTCAAAGAGTGAGCAGTCCCCTATACACTTATGCTATGTATAAGGTATACAAGTTAGTGGGCGCCCAGACTCTGGGCGGCCGGGCAAGGCACAGGCGCCTATACCCCAATAGATGCCAAGCTTGGATGGTTTTGGTCTCTTCGCGATGAAGATCTCTCCCACGAGCTTTGAGGTGAGTTTTCTCTCTAACAGTGCATCCAATTAGAGATTGCTATATGTCATTGCGTTAACGGCGAGTAGAACTACACATTAGACCTAAACATGTCTATAATTGGTGGCCTATAATTTTTGGCCTGTCTTCATATGCGGTTTTTGTATCAAGTGTTTACAGGTAGTGAGTTGGGTTAGAGACTTTACAGTAGTGTCCTTTAGGTGGGTAGAGGTCACCCCTTGAGTTTCAGGACGATTTGATAATGTTAGGTCTTGTTTTGGAGAGCATAGCCATCATAGATATGATAACTTGCACGCATACATAGTGTTCTTTGAGTTGGTTTTCCTTGTTAGTGATTTTCTTTAGAAGGTCAAGTAGGTGATTCACACTCATCTATTTGTTTCCATGCGCCTGCGGGTCAAGCTCCATCCTTGGTTGATATCTTGTTTGTTGGCCTAGTTCTCACTTTGCTAGCAACTCCGAGCAGCAAATCCGCTTGACAACACTGGACCGTGCCCTTCTAGTCCTACTCTTGGCATGACACATTGGAACTAGAACTGGATTATATTCAGATCAGTACAACTCGAACAAAGTATAGTATAGCCAAAGGACTGATCTGAGCTTATTTGACAAAAGAGTACAGGAGCACAACTTGAGCTTCAAGACACTAGACTCAACATCATAGTACAATGGCGTGTCAATCCCCAAAATGATAGCCCGTTGTGAGCGGGATGAAAACACACACAGCGCCTCTATAATGACCCGACACACACTCTTGGAAGGATATACACACACTCTATGGGGCACCACTCGGCATACACAACACACCTCGCCGAGACAGGGAACACACCTTTGGAGTGAGAGGAGAGAGACTATCCACTTGCCCACTCCACACAGACACACACACACAAACACACCCAAAAAACTCAGCTCAAAAGAGGAGAATTTCTGATGTTGAGATACAATTGAGCTTGGGCCAACACCAATGGGGAAAATAGCTCACACAATATGGGTAAAAGATACCAGATACAATCACAAATTGGAGCAGAAGCTTCACTCATAGGAGAAACTTAAACAGCCAAAAAAGCAAAAAACGAGTGAGGAATTTTGCAAAATGGATAGCGTCATCGCCTCCAGAACGGCCCAAAACCCCAGTCTACAATGTCAAGGTGCTCAAATCCGACATCGGATGAGCAGTTTACGACCAAAACAGGCTCCAAAAACCCCAAAAACACACCTGCGGCTGTTCCTCCTCTCTTCTCCACGTTTTTTCTGGTCTTCTCTCTGTTTTTTCAGTTCCCACACTTAGATTTATTAGTTGGGCACCCTTGGCCTTTTAGATGATCTCAAACGGACCCCGAACAGGCCAAAAACTGACCTCGTAGTGCATAGTTGTCACGTTTTTGCATCATCCGCACACCTGGCACTCAGCTTTTCCCAATAATGCATCTCGCGACCATGTGAAGTGGCCCCAAAAAAGGTCCTCATGATGACCTTTCTGCATAATTATCACAAGAAAACACCCACGTTGTGTCCGTACATGTCTGCGTCCAAGTATTGACCTCGTTCGGCCTCCTGACGCCACTAGATGCCATCTGACGCACCTGCTTACCTCATGTCGTCGGCCCGCAGATAGCTTCCTCGAGAAGTTTTAAGCGCTACCAAGTCCTCATTATTGTAGGAAAAACACACTAGTACTGGTAATAGTGAGAATCGATGCACTATGTACACCCTGTCCTATCTGTACACACGTGGGCCCCACGTAACCACCTAGCTAAAGAAAATGGGCAATCCTTTATTCGATGCACCATGCATGTGTATGTACATATGCGCAATCCCTTGCTCGAAAAAACTCCTGACATAATTTTCCCACCCCCTAGCCTGCTAGAGCATTCATGCTTAGCAGCAGCACTAGTAGATGCTCATTCCACCTGGATCAAACGGCCAAAGGCATATCGCCTGATTCACAAGAAGCATCATAACACCACACCTACATTTGTCAACAATCAACCAAAATTCACCATAGGCATATCCAACTAACACATCCGCCCTGTCTGGCGTTCCAAAAGCATAAATATTGCATGCCACATTCAACCCAACCGATAGAGACAACTCAAGTGACTCATCACCTGGCATCTTGGCTTCACCAGCCATAGCAACAACCTGCAAATCATGCACCCAAGTAGCTAAAAGCATTGTGTGAAGGTAAAGTTGTTGATATCCAAAACACAAAAGTATCCCCGCAACACACATATCCCTAGCATAGGCATCCACATAGCTAAGATTGGACTCATATATGCCAAACCCCTTCTCATCATCATAAGCATACTCATCATCACACATCACTTTATCCACATCATAATCATGGCTAGCACCACTATCCATAGCTTCTAGCATGGGTTCATCAGTCTCCAAGAATACAAATCCCTGCTCTAAACCACAATCATGCTCACAAATCGGTTCAATCACTGCACATACATCAAAATATGGCTTCAACACAGGCTCCACATCCAACAAATCCACAAAATGGCTCTCAACCTTGCCCTCTTCCCTAATTTCCAAGGAAATAGTATCCAAAGATACGTGCTCATCATCAATAACCTCAACCTCACACTCACACCCAGAATCACAAGGTACACAAGTAGCCAATGGATCCTCTTCAAGACTTTTCAATCCTGTATCCAAAGCATTACTCACCTCTTTAGTCTCTTCCATAAACTTGTCAACCTGCAAGACCTCTTTACGCTTCACAATAGACCTTGGGAAGAAACAAGAAACATCATAGGATAGGCTACTTTTCACCTGCTTAGGCTTAACTTCATCTTCCATGTCAAATCCATCTTGCACATGCATACCTGTACTGATACCATGTTCCTCAAGACGCTTAAACTTCCATTCGTTGTGCTTTGCAATGCATACTGCATCTTCAAAAGACTCGGGCCTCTTCAACTCAACCTCGAACCGCAACCAAGGTGACAAACCATCATCAAAAAAAACTTTTCTTCAATGAACAAGGGGGCGTCTCATCCTTAAGAGCAACACACCAACGAGTCCATAAATCTATTAAACCTTGTACATAGGCATCAACACCTTGACAAGAACCTTGCTTAAGATCATTGAGCTCATTCCATACTGCATTTGCATCTTCCACAACCTGGAAACGCTCTACAAAAGCTTCTATAAACCTGTCAAGACTCAAACCATAAGAAGAATCCACTGCTTCTTTAGCTTCCAAATCTATGAACCAAACACGGGCCTCGTCTTTCAAAAGCAATCCAAATAGCCTCAAAATCTTCTCCTCATCACACATATTGTTGCTTATGCATGCCACCTCGACTTGCTCCAGAAAGTCTTCCGCATCTTCACCACTTCTTCCATAAAATTCCGGATAAGAGAAAGCTATGGCTACCCAAGTTTAATGCTTTGAGAACCCCTTCGAACACACGTGCAAGAACCCAAAACCTTTCACTACCCAATCCCCAGAAACTTCAATGGAGCTCAACTTTAGATAAGGACAAACACATGCACATCAAATGAGTTTTCATAGTTGATCATCGGAATTACAACAGGCAAAGGACATTCCAAGATCTCTCGTAATCTTCTTGGCCCGAACATAAAGATTATGCGCTGCTGGAGAAAAATCTTTCTGGACACATGAACATTTATCTGGATTCTTTGAGTTAAATGAAAAGGAGTGAATTGAGGTCCATTTTGATCATCCATTAAAGCCAACCATGAAGCTCCCAAGAAAGCACACCTGACTTATCCTCTGATTTTGCCAAAATTTCAGCAGCATAATAGCATAAATGGCTCAAAAGACCAAGAAACCAACCATCATAACTTGGAAAAATTTTGACAGAGTTTCCCCAGAAGTAGAGCAGTAGGAACCCAAAATATAGACTGTATATGTATGCATAAACTATCAACAATAGAACTCGAGCATCAAGTAGGACTCACTAGTACATAGCCTATGGTAAGGTCACGAAAAGGGTGCTCCAGCTACCTGTATCACCGAAAGGATCTCCACATTTGAGAATCCCCCAGCTCAATAAAACCTCACGCTATCGACCCTCACACGAAGGCTAATGCAAATCGTGCATAGTACAGTCTCAGAAATGACTATCTTCCAGACCAAGTCTCAGAAATGGCTGGGACTGCCAAATAAAACCATATATGGCTCCACAAAGGCATACCATGGCAGTTTCCACAAGTAACGTACAATCCAACAGACAATGTGCTCAAACAGGCGCCAAGTGATGCATACCCACAACCACTGCAAGTGACACCACTGCTAATATATCACTGTACTCCAGCTACCTGTACTTGTGTGAATCACCTGTACCTATACCTGTCCCTGTAACCTGTAACCTGTAACATGTAATCTGCAACATGCAACCTGTAATCCCGAATCTCGAAGCTCGAAGCTCGAAGCAGAAGGTACTCGAAGAAGATCCTCCGTGGGGGCGCCAAAAGAATGTGAGTGGGATGAAAACACACACAGCGCCTCTATAACAACCCGACACACACTCTTGGAATGATACACACACACACTATGGGGCACCACTCGGCATACACAACACACCTCGCCGAGACAGGGAACACACCTCTGGAGTGAGAGGAGAGAGACTATCCCCTTGCCCACTCCACCCAGACACACATACACACACACACCCAAAAAAATCAGCTCAAAAGAGGAGAATTTCTGATGTTTAGATACAACTGAGCTTGGGCCAACACCAATGGGCAAATAGCTCCCACAATATGGGTAAAAGATACCAGATACAATCACAAATTGGAGCAGAAGCTTCGCTCATAGGAGCAACTTACACAGCCAAAAAAGCAGAAAAAGAGTGAGAACTTTTGCAAAATGGACAGCGCCATCGCGTCCGAAACGGTCCAAAATCCCAGTCTACAATGTCAAGGTGCTCAAATTCGACATCGGATGAGCAGTTTACGACCAAAACAGGCTCCAAAAACCCCAAAAACACACCTTCGGCTGTTCCTCCTCTCTTCTCCACGTTTTTTTTGGTCTTCTCTCTGTTTTTTTAGTTCCCACACTTAGATTTATTAGTTGGGCACCCTTGGCCTTTAAGATGACCTCAAACGGACCCCGAACAAGCCAAAAACTGACCTCGCAGTGCATAGTTGTCACCTTTTTGCATCATCCGCACACCTGGCACTCAGCTTTTCCCAATAATGCATCCCGCTACCATGTGAAGTGGCCCCAAAAAAAGGTCCTCATTATGACCTTTCTGCATAATTATCACAAGAAAACACCCACGTTGTGTCCGTACTTGTCCGCGTGCAAGTATTGACCCCGTTTGGCCTCCTGACGCCACTAGATGCCATCTGACGCACCTGCTTACCTCATGTCGTTGGCCCGTGGATAGCTTCCTCGAGAAGTTTTAAGTGCTACCAACTCCTCATTATTGTAGAAAAAACACACTGGTACTGGTAATAGTGAAAATCGATGCACTATGTACACCCTGTCCTATCTGTACACACGTGGGCCCCATGTAACCACCTGGCTAAAGAAAATGGGCAATCCTTTATTCGATGCATCATGCATGTGTATGTACATATGCGCAATCCCTTGCTCGAAAAAACTCCTGACACCGTCAAATAAAGTAATGCCCCCTATTTGTAAGTGTTGGATTGGGCCTCTGACTAATTGTTCACTATGTAGTTATCGTAGTAATTGGCTCAATAATTACCAGTTCAGTTACCAGTCTCAATTCCTATCTGAGAACTGTTCCCACCATTTACACATACCCTAAGATACTTCCTCAAGCACTCTAATTTGTATCTTTGAGAAAATTAATGGAATTTTAGATGTAGGGAAGGCAAAAGTTGGACACTCACAAACTGCAAATTTTTATGCCACATGTAAAAACCAAAAGCTTTTCCATGAACACCACACTAGCGACTAACGATGTTCTAACCACGCACATCTATACTCTTTATAATGCCACTTAAAATTTTCAAGGCCAAAGAACCCATCCATGTGTTGAGCCCTACATGAACTCCAAGGCCGCTAGCATTTTCCTCACTACTGGATTGTCCCCCCGGCCACAATGTCACATGTAGTTGCACTTCGTCATGAAGGCACCTTCTTTTAAATCATAACAACCATTTTTTATCATAACACGTTGTGTTACGATAAAAAACCATTTTAAATCATAACAACCATTTTTTATCATAACACGTTGTGTGTGTGTGTGTGTGTGTGTGTGTGTGTGTGTGTGTGTGTGTGTGTGTGTGTGTGTGTGTGTGAGAGAGAGAGAGAGAGAGAGAGAGAGAGAGAGAGAGTAGTCTGAGTGCAGTATGCGATATATAGTAGCCATGTTGACTCCTAGGCTGAGTCCTAGTGTCAAGAAAACGGCAAGGCCCGACTAGACAAGGGCAAGGCCGGGCTAGGCAATGTGGAAAGGGAGTCCAACTAAGGCAAAGGGCTAGGAGCCATGCTATATAGTGGGTGGTTGGGAGGTGGACTCCTAGATTCTAGTTCCCGTTGTCTAACATTGGTATCAAGAGCAAGGTTCCTATTTTTGGGAAGGGACGGGCGTGGTGTTGCGGAGCCACACAAAACTTTGCATGCTTTGCATGTTGGGGTCAAGAGCACCGTGGAGCTCATCCCTGTGAAGAGGACAACGAGGAAGACCGGGTGGGAAACCCCGCTTGCGAGGAGAAGGGGCCAAAATTATTCCTGCACCAAAGTGCCTCCTCTCAGGCTCTACGGCATCGCGCAGGGCTACTGAGCAACTCACGACCTAGGGTGGAAGCCTGCTTCGTGCTGTAGCAACCACCATCTCCCTCACAGGGCTCTCACGCGCTATTGCTACTAGCTATGGTGTTTTTGGAGCTTTGAATTCACACTTAAAATACCTAAGGCCCTTGGCCTTAGGACTTTAAAGTGGTACTAGGGGTGATACACACCCCGCATAAAGGAAAGAGCTCCGACCTCTGGAGTTGTAAGCATAGATCCGAGGGGATCAAAGGCACGACCGACAAGTACACACACCCACACAAATTTTCTACGTACTATCTGTAGAAAATCAAAGAATTAATAAAGCATCTCAAGGGGAGTCAGAAGCGACATTATTTCCCAAAATTGATTGCGGTTGAAAGCAATTCTACTCATACTCGATTCGGCTACAATGGGTTAAGGATTTCCCTACATGGCTGACATTTCGGATCGGTTTTGACTTGGACAATATCGATTTCGTTGTGATTAGCAAGGCTAATTAACCTTTGCAGTGCTCTCAATATCAGATATTTTTTCTGACTATTCCTTTCACTGCACTGTGTCGCCATGGATTCAGATATCAATATGACTTTTGATTTTGAGCAAAATACGCCTGATCCTGCCCATGATGGCTTGTGGCCAGATGCCCTCACGGAGAGTGCCCGCGACGCTACGGCAGGTGATGACACTTATGAATTGCTCGATATTCAAGAATTTCGTGCACTTCAAACACGCATATTAGTCATGGAAGAAAATTTTAAATCTTTAAATGAAAACATCACTAAATTATCCATGTTAGTGATCCAATTAATGAAACAATAGTCCAAGGGTCCTGCTGACACGCACATGCATGAGCACGTTGCTACACAGGGGCAAGGCCCTTCTAATCAGGGACAAGGTCCATCTGCTGATCCTTTGCACACTCTCACTGCAGAAGAGGTGGATAAGTTGTTGAAAAACACCAAACCATCGACTTTTAAAGGAGAAGATCGAGACTGCAATAAGGATACAATGAATATCTTTCTCAGCAAGTGGGATGAAATTCACGCCTTACGGTGTACTCCAGACGCAGTCAGAGCACTGAAAACGAGCTTAACTCTAGAAGGCAAGACCTACAAATGGTGGATGTCTCTCAAGGAGAAGAATATTGTACCACAGAGTTGGGAAGCTTTTGAAGCTATGTTTTGCAAAGAATTTTTACCTACAAATGAGGCAAATCGGAATTGGACGGCTTGGGACACGTGTTCCATGCGCCAATACCCATCATTACTTGAATATATATCTCACTACCGGGATGTTATCCTCAAGCTGGAAGGCTTAGATAACTTTCAACAAGTACGGGGGTTTATATGTGGTCTGACACCAAAGCTTAAGAAGCATGTCAAGACCCAAGACCCTAAAACACTTGAGGAAGCCATAGTGATAGCACATATTCACGATGATCCAGATGAAAAGAAATCACATCATAATCACGTGCCTGCTAATACACATGGCAATACATGCACACAGTATGGGCACAATAAAAGGAAATTTATAGTAGCCAATTCAGAAGCATCTAAAAAACCCAAGGGCTCTAGAGGTCCTCTCTCTCTTGAGCACTTTGATAAAGCTAAGAAAGAGAAATTATGTTTTCAATGTTTATGAAGCGGTCATGGCAAAAAGGATTGTACCAAGGGAAATCTGCTGCTCATGGTAAGGAGAAATCAATGCACACGATGCAACTGCTGCCTCTTGAGTCTTCCTCACGATTCTCTACAGTGGAAGTAACACACACCGAGGTGGTCCATGAATGCTGTCTCACAGCTTCCATGTGGCAACAGACCTTCGAACCACATGAGTTAGTACGTATGCACGGATCTCTGCAAGGGCACAAGGTGTGCATCTTGGTAGATGACGGTGCTACTCACAATTTTATCAATTACAGATTGGTGAAAAACTCAAATTGCCTCAAGCTCCGAGCACCATCATCTTGGTAGATGACGGTGCTACTCACAATTTTATCAATTACAGATTGGTGAAAAACTCAAATTGCCTCAAACTCCAAGTACCCACTGCTACAAGGTAGCAATGATGAATGGACATGATACCGAAATCTGGGATATTCAAGTCCGAGCTGTTCCGTTGGAAGTACAAGGCTACTCCACATCCTTGGATTTTTAGGTTATGAACATGGAGAGGGCAGACGTGGTCCTTTGTAGGGAATGGTTGCATAGCCTAGGACCATCACTGAAGCGTAGCTATGAGCACGACAGCTTGATGTTCGAATCCCATGGCACACATGTGTTGTTGTTAGGAGAGAAGGATGTACCTTCTTCACCATTGATATGTACAACTGAGCTTATGCAGCTCGTTTTTTATAATGAAATAGATCAAGTTTTCTTGTGTTACTCATTGTCTCATTTTCTCTCTAACATTGAATCTGTTGAACATTCCTCAACGCCGCATGCTTCTCTCTCATCTCTTCCGCCAATGGCTACTTCCAAACAAGAAAAAGTTTCTAGTGAGTTACAAAAATTATTAAAGGAATTTCAAGATGTTTTTGCTAATGATTTTCCACCAGGATTATCGCCGACACGATCGGTGCAACATAGCATCGATGTGGTTGCGGGCAATAAACCTGTCAGTAAACCGCCCTACGGTATGAGTTACTCTGAAGCTGCTGAGGTGGAACGTCAGCTTGCTGACTACCTTAGTAGAGGGTTTATCCAGCCCAGTCCTTCACCATGAGCTTCTCCTATCCTATTAGTGAAGGAAAAAGATGGCAGTATGCGCATGTGCGTAGACTACCGTGGCTTAAATACGGTTACTGTTTAGAACAAGTACCCATTACCACGCGTAGATCAGTTGTTCGACAAACTCACTCATGCTCATATTTCACGAAAATAGACTTGTGGTCAGATTATCACCAAGTCTGTATTCGACTTGTTGATATACCCAAAACTGCATTCCGAACAAGGTTTGGACACTACGAGTTTTTGGTGATGCCCTTTGGGTTAACCAATGCGCTCGCAACATTCATGACACTTATGGATTGTGTCTTGAATTCGTATTTGGGCAAATTTGTCATTGTTTTTCTCGATGACATTCTAATCTACAGTGCTTCTGAAGAAGAACACTTACAACATCTGAGGCATATGTTTGAACAAATAAATTATATGCCAAGGAATCTAAGTGTGATTTTCTGAAAGAATAAATTCACTATCTTGGGCATGTTATTTCAGCTAATGGGCTATATATGGATCAATCCAAAGTGGATTCAATCCGGCAGTGGCCTTCTGCTAAAAATATGGAAGAGTTACATATGTTTTTTAGGATTTGCAGGGTTTTACTGAAGGTTCGTTAAAAACTATGCTAATATTGTTGTTCCCATGACGGACCAACTGAAAGACAAAGGCAAAGCTTTTCAGTGGGGACCCACTCAACAGCACAGTTTCGATACGCTCAAGGATGCATTAGCTATAGCTCCCATACTAGCTATTGTAGATCCTTTGAAACCATTTTTTTTGGAAACGGATGCCAATGACCGTGCTATTGGAGCAGTCGTATTACAAGACAGACGGTCAATTGCATTTGAGAGCAAGAAGCTTGATGCAGCTCAGAAGAGCTACTCTTCTTATGAGCGCGAACTCTATGCAATAGTGTCTGCCTTAAAAACATGGCGGAATTATTTGTATGGTGCTCAATTTGAGATTGTGTTTGACCATAAAAGCATCAAATGGTTTACCCAACAAACTGATTTGAAGGGCCAGAAAGCCAGGTGGGCCGAGATTCTTCAGGAATATGATGCCAAGCTCCAGTATCATAAAGGACGATACAATGTGATGGCTGACGCTCTAATTCGTATGCTGAAGATCAATTCTCTCTTGTTCATGAAACTTCGTAGAGTGAAGTTTTGGATTCTCTAAAGGGCAAATATGAGCATGATGAAGCATATTCAAAAGTGTGGATCCATGTACATATGAGGGATCCTTCTCACTCCAATGAAGGTAGTGTAACGTTAACCTCCACACATAGTTCTCCTCTATCAAGTGATGAACTACAACGATGGAAGCATTTCACCATCGACAATGGGTACCTACTCCATAAGGGGGGAGTTTGTGTATCGATGGACACAGACATTCAGCGCCAAATTCTTTATGAATGTCATGATAGTCCAAGTGCAGGGCACCTGGGTATCAGAAAGACTTATGCTCTCGTATGACGATAGTTTTACGGGCCAGGTTTACATGGCTTTGTTCAAGCTTATGTCTTGCATTGCCAAAAATGTCAAGTTAACAAAGCAGAGCGCCTGAAAGTAGGAGGACCCTTACATCCTTTGGAGATTCCCAATGGTAAATGGGAAAGTATCTCTATGGACTTTATTGTGGGTTTACCAACCACTGCCTACAATAGTGCTAAGCATGTCACAACTAGATTTAGTCCTTTCATGATCATGTATGGGTTTCAACCTAGCTCACATGTTACGGTGGGGTTGGCAACTAAAAAGCTCCAACAGGTTAAGGATTTTCTCCAAGACCACATGGATATGCTGAAACTCGCTCATTACAATGTGACAAGCGCAGGATCGGTATAAGAAGTACGCTGATCAGAAACATCAACAAGTTACCTTTGAGGAAGGGGAGGAAGTATATTTATGTGTGCCAGAAAATTAAGAAAGTCTGAAAACTGGGCTAACACCTGAATTATCTCCACAATATTGTGGGCCTTTCAAAATACTCAAGCGAGTAGGTGATCGTGCCTACAAATTATTGCTACCTACACATTCTCGTATTCATCCGGTGTTTCATGTAAGCCGTTTACATAAGCGGTTACATGGGGACAACAATGTCATTGCCAACAAATTTTGGTTGATTTCGTTGAACCTCCTACCTTACCGCATGAACCTGAATGCATTCTCGACTATCATGATTTACGTACGAGTCATCATGTACGTCAACAAGCCTTAATCAAGTGGAAAGATCAATCTGAGGAAGCGCCACTTGGGAAAACATTAGTGTTCTTAAGAAGAAGTTCACCACTTTTGTTTTCGAGGATGAAAACTCTTCTTTAAGGGGGGAGTAATGTCAGGACAACGGCAAGGCCGGACTAGACAAGGGTAAGGCCGAGCTAGGCAGTGTGGAAAGGGAGTCCAAAAGTCTAGGAGCCATGCTATATAGTGGGTGGTTGGGAGGTGGACTCCTAGGTTCTAGTTCCCCTTGTCTAACACCTAGAAGGCTATGTGTGTGTGTGTGTGTGTGAGAGAGAGATAGAGAGAGAGAGAGAGAGAGAGAGAGAGAGAGAGAGAGAGAGACATACAAGTCTATGTCGTACGATTGGTCATGACTCCTAGTAGGATCTGTGTGTTTGTGACTCATGCGAGAGATGTATGACTCGGGACTCGCAAGAGAGAGACAGACAACTCACCTCATGGTGTGTGTGTGTGTGTGTGTGTGTGTGTGTGTGTGTGTGTGTGTGTGTGTGTGTGTGTGTGTGTGTGTGTGTGTGTGTGTGAGAGAGAGAGAGAGAGAGAGAGAGAGAGAGAGAGAGACTCAGTGAGTCGTTGGAGCACTGTCAACTCTGAGAGTCTGATGAGCAGCTCTTTGTGGAGTCCATGAGAGCACCTACTCAAAAAAACCTAGGTTTTGTGTAATCCCGTGGATGAAGCTAGATATTTACCTCTACATTTTAAAAACAATTGGTGAGAAATCTACAAGATTTACACTATGTTCATGCTTGGCAGAGTTATCCATTGGCATAACTATGCATTACTAAGCCTTCCCTCAATCATGGCGGCCAGACGAAGTCCTCAGCATGGTCACTCGAGGCACTGTTAGTGGCGAGGACCTCTAGTTGGGAGGTTCACAAAGAGGGGGATGGGGGTTGATGACAAGCAATTATATGTTGTTGAGCCTGGACAAAGGGAGCAGAGTGCTGACAATGAGGGCCCATCTTCCGCCATTGGGACGCATGATTGACTCCACCTTTTTGGTAGGCAACTTTTTTAAATTTTGGAATTTTTAGATTTCATTCATTGAATGCTCCCAAGAGGTTGCTTTTTGCAACTATGCCAAAATTGGCATAGTTGCAAAACATGGAGCATAGTTCTATTGTGCCACCTCCACTTTCTCATGTGATCACGAGACTGAGGGTTAGTTATGTGTTGGATGCTCTGAAAACTAAGCCTCATGTGACCACGTCGTTAGCCAATATACCTCAAAAATTTCTCACATATATATAGGTTTGCCAAAATTTTCAAATTTTTTTCTTTTTTAACATTGCTGCTAGTGCATGGACGGGAGAGAGAGAGAGAGAGAGAGAGAGAGAGAGAGAGAGAGAGAGAGAGAGGTTGGAAATACTTAGAGAGAAAGAGAGTGTGCTAGCCAATGTTTGGGAAAAGTGTGTCTCGCCCTGCAATTGTGCCACTTGAGAATAAGAGGAAAAGGAAAAATCTTGCCTACTTTTTTAGGAAATTAGTTAAAAAATGTTAAAAATTAGCTCATTTGTTTACAAGCCCTTCTGGAAAACTCACCAAAAGGAATTGGATATGGTTTTAAAAATGAGATTTTTGGAGCACTGGTGAGAGCGCTCCATTGCTCGTGTTTCTATGACACAAACGGAGAGAGAGAGAGAGAGAGAGAGAGAGAGAGAGAGAGAGAGAGAGAGAGAGAGAGAGAGAGAGAGATCTCAAACCAAGACCTTGCTCCCATAGGCGATAGAGAGAAATGTTGGAAGTTGTGTTTGATAACAACCAACGAGTTGAGCTCAATGACAACCATTGGCCCTTGGCTAAAGCTAAGAAGGAATAGCTCACATCATGGTATTGTCAGGGCATTGAGATGATATACACAAATCGCATAGAAATCTGCTTTGCGAGGTGAGCACACCTTTATTCGCCTTCTTTATTAACCGTGTTTTTTTGAAGGTTTTTACATGAAATCTCTCTGTTTGTCGATTTTCTAGCTTTCAAACTTAGAAGTTAGTGTTAAACCTAAAACTATGTAGTTGGGATTACACTAAACCAAGGTTTTTCAAGCAATAGTATACACGATCCTCCTTTCTAAAAACTTAGAAAACCTACATATAAGAAATTTTAGAGGTAAATTGACTACATTTACAGGTATTGTACTAAATTTCTCCCGCCTTCAAATTTAAAATTTAGAGGTAGGTGGGGTTACACTAAACCTGGGTTTTTTTGGGCACTAGATAATACATGATTCTTTCCCTTCAAATATAGTCTTTAGAGGTAAATGTCAACATGTGCAGGTGGGATTACACTTGGGCTTATGTTTTTTCTAACATTGCGATACACAAACAATACATTGCTAATGCATATTAAAGGCAGTGCTCAAAAAATACATCTTAAAGGAAATGTTTCTTTATAGAAATAAAACATTGCTAATGCATATCAAATAAAGTGCTTGAAAAAAATAGTGCTAATTTATAGAAATAAATTATTGCTAATCTCTCTATATTATCTATGATGGAGCTTAAAATTTTTGAAGAAGGAAAGGGTCTCCATGTGTTGAGTTCTCCAAGCTTTGCACGGAATGCACCTATGTCAACTTTTGAGACTTCCTTGTTGTTGGGTTATCCTGCCTCTTTTTTAATTCTAGCGACTTGCAGTAGCCTTGAGTAGAGAGAGAGAGAGAGAGAGAGAGAGAGAGAGAGAGAGAGAGAATCCCCACATCAACTCTTGGCTACCTAGCAGGCTCTGTGTTTGTGTGTGTGTGTGCGTGTACGTCTCTATGTGTGTGTGTGTGTGTGTGTGTGTGTGTGTGTGTGTGAGAGAGAGAGAGAGAGAGAGAGAGAGAGAGAGAGGTTATCAAATCGGCCCCAAAGACCTTCAAACTTTCTCAGTAAATAGCAATAATTAGAAGTGACAAAATACCCATGTTTTTTGAACACCAACATCCATGCTTGCATATATTCATGCTTTGCAAATTACAAAACTGTTAAAAATGGGAGTGAGAGAGATAGAAGTGTGTAGAGTAGCTTGGGGTTGAGCCTCCACTTATTAGACCATTAAGTAAAAGAAACCACAGTTACATGTCACCATCACCATAAAAAAAAGGAAGTTAGCCCAGTGGTGGAAGACAGGTGTCATGGAGGTCTCTTACATGCTATAGATGTCCACTTAATAATTAAAAAAATGAAAAAATCTTAAACCTATGAGGAAGACTCCATGGAGAGGTAGGTGGTGTGTATGTGTGGTAGTGTCAGCTTCTTGGAGTGTAGTATGTGTCCCAAGTGAGGGGACCTTTTCCCTTTTTATAGCTAGGCCCATGACTCTTGAGTGTCCCTCTCTTTTTTCTAGTTAGTTGCTTTAGGAGAGGAGTGGGAGAGTGGGAAAACCCCCAAGATTCCAAGGGTGCATGGTTCTTCTTGGGTGTTTACTTTTCAATTTTTTAGGGAGGGGTGCATGAGGTATGGCCCCTATCCATGGGTATACATTCTTAGCTTTGATTTAAAAAAAGGGGGTAAGAGAGAGACCCCCCTCCACCTGCACTCGGCTTGAGTGGTATATCTCCCTATTGGGGGAACTAGGCCCCCAATGGGATCCTAGTGCCTTCCAATTCTTACAAGGTCCAATACTTGTATTGGGTTGCACATAGATGGTATAGCTGACAACCTCTTTAAGGAGTTCACGCATCTCCAAAGCTTCACTCTTTCAAACCCATTAAGGAAAAAATCATTAACAAGCATCTTGATATCTTAGGCTGCATTAGTGGGTAGGGTGTTGTAAAAAAGGATGGGTTTGATTTTGAGATGATGACCGTGTGTGCCCATTTAGACGGTTGATTGATTGCTCGATCTTTTTAAGTATTGAATAGGTGAGAAATTCTCTAAATAATCCTTTCGTGCCAATCTTTTGTGAAGTGACCATTGCAAACGCTAAGGGAGAGATCGCGAAATTTGGTGCTTGTGCGTGTTGAGGCTTCAATTTTTAGGCAAGGTGGGTAGATCCTATGTTGCTCAATAAATTATGTTGAATCACTTGAGTCCATCAAACAAACATCATCAAAGTATGTGTGTGGATTGCAAAGTTTGGCAAGCACATTCTCTGGGTTTGGTTGAGTTAATGTGTTGTTGATGTAATTGTATTCCAAGGCATGAAGGTACATGTTGCACCAGAGGGAAGAGTACACCAATCCCATAGGGATGCTATTAGTCTATTTGTAAACCTTTCCTTGGAATTGAATGAATACATTGCTATGCCATATGTTGAGAGCAATAACTTCATCGATATTGAAGGAAAGCCCACTTTTATATATATAGGAGGACCATGTGTTGAGAATAATAACTTCATCAATATTGAAGTAAAGCCCACTTTTATAGATCTATAGGAGGATCATGTACCTTCAACACAGTGAGAAGGTGGTGGGATAAAAGATATGAATTCTCCTTGTGTTGTGGAAAACATGTAGCTAATGAGTTTACTTATTAGCAAGATAATTTCATCCTCTCCTTTATGTGGGATGTTTTCATAACATCTCTTAACATCACTAGAGTAGAGTTGTGTTGCATTTTTTGGGAGGTTAATGATGTATTCATAAACCGGATCTACTATCCACCATGATTGTATGTGGATATTGTAACATAGGAGTGCTTTCTGATTGAGTTTATGAGCTCTTGTCTTGAGAGCTGGTATGCTTGTTTTGAGTAAACAAGCCATAAGAAGGGATGCTTCTGAGCCTAGCAACAAGCGGATCCACATGTGATCCATCAGAATGCTTTCTTATCTTTCTTGTAGATGGATATGAGGTAAGATAGTGTTTTTGTTTAGAGGTGGAATCATGTTCTCTAAAAAGTGGGAAATGGTCCGAGTTACTTCTGCCATGTCTTGTGGCAACAAAGGGAGAAATCATCTCCTTCCAATCATTTTTTGACCTCTTGAGATATAAGAGTCTTACATACAAGGGCTATGTTATTGTGAGCCTTGTCTATGCATTAATAAAGAAGTTTTTGCACACTTTCCTTATCTCCGAGTCCAATGTCGGGTGTGTTTGATGCACCTTCCCTGTTGGCAAATGGTGCTCACAATAGGCTAAGACGAGGGAAGTTAGTAGAGAAGCGTTCTAGTTTGGTGGTAAAATTAAGCAATCCTTCTCTATGAGTGCTATAAGTATCCTTTGCAACTCTTGATAGGCCAAAAGGAAACTAGGGAGCTTTGTAGGAATATGCCCAAGGTCATTTTGGCATAAATGTATTAATTTCCGACATGAAATCATCTAGTTTGGTAGTGATGACATGTTCCATCCCATCCAAGTGGAATTCTTTTCAATTACAGGTAAAAGAAGTTTTTGTTAGCAGCAAGCTAACTCATGTAACATTTTTTGTGAGCTTCATTGTAAAAACAATTTTTCTTTTGATAAATTGAGAATATTGTAACTCCTACTGAATGAGTGGATATTATAATCTATGAACCGGAGCTATAAGCTTCTAGATTGTATCAGTTAATCCTTGATTAGAACTCCCAGATGATTAGTGTTTAATAAAAAACCTTGGCTAAGGTATAAAAGCCAATTTTATAAAGTTATTATTAAGTTTTTGGATAAGAAATACACAGTGTGAGCTTACGGTGCTCTCTTCTCTCCTTCTCATGCTTCTATCTCCCTTGTTGGTTGTCACATTGCAATTCCATCTACTGCGTTGTAATCACAGGTAAGAGATCTATGCATTGACGTAAACATATCATGATAAATTTGTAGAATTTGACGTCACCAATAGGCGGTCTAATTTTATCATAAGTAGGAATTTAAGCTATGAAATCACAAAGTAAGTTTAGGTGGGATATTGGGGCATCATTGCTCAGCATTTAGATGCATTCGGGGTCAGAAACAATTAGGTCAAAATCTCACAACTATTAATAATGCATTTTTTGCCACTCATTGAAAGTGAGATTTGAGACCATAAGCATGTGTCCTTAGGTCTTATATTCTTGTCCTAGAAGTTTCATATCATTCGGATGTTGTTTAAGGCTATAATGATCATGGTTTGCTTGCCGATTAGCGACTAGCTTTTGATGACTTAGGTCATTTGCATGTAGCTTGTGTTAGATGCGAGTTGTCTGTTGTTTTCCAAAAGATTGACACCCTCTTGTAGCATCCATGCACTAGTCCAGTCAGCTTTATCCCATGGATTGACAATTATGTTCGTGGTTCTCACTATGTCTGCAATAAGATAAGAGTGAGGCATTTGGCGCCGCTACCGGGGAGGAGTAGACCTAAACTAGGGAAAACAAGAGCATCTAGTGTAGTTGTCCTTTCACTTCCTCTAGGATCACCTCCAAAAAATCCATTAAACAAAGGAAAAGCAGTGGTGAATATAGTCCAAGTGATACATAGTAGCTCTTTGAAAAGTGAACCTATTCTTCCAGTCAAGGTGATAACTAGAGCCCAAGCTAAAAAAAATAAACAAACCTCCTCTAATGAATCAGAGAATACTAAAAATTCCTTGCAAAAGACCAAGAAAAGAAGACGTCAAAGATGTGAGATGAGAAAATAGAAACAAAAGGAAGAATTTGAGGAAAAAGCAAAAAAGCTATTCCAAGAAAAAGTGAAAGAAACTGAGAGTGAAATCAAGGAAATCACAATAAAATCTGGAGGATCAATTTTGGTAGAATTTTTTTTTGAGCCAATCAATGTAGCCTTGGAAGCTTTCCAAGCAGGACTTAAGCATGCCAAAATATGAAAAACGAATGGAAAAACTATCCTTCTCTAGATATGGAAGCAACTAAGCTTGTTAGCCGCTTGTATAAATGATACTTGATGTCCTGGTAAGGTATCCTTCTTCCAAGCAGTTTCTGTGGTGTATTCTCTGATAAAAAGGTCTTTGTAAACTGATTCTTGTGTTTAAATATGTATAGCCACCATTTGTATGTGTTTTCTTTACAGAAACGATATCCAATGGATAGATTGTAAAGGGGTCCTTCAGGGACAAGGGTTTATTGTGGTTCATGCATTGAGTAATGAACGGATTGTTGATGAATAATAGATCATCCATATATCTGCTGGAATGAAAAAAGGACAAAAGCATATCTTTTTTCTTAAGACGTGATAATTTTCTAATGTATTCGAGTTCAAACCAAGTCAAGTATAGGTTACACCATAACGGAGAGCATGAGTATCCCATGGGAATACCTTTAGTTTGTCAAAATATGGCTACCCCAAGTTTTAAGAAACGATTGTCTAAAACAAAGGTATTCAAAGTTTCAAAGAGCTCGAAGGTCCATTTTACTTCGGATTTTTTCTTTGTAAGGATAATTTTGTTCCTAGAGGGTTTAAACCCTTTATACCCGCGACTTGAAACTATTTTTTTGATGTTGTATAGTGCTTTTGTAAGGCTATGGTTTCTATGACGAGGAATTGCCTCATAGCATGTTTTTATGTCATTAGTATGAATAGAATATATCTTTTAAAGAAGGTTAATTATTGCATCATACTAGTTGTTTATGATCCAATATGCATTAGTGTTTATCTTTGTAAAGGTTTTTAGATCTTTTTGGAGGTTTTCTGTGCATTCCATAAACCCATGTGTAATCCCCATTAAGAATTTTGTTATCATATTTGCTATAGGTGAAAACACACAATCATGGGCATTTGTTATCCAATGAAATGTAAATTTATGAATCTTGTAGTTTCCATGATGTATGGGAGACCTTTGTCTTTTGATGGGGTAATGCCAAGTTCTTGACAACATGTATTAATGAGTGAGATGATTGTATGATTGTCCACTTGTATAGTTGAGAATTCAGGGAATTCTAATCTCTCTTTTGCATGCAGCCTAATGATTTGTTTACATATAAAGACCGAAGTTTGTGCTGATTTATCCAACCCACATATAAACATATGTTTTTGGATAAATTCTATTTCATATGTGATGTCTTTTTTCGTGAACCAGGGTTTTTGATTGTTTCTATAGTGTGGGAAAGTATCATGAAAATTTTTTTTGATCCTTTTCTCAATTAGGTGTAAGTGAACGGGTGTACATTTTATGTTGAGCATGTGGCAAAGTTTTTCCCACCTAAGTTTGAATTCGGCCTTGAATGACTGTAAATGTATGGGAACAAGGGGAATGTGATTGAGACCTTTGGTTATAAGTAGGTAATGTCATATAAAGTTAGACTGAGTAGTTAAAACATGTTTACCATATTTACCAAGATCTCTTAAACAGGCATCAAACCTTTTCTGGTTTGTGCATACACAAGGTTCTGTGATATCAAATGGATCAGTAAAAGTGCTAAATGGTTTACAAAGATATTGTCCAATACTATTCATATATTTCCAGTTGAAACTAATACAAAAATAATCTAAATTTTTAATGAATCCAAGATCTTCTAGCAGTTTATCAAAGAACATACATGGGTGTATAAATTCCATAAACTTATTGCAAAAAGTTAAATGAATGAATTTGTTATTTACCTTATTAGCTTGTTTTAAACAATGTAAACCATTTGTTCATGTGGATAGATGTCGTATCTGGTTTTCGGTGCTGTATTCCAACATCCTAGGAGTATCTCCAAGATCTTCCGAACCACAGAACTGCCTTGGTTGTTTTGATGATGAGGCTGTATTACCTGTAGTGCTTGTAATCCTTTTTAATTGCTCTTTACTCTTTGAAGTCTTGAAAATAATGTCGATGGTATGTCCGAGTGGGTGATGTTGTACTCTAGGAAGAAATGATGTCCTGGTGTATATATTACCAAGCCTCTAGCTGTATTTAATAAATAATCATGAATAGCATAAAAAACCACCACTGCATGTCGAACCTCAATGGGAAATGAAGTTGCCCAAGTGATAAAGACATGTGCAGGTCCAGAAGAGTAAGGAAAAAATCTTTAAAGATTTTGAAACACAAACCATAGCATGTGGTCAAACCATATGATCGTTGATGGGCAGTTTGACCCTGGATTTTGTTTATAGTTGCACTTTATGAAGGGCTTGTATGTATTCCAACAGTTTTTTAGGAATTTTCTGATGTCATTCTCCTTGTTGTTGAGAGATAAACCCTTTGTTCGGGCAACCACTGATACATTTACACACTTCTTATTGTCAATGTCTGACAACTTGATTTGTTTTAAAGTAAAGGCCTTATCTTGTGATAATAGGTGTTTAGCTTGTAAGGCTGAATTTTTGCATTGTTCCACTACTTCAGGAGGAAGACTGCAGAGTAGAGCTAAAGATTCAAGAGTAAAGGGCGCACATTGGTTCAAGATCTCAAAGTCCCAAAGTTTATTTTCTAGACGGATTGCATCTAGTTCGATTTCTCTATGGAAAATAAGTTAAATAATTTCAGAAAAATGTATGGACATAGATTTTTCTAATTTTTGAAAGGTGGGGTCATCTGAGAAGCCTAGGGAATCCTTCTCATCTTGCTCTAGTAGATCAAGATCTAAAAGAGGGTTTATAACCTCATGGGATTGTTTGATTTTGATAGGAAGAATAGGAAGGTTGTTTATGAAATAGAGTTTGTTAACAATAGTGGGTAGGGAAGAAAAGTAGAATACCAAATCAACAGAGTCTTGGGCATCAATAAAGCATAAAGAGGCTAAGAAGGATCCCAAGGCAATATCTGATTGAGTAGGGTCTTTCCTTGCTAATGTTAAGAGTTTTAACCAATCATTTACTGAGACATTTTTCAAAGCCGAGAGTTGTTGTTCCTGCAATGCCTTTTTCTCATAATCTAGAAGACGCTTGTGAAATTATGTTCCTTTAAAGCAAGAAACTAAGCATTGGGTACCGATAGGAGGGATACAGATGTCTTTTTCTTCAGAATATCCAAGGCGTGCTAGAGATGTTATCCATCCACCATGAGAGCGATTGTTATATATCAAATTAAGTAATGAAAATGAAGTCAAGTTCAATATATGGTTTAAGAACCATATATTGAAACATGACAAACTATAATTAAAAGCGACATTTTGTATATAAAGTGGAATTATTTTGGTACATCCGTTTTTGGTAGGAGATTGAACGAACTCCAGAACCTATGAAAGAATAGGTTTATACCTGCCACCATCCAAAAAAACCATCCAGTTAGAACTTAACAACCTTGTTGGGAAGACACGTATCCAAACAACCCATTCTGCTTGTTATTGTTCTCCCATAGCCCTAGACCCCCTCACTCTCCTTGTATATTTTAGGAGGCAGGTCTTTTGCTTTTCGCTTTGGCGTAATCCTTTTCATAATGGTTTTCTTTCCTGCAATGGTAAGGTGTGGTTTTTTGGGGACTTTTGGTTTGTTGAGACACCTTGGCCCACATCCTTCTAGGAAATCCCTTATGGCTGACGATAGAAGTTTTCCACTGGGTAAGTACTTAAACTTATGCATGTTTGGATTAACCACCTCCAAGGACAGCTTATGCTCTGGGAACAAAGTACATGTATCATTCGTTCACATAATAAGTACAATCAGTTTCATGATAAAAGGGAGGGGTGAGGTAGCTGAAGATCCTATCAGCTTCCCTAACTAGGGCAACATACGTAGAAGGAGCATTGTTTTTTTTTTTTTCTTTTTTTATGGTAAGTACTAGCTTTAAGAATGAATTTTTACGTATGTAAGAAAAACCAAAGGTTTCCTAGATTTTTTGAAAATTTTGCCAGAATTTCCTCTGTTTTTAGACTATTTTGTAAAAAATAAAACCATTTTTTGAGCCATATCTAGCTACCTCACCTCGAGGATTTTTTAATACAGTCATGCTTTTATTTATCTATGTGGTTTTTCACTGTTTTTCTATTGAAAACACTACCATGTGTCAACATCTTGGTATTTTTAAACATAATTGAGACCGTCCAGCAAGCCTGAGCAGAACTTGTACATCTGTATTGACTTTTTTCTTATGGTCAATGATTATTTTAGTCATGTCATATGATTGTACCTAAGCCATGTATGTGCATCTTATTTTTCATCCGAATTTGTTAATATAAACCATCGTGTATTCTAAAATAAGGCTATTAGCAGTAAACACCTCAAAATATGGACATAGTATAAACTGATGAAGCAACATCGTATAAAAGTCAATTATAGGTTTAGCCTTTACGATAATGATATTTTAAAAGACTACATTCAACTCTTTACTTTGTATGAAAGCTTCTATGAGTTTAAAAACAATTATTTAGAATGTACAAACCCCATCTTAGTAGACTAGGAGTCTACTTGGTTTGAAGTTCCCACCATAACTGAGGTGTTGAAGGTTGCTTTCGGAGGTGTGTACCGTTTTGTCAAATCTCGCAGCGATCTTGTGTGGTTAGAGAAATACCTTCACTTTTTTTTTTGCGATTCGAGTGGTGCTAGCCGCAATTTGAGTATTACTGTGTGCGTGTACTTCTCGTTGTGTGTAGCTTTTGGGGCCTGCTTTAGATAGTGATTCCTATAATCCAAGTTCGTTTTTTTTAGAATAACTCAAAAAACTAGAGATTGTGTGTTGTGTGTGTATATGATCTGGCGTGTGTTCTCTTTTATGAAGGTGTTGTTCTCTGAGAATAAGATCAAGCCCTATGCCTTGTGTGTGTGTGTGTGTGTAGGCTTGGTGTGTGAGTGTACGGAGCAGTAGGTAATAGGCTTCGAGCTCTGCGAATACTTTGCACAGTGGAAGATGTTGGTGTATGTACTATACTAGGTATACTTATTTATGCCTGAGAGTGCTTCAAACACCTCCTAAATGCAGCCTAGAGAGCAATGCAAACCCAAAACACTCTTATGCTGTGCTCTAGTGTACGTTACAGAGAGCGATGTAGCTTTCTTATAGTATCGTCCAATGCTATTAATGGTTTATCTTTAGTAATTGTTTTAGCTGGCTGTGGTTGGCACCGAATTGTATTTGGTGGGGAGATAACCGAGCGAGATAGGAGAAGGCCACGTAGTTTTGAAAATGTTTCAAGTCCCTATTTTAAGAGAGAGAGAGAGAGAGAGAGAGAGAGAGAGAGAGAGAGAGAGAGAGAGAGAGAGAGAGAGAGAGAGAGAGAGAGAGAGAGAGAGAGAGAGAGAGAGAGAGAAGAAGAAGAAGAAGAAGAAGAAGAAGAAGACAAGAGTTTTAAATGTCGTAGGAAATCATCTCAAGAGTCCCTTTTAAAAAACTACCCGACAAGGAGAGTTGAACAAGAGATAAAAACCATCCTGTATTCCTAAGTTTTAACCATTCCAGGGGTTTATAGACAGAGTAAAATATTTTTCGGAAATGGTTTTTTATCTGTTCAGATGTTATTTATCAGGTGAGATAGTAAGTGTGAGAGAACTCAAGGGATTTAAAAGAAAAAATACCTAGTATTCTTGATCATAGAAAAAGAATTTGAAAGAGAAAGAAAGAGAGGATGGGAGTGATCAAGTTTAATTATAGTGTTTTTTGCTTTTTTTTTCCATTAAAGCCTTTTTTTGGATTTATAAAGATGAAAAAAAACTATTTTTAATATTTATGCACGGAAATTATCCCGAGATAGGTTAAAATGGTATCTTTATTCTATATAAAAATAAATGATCCAGTCAATTATTATGGGGTTCAAGGGTCTTGTTTTAAGGGGAATATCTTGGAGGTAGACCTTGTGGAGAACCTATCCAGTCTTTGAGCTAGAGAGAGAGAGAGAGAGAGAGAGAGAGAGAGAGAGAGAGAGAGAGAGAGAGAGAGAGAGAGAGAGAGAGAGAGAGAGAGAGAGAGAGAGAGAGAGAGAGAGAGAGAGAGAGAGAGAGAGAGTGAGAAAAAATAATTTTGAAATGGAACATGCAGAAAAAAGAGTTACTTTTTGCCACCTTTTGGGCATGAGAGAGAGAGAGAGAGAGAGAGAGAGAGAGAGAGAGAGAGAGAGAGAGAGGGAGGGGGGGGGGAGAGAGAGAGAGGTGTGTTATATGTAAAATGTAATGGGGTAGGAGGGCTACTCCACTTGGGTATGAGAGAGAGAGAGAGAGAGAGAGAGAGAGAGAGAGAGAGAGAGAGAGATTGAATTATCGTCCTCGGAGGTCAGATATGACCCATGGGACCAAAATCAAAACATTACAACTGCTTCTTCTAAGTAGGGGCAGTCGATACATATCAGTTCAGGACTGAGGGTCCATCAAAAGAAAAAGAAAAGTCTAAGGGGGGATCCTATGGATCAGGGGCTGGTTTAGGGGTTCGAAACTCCTGGATGATGGCCTTCCCTCCGCGATATACTTCCCACTTGCCTTTGGCTCGTGCTTCACGTACTTTTTTCAACTCTTCACTTTTGTCTTGACTTGTGTCGGGGTGAGTTCTTCGGCGATCCAAAACCTGGTGTCTCGAAGTAGACGTGATTGCTGGAGTAGTCGGAGCCGCTCCTCTTTGTCTTTGAACTCAAGAATAGCGTGTCCACTAGGTGTGCGCTTGGTGTTGAACTTGTTGACGATACATTCTACTGCATCGTAGTCGACATGGACCGGTTGAAGAGTCTCATTGAGAAGATCGATTAACTTGCAGAAATCCTACTGGCACTCATCCCAGGCTTGGGGCAGCCCTCCGATGCGAAGCTTGAGGGCATTCTCTTCTTGAAGCTGATGTTCCCTTATTTCTGTTTTCACACAGGTTTCCACTTTGGCAATTGCGATCGTGTGAACTTGAGTGACCTTTTCTTCGACTTCCTTCACCTTGTCTGTTGGGAGCCCGATCATGGAGTCAAATCGTGCCTCGAGCGTGCTAAGGCGCGCTTCGAGGTCACGATTTTTGTCCATGACCATGTCGAGGGCAGCTTGCAACTGCCCAATGCGATCCGTCTTGCTGAGGGCTGCAAGGACAACAGCAAAACTACCCGGTACCCTTCCCAATGGTTTGTTGATCGTTGTCTTTTCCCTCACTGGATTCTTTGGTGAGAACATACTCTTCCAAAAATCAAATGTTAACTTTAGAGCTTGGGTGAAGTCACAGAGCTCGGGTCGAACAGAGCTTGGATCGGACCGAATAGATTGGGTGAGGTTAGATTGGGCTTGGGTTGAGTGGGCGGCTGATGAGCCAAGCTCGTACCAGATCTTCGCAGAACCAAGTGTAGCAGAACCGGGTCAGTGTCGTACAGTAGAGGTCGGGGCCGTACAACAGCCGAAACGCCGTGCTGTGCAGAGCAGGGCTTCAAGCTTATGGGCAGAGGTAGCGCTGGACTGAGCAGAGTTTCAAGCTTAAGGGGCAGAGGCCGCGTTGGACTGAGCAAAGCCAAAACAAGCCACGGCTGTACAGAGTAGGGCTTCGGGCTTCGCTGGACTGAGCAGGGCTTCGATGTTGAAGAGGGGGGGCTAAGTTGAAGTTAACGCCTCCCCCAGGGCAACCCGTTCGCCCAGGGGGGGGCTGAGGAAGATGTTGAAGGTTTCTGCTAGGGTTCGCAGAGAGAGAGAGAGAGAGAGAGAGAGAGAGAGAGAGAGAGAGAGAGAGAGAGAGAGAGAGAGAGAGAACTTAAGAGCGCAGTATCGCAGACCTGTCATGAGGTAGCCACCTCCCTCTTAAGCAAAAGATGACATCATTTACAGAGCGCAGGTAGCCGCCCATAACCCATTTAGTATCTAAGGGTTAGGTACCATTAAGGTACTACCATAAAAAAATTACGTAGTGAATTTAAGCGAGTTATCCACTAAAGGTACCCTAGGCCAATAGTACCAGCAAAAATATACCAAGGAAATAGCAACACACTATAAACAGCCATATGTGTGTGTATGCGTACCAGTACCAATACCAGTATAGTCCAGTAGTACCAATACCAGTACCAGTATATACAGTACCAGGACAACTTCAATATTACCAATACTAGTATAGTAGTATCAGTACCAGAAGTGTATAGTGCCAGTATTAGGACCAGTATAGTCTAGTAGTATGAGTAAGTACTATCATAACCCCCCTAGTCCCACCATCACCCCCCTGGTCCCACTAGTAAGTACTAGAGAGAGAGAGAGAGAGAGAGAGAGAGAGAGGTGTTGGAACCATAACCCCCCTGGTCCGACCATCACCCCCACCTCTTCTCACAAGTGGCCTGTTTCAAAGGTAAAAAATGTACACAAACAGTACCAGTACTAGTATCAGTACCAGTACACAAGTAGCACCAGTACTAGTTCAGTACAATACAATACTAGTACCCGTATAGTACTAATACACAAGTAGCACCAGTACCAATCCAGTATAATACAGTACATAAACAGTACCAGTACCAATATCATTACACAAGTAGTACTAGTACCAGTACACAAGTAGCACCAATACCATTCCAGTATAATATAGTACTAGTACCATTACCAGTACCAATACACAAGTAGCACCAGTACCAATACCAATTTTAGTATCAATACATGCATAGTGATTGCACAGTACTCAATGAGCTTCATTACCTAGAGACCTTTTGCTTTTAAAGCTTCACGCCTCTGTGGTATGAGATACCTACTCATATGCTACGCCATAACTCACTTTTTCGGTTCATTAGCTGTACCATAAGCCACTGCCCGTAAGGGACCATCCCCCCAATCCATTTTTGGTTTCAATTTGTCATATATGCGGTTGTCCATGTTCCCTAGTTTGAAATATAAATCACTTTTTCTTTAGCTTACAAAAATGTACTTAAACCTGACATGGCTATGAGACCACTCTCTGTGTAATTCCATTATTCAATATAGAATTCAAAAATGATGTTTTCCATCACAACTTCTCGCAAAAATCCACATGGTTTTCAAAGCACTCTTTGTGTAATTCCATAAAGAACCCATTATTCACATTAAAAATGACTTGCTTACTAGCTATGTGAGCAATATGAAAATTAAATTGCGAAAGAAAATTTGCCCACCTCATTTGTTTGTCAGAAAGCTTGGTTTGCGTCATGAAATACTTGAGACTTTGGTGGTCAGTTCGTAGGATAAATGGAGTCCCCAATAGGTAGTGCTTCCATGTGTCTAGGGCATGTAGAACAGCTAAAAGCTCTTTCTCATAAATGCCCAAGACTTGTTCATCACCATTGAGCCTTCGGCTCTCATATGCTGTGGTATGCCCTTCTTGAAGCAAAACCGCTCCAAGGCAATCACCACAAGCATCACATTGGACCTCAAAGGGCTTTGAGAGATCCGGAAGCACAAGGACTGGTTGGGAAGTAAGCTTCTCTTTGAGTTTTTCAAAAGCATTTTGCTCCTTAGCAGTCCATACAAACTTAACGTTCTTCTCGGTTAAGTCGTGTAGTGGTCCTGCCACTTGAGAGAATTTTGCTATGAAGCGTCTATAGTATGCACACATACCAATAAAGCTTCTTAGCTCATGTAGATTCCTTGGGTTAGGCCATGATTTTATTACCTCTAACTTTGATGGATCCATACGAATACCATCGTGAGAGATAATATGGCCTAGATATTGAATCTCTTGAAGGAAGAATTCACTTTTCTTTTGGTTGAGAAAAAGTTTGTTCTCCCTCAAGGCTTGAAAAAATCACTTGGAGATGTTGCTTATGTTCCTCCAAAGACTTGGAGTAGATGATGATATCATCGAAGAACACTCCAGTGAATTTTCGATATGGTCTAAAAATTTTCTCCATCAAACGATTGAACGTAGCTGGTGCATTAGTCAAGCCAAAAGGCATGACTAGATATTCATAAAGACCAAATGTTGTGCGAAACGCGGTCTTTAAGATATCCTCATCCACTATCCTTATTTGATGATAGCCACTCTTAAGGTCAATCCTACTGAAGTAGGTAGAGCCTTGTAGCTTATCAAACAGATCTTCTACCCGAGGTACGGGAAATCTGTTTTTAATAGTGATATGGTTTAGTGCTCGATAGTCCACACACATACGGTATGTACCATCTTTCTTTTGCACTAAAAGGACTGGAGAACAAAAGGGAGAGGAACTAGGCCTCACCATCCCTTTGTCTACCAGCTCTTGTACTTGCCTCATGATCTCCTCTTGTTGAGCTTGTGAGACTCGATAAGGAGGTTTGTTAGGCGGTGAGCTTCCTGGAAGGAGCTCAATACGATGGTCATCATCCCCTCGTTTTGGAGGTAGGTCCATAGGGATATCATCGATGAACACATCTTGGAATCCTTTTAGAAAAGTAGACAAGTCTAACTCTTCTTGATTCCTATCATTTTCATTTGATGAAACATTATTAGCTTTTAGAGACTCTTTGACATAAATCATGTACGCAGAAACTGAGCTCTTCATTGATTTATCAAAAGAAAGAGGATTTACAAGTGGAATAGTGCGACCACGCTCACTAGCATCTACATACATGTTCTTTCCCCTGTAGGTGAAGTAAATTCTCCTTTCAGGGAACTTCATGTTGGCAGCCATGCGATCAAACCATGGTGCCCCTAGGATAACATCCTGATGTTGGAGGGGAGAGATGAAGAAGTCTTCTTTGTCGACATAGCTTTGGACATGAAGCCTCAACTTCCCAATCAAGGGAGTAACGGAGGCTTGTTGTCCCTTGAAATCTGCATCAGCTGTTTGTGCGCTCCTTGCCGCACTGTCGAAGCAAGGGACTTGCCAATACACCGTATGCGAGCCACAAACGGCTCCAAGCACACAACAAGCCTAAACTAGCAAGCTCAAGAAAACAAAGGGTGTGTCACTCACCGCTCTACGCTCGCCTTCGTGGTGGATTCCTCGCCGCGATGAAGAAGAAGCTGCAGTCGTGCCGCACTCAACCGCTTCGCCGCAGTCGTGCCTTCGTAATGCTCGATCGCACACACACTCTCCCTCTCTCTCTCTCTCTCTCTCTCTCTCTCTCTCTCTCTCTCTCTCTCACACACACACACAAGGAGGTGAAGAAGAAGAAGATGGAGATGGAGCAAGAGCACTCTTCAATTGCACAAATGAGAGAATGAGTAAAAATTAGGTTTAGTTGGCTTTTATAGGAGCTCACCCCATTCACACTTGGGCGCCCATGCTTAACCAACTAATCCCTTGAATGTCCAAGTTAAAGTGCGCCTCTCATCGGCGATCACTCTACCTTTCCCTATTGGACCGACAAGCCCGGTACTTGACTCTACCAAATACATAATACGCGTCCATCGTAGGTGATGGGTGTCCGTGAGCCGTGAGGGTTAACATGCCCCCCTTCCTGATGTAGATTCCGTCCTCGGAAGCTATTGAGTTGAAGCTGGGTCGTCGAGGTGGAAGAGCATTTGAGATAAATGTCCTTAGCCTTCTTCAGTCACTGCAAAATCAAACAACATTGGCACAGTAATTGCATTCTCTTAAAAAGCATATGCAGTTTTAGATAGAAAAATTGATTGGTCAAAGAATTTCAAACAATTTGTTAGCAATGAACATTAAATTGCAATGTAATCAAATGCATAAACAGATGTAAAGGTAAAAAATTAAACAAGTCTGGGGTCACTAATTTGACAGTCGAAAAGCACTAGAGATCGAATATTAATACCATGGGTAAGCTTCTTAATTTTCTGTGGTCAATTAAGTTGTTTAATCGCGAGAGCCAAGTATTCATGTTCGAGGGCTGACTAGAGGCTATATCTAGAAGACTTTGTAGTTAAGCTACCATAAAAGGAATTTCTCATGAAATCATCGCCTGACTGATTACTTTTTCTTTGACCCCCCAAAGTCTTTTCACATTGATTCAATTATGAAGTGGGTGCTTATTTTGTATGCCTTGGGTTTTTTGCTTTTCAAGGAAAAGCGCCCACACTGGGAACCTCTAGGGCTCTACTACCATAGGCGATACATGTGAGTGAAGTACCAAATCAAGCCAGGATTTCTCTTCCAGCTTAAAATTTTACATTGTGGCACTTTGATTTTTTGTTTGTTCATTTTCAGCATTTTAATTTTGTAACTTTGGGGGGTCATATAACACTGTTACCCTCCCCAGGCTCATCACATTAGTAAACTCCCTTTATAATACTTAAGCTAAAGGTCACTAGGGTTAAGCCCACTAGAAAGCCCTAGTACATTTCATACAATGCTGCCTAAATCAGATTAAGAACCTAAGTAACCATTGCTTATTAGGAAGGCATTCCCCATGGTATTAAGAGAAGATTTCTAATACCTAGCTTGGTCAAACTAGCTTAGTCGGACTGCTTGATTTTTAAACCTAGACAAGTGACTATGACAAAAGATTACATTGAATTAAATGTTTGATACTAAGCAAATGCACTGAATATTATGCTACCAATCACAATCAAAGCAGACAAACATAGATGCAAAAAGATAAGGGCAATGCTAATGGACAAGAAACACCTGTTTGTGTTGATGGTCGCGCTTGATCTGAAGGTTCCATGAAGGTCCAAATCCTATCAATAGCAACACGCTCCTGTACACACTAGGAAGCAAAAGGAATACCTCCAGGAGGCACATCAGTGGGAAAAGAGAACTTTGCTAATCACTCAACTCTAAAACAGAAACACTCCTATCGTACTAATCTTACCTACCCTCCATCACTCAAGTGATGAGGATCAAAGGTGTTTTATGGCATAGGTTTCTGTTTCACTGTACCAGATGTGACATGTATAGGTCTGAGTCAATGTTTTGACTTTAATGTGAATACTCGTTTGCTAATTGCTCTTGCTCTTTTTTTTTTTTTTTTTTTGTGAGTATAAAGCTTTATATGTACATTCCCTAAGATCGGAGATTAAGAGGTCAGGGAAAAAGGTTGAGAGGGAAACAAGTGAATAATGGATGTCCACAAACACTCCCCCCTTCCTTGGGTAGATCATACTGTTTGAAATGAGCTTGCCACCCTTTGAAACCAATTGTTCCAGTTGGTAATAGGTGAGGATTTTTGCCAATAGTTTTCTATTACCCTAGGTGCCTCATCAAGCTGCAAGGGTGGTAAGGTACTCTCCCAGGATCGAACTTGAAGTGGTTCATTAGGTGATTCTTGAACACTGGGAGGTGTGGATTCTTTGGTAGCTTCATGGAGGTCCACTACTATAGATGGAGGCTGTGTAGAAGCTTTTACCTCTATGGATGTATTACATGATGAGCTAGAATCTTCATGGGACTCCCCCCTTCCTGAGCTAGGTGGAACAAATCGTTCTTTCTTTGGTACCCAAACTAGCTCTGGACTAGGTGTGTAGCATTCTGTGATTTTTTTCTTTCCACGATCATTGATTCGTTTTGGAGCTACGGGATTGGGCTCACTTGGGTCAGGTGATAGGTAAGAGCACAATCTACGTTTTGGCACCCAGATTTGATCATTTCCTTGATAGTAGCCTTGGGCTTCCAATAGTCGTTTAGGGATCCATCGCAACATTTTCTTACTTTTCTTGGAGCGAGTGGTACGTTTCTTACAAGGCTTCTGTTTTTTAGCACTAGCTATGGTCACTAAAGAAGCTTTAGGGACCCACTTGTATGTTTTCTTCGTTACCTTAGGATGAGTCTTGTCAGAAGCGATATGCATTGCTTGTAGCATATTTAAGGGTATATGGCATTTCATCCCCCTCAGGTGTTACCCAGGTCGTCCCCCTATTTCCCCAAGTGTCTATGGTTGATGCTAGGTGGACCCAATCCACATTGTCTGATTCCGTCATACCCGGTAACACATCCATGTAAGGAGAATCTTGGCCAATGTCTGTATCCTTCTTACAAGTGTAACAATATTGTAGTGGGGCCGAGTGAACTGTGGTGTCAGAGCGATGATCAATAATGGTTTTACTCCCTAAGGGGTGTACCTTACCAGTCACCAAATCCACTCTAAGGACAGAGTCTTGGAATTGCAAATAGACATGATTTTTAGACCAATCGTGAACCATTTGTGCTTCCCTCATGAATGGTCGTCCTAAAATCATTTCATATGACATAAGGTGTTTAGAGAAATCCATTACAATGAACGTATGTCGTACCTTGTGTCCTAGAACTTTGATCTTAAGATCCTTGAGCATCCCCATAGGTTTGGCTATGGTACCATTTGCCATCTTTACCACAATGTTAGTAACACTGAGGCGGGGTTTTCCCATGGATTCCCAACAATCTTTTGTAACGATGCTAACTCCCGCACCACCATCAAGAATTCCCTTTATAGTTAATCCCTTGGTAGTGATGGGTAGGGTCGCATTAGACTCGTCGCCTTCAAAATACTGCCCTAATTCGTTAATGGGTACCTCGATCACAGACTCGTGTCCATCTAAGTCAAGTGATTGCACATGATTTTCCTCATCAATCATAATCGAGTCAGGCCTATTTGGTTGCGCAAACTGCGGTAATCCCGTTCGTAGCTCTCCGTTAAGGAATGCTCGAAGTGCAAGGAATAACTCAGGATCTCCATACAGCTTTGCTATGATCGTGGTTCGGACCTCAGAAGACATGAAGTCCACTAGTTTGGCAACATTCATTGGCGTTTTGCAGGGTGTAGGTCCTTGACTAGGAACTGGTGAGGATGGAATCTCATATTCCTCAATGGGATCAGGTATTCCTTCGTTAAACATCCTTTCCAACAAGAAGGGTGTATGCTCACTTTCTGATGTCCCGTCCTCACTCCCTTCTTGGATGGTACTAGATATGGCTAACGGTCTATGGTTCATGTGGGGTGGATGAACTTGCGTGGGAAACACTGTGTCATGAATTTTGATATGCATGGGTTCTGGTTCTAGTTTCCTTTGAGTCTCCTCCTCTAAACCTCTTAGATGTTTCACCTGCTTAATCTCGTCTACTGGGTTTGGGTACGTCCCAATCTTCTTTTTACGATTCTTCCCTTTTTGCCCCTGCGGTTTATCTTGGGGGTCTTGGATTGGATTTGGAAACACTTGTGGTGTTTTCAGAGGCTCTTTATGATTTTCTCTTATTCGGTTTTCATTTGGTTCCATGTTACAGTTTTCTTTGTCGGTCTTTCTCTTTGTGGTATTGGTTCTAGTCTCCATTGTCTCGACTGAATCTGAATCATCCTCGAGGTCATTCATATACACGGGGTCATCTCCTGTTCCTATGTTTGTTTTGGAACTTGGCTTTGAATTTTCCGTATTCTGCGACTTCTTCCTTCGTGTCTTCTTTTTCTTTGCTTGGATAACTGACGCGGTATCTCTCTCTTCGAGGATATGTCCTGGCCCTTGAAGCATGGACCGTGTAATCGCATAAGCGGGTGCGACGGGTGGTATTGGCGATGTCACACTAGCAATTTCGACCAAATTCAGGGGTGTGATTTTAGGCGCATTTGGGTTATAGGGGCATTGGGCAATCAAGTGATCTATGCCACAACGATTACATGTGAGTATTGGCATTGCAGACGTTCCCTTGATTCATTTGCATCTGTGCAGCATTCTTTTGCAGCCTAATAGGGCACTCCGCTACTCGATGTGGTCCACCACACTCGTAGCATTGAAGAGGTGGCCTCCTAGCCTGGGTGTTGATATTTTGACCTCTGGATGCGAGAGCAGCAGCTTGATAAACCGGCTTGACTTGTCCCCAACAATCTTCCATGTAGTATATAGGACATTCTTCCAATGTATCAAGTCCGTAGGCAATACTAGTGTCTATTTCCTCCTCACAGCCATCTGCATAAGCATTAGATGGCTCGCAACCCACTTGGTTCATAGGGGCGACTCTTGGATGCGGGGGCTGCGGTCCTAGCACAGGAGGTGGTAACGGTGTAGCTTGTACAACATTTTGAGATCTAGGGACCATGTGTTGCGGTAGTTGCTCAACAGGTGGAGTAGGCATCAATACAGGAGCTCGAGGTGCATCCGTCCAGGCTACAGGTGGTCTATTTGCCATCATACGTTTGATCATTAAACAATCCTTAGCTTGGTGACCATACCTACCACATGCGTTGCAAGTTCCATTAAATTTTACTCTAAACGTAGGGCACTCACTAGTGCTATGTGGACCTAAGCAAATGGAACACCATTGTTGCTCCCTTCTTGGATACATGTGACTATTTTGAGGGGGTCGATTATCCTTAAGAGACTCTTGGATTGCCTTGGTGAGGTCTGTCAAGAATGTCTCAAATACCTTTGGCTCATTGGCAATGGGCTTTGCAGTCATGGGTTCATACTCAATGGCTTGTGAGCTAGTGGATCTCGTGTCAGTAGACACCCTCATGCCTGCTATCATCAAGTTGTCCTCTAATTGGATTGCATTGGCAGTGACATCTTCCCAGGTTGTGATACCTCTAATCACTAGTCCATTATAGATTCCTTCATTCCTCAACCCTCGAATGAATCGATCAAGCAGTTGGTTATTGTTGAAGCGCTCATTTACAGGGCAACGAGAGTTTAAGTGCTTTAGACGACTAATGAAGTCCCTTACTGACTCTCCTTCCTTACGTTCGGCCTTCTGTAGCTGAGATGCTACACCCCAAAGCACACCTTCTCGTATGTACTCCTTTAGAAACAACCTTCGAAGGGTAGGGTAGATTGTTTTCTCGTCCACCCTTAGGGTCCTATACCAATCTCCAGCCTTCCCACTTAATGTCAAGCTTAAGGCATTGCACTTATGTAGTTCGTTGCGTTCCCCTAAGGAATCACATACTTGTTCAAACACTTCAATGTGTTTCCTAGCATCTTCGTCCCCATTGAATTTTTGCGTGAGTTTGGCAATTTGTACTGCCTTACTTCTAGGCTCTCTATCAGATGCGTGACGCATATTTTTCGCGATAGATCGACCTATGGTTTGAGCAAACGCTGCCAAGTCACCTATGTGAGGAGGTAGGGCCGGTGGAGGTACTCTTGGAATCATATGTGGGAGAGGAACGGGTACCGGTCTTGGCATATGTGTGGATGATGCAGGATATGGAACATAACCGGGCATAGGTCCACTCGGATAAGAGCTAGGGAGCGGCACTCGAGGAGCATAAGCAAGTGGTACAATTGGAGGTGGGGGGCCATGTGTGCATAAGGGGCTAGAGGCACATATGGTCGAGGCCCCATATTAGGTACTACAACACTAGGTAGTGGCACTGCGCTAACCGTAGATGTCATCGGTACATTCTCTGTCAGGCTTATCCCTGGAGTGAGCACTGTGTTTTCCTTGATAGAGGGTTGAGCCAAGTTAGGGAAGCTAAAGTTTTCGCTCGGAGGCTCAGATTGCATAGAGACCCCAGGTGAAATGACGTAAGATGGGTCCATGGGGCTCATTAGAGGAGTCTCCATTTGTGATAGAGTAGGCTGTTGAGCCTTGCTCGTATCCAGAAATCTCATGGGGCCAGTTGAGAGTATATTTACCCCTCGGTTTTGCCTTTCTGATTGAATAATGCCATGGATAACATTACAGATCATTTTCTGTTGATCTTCGATGCTCGTGGCACTAGAGATGGATTGTACAATCTCTATCCATCCTACATGGTAGGCGTGGCCAGAGTGTAGATCCGTCAACACCTCAGTGTGGAGGTCATATGTCCAATGATCATTAATGAACAATCCTTCTAGAGTCGACGTGTTAATGGTATCTTGTGAGGTAGAAGCAATGTTGCTCCCCGTGGTTTTACTTGTCACCAACGGTACTCTAGAGGGAACTTCTGAAGGAGGCAGCTCAACAGGGCCTTCTTGGTAAGAAGTTGGTAGGATATCCACATGGACACTCTTTGGGGGTGTGGGGTCCACGTGCGATGTGAAAGGAGAGTCCACTTCCCCACCCCCTTCGTGTGCTTCATTTGCATCAGGTTCCGAGCGAGTAGCTCTACCTAATGTTTCCATGAAACGGCTAAACATACTAGTACTAGGCTGTGGAGCTTCGGGAGGTGCATGGCCTTCTCTCTCAGTGTTTTGGGTAGGGTATGCTTCCATGATTTCTGAGTCGGAGGAGGAATCACTAGCGGCTATTTTAGGGTCTTGGGTGGTGCTACCTTGTGTCCCCGCTGAGGGTCTAGAGCTTATCGTGGATGGGTAATGGGTGTCCGTATGAACAGAGGCACTGTCAATATGCTCGTGTTCTAGCACCCGCCCAGAGCGTAAGTGCATGTGCTTTTGATACCCTAAGGTGTCAAAAAGCTGCTCTAGGAGGCCTTGTGACTAGTTTTTAGCGTGTTTTTTGTTTGTTTTTTTGCTAGATTTTTTAGAGCGTGTCGTGGAATGGGCCGTGTGATAGCTCGAAACGAGCGTATCGGTCAGAGGGTCATGCCGTGCTTTACAGCCCTCCGTTTGGTCACTCTATGCCCTCGGAATCCCTAAAACTGTCAATTTCCAGTAGGGAACTAAGCCCAAACTAGAAAGTCTAAGGGTGCAAGTGGGAAGAGAAAGGAGGAGAGTGGAGGACTTGTCCCACATGCTCTCATTCTCTCTTGAGGGAGTAGGGTATATATATAAGAGTGAGTTTAGTATATATCATAAGACTGAGGACTGAGGCCTGGGCCTGGGCTTGGGCTTGGGCTTGGGCTTGGGAAAACGATCCCGATCTATCTTTTATACAAACCAACCCGTCCGTTTTAAGAGTCACGTTTTTTATTTTCGAAAAATTTCGCCGCCCACTCGAGCTTTATACAAACCAACCCGCCCGTTTTAAGACTCACGTTTTTTATTTTCGAAAAATTTCGCCGCCCACTCGCTCGCGTTTTTAATTTCCGATTTTTTTTTTCAAAATTATTTTTTTTTTCTCAAAAAACTTTTTTTTTCCAATTTTTTTTTTTGTTGATGCAGAAAATACAGAAATTGAAAAAAATGCAGAAAAACGCAGAACCGCAGAAAATGCAGAAAAACGCAGAAAATGCAGAAATTGCAGAAAATGCAGAAAAAACGCAGAAATTGCAGAAAATGCAGAAAAAACGCAGAAATTACAGAAAATTGAAAAAACGCAGAAATGCAGGAATTGAAACTTGACAGCAATTGCAGAAAACGCAAAAAACAGAAACCTTCCACACACTCCTTCCCTGCCTTTCCTATGATAGAAATTGCACCACAAGGAAGCGTAAAGTGCTAACCGAGCTTAGTGTAGGGCATATCCCCGGCAACGGCGCCAAAAATGTGCGCTCCTTGCCGCACTGTCGAAGCAAGGGACTTGCCAATACACCGTATGCGAACCACAAACGGCTCCAAGCACACAACAAGCCTAAACTAGCAAGCTCAAGAAAACAAAGGGTGTGTCACTCACCGCTCTACGCTCGCCTTCGTGGTGGATTCCTCGCCGCGATGAAGAAGAAGCTGCAGTCGTGCCGCGCTCAACCGCTTCGCCGCCGTCGTGCCTTCGTAATGCTCGATCGCACACACACTCTCCCTCTCTCTCTCTCTCTCTCTCTCTCTCTCTCTCACACACACACACAAGGAGGTGAAGAAGAAGAAGATGGAGATGGAGCAAGAGCACTCTTCAATTGCACAAATGAGAGAATGAGTAAAAATTAGGTTTAGTTGGCTTTTATAGGAGCTCACCCCATTCACACTTGGGCGCCCATGCTTAACCAACTAATCCCTTGAATGTCCAAGTTAAAGTGCGCCTCTCATCGGCGATCACTCTACCTTTCCCTATTGGACCGACAAGCCCGGTACCTGACTCTACCAAATACATAATACGCGTCCATCGTAGGTGATGGGTGTCCGTGAGCCGTGAGGGTTAACACTGTTACTATATCTCCCATCTCAAAAGCTTGAATGCCCAACTTGGTGGCCAACTCTATTGATATGAAGTTGAGAGTAGAGCCAGGGTCAAACAAGATGAAGGCATCATGCTCTCGTACCTTTCCCCAAGCATAGGAGAGTGATGATCCTTTGCAATGAGCATCCTCTTTTGGAGCTTCGATGGTGGAAGCCCTAGGAGTCTCATTGCGAGTATTCTTCTTGGGGCAAGAACGATAGCCATGTCCTTGCTCCCCACACTTGAAACACTTATGGTCCTTGCGAAAAGCTTCAAGCTCTTCAGGAGAGAGTTTGTTTTTACCTTTGTAAACTCCCTTCTCCTTGGACCGATTGTTGTTGTTGTTGTTGGAAGTGCCTTGGGAATTATTTTGAGCATTGGATTTCCCCTTTGCATCATTTTTATCTTTGTTTTCCATGGGCTTGACATTACGTCTAGCCCCTTGATGGAAATTGATGCGTGAAGCAACCATGGTGTGGTGGATTACTTCAGTAATAGTACCGGGCCGTTGAGAGTTGATATATTCGGCCATCTCTTCAGGTAATCCCGCACATAATTGCTGTCTTTGCTCGGCAAAGTCTATCTTTTGAAAGACAGTAGCTTTGAGATGTAAATCCCAAAACTTATCTACATACTTGTTGATAGACTCATGAGAGAAGAGCTTCAAGCTGCGCCATTCGGTAAGAACTTTATCTTTAGTATCGCTTGGAAGAAATTGCTTCATGATGGAAACTCATAGAGTTTTCCATGTCTTTGGGGCTTCTCCATTGCCACGAAGGCTAGCCCACCATTGACGAGCTGATTTTTGGAAGTGCATAGCTACATGGCGTAGCTTGGAGGACTCTGTGAAGCCCTCGTCCCCAAAGGCCGCATCAAATTGCTGGATGAAGGCCAACACTTTGTCGGTAGCACCAAAGGTGCCATCGTAGGTGAGAAAAGAGATACTCTTTCCTCCCTCCTTGAACTTCTTTAGCTTTTGTGACCTTCGCCATGCAGGAAATGATTTGCGATGCCCTCCCCTCTTGTATTCTCTAGGAGAATAGCCATAACTTTCATCGGAAGAGAAGGAAGGTGAAGAAGAAGGAGAAGAGGGTGACCTCTTCCTAGCCCTTTTCTTCCTTTGTTTCCTCTCTTGCCTTTGAGAGTGATGAGAAGAAGGACTATGGGTTGCTCTTTTCCTCTTGGGAGGAGTAGGCGATCGTCTAGACCGCCTTCTTCGTGGAGCCACATCTTCAGAAGAACTTAGACTTTCATTGCTTTCTTTCTCTTTGGATTCCTCCTCTCGAATGGGAGAGAGTCTTCTTTTGGGGGTCTCTTCAAGAGGCCTCCTAAGCTCTCTCTCCTCTTGGAGAGGAAGGGAAATTCCATAGGCACGAAGTTGTTGAGTAACTTCGGCTTGCAAGGTAGGGTTGCCCATAGCTTGTTGCAACCTAGTCACAAGATAATTCACAAACATGGGAGCATCATCATTAGCACCTTCATGTGCAAAATCAAAGCTATCAATGTTCATTCTACTCTCTTGATTATTGTCAGCCATGTTAACAAAATTTTATGTATGTACTTAGTGTATGCTTTGGCAATTCAAAACCTTAGTTGCCACTCCTCTTAGCCTTTGAAAATCGGCTCTTAAGTATCTACACCCACGGCTCAAAGTGGTTAATTATAGAGAGTAGAGGAGTAGGTCTAACATAGCAGAGTTGCCAAGGGCTAGCTCCTTTCGGACTTCTTATGGCTCAATAATGGTAAAGCCGTAGGCAAGTCTAAAAAGACTCCATTATTAAGTCCAAAGCTCCCGAGGTGTGCACCATCCCCCACATAGTGGGCTTAACAAAACCGGTATTAGATCCCAGTTCCACTTACTCTATTATAATTAACAACATCAACCATTTATAGGCTACTTAAGGACCTCTCTTCTTAAGCAAGAAAAGAGAAACCAAATGCTCTGATACCAATGTAATGGAATTTGCCTATTCAATTTGAGAATAGCGAAATTTAATGAGAGTACTTTCAAGAAATGATTTTGTGAGCATAGCGGGTAGACATAATTGAAGATAGCAACATAATCATAGCAATTAGTTAACTTGGCATAGACAATACTTTTGCAAGAGAGAGAGTTTAGAGAACATGACAACAATTGAGGACCGGATTTATGTGGAGCCGGTCCCCCCTCCAATAGGCATTTGTATTATGATTTCTCCCATAAAGAGAGACTTGTTACAATACAGTCTTTGTGTTCCTTGTGACCTAGGTGATGCCATGAAGATGGAAGGCTTCATGCACCACAAACATAACATAAACTTGAAGAAAGCTTTAACTATCCCAAGCCTCAGTCCCAAGACCTCAAACACCTTCGAAGGTGGAGAGAGCTAGCAGGGAATGAGGGTAGGGAAGAGGAAGAAGAAACATTTCGTAGGAGAAAGAATTAGTTCCTCACTTATCATACTCTTGTTGCTAGCATACATAATAGCATAGTAATGAAGAAGAAGGATATGGCAAGCTTAAGCATTGAAGCATGGCTCTTGGTTGGATTTGCACTCCATAGCCAATAGTGTTGGTGTAGGCTCTCAACCTCTACTTGCTTGGAGAGGGAGCTCTTGCACTTTGCATATCACACAATGAGAGTGCTTGTGAGTGTGTGTGGGTGAGTATACCCCCTAGGCACCCCCCTAGCTTGCTTGGGTCGACCCCCCCTTGTAGCTCATGCCTGAAGCTCATTGGACCCTTCCAGGCCTAGCCAATCACAAGCAAGAGCCATTACAAGCAACATGGGTAGCCTTGGGACAAGTGTCCCCCTTTCCCCTTTGAGAGAGAGGACTTGATAAATGCTAAAACAATTAGATAATTCATGTAATTTATCATTGGACCCCTTTGAAGCCTAGCCAATAGGCTTCAAGCAACTCATGAAGGTAACATGGGTAGGGGCCTGACATGTGTCCTTGCTGCCTCTTCAAGTTGGGCTTCCCTTGTGTGTGTGAGTGGGTGTTCTCTCTCTAGCCCCTAGGAAAAGGGCTCGCCCCCCCTCTTGTAGGAATGCTTTTGAATTTTAGGTGATCAAGCACCTTACTCACCAAGCATGACAAAGCACTTGAACTAGGGGGTGTTCCCACAAGCATCTCAGGCAAGCTTCTCAAGGCACCTCAAGTACTTTAATCATGCAGCAAGTCAAGCACCTCAAGCATGGAGCCAGTCAAGCACCTCAAGCATCTTAATCAAGCACCTCAAGCATGAAAAACACCTCAAGCATGACAAGCACCTCAAGCATGACAAGCACCTCGAGCTTGGGTCGGGTTCCCACCTCAAGCTCAGCCCTAGCTTACTTAAGGTCAAAGGACTTTTACACACATTTATTGGAGGTCTTCAATGAAGCTAACCCTAAGGTCTTATGCTCCATTGGTTAGCCTTGCTCTTTGATAGACCATCTCCCTTTTGGGCCCCTTTACCATTGGCCCCGTGTTGAGATAGATCTATAAGCACATACCTATATCTTAACACTTGTTCCCGTTTATTCTCCCACATTAAGTGATCAATTTAATATGAGAAAATCATTTGGGTTAGTTAGATATTAGATTTTATGACAGCTACACTGCATTATCAAAGTTTTCTATCAAGTTGGGCCATTTATTTGCATCATACCTCTTGGAATCATTCCCCAAACAGAAACATTGATCATATCAGACATCCACAAAGATGACACACATGGATTGAGGGAGGCATAGAAGACCGGCTCTAGCTTGAAGAAATGACAGAGTGGAAGTAGTAAGAGAAGTCCATTCACATTGGTAGGGTGAGATGGATGGATATTGTACCCATCAAGACATGGTAAGCAAGGATTTCATATTCACATGATCACATGTTTTTTATTTGTCATCACACTGTTAATTAACAAAATTCTAAATTCACAAGTCTTCACATTCACAGAAAATGACATGGTGACCTAGGGGGTCAGTGGCATTTGCCCGCCAGTACAGTGCTTTAGCCTGCCGGGCCTTGGACATGCCCAGCCCGATGGGCTACACGCTCGATGAGCCCGATGCGTAGCCTGGCGGGCCCCTAGGGACCCCCATTTCCTTCACAATCTCCTTGCCCTCCACCTCATAGCTTTCGAGGTATCCTAAGATCTTTCAAGATTTCCATAGCCCTCACAAGCAAGACAAAAATTTAGGATATAAATGTTAGCCTAATCTCATAAGTCCTTTATTTTCTTTGTATTTAAGTTGGTATACTTTTTTTTTTAATGTTTTTCTAAATGATTTTTCTAGATTTAAAAGTATGATGATCTTGCTTTTCATGTCGATATCGGTCCTATTATTGGATCAAAAGTGTCGTTGTGAAATGCTAGACCAGCGGGCTCTGTTTTACAATGTGCCGGCTGTGTTCACTTCAACATCGATTCTATTTTGGACCAGAAGTGTCGTTGTTGAACATGGTTGGTTACCTTCAACTAGTAGTTCTATTAGTCTTGTCATCGACATCAGTTTTATTATTGGACTGGAAGTGTCGTTGTGCAAGCTAATAGGTTTCTTTCTATGTTTTGTGTGTGATACCTGCTTTTAGGGTAGCTCGGTGTTGCTTTCGGCATCAGCTCTACTTTTGGCTGGAGGTGTCGTTAGTTTCATCGAATGATGCCCTGGTTTTTAGGCTAGTTCAATGTTTTTTTGGCATCAACTCTATTATTGGGCTGGAGATGACGTTAGTCTTATTGAATGATGCTCTTCTTTTTAGACTAGTTTGGTGTTGCTTTTGGCATCAACTCTACCATTGGGCTAGAGATGTCATACGTTTCATCAAATGATGCCCTACTTTTTAGGCTTGGTACGGTGTTGCTATCGGCATCAAATCTACTATTGGGTTAGAGGTGTCGTTAGTTGCATCGAATGATGCCCCGCTTTTTTAGGTTAGGTCAGTGGTGCTCTTGACATCAGTTCTATCATTGGGATGGAGGTGTCGTTAGTCCCATTCAATCATGTCCTACTCTTTAAGCTAGCATTGTTGTTAGAATTCAATGAATGAAGCTTATTATTGTTATAAAATTTCAAGTTATGTTGTCTTTAAAAATCACAAAATATGTTCATTGTAGCATAGATGGATCCTATGGGAATGAAGGAGTTAAAAATAAAGATAAAAAATCTCATGGTCACATTTATCTGTGCCTTGGTCACAAGGAGATTGCCTCTATATTGGAGAGTGAGATGCACAGAGAGCATTTATTTGATTTCATAATTGAACTAGTTCGGATCACTTCTCAACTTACAATGCAAAGGCTATCCGTAGGCTAATGGATAGTGTTGTGGAAAATATGACACAATTCTTAAGAGACTTGGGTATGATGCACGAGCGGATGCAGGTGCATCATCTCCCAGTGAATCTACAACATTGGACTAATGTATGGTGTGTAGAGATATCAAAATAAAAAAGAGCACGCAATATTGAAGCGCAAGATGCCCATAGTCACAAAGCTAGAACCATTTTTGTTTTGCAACCTCCCTTCAAGATGCAATAGTGGGAAGGTCTAATGCACAAGCTGGGGTAGACCGCGAGCTTTTAGTGTACACCCGCTTTATGTCCCAGTGTGCCATTGGTGTTTACCTGACACCCAAAGCTATCAAGTGTGGTAGAAATCTTGGCAAAGGATGCTACGGAGTTGTGTAGGAGTGCACCATTAGAGGAGTCACTTGGTTGCCACCGGAAGTGCAATATGTGGTGAAGAACTTCAAAGGAGATGAAGCAAAGAGCAACCAATCTTTCACTCTAGAGGTGAGCATGCACTTGTTCCAAAGGGGCATCGTAACGTGCATAGCACAAACACACCAAGAGCCATGGTCCCTCATCTTTCCTTGCTTTAATGGAATGGATCTAGGCAACATGTTAGAGTGTGTTCCACCACCTAAATGCAAATTTTCTAACATATTGGTGGCTCAAAAGGAAGATCCTAGACGCCCCCCCATAGAGCAAAAGTTAGAGCATATGATTAATAGGGTGCTTTCTTTTATGGATGCCCTAGTGAAGACCATGACACATGCACATAGCAAAGTAGTTATACACTGTGGACTGACACCCATGGAACATCATAACTGATTTCAGCAAGGAAGGTGTGCCGCATGTGGGTGTCATTGATTGGGGATTGGCATTGTGAGTGGGAGATGAGAAGTGAGCAACCAACATCAAGAACTCCACAGAGCATGCCCTACTCCCTTGGAGGGCCCCAGAGCTTTGCAACCCAGAATATGCATTCCCATATTCTAAAGCCACTAACACCTATGCAGCTTCTTTCTTCATCGAGCAACTATGTGGTTGGTGTAAAGATTTTTCAAGAGCATTACAATGTGCCTTGGCAAAAGTGAAAGCAAACTAATTGCAGTATAATTATCAGTATAATGCACAAAAACTATTTAAAGCAACCACCTAGGCAAAGAAAGACATTGCAAAATATGATTGAGGATTTGGATTTGTTAGAGCTCAACTCAGAGCTGTGTTCATGTCTTCTTAGTGAGATGATACCTAGATTCTAGTTTATTCCAATCACTTTTGTAGACAACGGTCTTATTCTATTTGCTCATGGTAATTATTTGATCGGATTTTAAATATCGGACTTGTGAATGGTTTTTTTTGTATAGTCATGGACCATGGAGTTAAATTGTATCTCTCTCATTTCTACACTCTCTCTCATTTCTTATGACCGTGCTACAAATTGTTTCAGTTTAGTATGTGGTGTGTTGTATCTCTCTCACTTTATTTTATAGTGATGGACCATGGTGCAAAGTGATCAATACACTATGTGGTTTGTTATGATAATTTATTTTGCTTTCTAGCCACCTAGATTTGCAAGTGAAGTTTTTCTCATAATGATGGACTCATGATGCAAAGCGATACAATACAGTATGTTGTGTGTTGTGATGGTTTCTATCAAATTTTGGACATCAAATTTTCAAGTAAAGTCTTTTTATAATGATGGACCATGGTGCAAAGTGATCAATACAGAATGTATTGCGTTGTGATAACTTAAATAAATTTTTACCAGAGAATTTGCAAATGTAAATGTGTTTCTGTGGTGTAAACTTAAGTTTTTATCACACATTGAAGACATTGTAAATGTGATTTTGTCGGGCATGGATGAACATGATAAATCCAAAATGCATTCAATCGCTTGCACACACTTGCAGATGCAACTAGCCCAAACGACTAGCCCAAACGACCAAGCGAGAGTTGCGGCACGGACCAGTGAGTTGTGATCGGCAAATGGCAAGCAATGGAAAGACATCAACAAAGATATCACCATAGATATGGTCAAGTAAGTGTGGTTGATTGTGTCTGATTTCTCCATCTGCAAGGGGAGATTGAAGCTGGAAAAATATGTTGTGCTAGAAATTTGCATGCATGTTGAGGCCATATACCTTGCATGCATAGGGAGTACACTAAACCACAAGGATTGTCCCTTGTGGTTTGTAAATATGCTATACATGCAATATGTTTAAAATGAGCCAGTGGACTTCATCAATAGGGCCCCCAATAAGAGAATAGTGGATATACAAAATGAGACAGTTATAATATCACAAGAGGAGCTAAGATATGCATTGGCCAGCGCTGGCATGTAAACACATGGCAATGTGGAGGAATTGCAAACATAGATTTGTACCTCCACATAGATGACAGGGGAAGGTAACACAAATAACTCCAAAGAGTTACAAAGAGACATCAAGATCCTCAAGTATGATCTCCATGAAATGGAGGAATAAAGTCAACAATCGATCATGACTATGATCAAGCATCCCAACACATCGCGGCCACCTCCAACTTACACAAAAGATGTAATGGGTCCTTGCCCACTTTGCGGACACTTTTTTCATAGTTGGAGTGGTCACTACAGAATATCTTGTGGCCACATGTACCATTTGCAATGTCTCATGCAAAACATGGTAAAGAAAAAAGAGTGCCATATTTGCAAGGCTCCGATTGACAAGCTTATGTATTCTATGTTAAAAATGGAGAAAGACTATCAACGCTTAGTGGCGACCATTGCAACTGAGAGAGAGACTCTATTTTGAATAACTTCAATTTATCTTTGTAAACATCCTCATCTAGAGTAGATTGTAGAAACTTTTTTTATCATTGTATATGCCCCCTTGCAATGAAACTTGAAGCCTTGTAAAACTTACAGTGACTTTTTGAATCATGGTATATGTTACCCTTGCAATGAGCGTTGAAGCAAACTACCTTTTAACCAAACATGGATAAATTGATATGTGAATGTTTTGATAGTCTTACTTGATGTATATCCATCATGGTGGTCCTAATATTAATGTCCTAAATGTACTTAAATCTAGTGGTTGTACACATTAAAGCATCATTTGACATTGTTGATAAGCAATGGTGGTAAAAATAAATTGTGAACTAACCTTATAAATGCAAAGTGTATAAAGCCACCCATTGATTCAAGCAAACAAAATTTATGATGATTTCTAGACACCAAAGTAGTCATAAATAACAAAGTGTATAAAGACTCCCATTGATTCAAGCAAAAAAACTTTTTTTAAGTCAGAAATGGAAATACTCAGACTCCCGTGTTTCAAGACAATAAAATAGTGATTGTGGTATTCCCTTTGAAGGAACTGTGTAGGATAGAAGAGGAAGGAGAAGAGCACACGACACATAGATATGGGTGGGGAGACTCAATCAGTGAGCAGCCCCTATACACTTATTCTATATATAAGGTATACAAGTCAGTGGGCACCCAGACACTGGGCGGCTGGGCAAGGCACAGGCGCCTATACCCCAACAACCTCCCACTTAAAGGCGACTATGCCTTTAAACAAGGTAACCTAGTCTAAAGACTACAAAAGGCGAGAGAAAATCTCTCTCAATCGATGCCCACTAGCTGGCTGTGATCGTGTGCATCCAGCTGTCTTGCTCCCGTGTGAGTCCATACACCACCAGACGTACCGCACACGTACTACAGGTATGTACGCAATACATGCATATCTCCCTCGTTCACTGTGCCATCATTAGTGAAAAAACGACTAACAACCCCAACTGCAAATGCTCCCACTGCAGCTGCGATATCTGGTCTCAAGATCAGCATCTCATACATGAGACCACCGAATGCCGATGCAATGCTAGCGGGCCTTGCTAGCTCTACGGAGCATGCATCAACATATATATCCCTGGAAATAGGCATCTATGACTGACAAGGCGTGTCAACCACATTCATCTCCTGTCTATCCGCAAAAGACGCATCAACCTGTTGTGCAACCTCAGAGCAAACTAGTTGCTCTAGGTATCTGCTGGAAGACATATCCTGCACAACTATATCCCCATGCTCACTGTCGAGCATAGAAGGAATGATTGCATAATCGCTGACGTCTCAGCCTCCTATGCAATCATCCACTACAAACATGACCACTCAATCTACTGTGACTCACTAGAGCTCTCATGCTCTAACTCCTTATGCATAGACTCTTGCACAACTTCCTCCTGTCGTGACTCACTAGAGCAAGACCGCTCTACCTGTCTATCCTGCATAGAAGTCTCGCATAACTGACTCTCTGCTTTGATCAGTCACTAGCAAAGCATGCATGTCTGACTCTGTCACCTCTCTGTGTGACTGCTCAAGTCGTGCCCCAACTGTGTGCACAACAAGATCACTACTCTGCACTCCATGCAAAGCACCCTGCAACCCATGAGCAAAAGAGACTGTCGGGGTCTCTCGCTCTCTGCATGGCTGTATAGCAAGATTGAGACTCGACCATCTCGCACTAGTACTACGTGCAATGGGTCCATGTGCCAACTCCAGCACCTCTTGCAATCACTAGCGAACCCAAATGCAACGCAAAAGATTGCTCAAGCAGCAATACCCGACATCCACTATCCGTGACCTGACCAACGGAGATCAAACTCATCGTCAAATCTAGCACATGACGCACATCTCTAAGCACGTACAATGCACCGCTCGGTACCTAAACCAGCAATCTCATGCAGTGACCCATCTGCCAATCGCACACTACCATGCACTCTGCTAGAATAGCTATTGAACTAGTCACGATACGGAGTGACAAAAAAGTAGCATCCCTGTCTAGCACCCACTGCAAAAGAAGTGCACTATCCTTAGACGTCAAAAAATTAGGAGTAATACAGGAAGAAAATGTGACCTCAGTGTCACTAGGGTACTCAGACACTGTATCTGATCCTGCAAAGTGTCAAGTCAACGGAGCCTATAGCATCTACTGCATCTTTGAGACTAGCATGTCTTCTGTGCTATCTCATATGACGAAAGCATCGCTGTCTAATGTGCCCTGTGTGACCACAATGCCAACATCTCAAGTGTCGACATGAACGAGAACGCTGTCTCTCATGAGTCATTGTCCTAGACTCGAAAGTCTCCAACATATTGACTACTATAAGTGAATATCAAAAATAACCAAGAGCTGTAACTCTACTCTAGGTGCGGTAGCAATGAAATGCACTCAACTAATCCAAAAGAAGCAACCTGCAACGAGAAAATGCTCTCAAAAAAAGAGCTCACCAGCACCTACAATACTCATGCGAATCCACGCATAAAATCTCTCGCAGTAGTGTAACCACACTGTGCTCCACAAATGGAAATGATGCAAATCCCAAATGCCAAGTGTACGAGGCTCCTGTAGAGTAAACCAAGCTTCTGTATGGCTGTAAAATATGGCTGCAAATCAGCCCCATAACAGCCCCAAAATTCAGCTCTTAAACAACTGCATAAACAAGTCACAAACGTGTCCCAGATCAGCCTACAACTGAGCCATACATGGACACCTACAAAGAGGAAACAACGGCTGAAAATTCAGCGCCCAAATAAGCCCTCAAACTTGTCTGTAAACTTGATAACCTGTAGTTGAAATGTGTTGAAAAACCTCAAGCCATTAGTGCTCGAATCCGGCTACCTAGCTCTTAGCCACACAAGCATACATCACAATATTCACTCCTGTGAGTGTGCCAATATTGTTAAGTATGGAGCCTGATTTACCCTTGTAATTTTCTGCGGTAAAAGTGCACATTTGTAAGGCCCCCATTAAGAGGAGAAGCCATCATGCGTGAAGAAAAATCACTCACTGGAAACCAAAATTTTCACGGACAAGAATCAGGGGCAACTTTAGAGGCCTCGGGGGCGGAGGCCCCTGAGACTTTTTTTTTCGCCGGAATATTATGGCCGGACGGCGGCCGGAAAGTGGTCGGAAAACAACCGGTCGGTTGGCCGATGGCCAGTAGTCAATGGCCGATGGCCGGTGGTCGGAAGTCAATGGCCGGTGGGCGGTGGTCGGAAGTCAATGGCCGGTGGCCGGTGGCCGAATTCAAAAGCGGACTTGTCTTCTTAAGGGCGGCCACACATGGGCGGATTGGAGGGTCCGATTCGGACTTATTCGCACAAGGGCGGCTACACATGGCTGTCTCTCATAAGAGAGGGCAGCCCTTTTGGCCTATAAAAGGAGGCCATTTCTACACACATTTCATAGTGTGAAGTTGATACAACAAGGTGAGTGTGAGGTGGTGAGAGTGAAGCAAGGCGGGAGCTCTATTAAGGGTTTAATCCCTTTGTAAACTACTTCTTCTTTTGAAGTGCTAAAGCCATTGAGTGGCTGCTTTCCCGTGGACGTAGCCCACATTGGGTGAACCACGTATATCGTGTGTACTCTCTCTCTCTCTCTCTACTCTATAATCTCTTGTGTGTGAAATCTATCTCTCTCCATTAAGTAATCTACTCAAAAATCTATTTAGCTACGCCTTATTTCCTAACAACTGGTATCAGAGCAAGGTTTGCTCGTAGCTAAATTATCTCAAGGAAAGGATTACTTGAATTGAGTAGGAGTTATGGCGGAGGAAGGGAAGCTCAAGATTGAGAAGTTCAACGGCAAAAACTACCAACATTGGAAGATGCAGATTGAAGACTATCTCTACCAGAAGGACCTCTATTTGCCACTGGGCGGTCTTGCGAAGAAGCCCGCAACAATGGCAGATGAAGCATAGATTGTCCTTGATCGAAAGGCACTAGGAACAATCCGGTTAAGCTTGGCATCAACGGTGGCCTTCAATGTTTCGGAGATGAAGACCACGGAGGACTTGATGAAGTCACTTGACGACTTCTACGAGAAACCGTCGGCATCCAATAAGGTATTTCTTATGAAGCGCTTGTTCAATCTAAAGATGGCAGAGAATGGTTCAGTTGCAGAACACCTAAATGACTTTAACACAAACATAAGTCACCTTCGATCGGTAAAAATCAATTTTGATGACGAAGTGCGAGCTTTCCTTATACTATCATCTCTATCGGATAGTTGGGACAGCCTTGTGATGGCTGTAAGTAATTCTATTTCTGGCACAAGTACTCTTAAGTTTGATGATGTTGTGGGTGTTCTCCTAAGCGAGGAAATACGAAGGAGAAGCACAGGAGAATCATCAATTGCTGCATTGTCAGTGGAAACAAGAGGAAGGCCTAAGGAGAGGTTCAAAAACCAAAAGGGTCGTGATCGCTCAAGGTGGAGCAAGTCACGCACAAAGTCAGCTCTTGAATGTTGTAACTGCGGCAAGAAGGGCCACGTCAAGAAGGATTGCTGGTCCAAGAAGAAGAAGGAGATAGAGTCTCAAGACAACAAGCCAACATCGGAGGCCAATGTGGCAGGTAAAGTAGAGCAAGATGCTCTAATTCTCTAATTAGACAATGTGTCTAATTCTTGGATAGTAGATTCCGGGGCCTCATTCCATGCGACACCACACAAGCAACATTTCCAAGACTACACCAAAGGTAATTTTGGGTATGTATACTTGGCAGATGATGAAGCTTGTGAGATTGTCGGCAAAGGTGCAGTTTCTGTCAAAACTACTAACGGAAATGAATGGAAGCTTAAAGATGTTAGGCATGTTCCTTCTCTTCGCAAAAATTTGATCTCTACAGGACAATTGGACGATGAAGGTCACAACATTGCATTCAGAAACAAACGGTGGAAGATCTCAAAGGGATCTTTGGTGGTTGCCAAGGGAGAAAAAGTCGGTACACTTTACTTGTGTACTGTTAGCACGCAACCTTCAGCTTGTGCAACAACTACAGAAGTTGACAGTGCGGTGTGGCACTACCGACTTGGGCATATGAGTGCCAAAGGAATGCAAATCCTTCAAACAAAGAAGCTTCTACTAGGTTTGAAAGAAGTGGACTTAGAGTTCTGTGAAGATTGTGTTTATGGTAAACAAAAGAGGGTAAAATTTCAAAAATCAAGAAATGAAAGAAAAAATAAAAAACTTGAGTTGGTTCACTTTGATGTTTGGGGTCCTGCAAGTACACCATCACTTGGTGGCTCATTGTACTATGTAAAATTCATAGACGATGCGACTAGAAAAACATGGGTTTATGTCATGAAGAATAAATCCGATGTATTTTCCATATTTCAAAGGTGGAAAGCCTTTGTGGAGAATGAAACAGGTACCAAGGTTAAATGCCTCAGATCCGACAATGGAGGCGAATATTGCAGCCAAGCTTTTGAAAGATTTTGTGCTAGCAATGGCATTCGGAGGCAAAGTACAACCCCAAGGACACCTCAACAAAATGGGATTTCGGAAAGGATGAACATGACAATCATGGAACGAGCACGAAGCATGCGGCTACATGCAGGCCTACCGCTTGAGCTTTGGGCGGAAGCTGTAAGTACGTCTGTGTACTTAATCAATCGGTCACCCTCAACGGCATTGGATGGGGGAGTTCCAGAAGAGGCATGGACAGGTAAACCGGTGAATTATGCATTTCTCAAAGTGTTTGGGTGTGAGGCTTTCATGCACATAGATAGAAGCCTAAGATCAAAGCTAGATGCAAAGTCGAAAAAGTGTTTCTTCATTGGCTATGGAGAAGAAGACTTTGGGTATCGCCTATGGAATCCTGAAGATGGTAAAATCTTAAGGAGTAGGGATGTAACTTTTAACAAACAAAATATGTACAAAGATTACTTGGAAAGAAAACAAACAAAAGAAACAGGTGATGAGTACATGGAGCTTGAGGACGGTGAATACTCAAGGACTGCAAACGTTGACAATGTGCAACAACGTCAACCAAATGAGGAGCCTCAACCTATTCCCCGAAGATCTACAAGAGCAAGTAGACCTCCAGAAAGGTTTGTTCCTTCCTTCAACCATCTCTTGATCTCAGATTCTGGAGAGCCGGAATCATACGAAGAAGCTATGCAACATGAATCCAAAGAAGAATGGACGAAGAGCATGCAAGTGGAGATGGACTCACTACATCGCAACCAAACATGGGAGTTGGTTGAGTTGCCTAAAGGTAAGCAGGCACTTCAAAACAAATGGGTGTACAAGCTGAAGGAAGAAGAAGGTGGGAAGAAAAGGTACAAGTCTAAGCTTGTGGTAAAAGGTTTTTCTCAAAAGAAAGGTATTGACTTCAATGAAATATTTTCTCCTGTTGTAAAAATGAACTCAATTAGGCTTGTCTTAAGCCTTGTGGTTGCTCATGATCTAAATCTCGAGCAAATGGATGTAAATACGGCATTCCCTCACGGTCACTTAAAGGAGGAAATCTACATGCTTCAACCAAAGGGGTATGAAGTAAAAGGTAAGGAGAAAATGGTTTGCAGATTAAAGAAGAGCTTGTATGGTTTAAAGCAAGCATCAAGACAATGGTACTTGAAGTTTGATCAATGGATGTTGGATCATGGATTCACAAGATGCAACTCGGATCACTGCGTCTACACGAAGAATTTGGGAGATGGGAAATTCATCATCCTAATGTTGTATGTTGATGACATGTTGATTGCAAGTGCTAACATGCAGGACATCAAAGACCTAAAAGAGGAGCTGTCCAAATCTTTTTCAATGAAATATTTAGGTGCTGCAAAGAGGATACTTGGTATGAAAATATCAAGGGACAGGACGAAGAAGACAATAAAGCTATCTCAAGAAGATTACATCAAGAAGGTACTAGAAAGGTTTGCAATGCAAAATGCAAAACCAGTTTCTACACCTTTGGCTGGTCATTTTAAACTAACGAAGGATATGTGTCCAAAGACACAAGAGGAGATAGCCTATATGTCTAAAGTTCCATATGCTGCAGCGGTAGGTTCGCTAATGTATGCTATGGTCTGGAAAAGGCCAGACATTGCACATGCAGTGGGAGTTGTGAGTAGTTTCATGGACAACCCAGGTAAAGAGCATTGGCAAGCTGTGAAGTGGATACTTAGGTATCTAAAAGGGACAACAACAAATGCTTTGTATTTTGGAGGAACTGATATTTTTCTAGAAGGGTATGCTAATGCAGATATGGCAGGTGACAAAGATACTCGAAGGAGCACTACTGGCTATGTGTTCACGGTTGGAGGCACAACAGTAAGCTGGGCTTCAAAGCTGCAGAAAGTGGTTTCACTTTCTACCACGGAAGCAGAGTATGTAGCAATGACGGAGGCAAGCAAAGAAATTTTGTGGCTTCATAGATTCTTAGAAGATCTTGCATTCAAACAAGACAATTGTGTCTTGTACAGTGATAGCCAAAGAGCTATCCATCTTGCGAAGAACTCAGCCTTTCATTCAAGGACAAAGCACATTGAGGTGAGATATCACTTCATACGCACTCTTTTGGAAGAGGGACAACTAAAGCTAGGAAAGGTGCATACAAGTGAAAATCTTGCAGACATGTTTACAAAGGTGGTCAACAAGGAGAAGTTGAGCTTTTGCTCATCTTCAATCGGCATTCAAGGATAAGAAGCTAGAATGGAAAGCAGTCACAGGTTTGGTTTGGAGATCAGTCTCCAAGTGGGAGATTGTTAAGTATGGATCCTGATTTACCCTTGTAATTTTCTACTATAAAAGCGCACATTTGTAAGGCCCCCATTATGAGGAGAAGCCATCGTGTGTGAAGGAAAATCACTCACTGGAAACCAAAGTTTTCACAGACAAGAATCAGGGGCAACTTTAGAGGCCTGTCAAACCGTGAGCTAATCACCAAGCCCACGCTGTGCGGTATCGATGCATACATGCACTAAGCTCCCACCTGCAGAGAACACCGAATGTAATCACTGAGTGCAATCGCAATCACAACCCGGATCGCATCAACTTATGCGCATAAAACTCCTGGGAAAACTTTGCCAGAGTTTCGACGCACAATGGCTATCAACACAAAATAATCATTGTCCTGCAAGCTCAATACAATGAGCAATCAATGCGCATCAAACCACACTCAACATACATGCATAAGCTCTGCAAACCTGTGTCCAACAAATGCTCACAAAGAGTACCACAGGTGACCATACATATTATCCACAACCAACCTTTGCACTTGCTCACAAGATCTACTGCTCACCACATAAGCATACATAGAGCATTATCCGCTCAAAGACCATGTATGCAAGCCACAACACTACAGAAGAACCACTCAACTGCAACTGGCAACACCTATGGGAGTACTAGACTCAACCTGTACCTGGGAGTCAAACCCAATCTTGTAACACCTGCAAATGCTCACAATCAAGCAAATCAAACCAATCCACCTCCTACTTGCCAATCTACACAAGACGGGTTTCTTTACGGCTGAAACCTATCTTCTGATGTAGTGCTCAGAACAAAATTTTGAGGGCATAAACAGCTTCGAAAGGGGGGTAATACTCTAGATCACCTGCTGGAAATGCTCCCAGAACGTCGAGTGTGAATTTCCAAGCTCCGAATCCAGAATCTGCCTGAAAAGTATGCGTGCGCGATTACGCAAAAACGCACTGAAATTGGCTCTAATACCAATTGAGAGAGAAGAGGAAGGAGAAGAGCACACGACACACATATATGGGTGGGGAGACTCAATCAGTGAGCAGCCCCCTATACACTTATGTTATGTATAAGGTATACAAGTCATTGGGCGCCCAGACTCTGGGCGGCCGGGCAAGGCACAGGTGCCTATACCCCAACAACCTTTGTCCACGGGCCACCGGTCACAAAAAAAGAGTTTACATGGCTTCCAATTGTTCTGCACCCCAATTGTTCTGCTACAAATGGAGAACGCGGTGGCCCTGCAAAATACTAAAAAGAACACGATACAAGCCATAAAACCGATAAGATTTCATACCTAACACGTCCAAGACCACATAATCAACAATATACGCGAACAAAGAGAGATAGAGAGTGGGAGATAATGAGCGAGAGCACGTGCAGGCACACCTCCTAGAGTGGAGTGCTACGTCAGCACGGCGATAGAGAAGAGTGGAGAGGAGATAAGAACAACGTGCAATCTCTTTAAAGTGCAAGAGTGACCATTTCCCTCTTGCACGTATTTGATTTATAGATTTCTTGAATGGTCAAAGTGAGTACAAACTGGCCAGCCGGTCATAAATGGCCAAAGCTCATAAAGAGAACTTGAATAATAAAATGTACATAAAATTTATATCTTCTCACATAGGCCTTTGCTCGGTTAAGCCTTTTCCACTTGTGAGCTGCTGTTGGACGGGAGCGACTCACACACCCATGAAGTGCATGCAAACACCACCTAGATCAACATAATGTCAATCGAGGACACATATGACACGATAGGCACACCGAGGAAATCTCTTTATCTTGTCAGGCTGAGACCATCCTACACATACAACACTCAGGAAGGCCAACTAAACCACAATCAAGAACCTCACTGCTCTCAACTACACCACCTAGCCACATACACATATAAGGAAGGTAACTCACCTCATCATGCCAGATTTGTAGGAAAATTAAGAAACACCATCCCCTCACTAGGATACACCTGTCCCTAAGATTCTACACTCAAAACCCTCACTCTAAACCCATCTGCAGAAAATGCGTAGGATGACAGAGCTGAATTTTGAAAGTGCCCGAAACTGAAATTTATGAGTACCTATGCGTAGCTTATGTCGCCATGATTCTATAGACTACTAGCATGCAGAAAACAGACATCGTTTGATACACTTACGGCCACAAATAGCTCGTAGATGCATCAGCGTATGCGCTTCGTCTCGCGTGGAATGCTTGGCATTGTCGCGTAGCTCTCCTCGAGCCTACAGCAATGGTGCAGTCGGATCTCCAATGTGTTGAGCGAGCCGGGTGTAGCGAGAGGATAAAGCTCACGCTCACTCTCTTTCTCTCTCACACACAGTAGACGGCAGTGCTAAGTTTTGATTATGATCAAAGTCCTTTCTTTACAAAATGACCTAGGTACCTTATATACTAAGGCTACCTTAGGTTTAACCAAAAATGGAGTTGAATGGGTCAAATGGCTTTGTATTTACAATTTGGAAGTGCCATTGCACCCCGGCTTCTGAAACTAGAATAACTACTCATTACAAATGACCTTTATAGCCATAATCCGCAGCATTTCATAACTCGCAAAAGATAAGACTTTGGTACGAAACTTGAGTTATGTCGTGTTGTTGACCCAGCGGTCAACATTCCCCCCTTCCGCGTTCATGTCGTCCCCGACATGACCTGATTGTAGATGGCGATGTGGTCTTTGCTGTCATTTTGGCTTCATCTTTTGCACTGCTTGTAACTTTGTTGAACCACAACAAGAACTATGATCCATTAGAGCGGACATCTATCATCATAGCCATTCATCTTTTGAGATCCTCTGATTATGTTTATGTCGGCTCTTCTTCATTGGGGACTTCTTTGTTCCTGTGCAATCATGTTGTTAGTGTTGTCTGCAGATTTGTCATTGTAGGCCATTCTTCGACTCGCCATTGAGGAGAAGTATGCTATGATCTGAAATTGGTGCTCCAATTCATTTGTCAATTGATTTGAGTAGCATTTCTTTATTTTTGATGTAGAAGGAATATGTACAAGAGGATGGTGATAGGTGTCTTTAGATTAGGGTCTAAAACCTGGATGACCAAAGGGAAAAAATCCGGTGGGAAAAAAAATGCCTTTGGTATACGCTCTTATTGGAGTTGAGCAGTTGAACGTGAAGTACATGTTCATGAAAGGTGAGTGATTGGGTGAAACACGGAAAGAGTGCCTGATGCAAGTGCCAATTATGGGACACTCTATATGCATATGAGAAATTTGTTAACAAAAGCATGAAATGTGAAAGAAGGAGATGATGGGTGTTTCGAGGAATAAATGTAGCACATGTGACATCAAAAGATGTCTCAATAGCTTCCACCTTTCCAAGAAGGGTTTTCGATCTAGAAGTTTCTCCACTCGTATCTCACTGTGCTCAGTACATGAGTGTCTTTTGGACCTTCTCCTTCACTTCACCAGACTTAAGTACTTAGACTTCGACTCTTTTGCTCACCTATACCAGCATGAGCGACACAACATAAATATGCTCAACTCTTCCAGCTTGAGCAGTACCTAGAATAGCTAAGACGCTTAGACCACAGAAAATATTACTTGAAGCTTTGGGATGAACACCTCACTCATTTTGTGGCTTAGCTACTCAACTCTGACTTGTATGACTTGTCGGTTGCATGTTGACACTGCTTTGTGACAAGTTCTTCGGCTGTTGTAGTGGTTGCTAAGACATACTTCGTGAAGTTTCATCGTTTCCCTGTACCTTCTTCTCTTTGTAGTGCTCAAGCCTCTCGTCAGTCTTTTCTTCATGTGGATTATGGACTTTTTTTATTTTTCTTAATAATAAACAAAGAAAATCTTAAAAAAAACTTAACAAAAGAAAAATCATTGAAAATAGAAATCTAAATGCTATGTACACTATACACATGTCCCGAGGGGCTCATATATGGATTTAGTCCCCATACTCCCCTGTAACACTACTATGAGGGCATATACTCTAAATTTCGTCAAAAAATCATCACAATAAAACGCAAAAATTCAATGCATCTCACAAAACATTGCCCTCCAATAGTCATAATGTTAGGTCCGCATTCAGAATGCCTCCCCCCTTACTATTTGGAGTCATCCTTTACGACAGGTTATCGCAAAGGGTATGTGTTGTGCTTGAGCAATTAAAAGTTGTGCCTATGCAGGCCTTGTAATGTAACCCTATTATGCATACACAGTCAATGCATGGAAAAGATTCATGTTGTGCAAGATGTGGGTATAAGAAATTTGCTTATTGGCATTTGTTGGCGAGGCTTCCGATTCTAAGCAATGTAATGGTCTTTGAAGCTCCTGTATCGTTGCTTGATTGAAGCGACTTGCTCTCTTCTAACTGTATTGTAATCGTAGGAAGAATTGTAAGAATTCAAGCGGCGATGCATTGACAACAGTTTTGTTGTTCTTCTTTGAGACCCATTTCTTTGCGATTATTGGCTGTTTTGTTGCTGGCTCTCGTTTGGGAACCCATACTTGCCCGTGCTTCGTTTGTGTTTGAAGAGACCTCTTTGGGATCCACCTTTTTGTTGTGTGAGTCAACAGTGGTCTTTGCTTCAGCCCTTGTACGCTTGGTTGGGGACGGGATTTAGGCTTTGAAAGTTGATACTGTGGTTGTTTTGGAATCCAAATGAATTCCTGACTTTTTTGTGCTTGAATCAACTTCTTTGGAGCCCAAACCTGAGTTGTGAAAGCTTGCGACTTTGTGATATTCTTACAGGTTCGTGTACGCTTTCCCTATTTTTGTTTTGGTGTTGGATCTTGTGATTTGTCATTAGAGATCTTTGTCTTCTTGATCCATATCTATTTTTGGCTGATCTGGCTTTTGGGTATCCAGATTTGTCTAGCTTTTTGGCTTTGACTTGTTGTCCTGTTCTTTTGACCTATCATGGTTGTTGTTGAAGGGGTTGGTGATAGTGATGGCCTGAGTTGATGATAGGAGATGTCGTAAGATTCATCATTATCACTACTATCCTCAGCAAGGTTGACTTCTTGTACTTTCCCTTGATTTTTTGGCTGGTAGTGGAAAGTTACTGTCTGTTTGCTCGTGGGTGGTAGTTTCTTGGAGGACTTTTCTAGCCCATTGATTAGAGCATTGTTAGCTCGTTGCTCTGGTTGTATTCCTCCTAGATGAGTCTTTGCATCCTTATTAGGAGCCCTGCATGAGGATGCTTGTGGTGGCTGTGTCTTCACCGAGGACTTTGGAATCCACTTTTGATGCACTTTATTCGTATAGCGATGACATTGATTCCTGGGTCGTTGATCTTCTTGAAGCTCGAAGTGTTCTATAGAGTCATAGAACTCGTCGTCTTCTTCATCTTTTGATTCTCCACATTTCTTTGTTTGCTCCTTATTTCGAGAGCTTGTTGATGTCGGGATCTCTTCGTTTTTTTGGATTACACTCATTGCAAAATAAGGAACGACATCATAGCCATTTTCATCACAAAACTTTGTTGTGGGAGAATCCTCCACGGCGCACACGTCCAGAGTAGCCAAGATGTGTTCCCATCCAAAAGGCTCTAACTCTTCTTCAGGAAATGGTTCTGGGATATAGTCCTTGTCCTCTATAACCCGCTCTAGGATACATTCCTCACGTTTCAAGCTACCACATTGTGAAGCTCCACACATCCACAGTTCTTTAGGCTTACCTAACCGAGCTGGAAGTTCTGATCCTGCTACTATGGCGGAATCAAACTCCTCAACCGGTGTTCTCGTCACATCCCTATAGCTATGGTCCCTCAAGTTTATCTTTGTTATGGTTTCCATATGTCTTAGGTATATATGGTCATAACCCCAATCTTGGACCATTTTCAATTGTCGCATGAATGGTCTTCCCAAAATGATGTCATAGTTGTTCTTCTTGCCAAAGTCAACAACAGCAAAAGTGTGTTCATATTCAATGCCACAAGAAGTAACAAGTACTTTTTCTAGCAGTCCTAGGGGCTTTTCCTTGTGTCCGTCTGCAAGCTGCAGGGTCATTCGTGTGGATATCAAGGCAGGTTTTTCCCATTTTTTCCAAACCTCTTTGGTTGCAATGGCCACACCAGCTCCACTGTCAAGGATTGCCATGGTTTTTACACCATGGAATTCCACAGGAAGGGTAGTGTTTTCCTCTTCTCCCTCGTAATACTCGCCTACCTTGTTTAATGGCACTGGCCTAGTATTTAGTCGAGGCATTTCAAGCTCTTTGATGCCTTCCTCGATTTGAGTCATTGGGGTTTTTACACCAAATTTCTCTAGACATTTACCCACATTAGCCCACATGTTTGGTCTTATTTTGAGCAACTCGGCTAGCATTATTGTACAGGTGACTCGGGTAGATAGAATATCTACTAGCCCCTTTGAATCGATGGCCTTGTTGGGAGATAGTCTCTGTGATGGGACTGCAACCACATCTGACTTGGTCTCGTACTCTTCCATGTAGGACGGTAGTGTTCTTAGCGAATGGGGTTGACTATCCATAGATTGTACAGATCCTTTGTCACCCCAATACGATCGCGCGTCTATATTCATTTGAGATCCAGTCTTAATTTCCTCTATCGGTGGTAGAAACACCCCTCGTTCATCACCAGTCTTGTCTACTCGTCTTCTTAGGTCATCGGCTTCATTGGCCTCTCTGACTTGTTTCCACAATTCGTCAACACCATCTATCTCTTTACAATCCTCAGGTATAGCTTGGTGAAATCCCTCGGAAGAGTTATCCGTGGTATTCAGTACTATCCTTGGTTCTAATGCTGGGTCTTTGAGGTTTGGTTTGTGCTCATGACTAGAATTTGGCTCTTTTAATTCCTGGTTTGGTGGGATTACTTGTGTAGGCATGACACGGATCATATCTTCACGTTTTGCAACTGGTGGTTCTAGTAAAGCTTGGGCTGTTTGAATCATTTTCTGGTACATTTCAAATTTTTGCTTTTCTAGTTCCGCATAGGGATATGTCATCCACGTGTGTTCTTGGGTTTGGTTGTTTTTGAGCCTTACATCATAGGCTTTCAAGAGGGCATCTAATGTCTCATTAACCTTCTCTGCCAACACAGATCCTCCCGAACTAGCACTTCTCGGTTTCTCATCCGTGGATGGTTCTTCTAGAGGTTTAACCATCTGTGTAAGAGAAGGTTCCTCCTTTTCCTCATGTTGTTTTATCTTCTCCTGAGCTTCGGTAAGCTTCTCAGCTAGGGATTTTTGCTCTCGTTCCCTACGTGCTTTCATCCTAGTCTTTCTAGCTTTCCAACTATTTTGTTTGCTCTTGGTTTTCGGACTAGGTGCGTCTGTCTTTGGTCCATCATCTATCTTTGGACTCGTGTCACTTTTTGTGTTCTTTGTCTCTGGATTCTTATCAGCTTTCTTTTGAGCTTGTGCTCTCGTAACCACTTGAACTGGTACAACATTTTCATTTTCTGAGCTACTAGGGAGCTGAACAATCCCTAATACTTTGTCATGATTTTCTTGATTTGGTTTGGGTTTTTCGGGGGATCAAGTGAGTGATGCCACACTCAAGACAATAGGCATTTACTTTAGTGATCTCTGTATGAGGACATTGTTTGACCAAGTGGTTGTCACGACTTTTGTGACAATCTATCTCTGGTTGAGGAGATTCTTTTAGCATTTCCTCTTGGCTATAGCAAGTTTGACCTAGCCCGGACGCTATTTTCAATGAATCGCAATGTCCTTTCATCCATTTCATACCTTCTTTCTTTTGACTGAAATCCAGGAGGTGGAGGTTGTACCGGCCTCACCACTCCATGTGTTTCTCTCACATTTTGTTGCTCCGAAGGGTAGTACTCACTTTGGTTGCTATACCACATTGTAGTTGGTACTGGCGTTGGTTTATTTGATGCTTCCATCATTGGCATGTATCTCATGTCTACCGGAATTCTAGCACCTGGCAGCGGAGGCTGTTGTCCTAAGACAAGTTGTGGCCTTAAAACTCCTACTAGTCTTGGTGCATTCCCCGTAATGTATCTAGGCAGAGTAGGTGCTTCTCGAACAGGTTGTACATACCTCTCCCTAGCATTTTCCATGCTATAATAGCACTCTTCCCCCGTATGGTTCGTCCATTTTCTCTCAATTTCACACCACTTCGGCTCTCCCGAATCAGACCTTACAAGAGGAATCAACCTCTTGACCAAGTCGTCGATGAGCTTTTCTTGATCAATAGGTGCCATTGGCTTGGCAATGGACTCACTTATCTGTGAAACACTGTGCTGAGAGGATGTGTCATCTCCTTGACTCCTTAAGTCCTTCTCTTTGTATGCCTCACAGTTATCCACTAGATAAAGAGATTCTTTGATCAACTCGTTTAGCGTCATCCTCCTTATCATATGCAGATCCTTCTGAAGGCCCGCATGTCTCATTCCCTGGATAAAGATCAGCATCAGTCGTGCTTGCGCAGGTAATTCCGCTCTCGGACATAGCTTAACATATCTCTTGAGCCGTAATGATGCTTTGTGTACTGACTCATCCTCTTTCTGTTCGAATCTATGGATTTGTGAGACCGTGTTGTGAGCAATGCCTTTTGGAGAGAATTCTTCAATAAACTCCTCAAACAACTCATCTAGGGTCTCAAAATCCCATTTTTCCACCGAGTCGAATCATGTAGCTGCATCATCTTCTAGAGTCAATCCAAATCCCGCAAACTGTGTCGCAAAATCTGAAACTTCCTCTGCTCTAATCACTCTTCTAAAAGCCGTTACGTGATCTCTCGGATCTTTATCTCCGGAGTATTTTCTGTTTACCCATTTCTGGACCTGAGATGGTCTAACTCGTCGATTGTCTACAAGTCTAACCAGAGACTCTCCCAATCCTTCTTTCGTTATCGCTCTTGAAGGGAATCCTGGTGGCTCTCTTCTTGGAATTCCTATAGGAATTCTCGTGTTTGGTGGAGGCATTTGTGGTCCTTCATTGACCAAATATCTGCCTCTTTCTAGTACAGTCTATGGATTTGTGCTTTCTACAACTCTGTATTCTCGTCCATACTTGTCGACAACTATAGATCTCCATTGATAGTCAACTCCGTATGTGTAGACATATAAGAGCTTGTAATCCGTTATCTCTTCTAGGTATGGATCTGAGCACCTATAAAGATTGACCTCATTGTCGTCAATGTATCTATATAGTCCTTCATTCTCATGACCAATCATCCAAACTCTCTCAACAAGATGGATCTTTATCAATTGCAAGTTTGGAAGATCCATTGTGGAAGGATATTCCTCTATCGTCGCGATCTCCAAGCTTGTGTAAGCTGCGTTTGAATCTAGGGTAGACATGATTTTTGGGCTTAAGAGCTTTTGCTTGGTTCAAGTAGACTTAGTCCACTGTGTTCAAGTTCTTTGGTTAGGGAAAAGTCGAAACTATGTCCAAAACCGTAACCGTTTCGTCACAATTCTCGTAAATTGTCACTTTTAGACACCCCTAGCTTACGGATGGATTTTGAGGCCTCAAACGACGGTTTTTTCAAAATAGAACTAAATGGTTTCCATAGGCATACATTTAGTTTATGTTTTTCTCTAAGATCTGTAGAGCCGCTCTCAGGCTATGTTTTGATATAAAAACTTTTCCGATCCGATACCGTTTGTGAAAGTTATGGCCAAAACAGTGAAATGCAGTTTAGAATGGTCAAAATGAGTCCAAATTCAATTTTAAAAGAAGATTTGGGATCTCTGTGACACTGTGAACACTTCTGTATGGTCAAAAGTACAGTTGGATCCTAAAACTGCCCTAGAGACATCCTACGCGTAGGATGTCTATATGCTCAGAATTTAACAAAATTTGGTCCAGAGACTCCCCTTAAGTCCAGCAACACAATGGTATGCTCAGAATTTCATTTGGTCCTAAAAATGGCCTTGAGACATCCTATGCGTAGGATGTCTTTTTGCTCAGAATGACTTGAAATTTTCACCCCAGCTTCTCCTTGATGTGCTAAGCTCACAGCTATTTTTACTTTTTGATTCTGACACCTATAGGTTGGTCAAATGATCAAGAATCTGTTCCAAAAGCCTGATGTGTGTTCTGATGAATTCCAAAGTCAAATCAACTCCAAATTGGACCAAAATTGACTAGGAGGCTTGCCTAAGGCTATACAACACCCTGCTATGTCCACACTTTGAATTTGGCCTCTAAATCATGCCTTAGACATCCTACGCGTAGGATGTCTAACTGCTCAGAATTGCCCCAAATTTGAACCACAGACTCTTTGTAAGGTGCTGATCACTGTCGTATGCTCAGAATTTTGTTTAGAGTTCAAAATCACACAAAAGACATCCTACGCGTAGGATGTCTTTTTGGCCTATTTGACCCCAGACTTGTCCCACAGCTTCCCCTTGATGTCAGCAACCCAATGCTATGCTTAGATTTTAATTTGGATGTCAAAAGACCCCAAAACTAGCTATTCTTGCCTTTTTCAGTCAAAAATGCTAAAGTCTATTCAATCTTCCTTTCACTAAAGCTACTCCTACAAATCATATGGGGTTTTGCATCTACGAGTAGAAAAACGCTCACTGCCACACACGGACTAGTAAGCGCTTTTATCACCTCACAAATCACTCGACCACCAAGAACTACTCTAATCCACAGATCCTAACTAAACCTATCTAGTCGCAGACCCTCGACAAGACACACGCTTCCTGGCTATCCACTTGATCGCGGAATATCCTCTTCCGGATCCACTTAAGAAAAACGCTTTCTTTAGCCGAAACTAAATCAAGAAACCATCACACGAGTGTTAGTAGGAAACCTACTTAGGTCCTTGTGTCCCCGGCAACGGTGCCAATGTTGGACGGGAGCGACTCACACACCCATGAAGTGCATGCAAACACTACCTAGATCAACATAATGTCAATCGAGGACACAGATGACACGATAGGCACACCGAGGAAATCTCTTTAGCTTGTCAGGCTGAGACCATCCTACACATACAACACTCAGGAAGGCCAACTAAACCACAATCAAGAACCTCACTGCTCTCAACTACACCACCTAGCCACATACACACATAAGGAAGGTAACTCACCTAATCATGCCAGATTCGTAGGAAAATTAAGGAACACCATCCCCTCACTAGGATACACCTGTCCCTAAGCTTCTACACTCAAAACCCTCACTCTAAACCCATCTGCAGAAAATGCGTAGGATGACAGAGCTGAATTTTGAAAGTGCTCGAAACTGAAATTTGTGAGTACCTATGCGTAGCTTATGTCGCCACGATTCTATAGACTACTAGCATGCAGAAAACAGACATCGTTTGATACACTTACGTCCACAAATAGCTTGTAGATGCATCGGCGTGTGCGCTTCATCTCGCGTGGAATGGTTGGCGTTGTCGCGTAGCTCTCCTCGAGCCTACAACAATGGTGCAGTCGAATCTCCAATGTGTTGAGCGAGCCGGGCATAGCGAGAGGATAAAGCTCACGCTCACTCTCTTTCTCTCTCACACACAGTAGACGGCAGTGCTAAGTTTTGATTATGATCAAAGTCCTTTCTTTACAAAATGACCTAGGTACCTTATATACTAAGGCTACCTTGGGTTTAACCAAAAATGGGGTTGAATGGGTCAAATGGCTTTGTATTTACAATCTGGAAGTGCCATTGCACCCCGGCTTCTGAAACTAGAATAACTACTCATTACAAATGACGTTTATAGCCATAATCCGCAGCATTTCATAACTCGCAAAAGATAAGACTTTGGTACGAAACTTGAGTTATGTCGTGTTGTTGACCCAGCGGTCAACAGCTGCACTAGATAATAAAATATCAATTCCATTACAACATCACTGCTCCGCAATACCCATCTTTGTCGAGTAGGAGGACAATTATCCACCTCAAGGTTTACATTGAATTCAAGCAATTTTTATCCACCCAAGCTCACAAAATTTGAGTTCTTCGACTGTCACCTTTTCCCCTAGCTCTTGCTCATCTTCATTGATATCCACAGTCCACCGTGGGCTGTCTTCTTTTATACCTTTCTGATTGAATATTACTTAGAAGCCTTTGATTGCAATATAGGTATAGCAATTCCTGAGCATGATCACTGAGAAGCTGATTACGAATAGTCGAGTGTACATAATTGTAGGTATTCCAATTTTGTTTGAAACTTGAATTGGCAACACATTGTGCAAGAACTCTAAAGGCCAATCTGCATAATGTAGGCATCAAAGTCCCGTTCATGAGCCACCATCTCCATGTTGGTTGTAGGCAGTCAAGGGAGGTAACTAAACGTAACAGAATAGTACGCAAGTGTAGTGATAAAGAGTGCTCCATTCCAGCCATAGAAATGAGCCCCAAGCACTTGCACAACCTACACCCTCCATGAGGATGCCCCTACCCAAACTTGTTTCCAGGCGGATAGACACCCAGGGGAGGTAACTATTCATGAATTTTAGAAAATATTGGGATCAAAGCTACCTAAAAAAAATCCAACAGGTAAACCTCAACTAAATTTTCTAGTGGAAGATTTGCAGAGTGTGCCAAAATGGAGGGCTAGAAGGATGATACAATCTTTATATAGCCACCTCCAAATATGGGGTGGTGCGAAGAGGATGTAGCTGAGTTTGTCAGGCATCACTGCTCGCCCAACCAGGCCCAACGGGCCAAGAGGGATGCCCGATGGGATAATAGGAAGGCCCAATTTTAGTTATTCATTGTGAATTTGATGTTATTAACACTCACATGGAGTGTTAATAACATGAGTTATTACCACTTCACACTTCACGCGAAGACGTGAATGAAATCCTTGATGGTAAGGATGGCAAATATGGAAGTGAAGCCATTGCTACACCAAGTTATACAGAGCATGAGTGCATTACTTTGAGCCATAGGAAGAGTTTATGATCTATGTATTTGTCTTAGTCTCCCTTTCATTGCAACAATATTGTGCTCATGTGTGTGTGTGTGTGTGTGTGTGTGTGTGTGTGTGTGTGTGTGTGTGTGTGTGAGAGAGAGAGAGAGAGAGAGAGAGAGAGAGAGAGAGAGATTTGATCACTTTGTTACCTACAAAGTGCTTGCCAATGCTTTTTGTGTTTTGTTAAGAGCGATGTTGTCAGCACTAAGAGGGAGACAATCATTGCATAAGGTAAGACCAAGAGTGAGACAACCATATAACATATTTTTGTTGTATAAGCATTATAGGGGCATCATTGTTAGTGATGTTTAACTCTCGAATGATTTTGTGTGAGTACCCAAGTGTATAGTCAAGAGGATTAGCCACGTAGGGATAGGGCAAGAACTTAAGCTATCTTAAGAAAACATGTAGCGAGAGCCTATGCTTACATTTTGAACGCATGTGAGATTGCTTAAAAGTGGAGATGGGCAAACCAATTCTTCATGAAATTAGGGACCAAGAAAAAAAATCCTTTTGCATCCAAGATCATGCAAAAGTGTTGGAAAACCTTTTTGGAGCTCCCCAACAACTGGCGTGGTGAGTGTCATGAGATAGAGCTTCTTTATGTCCATTTTTGTCATGTCACCAAAGGAGATGGTTGAGTAGATTTGTGTTAAAGGTACTTCGATGAATGTCATTGCCCTATGCCACCATGTGTGGTACAACTTCATTGATATGGTTAGAGGCATCATCTCTTAGTCTACATTTATAACTTTGTTGGTCAGTATGTATGCTAGATGTGGGACAACAATTTGATGACAAGATTCTAGTGGGGATGTTATCTCTTGAGTTGGGATTTCTCAAGGTATGGCCAAGCTTATTGCTGTTTTCATTGAATGCAAAGTGAGAGTCTCTCCACCAAACTAATGATGACTATGTGAGAAGTTGGCATGGGTCAAAGTATGCTTTAAATCCAAAATGTCATGTCTTGGAATGCATTGATTGAGAAATATGTTGAACACTTGGAATGCAATTCTTGTGGAATTGTAGGTAGAGTAGGAAGCGCCTAGTTGTTTTTATTGAAGGTGGAGTGGGTTCCTCTTTAATGCAATAGCCTATCCTTGCATATTGAAGGTGTGCAGAAGTATGTGAGAAGTTGATATGGGCAAAAAAAGGCACGATGGGATTGTTAACTAGGGGTTTCCAGCAGCCACACAATTCAACCATAAGGGAGATCCTTTATCCCTTTCATGAGCCTACTAAGGGGGCTCTATTTTATCACTTGAAAACAATTCAAATCAACCTCTATATTTCATTATCAACATATATTTGGACTACATCTAGTCCACATCAACTTCTCAGTCAAGGATATTGTCTCTTGAACTATAATTATTACCGTTTAAATTCAACATGTTAGGTGGGTTTGGAAAAGAAGACTATCGATTTCTTTCTTTGAGGGCAAAGCAAGAAACCTCTCTAGAAATTCAATTACTTGTGCTTGCAATGTGAAGACATTTGGCATTACACAAGAACTTGACATGCTCAAAAGATGAGATTGTTGGTAAGGGGCTCACCAATTTTTTAAAAAAAATTTGGAATTGCTTTGGTCAACATGTACACCATTATGGAATGTCATTTTCTTGAATGCCTTGTTTGTAGGAGATGTCCAACAAGTAAAGGGTAGCAGTGCACGTGAAGAAGAAATGGGATGTTTTTGACAATTATGAATTGCAACTTTACCCATATGGGATAACCTATTCTTGAAACTAGAAGGCAAGTCACATTAAGCAAGAAGTTGACAAGGCAAATAATTCATGTTGATATTTTTAGTTTGCAAAAAAAAAATCATTCTCAATGTTGCTTTGTTTGCACCATGGTGGGAGGACACATGCTAATATTTGTGATGGAGGTGTGCAATGTCTCTTTGACTGCCCTATGTCAACATAGAGCTTCATGTCTAAGGATGTTGACTCTTGGATCAGACCTATGACTAATCATGTTGAGGGAAAGAAGCTCTATGTTCTTGGTAAGAAATGTTGTATTTGTATACTATAAAAAATGCCATCTCTAGAAATGAATGCATTTTATGTAGACATGTTTGTCAGGCCAAGGGCCAAACCAAGGGGTCACGGACTCGGCCAAGGGCCGACTGCCAGTGGGAAGGGGTCCGAAAGGGGCTATGAGCCTATTAAAGGGAGACTGGGCGGATGGACCAGGCATGGCAGTCCCTTGGTGCTTACACTGGTATCATAGCTTCAGGCTATTTTGGGGACTGAGGCACGTTTTTTGGGATGCATGTTGCATGCAATCTCTAGTGGAGGGGAAAGAAGCCGAAGCCGAAGAGCTAGGGCGTGGGCAGAACCTCCAAGCCGGGAAGTCGACCTCCCGTCGACCTGCGTCAAATTGCACGCGCTTAGGCTCAGTTGGAGCGCAAGGAGATTTCAGAAACATCTCGTGCTTGGCCCGGCCCCAAAAACCTACTGCATCACAAGCTTGCATCTCCTTCGTCATCGTGCCGTGAGCCGCTTTCTGTTGCAGACAGAATTCGTAAAAAAAAAAATTTCTCTCTTCACTTGAGTCACCCTAAGACTCAGTGAAGAGCCTTTGCCCACGGGGTCACGGACCGGCACGGCCAGCTGCCTTCTTTCGAAGCCCTCTTTTCATCGGTGGGCATACACAACACACACTGGTGGTAGCTTCTTGCAACTTTTGCATTCCGCACCTGCTGCAAACCAGATTTTGAAGTTTCGACAAAGTGCAAATTGGTCATCAACCTTCAAACGATTTGGTGGTTGCATACGATGCAAGCCATCTCGGTAGTGACTATCCATTGAGTTGTGTTTTCAACTTCCTCATCGACTGCCCCAATTGTCGGCAACTTTCAAGTTTATTTGGTGTATTGCATACGACGCAAACCAGACTATTAGCACCTCGAATTTTCTCCGTGCTTTTGAGTGCATCATCCACTTCAGTTTTGCTCGTTGTTGTCAAGCTGGTAGTGGTCTAGGATTGAACTACGCTTTCGACGTCGGTCTTCTTTCTTATCAAAGGCATACTTATACGGTTCCTTATCGCATACGGCTACGAGCTCGTTGGAATTCAGGTATTTTCCTTTCTTTTCTCGCACAGTACGTCCACAGCATGGATTCGGACATAGATATGCATCATTCATTTGATTTCGAGCAATCCGCACCCGTTTCGTCTGCCGATGCCACACAGACGGTTCCTCTCACGGAGAGTAATCGTGCCCCAACAGTAACAGACGATACGTATGAGTTGATGGACATGCAAGATTTCCGTGCATTGCAAACACGCATGACTGTGCTTGAAACGAATTTTGCACAATTAAATCAGAATGTCACCGCATTATCTGATTTGATTCAATTGCATATGCGGCAGCAGGCCACGGCTCCACACCAGGCCAGGGGCCGGCTGCTGGGCAAGGCCCTCCTCCGGGTCCGCTGCACTCTCTGACCCAAAAAGAGGTGGACGATTTGTTGAAAAATACAAAGCCACCAATTTTTCGGGGAGAAGAGCGTGAGCGCAACAAGGACACCATGAATATTTTTCTCAGTAAGTGGGATGGTATTCATGACCTTAGACGTACCCCGGATTCAGCCAAGGCGCTGCAGACAAGTCTGACTTTGGACGGCAAGGCCTACAAATGGTGGATGTCTCTCAAGCAGAAGGGCATGCTACCACAGACTTGGGCAGCTTTTGAGACTGTCTTTAGGAAGGAATTTCTACCTACCAATGAGAAGGATAGAAATTGGACCGCCTGGGACGAATGTTCTATGCGCCAGCATAAAACATTATTGGAATATATTTCCCATTATCGGGATGTGATCCTCAAGCTGGAAGGGATGGATACCTTTCAGCAGGTGTGTGGTTTCATCCGTGGGTTAACTCCCGAGCTTAAGAAGCACGTTAAAACCTAGGATCCACAAACACTTGAGGACGCAATAGTGCAAGCTCACATCCATGATGATCTCGATGATCGGGCATTGCATAGTTCGCATGTGCATGGCACTACACCTGTTTTAACACGTCTATAGCATGTGCATCATAAAAGAAAAAATGTCTCTATTGCATCAGAGACCTCCAAAAAGCCCAAGGGGTCTAGAGGTCCTCTCTCAACGGAAGAGTTTGAGAAAGCCAAAAAAGAAAAGTTGTGCTTTAAATGTTTGGGAACTGGACATAGCAAAAAGGATCGTCCCAAAGGGAAATCTGCTGCTCAAGACAAGGGGAAGGAAAAAGCAGTACACATGGTGCAGCTTTTTCCTCTTGAGTCCTCTTCCCAGTTTGCTAATGTGGAAGTAACACACACCGAGGCGGTGCATGAGTGCTGTATCACGGCCTCCATGTGGCAGTAGACTTTTGAACCACATGAGTTGGTGCGTATGCATGGATCAATCCAAGGGCACAGGGTGCGGATCTTGGTAGACGACGGTGCATCACACAATTTCATCAATTATAAATTGGTGAAACGACTCAAATTGCCCCAAACCCCGAGTTCCCATCGCTACAAGGTAGCAATGGTTAACGACCATGATGCTGAGATATGGGAAACTCAGGTTAAAGATGTACCTCTGGAAATTCAAGGATACCGTACCTCTTTGGATTTCCAAGTCATGAATATGGAGAGGGCGGATGTGGTTCTTAGTCGTGAATGGTTGCATAGTTTAGGATCATCACTTAGACGTAGCTATGAGCATAATAGTCTAATGTTCGAATCCAATGGTGTGCACGTGCTACTATTGGGGGAGAAGGATGTACCTTCCTCACCACTTATTTGTACAGCTGAGCTTATGAAGCTCGCTTCTGATGATGCAATAGAAGAACTCTTTTTGTGTTACTCACTGTGCCATTTTATTTCCAATGTGGATGATGTTTTTAATGATGCTAAAGTTTTGAATCAAACTTCCTCAACGCCGCATTCTTCTCTCTCTCCTCTTCCAGCTATGTCTACTAATTCAAAACGAGCAAATGTTGCTAATGAATTGAAGGAACTTTTAAGGGCATTCAAGGATGTGTTCCCAGATGATTTGCCACCAGGGCTACCGCCGACACGTTCTGTGCAACATGGCATAGACGTGGTTGCAGGCAGTAAGCCAGTGAGTAAACCGCCTTACCGAATGAGTCATTCGAAGGCTGCTGAGGTGGAACGTCAGCTTGCTAACTATCTCAGTAGAGGGTTTATTCAACCAAGTTCTTCACCATGGGCCTCTCCCATTCTCTTGGTGAAGAAAAAAGACGGTAGTATGCGCATGTGCGTAGATTACCGTGGATTAAATGCGGTTACTGTTAAGAACAAGTACCCATTACCACGAGTAGATGAGCTGTTTGATAAGCTCACCCACGCTCGTATATTTTCAAAGATTGACTTAAGATCTGGGTATCATCAAGTACGCATCAGGCATGCGGATATACCCAAAACAGCGTTCCGAACAAGGTTTGGACATTATGAGTTTTTGGTAATGCCCTTTGGGTTAACCAATGCTCCAGCTACGTTCATGACACTCATGGATAGTGTCTTGAGACCATAATTGGAAACGTTTGTTATCGTTTTCCTCGATGACATTCTTGTATATAGTGCATCTGAGGAAGAGCACTTAGTACATTTGAAACAAGTGTTTCATTTGTTACGCCAAAATCAGTTATATGCCAAGGAATCCAAATGTGATTTCCTCAAGGGGGAAATTCACTACTTGGGGCATGTTATTTCGGTTGCAGGGTTACACATGGATCAATCCAAGGTGGATGCCATTCGGAGGTGGCCCTCTCCCAAAAATTTGGAAGAGCTCCAGATTTTTTTAGGCTTTGCAGGTTTTTATCGTCGATTCGTTAAAAACTATGCCCATATTGCTGTTCCCATGAAAGATCAGCTGAAAGCCAAGGGCAAGACTTTTCAGTGGGGATTAGAAAAACAGCAAAGTTTTGACAAACTTAAAGACACATTAGCCATAGCTCCTGTTTTGGCTATTGTGGATCCCTTAAAGCCATTCGTTTTGGAAACGGATGCTAGTAATCGTGCGATTGGAGCAGTCCTTCTACAGGAGGGAAGGCCAATTGCATTTGAAAGCAAGAAGCTGGATTCAGCACAACAAAATTACTCTGCTTACGAACGAGAGCTCTATGCAATAGTGTCTGCTTTAAAGACACGGCGACATTATTTGTATGGTACACAGTTCGAGATTGTGTTTGACCATGAAAGTATCAAGTGGTTTACACAACAAAGTGATTTGAAGGGTCGCAAGTCCAGGTGGGCTGAGATTCTTCAGGAGTATGACGCCAAGCTACGATATCGTAAAGGGCGGTACAATGTAGTGGCTGATGCTCTCAGCCGAATGCCAAAGATCAACTCTCTCCTTTTCATGGAATTGCGGAGTGAGTTTTTGGAATCTCTCAAAGGTAAGTGCGAGCATGATACTGCATACTCCAAGGTGTGGAGCTATGTTAGAAAGAGGGATCCTTCTCACTCCAATGTTGGTAGTGGTTTTGTCTCCTCCACACCCAGTTCTCCTCTTTCGAGTGATGAACTGCAGAGATGGAAGAATTTTTCCATAGATGATGGGTACCTACTCCACAAGGGGAGAGTGTGTGTACCGACGGACGTGGACATTCGGCGCCAAATTCTTTATGAATGTCATGATAGTCCAAGTGCAGGGCACCCGGGAAATAAGAAAACTTATGCACTCGTAAGAAGACAGTTTTACTGGCCAGGTTTGCATGGGTATGTTCAAGACTATGTCTTGCATTGCCAAAAATGTCAAGTTAATAAAGCAGAGCGCCTGAAAGCAGGAGGACTTTTACATCCTTTAGAGATTCCCAACGGTAAATGGGAAAGTATCTCCATGGATTTTATTGTGGGTTTACCAACCACTATTTGAGGACATGACTCGGTATGGGTGGTCGTAGACCGGTTGACTAAACTTTGTCGATTTATTCCAACAAAGTCAACCATTAAGACTCCAGACTTAGCTAAGTTATTTGTGGACAATATTTACCGGTTGTATGGATTACCAAGTAACATTGTGAGTGATCGTGATCCCAAGTTTAACAGTCATTTTTGGAAGGCTGTTTTTAAACGATTGGGTACACAACTTAATTTAAGTACGGTTGATCACCCTGAAACAGATGGTTAGACGGAACGAGTCAACCAAGTGCTAGAGGATATGCTACGAGCATACGTTAGCAAGAAGCAATCAGATTGGGAAGATTATCTTCCTATTCTTGAGTTTGCATATAATAGTGCTAAGCATGTTACAACTGGTTTTAGTCCATTCATGCTTATGTATGGTTTTCAACCTAGATCACCAGTGACGGTGGGGTTCGAAACTGAGAAGCTCCAACAGGTCAAGGAGTTTCTCCAAGATCATATGGAAATGCTGAGACTTGCTCGTCAAAATGTTCGACAAGCACAGGATCGGTATAAGAAGTATGCTGATGAGAAATGTCGGCAAGTTACCTTCACGGAAGGTGAAGAGGTATTTTTGCGTGTGCCAGAGCATTCAGAAACTCTGAAGACTAGACCGACACCCAAATTATCTCCCCGTTATTGCGGGCCATTCAAGATACTCAAGCGAGTTGGTGATAGGGCCTACAAACTTGAGTTACCTGCGCACTCGCGTGTCCATCCGGTATTTCATGTAAGTCGTTTACGTAAACGCTTGCATGGGGATGACAATGTTATCGGCCAGCAGATATTGGTTGATTTCACTGAACCTCCCACTCAACCGCATGAACCTGAACGCATTTTAGATTTTCATGAACTCCGTACTCGTCATCATGTACGTAGTCAAGCTTAAGTCAAGTGGAAAGATCGCCCTGAAGAGGGTGCCACTTGGGAAAACATAAGTGTTCTTAAGAAGAAATTCCCTACTTTTGTTTTCGAGGACGAAAACGCTTCTCCAAGGGGGGAGTAATGTCAGGCCAAGGGCCAAATCAAGGGGTCACGGACTCGGCCAAGGGCCGGCTGCCAGTGGGAAGGGGTCCGAAAGGGGCTAGGAGCCTATTAAAGGGAGGCTGGGCGGATGGACCAGGCATGTCAGTCCCTTGGTGCTTACAATGTTGAACAATCTCAAGGTAGAAGTGTGCCAAGAAACAATGGGTTGTTTTTGGAAAATAAGGGGTTAGATTTTTTCATAGATGCAATCACCTGGGCTTGCAACTTAAAGGCATGTTACATTGTGAAAGAAGTTGGCATGGGCAAATAAATTCATCATGAGGTTGTTAATCTAGAGCTCTTGAAAGAAAACGTCGTGTTTGGCGTTGCTTTGTTTATACAAAGTTAGTAGATACATGTTGATATTTGTGAAAGTGAACTGCAAAGTGTCTTGGACTGCTTTACTGGCATCAACTTACAACTGCATGTTTCTTGGACTACACTTATTAAAAGGTATGTCGAGGGTAATCAAGCTATAGATTGATGCAAAGTGAGGGATCCTATGCGTGCATCCTAGGTGAACATATGCATGGTGAGATTATTACCAAGGGTAATTATTTAATCCACATGTATGTGAGTGTGGTCCACTATTAAAAGCACAAAATCCTTGATGCGCTTCCCATCCACAATGTCTTCTCTTGGAATGCAATGCCTAAAAAGTATGTCCAACAAGTGTGCGCGGGATAAAGAAGCTAGAATCTGACATGGGTGAAAAAATTCTAAATGATTGTTAGTGACTGTGCTTAGCATTGATTTTTCCAACAAATTTTGACAATCTTGCTGTCCAAGTTCTTCTCCTATCAAAATCACCTTTGCTTGCACATGTAGCAACATGGAAGAAGTTGATTTCTAGCATAAAAATTCTTGTTAATGTGTTTATGCATCTTTTGAAAAAAAAATTAGTGTTTGACTTGCTATACCAAGATAATGGGTCACTTAAAAAGGAGTCATGCTTTGGGAACTAAGCTACATGTTGATGCAAAGTGAGGAACATCCAAATGTGTGGATCACATACTAGCTTAGGTTGCCGTATAACAAGTGGTATATACTTTCAAAAGCTCAAGTTTTTATGCTTTTAATGGAGAATGCTATCTCTTGAACTACATTGATAGCAAGATATGCTCAACAAGGGCAAGACTGGGAAGCTCAAGGCTATTTTACAAGTGATTGTGAAACTTAAGCTTCTCTTAAAAGGTGATCACATATGCTTCTGTTCTGAAGGGTGTGGCAACATGCAACGCCTCGATGTGGGCAAACATTTCCATGATGAGATTGTTATTTATGGCCTATTGAAAAAAGGCATCATGTCCAACATGCATGCTAAGTGTAGTGCACTTTTGGAAGCACAATGAGTTTTTGATAGACTTCTAATGTGGCATGCCACTTTTAGGCTACATTGATTATAGGATATGTTGAACAAAAGCAAGGAAACCCTAAGTTGTTTTTAGTGAATGTGAGAAGAGGGCTTCTCTCCAAATACAATCACCTATGCTTGAGCATTCAACGCACATTGCATCATGCAAGACAATGAGGTGGGAAAACAAATCAATGATGGGATCGTTAGTTAGGGGATGCTGAAAAAGAAAACAACATTCTTGAAAATTCTTTGGGCCAATACTTATGCCGAGTGTGGTTTGTTTAGCATGAAGACGTTTCTTAATGCTTTTCTTCTTCGTATGGAGGAAGCAGTTGATATGGTTGTCTTTTAAGAGTTTCAAGATGTTATCTCTTCCAATCTTCTACTTAAGACGTGACTAGAATGCCAAATGGAAAACCTTATTGGATGGAGCTTAGAAGGATCATCTTAGTTTATTATGAAGCATTGATATAGTTGTGACTACCTCAAGGATGCATATGTAATGTTTTAAAAAATTCTCACCTTAGAGGGGAGGCAATCAGAGTTGGGCCTTGCTTCCTCTGCTTGCCCCAGCAACGCGCGGGTCACATACTATTCATAAACCGCAGAGAGGACGTAACCAGCATCGCGCTGCCCTTATAAGCACAACACAAGCGGACGGACACACACACACACACACACACACACACACACACACACACACACACACACACACACACAGAGAGAGAGAGAGAGAGCCTCCATTCTGACAATTTTTTTTGAGACTGCATGAGCAACATGCACTTCAACTTTACCAACAAGCACAAGGATTGTTTACAAGGGGGCTCGTAGAAGACATGCAGAGGATGGAAGAAATTGATGGCGATGGCGATGAAGGCGAAGATGAAGATGAAGATGATGATGTGTTTCTTGCTGATGGTGCTGTTTTCAACGTTGGGAGCATCAACTAGGCTGACATTGATGATGCTCGTGGTGTCAAAGAAGCATAGTGTGATCGTCGTCTGCCTATTGCAAGAGATGACTGCTCAAAAGAATGATGCAAATTACCCAGATACCCACCATGATTTCAATGATGCAACGTGATAAGGGCCCTTGCAAATTACTGTGATGCCCATTCCGATGCTGGGGTGTGACGGTAAAGATGCAAGCCAACTTGATGCCCATTTTGGTGATCAGAACAATGAGGATGATTATGGCATTGCCCATATTATTCGATATTGTTGTCAATGAAAATTAGCTGACTTTCAGGGGTACAATGCCTCAATGAAGAGCCCCACTTGCTCCACTTGGCAGACACTTACCTTGGACCAGGCCTTGCTTGCCCTGGAAAAGGCAGTCCAGCCTCACCCTTCACTCGATGATTTTGTTCATATCTTTCGAAAATGCAGGAAAGAGGGTCAATCTTTTGGGCCACGCTTGCATGCTTGTGTGCGTAGATGTCGACTTGAAGCTGAGAAAGGCAGTCAGCTTGTTGAAAAACTGATTGACTGTGGAAGCATCGATGATGCCCAAGAGATATTTGATGGCTTGGGCCATCGGAATGAATGGTCTTGGAATAATCTGATCAAAGCTTATGTCAAATGTGGAAAGCCAGAGCTGGCTTTTGTCGCTTATGAAAAAATGCAAGAGGAAGGTTCTGTGCATCCATTAGAACGTACTTACACAGCACTGCTCAAAGCTTGTGCAAAATCCAAAAACTTGGATGAGGGCTCGAAACTTCACGCAGAGATAGATAGGAGAGGATTGCTTAACACTAATGTTTTTCTTGGCAGCGCTTTGGTTGACATGTACTCGAAGTGTGGCATGCTTTCTAGAGCGCAGGAAGTCTTCAATGGAATGTCGATTCGAAATGTTGTCTCATGGACTACACTGATGGCAATGTATATTGATTATGGGGACAGTGAAAAAGCACTCACGTGCTTGGGACACATGCAATCTCAAGGAGTATCTCCCAATTCTGTTACTTTGATGTGTGGTCTAAAGGCTTGTAGCAATTTGCAGTCTCTAGAGAAGGGTCAGGAATTACACGCAGAATTGGAGAGGCAGGGATGGCAGAAGGACCGTGTTGTTGGTAACACACTAGTAGATATGTATCTTAAATGTGGCAGCTTAGTTTTAGCAAAACAAGTATTTGAAAGGCTGCCAGAACGAGATGTGGTTTCATGGACTGCCATGATTGCAGGCTATGTTGAGCATGATCATGGTGAGAAAGCACTTCAGTGCTTTGAACAAATGCATCTTGAAGGAGTTTCCCCTAATTCTGTCACCCTTGTTTGTAGCTTGAAAGCTTGTAGTAGCATAGGAGCGATAGACAAAGGGAAAGAGATACACACTGAGATTGAAAGACAGCAAGTACTATATAGTGATCGTGTGGTGGGCAATGCTCTAGTTGGCATGTATGCCAAATGTGGCTTTGTTTATAATTCACAGCAAGTACTTGACCAGCTTCCATGTCGAGATGTAGTGTCATGGACTGCTTTCATTTCAGGACTTGTTGAACATGGCCATGGTGAGGAAGCACTAAAGTACTATGAACAAATGCAGCTTGAAGGGGAGTCTCCAAATGTGGTTACATTGATTTGCGTCTTGAATGCCTGTGGCATTGTAGGAGCTGCAAAAGAAGGCAGGGAGATACATTGTGAGATTGAAAGACAAGGGCTCATGGAAGATGAGGTGGTTAGCAAAAGCTTGCTGGACATGTATGGGAAATTGGGTTTACTTGTCGCAGCAATTGAAGTGTTCCACAACCTTAAACTTCAGAGCTCAGTTTTATGGAATACAATGATGGGGACCTATGTTGACAATGGGCATGAAGAGGATGCACTGCATTGTTACGATACACTGCAAGTTGACGGTGTTCTCGTGGATGCCATGACATTCGGTTACTGTTTAAAAGCTTGTAGTAACCTAGGAGCTGTAGACAAGGGACAAGAAATACATTGTGAGGCTGAAAGACGAGGGTTTTTACATGCAGATGTTGTTTTGGGCAATGCTGTGGTGGACATGTATGCCAAGTGTGGCTTTCTAAACTTGGCACAACAAGTTTTTGACCATATCCCCATGCAAAATGTTGTGACTTGGACGGCACTAATTTCAGGCTATGCCGAGCATGGACAAGGTGAGGAAGCTCTCAGGTGTTTTGACTTGATGCAACTTAAGGGTGTCACTCCAAACGCCACTACTTTTGTCTGCAGTTTAAAAGCTTGTGGTAGTATCCAGGCAGAGGACAAGGGCAGAGAGATACACGTGGAGGCTGAAAGACAGGGTTTACTTGAGCAAAATGTGATTGTGGGCAATGCTCTGATAGATATGTATGCCAAATGTGGCTTTTTGATCACTGCGCAAGAAGTATTTGACAAGCTCCCGGCTCATGATGCGGTCACATGGACTACATTAATTATGGGATATGCTGAACATGGGCTTGGTGAAGATGCATTAAAGTGCTTCAAGCAAATGCAACTGGATGGCATTTCCTCGGATGCTGTCACACTCATAGGTGGTCTAAAAGCTTGTAGCAATTTAAAAGCTGCTGATGAGGGGCAAGATTTACATAATATGATCAATGAACAGGGCCTGCTAAATGAAGACCTTGTTGTTGGAAGCACCTTGGTCGATATGTATGCTAAATGTGGCTCCCTGTCCCTTGCGCACGAAGTTTTCTCCAACCTTTTACTTAGAGATCAGGTTACATGGAATGTCTTTATTGGAGGTTATGCAGAGAATGGGAATCCAGAGGCGGCATTTAGGTGCTTCAAACAGATGCGAATCGAAGGTGTCTTGCCGAATGCAGATACCTTTGTTCATTCTTTAAAAGCCTGTGCTATCTTAAGTGCTTTGTGTGAGGGCAAAAATTTGCATGTTGAAATTGAAAGTCAAAGGTTGGCTGAGAGAAATATTTATGTAGGAAGCAGCCTAATTGATATGTATGCGAAATGTGGCTCTTTTGCACTAGCAAAGCTTGTACTTGAAAAGTTACCTGTTCAAAATGTTGTCTCATGGACTGCGCTTATAGCAGGGTATGAGGAACATGGGCTTAGTGAGGAAGCCTTGAAATGTTTTGATGCTATGCAATGCAAGGGGGCCTTCTCGAATAGTGTGACCTATGTTTCTGCATTGAAAGCTTGTGGCAGTATTGGAGCTATAGACAAGGGCAAAGATATACATGCTGAGGCTGAAAGACAAGGTTTTCTTAAAGGAGATGTGGCAGTTGGCAATGCATTGGTAGACATGTATGTGAAATGTGGCTCACTTGTAAGAGCACAACAAGTGTTTGACACTCTTTCAGGTCGAGATGTTGTATCCTGGACTACACTCCTGACAGGATACGCTCAACAAGGAGAAAGTGTGCAAGTTTTGGATGTTTTTGACAGAATGATAGATGATGGTGTTATGCCCAACTCAGTAACATTTGCCATCGTGCTCAGTGCTTGCAACCGAGCAGGTTTAGTAGATGAGAGCTACATGCTCTTAGAGGCCATGAGTACCGAATATGGTATTTTACCTACCATTGAGCACTTCACTTGGGTAATAGATGTTTATTGCCGCTCAGGCAAGCTAGAGAAGGCTATGGGAATTATTCACAAAATGCCATTCTGTCCTAACCCCTTGATTTGGCATACCGTCCTCATTGCTTGTGAAAAATGGGGAACTGTAAATCTTGGAAAGGAGGCTTTTGAATATGCTATGCTCTTAGATGAAAAGGATGCCGAAGCTTTTGTGTTGATGTCTCACATCTATGCTTCTTGTGGATATCAAGAACAAGGGAACAAAGTTGGAACGATGGTGCTGTCAGAGACGGATGATGGTGGCCTGGATACCATTCATACCGAGTGATCTGGTTCAGTTTCAGATAGAAATTGAGACAGTATGTGATGGACTTAGGGTGATATGAACATCCATAACAGCGACCTTATCACTGCAGCTAGTGTCGTTAGTAGTTGGTGCTGTGAAGGATTCAAAGCGTTGGTAAAATGCCAAGGTAAGAAGGGGTTATATGCTATACTTGCTTGATTCTGGTGCTCAAAAAGAACAGGCAACATTTTCCTGTTCTTTAGTAGAAAGAGTTTCTTTACTTTGAATGAACTAATATACAACGGCAGCACAAAAATTTTGCTCAGGGGGATCTGTATATTCAATGGTGATGCCCAAAGAAGAGCCAACAATTTTGTGCAGGTCAAGCTGAAGATACTTGAGTATATATCAATGCAGAGGCCAAAGACCACATCCAAAATCATTCAAATTATTCATCATACTATGGTTGCCTCAAGGATCTTCCCTCCAAGAAAAGTGTTCACAAGTTTATTGAGAAAGGAAGACAAAACGCCAAGGAGGAGAAAAGCCTACTCTGCCTTCTTAAGGCAAGACACAAAACAACAAGAACAAGTATGAAAAGGAGTCTATAAAGATGACAACAAGCTCTCTCACGAAGAGCTTAAGAGATATAGGAAAGAGCATGAATGTTTCCTCTTGTGAGGAAACTAAAGACAGCTATTGTGCATGCCTCACAAAAGGAGCCAAAAATGACAACCCTCAAGTATTATTTTATACAATAGGCTAAAAAACTAAACACAGCTATCATTCATGCCTTAAAAAAAGAGGCAAACATGACAACCCACAAGCTACTTTATATTCTTTTCAAGTCCACCATGAGCTTTGGATCTAGATGCCTTCATACTTTTCGATTCTCTTTCTTGGGATAGTTTCCTACGAGGTTAAAATCCTCGTCGTCTTCTTCTTCTCTACCCATAATTTCATCTTTCAAGATATAACAATCAAATTGGGTATTCGATCTTCTGAGATGAGTCCTTCCAAGATGTAGGCGGAACTTTTGAGGGACAAGAAGCTCAAATTACTCCTCTAATTGGAAAACTCTTAAGCTCACATCCAAGGGTATGTTGATCACAAGGTCCTTCAGATATTTCCTTTGAAGCATGAATATGTTTTGTTAGGATCACCTCAGTTTACACCCCATGTGAGGCTTTCTTTTTTTGTTGATAGAGCTATTAACTTTCAATGTAGATGTAAAGAGAGATCCATTCAAGCAAATGCAAAGGTAACACAATTCTAATTGTATCTTAAAAAGTTTTTCATAAATGAATGAAGCTTTTGTGCGTATATGGTGTATGCTAAGAGTCTACAAGCTACTTTCTTCTCACAACTCTTAACTCATTTGAGAAAGAACTAACTTTAAAAGCATTTTATGATGAGCATGGTTTTGTAAAGCATTTTTTGACAGAGTATACTTCTTTGTTTATTGACTCTCTTCTAAGGGAACTCCCTCTTTTTAGAGGGAAATATAACCATAAAATTGGGCCCTATGTAGTCTCTTGTGCATAACAAGAAGAGATTATGACACAAGGTAATAAAATTATTAGAGAAGGGTATGATTAAACCAAATTCTTATCCTTTCAATTTTTCGGTGTTCTTAGTGCAAAAGAAAGATGGCTCATATTAAATGCTATAAAGTCGTCGATTTTTTTTTTCAAGAATTGCTATAAATTTGTTGAAAACTTTACTTTTCTTTGATGATATCATTATCCACTCTAAAACTCTTGATGAGTACAAGGATCACTCGAAGGAAAATTTTCACGATTGCATGATCATAAGCTTTACAATGGCAAGAAAAGTGAATTCTTCTTGCAAGAGATAATGGTGAATAAATCGTATATTATTTGTGAGGTACGATTTCATCATTTCAACGCTAATTACAAAGGAGTATGAACTATCTACAAGAGTGCTTATACTCTCCTCCTCAAATGACTTCTAGAGTAGTATTCCCCACAAATGTGTCTTCAATTTTTTTGATTCTGGATGGACTATTCTCCTCGCTATATACTTAGGTTAGTTCGTGGAAAGTAGCCACCTAAATAGCCAAAGGATTGTAGTCATTGTCAAAAACCTGGCGCACTCTTTCATAATCTATCTCTCCAACGTTGGGAGAACAAAGAGAAGCCTCGGTGATTCCACATTAGCTTTGTAACTTAAGTCATCAATAATCAATTTATTAGGGGACATATGGCTTTCAATTCTTTGCAAGTTCTTCTGCCATATTGATTTTCTTATCTCCCCCAAAGGAAAGGGTGCTTGGTCACACATTTTCTAGTTCAACACCATCCTAAACTTGTTGGCATGGTCAACAAACACTTCCTTTATGGCATAGGTGCTTTTCTATCTGCCAATAAACCATATACGCTCCTCAAACTACTTGAAACAAAATTCCAAAAATGCATGTGTAATGAGCATGGACAAATAAGTGGTTGACTTAGATGCAACGAAATGCATTTCTAGCTTTTGGTCTAGGGTTTGGTCAAGCTCACAAGTAACTTAATGCAACAAAATGCAGCTTAGAAACTATAATCTTTCACAAGTGTCAAGACACCGGCAAGGCCGGACAATACAAAGGCAGGGCCGGGCTAGGCGGTGTGGAACGGGGAGTCCAACTAGGGCAAAGGGCCAGGGGCTTGCCTATTAAAAGGGTGGTTGGGTGGTGGACTCTCATACCCTAGTTCCCCTTGTCCTTTCACGGGTTTAAGAGCTCAGGGGAGAAGGGGGAGAAAGAAGGCGGCATGGAGGAGCTTGCAAGGCGAGCACTTCCTGGATCTTCTCTCTCTCTCTCTCTCTCTCTCTCTCGTCAAGCATGGCGAGTCCGACCCGACAGGAAAACTGCGCGGGAAGCATCGCTTTGATGGTGGAAGCAGCTAAGGCAGCCAAAGCTATTTGCGGTAATTCTGGCTCCAGAAAGGAGCGCCCAGGTCTCATATGCAATTTTCGTTTCTGCATGGCACGCTGAAGAGGGGCGTATAGACCAGCGCGAGCATTTTCGCTCCCGGCTGTGTCTGCTTCGTGCTGCCGTCGCCATGGAACCTCCTGGTTCACACATTAAGAAGGTTTTTTATTTGAGTTTTGGTCATTTTAATTTGGGCCATTTGCGTAAGGGTGTTCTCCCACAAACCCTCGACTCGTGGGGCATCCACTTGCTTGGCAACCTTGGCAAAGGGCCATTCCGGCATAGACGCCTCGACAATAATCCCTGGCAAGGTCGTCTTGGCATGGTCCCAAAATCAGCAAGAATCTCATGATCGTCTCTACAAATGGATTCAAGGACTATTAATCGCTTGACTTGGGGATTGGAAACTGGCAAGACTACGAGCCAAGATTTAGGGATGACTTTGCTCATGGCCAAGTGGCCGATAAGGCAAGTTGAAGTACACACTTCCTAAGGTTCTCGTCTTGATTGAAACTCCTTCGAATTTTATGACAATAAGGCCAGTGGGTACGACTCTCTTATCAGGTACACAAGTGATTTTATTTTATTTTTTGCCAATGTACTCGATAGATAGGGCATGCACAAGACATGTATGCTACCATGGAAGTGTTTCCATCATTGTGCAATAGAACTCAAGTATATGGTTAGCAAAGACCACGAATTCGTTTGACAACCACATTCATGCAAGGCTTGAGTAAGAAATGGTTTTTGCTAAGAAGCACGGCTTCTCCCCATGCATGGCATCGGCCAAAAAACCTCGCCTAAGTACTATTATCAGATGTTTTCATGAGTTTTTTAGCTTTTTGTATGATTCACTATTCTCAAGGTTTTCCAAGAGGTTAACTTTTGCTTCAAAAGCGAGTTCATCTAGCAAGGCTTCAATATCTCAAGGAGATAGCTTTACGTATCTTCTTAGGAACTCCATAAATAATTATATGAAGCAAGGCTTCAATTTATACATCTTGTATTGAAGCTGGCCACGTTTGGCATATGCTATGAGCATACAAAATTGGGAAGGAATAGGCAATGTGTTTGTAGGTTATTTCATATTGCAGGTTATTTCATTATGTACCAGACGGGTGTATAGGATATACGAGGGCATCTGTGTAGATATGGCTATGGGCCGTTTTGGAATGAATTTTTTCTTTCAAATTTCATGACAGTTGGCTGCAATAACAACGACCAGGTTAGCCAAGTTTAAGTTTTTCTTGTTTTTCCCTGTTTACACCTTACTTGGCAATTACTGTCATTGTGAAAAGCAAAGTGCTTTGTCATTTTTATATGAAGCAAGGCTTCAAGGAACTGGCAAAATAGGGAATATCACTCACAGAATCCCTACCAGTTTAAATTGTACACGGCACTTATGGTTTTGGTTCTCACGGTTGATGCCATCACTCTCCGCAAGGGCTTACAATTCTGCATGCAAGGCATGCTAGTGAGGTGGATTCAATTCTACCACTTCACGCATTACGCTTCCGCTATCACACTCGCAACTCTGTCAAGGACGGACTAAGGATGGACGGGCGGGCAAAGTGCCAATGCTAAGTCGTCCTCATACAATCACGACCCCTGTATGTTACCTCTCTCGATGAGAGAGTCATACCGGAAAACTGTGGAATGCTTATACGATAAGTTGCAATTTAGGCATAAGATGCGTAAGAGCACATAGCTTGGGTACACACTCTAAAACCTTAAGGAAAGTTCCTCAGCCCAGCATGCTCTTATTCTCTTTCTCTCTCTCTTTAAGGGAATAATGAAAATCTTCTAAGAAGCTTTTGCTACATATTTCACTAGTGAGTCCTCCTGAGCCAAGATGCTCTAACTCTCAGCTAGAAATTGGGCAAGATGCCATCCACATTATTCTTCATCGGTTCGATGATTGAACACTAATCGCCATGAGGACTATGAGCCACACACGCTGGCTAAGAGCCATTGTTAAATCTAGGGTAAGACCCAATTGTTGGTATTCCTTGGATGATTGTTCTCAAGATCGAACAGCTCTACCCAATGGAGTACACATTGACGTTAATTGACAAGGAAGAGTCCTGTCATTACGGATGTTTAGAGTATCATTTTGCACTACATGTTTTCAGTGCGGTGTTCGAGTTGAGTTTTTGATAACCTTAAACTCCCATCAGCTGATCTCCACCACGGAGTATAGACGCAGCAATAGGTGGAGACAGCATGGCTTTCTATAAGAGCTAGCCATTTCACTTGTGTGGATATCCGGCTCCCTCTATAGCACTACAGATTGCCTATGGACATACTGTTTTGGGGTAAGACCCAGCGGGTGATTGCTACATCTCCCCATAGGCATTGAGGATCATAGTTTGATCTATTCCAGTTCTAATTTCACGGAAAGAAGCTAGTAATCTACCATGGGGTAGCGGACAAATTCAACTTTTTAAGTTGATTCTCATCATTCTCTACACGGTTAACTAAGTTGGTTACCGTTACATGCTAGTTGCGCAGTTCTACAATGGGTCTTACCATATACACGTCGAAAGGGGCGTCGAAATGCACGTGGAAATACGTGTGGAAAGGTAAATATTACCATGCATATTTTCACAGGTATTCCCACGCGTCTTTCGACGCATATTTCGACGAAAAAAAATTGGGGGAAAAAAAAGAAATCTGCACACAGAGGCGGTCATTTTCGCCTGCGACGCGCTCAGATCTGCTCTTGGCCGAAATCTGCTGCGCAGGTATTATGAGCTCTCTCTCTCCCCCCCCCCCCCCCCCCCCCCCCAACCCCTCTCTCTCTCTCTATCTACATCGTGTGTGTGTGTGTAGGAGGGGGAGAGAGAGAGAGAGAGAGAGAGAGAGAGAGAGAGAGAGAGAGAGAGAGAGAGAAGTGTGTGTGTGTGTGTGTGTGTAGGAAAGAGAGAGCAGGGCTCGGGAAAAGATAGGTTCGCTTTATCCAAAGCCTATTCAAAATGAAAAATGGCCAGCTTAAATTTGGGCAAGAAGGTTCTCAAGCTGGTTCAAATTATAAAATTTTTAGTTATAATATGAAATTTCTAGTGTGATTATCCCTCTCAAATTTAGAGTTAACCTGCTCATATGCGTGTGAAAAGGTTCCAAATCCAAGTCCACAAAAAATGTTTCCCGAGCCCTGAGAGAGAGAGAGAGAGATAGATAGATAGATTTTATTATCGTCCTCGGAGGTCAAATATGACCTATGGGACCAAAGTTACATGTGATGTAGTATGTGTATGGCTGATGAGTGTCTCTCGATGCTCCAAAATTGTAGTGATGAGAGTCGCAATGGAGAGCCCACACTTTGGTTGGGAGAGGAAAGTGTGTAGGTCTAAGTTATGGCTGAAAATGTGAGAGAAGCAAGTTCGGATGTGATCAAAAGCTGAGCACTCTAGTAGTGTGTGGTACTCAGACTCTCGAACTTGCAGTGAGCATAATGTGCACAATCGATTTGACTCTTCTCCATTGCCCCAACGCCCTATCTCGCATCGAAGGAAATGGGAGCTAAGCCGAATTGCTGCGATAGTGCGTATCGCGGACAAGGGAATAGGCTCAAGTATGTAAGTGTGAGTACGGTTTCCTCTCTCAGCGAAGAACATGGTTTTGTAGTTGGGGGCAATATAGGTGGTGTAATGTATGAAGCGTGACCCACCAGATTTCTCCCAAGCCGTAATACATTGGCGTTGTAGAAAAGCTTCATTCACTTGAGAGTCAATTGAAGCATCATGTAGCAAGTGTAATGCATCCCATCTCCCAAACCACTTCTTTATGTCTTGCATCCATCCCGTGCTCAAGATCTTTCTTTTATGCGTCTTTTGAACTTTTTTGCTTGCTTCCCATGCAATTGTAGGAAGTCGATGTGAGGGGTTTTGACGCATATTTATCATGTACTCCACAACCCTTTCCATGCCCATAACTTCAATTGGAAGAGATCCCGACTCAAGAAGTAGGAGCATATATGGTGTTTGTGTCTTAACTTGGAGAAAGTTTGTAAGAAAACGCTTTTGGACATTCTCAAACTCTTTCCAAGTAGACTTTGAGATGCTCCCGCCCCACACTTCAACTCCATAAAAAAGAACCGGTGTCACCAATGCATCAAAAAGATACTTCTTGAGAACCCAACACTTGATGTTTCCCTCATGACACATGTTCTCAAATGCATAATATGATCTCTTTCCCACTTCCAAACGACGCATAGCACATTCATGCCACTTGTGATTGGATGGAACCTCAAGGCCAAGGTACTTAAATCTCTCAACAACTTCAAGTGTCTCGTTGTTGTACAAAATGCATGGCTTCTCCTTATGGTTGGTTTTCACAAGCATAACCTTTGTTTTGGATTCATTTACAATCAGCCCACTATGCAAGCAAAAGTTCTCAAGGACAACCATAAGCTTTTGTGCATCTTCTAAAGTGTGTGCTAGAAGCACTACATCATCCGCATACAACAAAAGCATGATTACCGCATTACAAATAGTGACCTCTTCAATGCCTTCTTCTTGCATAAAGTCAAGTACCATTTGTTCCAATTGATCGATGCATAGAACAAAGAGAGTTGGTGACAATGGACAGCCTTGTTTAACCCCAATAGTGCTTACAAAAATTTCTGAAATTTCTCTTCCCATGCGCAATTGACAAATCACCTTCTCATAGATTCGAGAAACGGCAAGCATAAACTCACTTGGCACTTGGAGTTCTTCCATCCTTCTCCACAAATTGTTACGTGGAATCATATCAAAGGCTTTCTTAAAGTCCACAAAACAACAATACAATCGCTTGCCTTTCAACCGACTTTCCTCCATGAGAACACGAAGAGTGACAAGATGATCAATGGTGCTATGGAATCGACGAAAACCCGCTTGTCCCTTTGCACGCTTGTCATTCTCTTCAACCCAATCACTCAATTTCATCTCCATTATGCACCCAAACAACTTTGCCATAAGAGACCCAAGCATTATAGTCCGGTAGTTGCTTACATTCTTTACATCCCCTCCTTTATGCAAAGGCTTAACCCAATTAGTACTCCAATCATAAGGCATACCATGTTGAAGTGCAAGGTTGAACATATCACACATCCACTCATGGGTAAAATCTCCCGTCCATTTGATTATCTCCGGCTTGATACCTTGAAGATCTCCCGCTTTCCGAGTGGCCAACTTTTCAAGCCCACCGCATACATCCTCAATAGTAAAAAAAGACGGCATACATAGGAGTGAACCATAAAATGACATTTTTTCAGTATTTGCTTGCTCATATAATTGCCTACAATGTGTGTACATATCCACTAGACTTAAGTTACCAAAATTCTCAACCCGCTTGCCTCTCAAGTTTCTCCAAAATCTTCCACATGCATGTGCCTTTTCTTGGACTTGAAATTCTTGTTGCATCTTCTTCTCTTCTTTTGAATCAATGCATTGTATGTATGCAAATGACTTTGATAGTTGTCTTTGTCCATAGTTGCATCAAGCTTTATCAAGGACTTTCGAGCATCTTGACATTCTTTATCAAACCACCTTTTGCGTGATCTATCTTTGTTGATACCATGGAGATGCTTTATGGCAAAGCATTCTTCCGCACAAGAACAAATAGCTTTCTTGAAAGCTTCCCGTTTAGTTTCCAATGGTGCATCACATTGAAGCTTTGTCATTCATAATTTTTTCTCAACCATTTCAATGTACATTGGTGCCCGTTTGAAATCCATACATAGTGATAACTTCTCTTTCCTTTGGCTGAGATTATCATGCTTAGTTGCTTCTCCACATGAAAGGTCAATACATAAGGTGCGATGGTCGGATTCCGGGGTCCATTGACCAAACATAAAACTCTTTATGCGATACATGATGGCTTCAGAGAGTAGCATATAGTCAATCACACTATCCCCATTATGTCTCCTATATGTAAATCCATTGGTTCCACTCCACAAAGATACACCATTGGCAATGAGCATACCCGTGCTATTACACATGTGTAAAAGTAACTTTCCATAGTGATCTGGCTCTTTCTCATCCATTTAAGTACGATCATACAAGTGAACTTCCTCCAACTCCCTTGAAATGTATGGCATATCAAATTGTTGAGTATCATGTTGCAATGTTTTTGTGCGAGCATTCATATCCCCAAATACAATAACATCACCTTCACCTCTGAAATAAGCAATGTCCTCTTCCAAATCAAAAAATGGTTGATCTCTATCCATGCAAGCATAAAAGGGAGAATCATGATGAGGAATGTAGCAACCGGCTACAAAAATGGGTGCTCTTTTTGGTGTCATAATTTTCAGCCATACATAACGTTTGTACTTGTCATCTTTCACAATTGATACAAAATCTTCCAATCCTTTCTTAACCATACATGCTAACCCTCCTGATCCTCTTTGTTGCTTGAGATTCTTTGACCACATCAATGAATGTACATTGTAATCCTCCAAGCTGTTAATCCTTTGTGTATCATGCTCCCACGTTTCAACAAGAAGTACAACATCGGCTTTGCTTGTTAGTTCATCAATGCCAACCCCCGCATTCCATGGGTATCCATTACAATTCCAAAAGCATATTTTCAATTGTAACTCGGTCTCATAGGTCACGCATCCCTATTCGCTTGAGAGACTTGCCTCCTCCTTGGGCACATTTTCTTCATGAGAGATCTCCTTTTTTTTATTATTCTTTTCCTCATATGCCTTGCGACGCATATTTTGTTGCTTAATAGTGCGATCATCACATACAAAACATTTTGTATCCCTCAAATAGAGAGAGAGAGAGAGAGAGAGAGAGAGAGAGAGAGGTGTGTGTAGGAGAGAGAGAGAGAAAGAGAGAGAGAGAGAGAGAGAGAGAGAGAGAGAGAGAGAGAGAGAGAGAGAGAGAGATAGAGAGAGGTGTGTGTGTGTATGTAGGAAAGAGAGAGAGAGAGAGAGAGAGAGAGAGAGAGAGAAGAAGAAGTGTGTGTGTGTGTAGGAAAGAGAGAGAGAGAGAAATATGTGTGTGTGTGTGTAGGAAATCAAAGAGAGAGAGAGAAACGTGTGTGTGTGTGTGTGTAAGAAACTAAAGAGAGAGAAAGAGAGTGATATATATATATATATATATATATATATATATATATATATATATATATATATATATATATATATATATATATATATATATATATATATATAGATAGAGAGAGAGAGAGAGAGAGAGAGAGAGAGAGAGAGGGAGGAAGGAAAATAGAGAGCGAGAGCGAGATCGAGAGAGAGAGAGAAATAGAAAGAGAGATAGCGAGAGCAAGAGAGGAGAGAGAGAGAGAGAGAGAGAGAGAGAGAGAGAGAGAGAGAGAGAGAAAATAGAGAGAGAGTGAGAGAGAAAGAGAAAGAGAGATAGCGAGAGCGAGATCGAGAGAGAGAGAGAAAGAGAGATCGAAAGAGAAAGAAAGAGAGATAGGGTACGTAGAGACGTAGAGAGAGAGAGAGAGAGAGAGAGAGAGAGAGAGAGAGAGAGAAATAGAGAGTGATATATATATATATATATATATATATATATATATATATATATATATATATATATATATATATATATATATAGAGAGAGAGAGAGAGAGAGAGAGAGAGAGAGAGAGTTAACTAGAGATAGCTACGGAGATGGATAGAGAGAGAGAGAGAGAGAGATAGTAGTAGATAGAGAAAGTCGGCGTGAAAGAGTTAGGTTGGCTGACCAATTGTGTGAAAAGGACAGAACTCTCTCTATCTCTCTCTCTCCCTCTAGAAGAAACTATGGAACTAAAAGAGGTAAAGAGGTTTTGTCCGCTACATGCATTGTCATGTACACCTGGGAGAGCACGTATGTGTCTACCCATATAGGATTTGACCAATAAAGACGAGATTTTGACCCGGTGGTCCTGATCTCCGTACACCTTTGGACCGAGGTGTACGGAGATCGGGCAAGGCTAGAGAATATGAGGTAGTTTACATTGTGAGGAGTATATATATTAAAACAACATTCATAATCATTGTAGATGGCAGTGTCATCAACTAACATGGAGGAAAAGATTGCATGCTCGTGCACGCTCTGCAAGTATCAAATCCTGTGCAAGTGTAAGATATGTAATGAGCATGTGCACCAGCACGGAGAGTTTGCTAGAGAAATCGTACAGAATCTACGATACGACTCCTACGGAACGGGCATTGATTTTTTCGATATAACAGCTACATCTGAGAGAGAGAGAAAAAGGATTATGTGTCAAGGTCCAACCAATATAGAGCCAAGGATGGAAGCAGAAAAGGGCTTACAGACAGAAGACGACGGCATGGAGGAGACGCTGGATGCCTTCTTCTAGACAAGCGAGGAGAACGCTAACGAAGCAACAGCAGAAGCGGTGCTTCTATCTCTTGAAGACATGTTGAGAAAGCTGTCACGTCAACCAATCTATGAAGGTGCCAAAATATCTATGCTTCGTACTTGTCTGACGTTTTTGAATCTGTAGTCAGTGTACGGGTGGTGAGATGCAAGCGTCACTGCTTTGCTTAGGTACGTAACTTACAAAAGAGATTTTTCGATTGCAACGGTGACGTGCTTGGGGAGCTTTTTAATTTAATGTGGCTTAAACAAGTTGTTGCGGGAGCAACTTCTCCTGGCTAGCAATAAAATGCCCCCCTCCAGGCGACTATTGACCTCGGTTGGCTTGGACTACAACTAGATTCATGCATGTCCAAATGATTGCATTCTTTTTCACAATGAATTTGCAGATTGTCTGTCGTGTCCTAAGTGCGGAGCAATGTGCTACAAACAAGATGCGGTTGGCGAGACAGTGCCAGCTAAAGTGTTGCGGCATTTTCTTATGATTCCGAGGATAAAAAGCATGTTTCGTTGTGGTTCCATTGCAGAGTTGATACGGTGGCATTCTACGAATAGATCCACTGACGCAACATTTAGGGTGCCCACTGATTCAAAGGCTTGGAGGCACATTGAAGTACCTGGCCACATTTTAAGAGTGAACCACAGAATTTGCGTTTGGGCATGGCAATGGATGGAGTCAATCCATTTGGCTTGAGAAGCTCGTCATGGAGCACTTGGCCAGTGTGCCTTATCAATTACAACCTCCTGCCGTGGCTTTCCATCAAGAAGGGTCATTTGATATTAGCCTTGATTGTACGTGGTAAGTTCAAGGCAAAAAACATGGATGCTTATCTAGCTCCACTAGTTGACGAGCTTCAGAAGTTATGGCATGGGATCAACATAGCAGATGCGGTTGAACCAGTAGGACAACAGTATGCAAGGATCCATGGACTTCTTATGTGGACTATGCATGATTGGCCAGGATACGGTGAAGCTTCTAGTAATGGTTCTTGATTTACAAAATTCTCGCTATTCGTAAGCACTTTGCCTTGGCCTGAATCATGCTTTAATATATGCAGGGCTTACAACTTCGGGATACGATGCATGTCCAATTTGCGGGTCGTCTTTGGATGTGCGCTATTCTGCCTCGCTTCAAAAGACAATTTATCAAGGCCACCACCGTTATGTTCCAGATGGCCATCACTTGCGCAAAGGTCAGCTTAGTCGCGTCGAATGTCGTCCTATGCATATACAAGAGTGGCGTTGCCGATGGGAGAAACATGAGGGGAAACCTGTTCCAGGAATGAAACGTTTGTCCATTCTCCATACGTTGCCGTACTGGGGTGATCTACTAATTAACCATTTGCTGAATCCAATGCATATATTCAAGAATGTGGGAGAGCTCCTCTGGAAGACAATCATGGGAATGAAAGACAATCGAGCTTCCCGGGATGATTTGCAGTCAGTTGAAAAGATGCCAGAGCTGTGGCCTTTCACCAATGCAGCAGGACAAACAAAGCTTCCAAGAGCGCCATGGGTATTGCTAAAAAGCGAGGAACAACAAGTCAAAAGGGTGATTTCAGAGTTCAGGACGCCAACAGGATATATGCGATGTCTCAAGACAACATTCACCTGTGACGATCAATTGTCAGGACAGAAATTGCACGACTGGCATAAGTTCTGGCATAAGTCGAGGCCTGTAAGTGTTTGTGTGAAGACGTTGATTTAAAATTAAGCTTAAAGTTGATTTAAACAAAGGTGTTCTGACGCTTTCTTTTACTTTCTTTGTGCAGGACTTTAGTATGATAGACCAGTATCCAGATCCCGCTTCTATGAGTGCAGATGCATTTATGGGCTTTGTCACACGGATGATGCCCAGTCAGATGGCTTCTACGTCTCTGTACTGGGTAGCCAGAGGCACGGGTACTACGGCTCCGGGCTTCACACCCGTCCTACCTAGGCACACCTCTCGACACACCGCTTAGCACACCTCGGACACCTTGGGGGGCACACGATCCTAGTGCCTCCAAGCTCTATACTGTACGGACAGATGGTTCTGTTGACATGGATAGATTCGGGACTGAGATGAGACAATGGGTTTGTCAGCTCGCACAGCTGTAGTTTTCGACCAGCATTCTGACGCCTTGGCGTGAGCAGGATCGCAACAAAATCAATTATATAGTGGAGACCATCATGAGAGAGTATCAGCCTGCTCCAGGTTCAGAGGATCTTCCGAGGAGGTGGATCAAGGGTGTTGCACGGGACACCGTGAAACATCGTCGAGATGCAGCTTGTCGGGCTTTTAGGACTAGCTCGTCGAAGCCTTTGGTCATCCCACACGAGACGTGGCAGCAGATCAGGGAGGATGAGCGGACAGCGGACACGCGGTTCAGACAGCAGCGTCAGGCCGTGGAGGTACAACAAATGACCAGGGGGACATCTCATCTTGGCAGCGGAAGCTTCGACACCTTTCGCTATGAGTTTGTGAGTTTCCAATCCAATCCTAGCTATGTCGTTTTTTTTAAACGCGATGAAACATGTATTCTTAATTACTTTGATTTTTGTATAAGCGCAGAATCTTGCAATGCATCGAGCCCCGATACGCCAGGAGGAGACAAATGGATATCGCAGAGGTATTTATGAAGTATTGAATGATCTTGCTGCCCGCAGGAGAGCCTGTAGACTAGGAGGCCTTAGAGTCTCGCTGATCGATTGAGGTGAGACGTTAATATGAGTGAGTTGATTTAATTAAATAAGTATATGTGAAGTAATATCAATACTAATTTTGTGACTTGTCCTATGTGCAAGTTGTGACGCGTAGTCATCAGTGGATTTCATATATATGTTTTGTGAGACATGCTTCTGTATCTCTTTTTTGTATAGACATGGTTATGGTTATTGTTCAGACATGGTTATGGTTATTGTTTAGACATGGTTATGGTTATTGTTCTTGTATAGACATGGTTATGGTTATTGTTTTGTTTATGGTTATGGTTATCATTATGGTTTTGATCAATATGGTTATGGTTATGGCCGGTTATGGTTTTAATTTGGTTATGGTTTTGCACAAAGTTCGTTTCATTTCTTTCATTTTCCTTAAATCTTATGTGAGATCCTACATGGATATCATGTATAGGTGTATATATATGGTTTTTTTTATAAAAGTTTATGTTAAAACGAAGGAAACTCTGCCGAAATTTCTGCGGGAGCACGGTTGATTTTGGTGCTGCTCGCTTTATTGGGCAGAGGACAGGCAATCTGGCTGTGGCTATGTCCACTTTTCACTGGGCACATGCCAGGCTGCCTGTTCTTTGCCCAATAATTTTTTTTTCTGATATGGTCATCGAAATATGCGTCGATAGGCACGTCGAAAACTTTGCCTTTCAACACGTATATCGACTCCTATTTGACGTTTTCACAGGGATGGGTATTTTCGATGCGTTTTTCCATGGATCGCGTCAAAACCTACGTCGAAGGCACCTTTTTTTGTTGTAGTGAAGTATTGGCAAGAATCATTATGGATATACAGGTTCTGGTTTGTTTTTGCTAAATGCATGCACACTAGGTGTTATGGGTCCTAGTGTTTAGCAAAGGCTGATTTGGAACGACATGCATATTCCTTAAGTTGTTGCTTATGAAGCATTTTGCACTCTAAGTGCAATATCTCTAGGAGATTACTTTTGGGTCTACTAATCACCAATAGAGGTCATGGCTCGGTTTGGGCGTTTGTGGATTTTTTCAAGTTAGCCACGATGGTTATTTCGGACATTGTTGATTCCTCACCAATGTTATACACTACTGTGATTCCCTGTTTACCAGTCATCTGGGACGACTGTCTGTAAACCGTGAGAAAAACACACCTCAGTACTGTCAGTTATCCAAGGGGATATGCAGATTACAAAGAGTAATCTTGTGTGGAAGGATAAGCAAAGTGTGTACGTTAGCACCAAGCGATCCAAGTAGTAAGCATTTATTGCTATTCTTGGAGTTTACTTACTATCAGTTAATGCATGTTGCGACTCGGTAGTCTCTTCATGTATAAGTCAGGTTCTCAACCTTGACACTCATTAGGGTGCGGTTGTTTACTGATGCAATTTGAGAACAAGTCAAGGACTTACACTTGGCTGATGATTTAGGTTAGCAAGTTACTTCACAGAAAGTGAAAAGCGGTACTCTTTCAGGTATATCTTTGTCGTGATAACTCGTTTAGTATGCTCATGTGCGTTCTAAATGGAGTCTACACTCTAGATGGTTACAAATGGACAACAATGTGGAAAATCAAGATGTTACTCTTGGTTTCATTGAACCTCCTGCAAAACCGTGTTTCGGTCAACCAAACAGCTGGATCCATGAAGGATGCCACTTGAGAGAACATTAGTGTTCTTAAGAAGAAACTTTCCACTTTTGTTTTCAAGGACGAAAACTCTTCTTAAGGGGGGAGTAATGTCAGGACACCGGCAAGGCCGGACAAGACAAGGGCAGGGCAGAGCTAGGCGGTGTGGAACAGGGAGTCCAACTAGGGAAAAGGGCCAGGGGCTTGCCTATTAAAAGGGTGGTTGGGTGGTGGACTCTCATACCCTAGTTCCCCTTGTCCTTTCAACAAGATTTTGGTCTAGGTCTTGAATTGCTAAAATAAATCTCGATCTCATTCATAGAGATTTCCATATCCTCCACATACACCAAATCCACCTCCTTGGATTCTTTTTCTCTGTTTCCTCTATATTCACCATGCCTTCCTCAAATTTTATTTACTTTGCTTTTTCATATGCTGGTGAGGGTTTCAGTAGGGTTTCCATTCACCATCAACCTTGTAGAAACATCAACTTAAGTTAGTTTGCAAATGATAATTAGCTTTAGTAGCTTCAAGCGTGTATCAATTCTAGTCGTATATCAACATTACAAGATACACTACTGATATTACGTCTCATAATACTAGTATGATAGTGCAACATATCAATACAATATTGTATCTTTTTGGTATAATATCCTTTAATACCTTGAATACAATGTTATAGTTAAGACATTTTAAGATATCCTAGCATTGATAACCAATATTATTAATGTGAAAACCTTCATCAATCTTATAATATATGATATGATACTTGTATGATGTGATATCATGCCAGCATGCTATCGTACATACCACTATTATGCGATATCATATCAATTTGATATCCATCGGTACCGTAAATGTTTTGGTACGACATTGTCTTGAATATTAATGATATGAAATCCTCTAATACTGGTATGCCATTGTAAGATATTTTCATCAGTTTGCACTAATATCATAACAATATATATTACAAGTTATCATACTGATAAATCATATATCAACAATACACAATATTACACATATCAAATATTGTAGCAATTGATACCATACCACTAATACATTGCTATCTCAACGTTGTCATACCAAAATCAACTCAAGACTACTTTTTGCAATGCATGAATTCCTTTCTCTTAGACATAGTCTCTCATTTTCATTCTCTAAGGACTTCTTTGCCTTTGTCATAAGTTTCAATCCCATATTTGTTCATGCCAGGCTACAATGCACCTTGCTCCTCTTGGAAATCTTGTTCCTTGCGGAGGCCCTGATCCTTGGGGAACCTCTAATCCTCTTTGGTTGGGGGTTTCTCAACAATATGAGGCGTCATATATAGGTGCATTTGTATTGTTTTATCCAAGAATTTGGGACTTTATAAGTATATTTGTTGAAGTCTATTTGACTTTGAACCAGCTTCACTCTAAATTATTTGATTGAGAGCAAAAATTAGTCTAACACATTTTCTTGGTTATGGTGCATCAACTTGAACCTACAATTCTCACTTGTATTTGGACATGCTATAGACATAAGGGGGTTAATTCTTCTATAGCAAGGATTGGTATTTAACATGGATCATGCTAGATCAATCTTTAATCGGCTACTTTTCCCTAACAGACAAGTGCACATAACAGAAGGCTTGGTATGCATGCATGTAGGGCAGTAGGAAAGCATGGCCCACATGATTGTACTGATGAATATTCACCCCACACATTTTACACAACAAGCATTACACAAATATATTAAGCAGCCAAAACTCTAGTAGGTAACTCCAAGTTTACAGGTTCGATAGTTTGATCCTTAATTGTGTGCCAAAGAAATCTTTAATCGGGTACTTTTCCAGGGTTGACAAGTGCACATAACACAAGGCTTGGTATGCATTTGTGTAGGGCAATAGGAAAGCATGTCCAACATGATTGTGATCATGAATCTTGACCCCACACACATTGCACACAACAAGCATTATGCAACTATGTTGAGCAGCTCAAACTTTGGTAGGTAGCTCCAAGTTTATAGGTATGACATGTTGATCGTCCACTAACACAAACTCGAAGTGTTGAGCCATGGTCTACTCAAGCTGCACACACTTTTTCAACTCCTTCCATAGCTAAAAATCTTAAGTGTTGAGCCATGGTGTGCTCAAGCTCCATGCACTTTTTCAACTCCTCTCATAGTCAAGAATGCTAGAATTGGTAAAATTTGCAATAAAAAATTGTAATATCTGTGATATTATAGCATACTCTTAGTATGATTTTATTATTGTTTCAACAAATTTTCTATAATATTGATACTTGATAGTGTTTATATTTGATACCCAACAAAATACTTGTGCCTTTCGTGAGGTGAGTTGTGCTTAATAAACTTTTTCTTGAAGGACTTTAAACAAACTGCCTACAGTAGCATCTCCTTGCAAGTGGTTTTGGATGGCCTCAAGAGCACCTTCTACCCATTGAAAGTATTTTTTGTTACAATGTTTGGTGCATGATTAGGCTTCTAGCACTGTGTAGATTAAATTTTTCATATAAATTTAATGATACTATTTATATTTGATACGCAACAAAATACTTGTGCCTTTTGTGAGGTGAGTTGTGCTTAGTAAACTTTTTCTTGAAGGACTTTAAACAAACCTCCTATAGTAGGGTCTCCTTGCAAGTGGTTTTGGGTGGCCTCAAGGGAACCTTCTACCCATTGAAAGTATATTTTCGTTGTAATGTTTGTTGCATACTTAGGCTTCTAACACTGTGTAGATTAAATTTTTCATATAAATTTGTGTCTTCATTAAGTAGTTCCTTGAGGTTGAAGAGAATTGCATCATTGTAAGTAGCTACAACCGTGTCTTTATTGCCTTGTACTAGCGTGATGGAGAAGCAGGTGTGGTGCTTTTGAATGCTTGAATAATATGTACCTTCTAATGATCTATCTTGCAGTCATTGTGAACATTGGTCACATTTTGTCTTTCAACCCATGCTAAATTTTTCCCGATATACCTGCTTGTAGAGAGAAGGCTTGGTAGTGCTCTGCCTTTATGGTTTTTAGGGTCACTTTCTTTTTTACACTACTACTTTGTTGAAACCTTCATCTAATCTAAAGGAAGAACATATAAGGCTTGGTAGTGCTCTGCCTTTATGGTTTTTAGGGTCACTTTCTTTTTTACACTACTACTTTGTTGAAACCTTCATCTAATCTAAAGGAAGAACATATAAGGCTTGGTAGTGCTCTGCCTTTATGGTTTTTAGGGTCACTTTCTTTTTTACACTACTACTTTGTTGAAACCTTCATCTAATCTAAAGGAAGAACATATAAGTCTATCAACTTCTTGACATCCTTCTCTATATGTTCTTGAACTTGTGCTCCCTTTGGTAATCCTCCTTTGTAGCGCAAAATGCCTTCCATGGCCCATCCAAATCCTTGGGTAAGAAAACCAAGTGATCGAGGGATTTTTTTTCTTTTGTCCCTCCATAACAGCCACCACATGATCTTGTCCTTTGGTAATCCTACTTTGTAGTGAAAGATGTCTTCCATGGTCCATCCACATCCTTTGGGTGAGAAAACCAAGTGATTGAGGGATGCTTTTTCATTTTTTTCCTCCAAAACACCCACCAAATGATCTTGTTAACCGGTTAGTAATCAGATGATCACAAATGCTCCACTTGTGATGTAGCCATCATACCTTCTTGGGGGATGTGGGACCACCATCGTGGCATATTTTCTTCCCTTGTGCCTCAAGATCTAGATACAAGAAATAACAAAGGAAAAAACGAAAAGAGCAAACATTTGAAGGTGGGAAGGTAGGTATTTTCACACAATGAAATGGTTTGAGAGGCATGATAGCTCACATGGTCTCACATGCATAAACATAATTTTAAGTTCTTAACATACTAGTTAATAACTATGCCAATGATAGAACATTCAAAGTTTAAAATGAGTTAGAAAATGGAGTGAGTTATTTGGAGTAAGTTTTTTTAATAAAAAAATTGGCCACTCTACCACTTAGTGGTCCCCAAATTCTAGTGCCGACTTCACAGTCAGCCAGCCTCCCAACAACCACCATAACCTCCACCATTATACCACACCTCCCTTACTCTGCTCCATGCCATTGATCACCCTCCCAACCACCACCACCATTGCCATCACCACAACTATCCTTTGTGGGCATATTAGGCCAAAGGATTCACTTGGCCCCTCATCCTCCCATGGGCACACTAGCTCTCTAGTCATCCTCCAATGTCATGCCCTCAATGCCACTTCAAGCTATCTTGTCCCACCACCTAAATTATGTCTACGCTACTCTCGATACCCCCCTATGAAAGTTGTAATACATTGTGAACATTGAGTAGCAAGAGAGGTCACAGGAAATCAATTTATCATTTCACACATAGTACTCATAGTCTCGGCCTTGTATCCTTCATTTTTATTAGCTTGTCTCCCTCTCTCTCTACAATCCCCCCAAACCCCACCCCACGCCTCGCTTGGTGAACTCCCCGACCCACCCACCTCTTGCCTCCCCATCTCATGCCCCTTGGAATGAGATGATCACTTAACAACTATTCCACGTTTAGAACTTCAAAGTCAAGTGCCAAATAGCAAATTAGATAGAATGAATAGAACCAGACTTTAGGTGACCACATGGGAAAATAGGTAATTGAACTGAATTAAAAGACTAGAGTTAGATGATAGAAAATGAGGCAATTGGAAATTAGATATTCATATTAATGAGTTCAGAAGTACAATTGATGCTATAGTGAATACTGAATTATAAGACAATAAAGAGCTCCAATGGTTCATGAATGGTAATCAAGCTATGCCAAAGGCCAATTGACCAACAACTAGATAGATAGATTGATTCCCAAAATTAAAGTAACAGGTCCTATTTATAGGGGCCCATATTGGGTTCTGATTGATTGTATGACCACACAATTATCAAGTAGTAGCCATTGGAGCTATTGGAAAATTGCCATACAATTATGAAGTAGTAAGTACTAGAAGTACTAGTAAATTTTCTTTTTAGAAGTTACTTGTAGGGGTAGGTTCCCATGATCTACATCTTCCTCCCCTTTCTTGAATTTTTGCATATTTCCCAAATTTTAGAATACTGGTCTAAAGTCAACACTTGCACTTAAGGTTTTGTTTTATTAGGACTTTCTTAAATGTGGCCTTTGTTTGGTACCTCTTGAAGAACTCTAGTTCAAACTTGAACTTGTGCGGTACTAGAGGTAGCATTCTCCTTCTACGTATGGCCTCCTACTCTAGTTGCTTCATTCTCTCTATGTGAGCATCTTCACTTCATATGGAATCAAAGCATGTGAGGTCTTTGTATTAGAAGCACATAACAGTTTATTACCTTTGGTGAATTGTGCCCTTGACACCATCTTTTGACATATGGACCCATTGTGGATCCATCTAGCTAGGTCTGACTGATTTTGAGTGACCTTGTCTTTGAACAAGACCTTAGTGATTTGATTTGACCCTAGTTTTGAACAAGACCTTAGACATTTCTCTGAATTGCGGTTAAGAGTTGGCTTTACTAGCAAGCTCCTACAACTACAACAACTCACCCGTATACTTGATTAGTAGATTGATTTGGTCTCTCCACTAGGCCATCATGTCTCAAAAGTTTCTCAAATTGTATTTTAGCTCTAATACTATGCTTTTATGTTCAGTGTCATTTAGAACTAACTTACAGACAACCCATAGTGCCTTGCTTTGTTCATACCATTCCCTGATTTGATCTACAATTTTGATGTAGTGCATTTGATTAGCAGGTTCATTGTAAATGGGATAGAGAGTTGAATAGAACTTGGATAGCTCATCATCCTTCATGGGAAGTGCATACATTGATACCTATGAGTCTAGTACTGCCTCAATGTAGTTGAGGATGATTTGATTCTTTTGTTGCATCACTTTTCAAAGGATTCTCACTAGATGGAAGAGGTTTTTGAGGGACTTCTCCTATTACCTTAGTGTCATTCTAGTCCTTGGACCTTGACTATTGGATGCATTATTCTCAAGGATACTCGTGACACCCATTACTCTAGCATCCTTTTGGCTATTTGCATCTTCAATAAAAGGGCTCTGATCTCTATTATGATACCTTGCTTGCATTTATATGCAGATTTATTACCCAATAACACTTTCAACTAGATCCTACTCTATGTAGTTAACTATTTAGTTGGGAGATTCACCAAAAGGTCATCTTGTGTCAAAATGAATTCAAGTATCTTGTCTAAGACCCAAACTATATTTGTATATTTTGGAAGGCTGCAAGTCCTTTGTTCATGATAACTAATATTCTTCCATTACTTGATCATGTGCTTTTCACCTATACATAACATTTGAAATCTTTTCGGATCCAAATAAGCATCATCCTTCTAAAGGAGCGTTCGGATCTAGAGTTCCTTCTCTCTACGTATCTATTTGCTCAGACTCAAACATTGATTTAAAAAACTTGTATGACATTGAATTCACCTTGATGGCCTTTACTTTGTAATTGCATATAATAGTCATCTATTGTTGGCCTTCAAGCCGCTGTGGTTTGGAGGCATCTCCTGCACTCCCTTTGTTTGTTTAGCCTCCGTGACTAGTCAGATGGGCCTTGAGAACTACCATGTGAGAACTTGGAAACAAACACATGCTCATCATCACTACCCAACCATATTATATATATCCCCTTGGACCTCTAGATTGTTAGCTATATATAGATAGGCCCTCATACTGCATGTGTGTCCTAGCTCTACCCTTGGCTCTGACATTACTCATTCCTTGGAGATTTTTTTTTGTCTTTGAAACAGAAGAGGTGATATATTTTGAAGAATACTAATGTTTTCCATAGTGGAACCTCTCACAAGTCCAACTTTCCATTGGATTGATACACAGTCTAGTAGGAGGTTCAATGAAACCAAGGAAAACATCTTTATTGTCTACATTCTTGTCCCTTTGCAAATGTTTGTGTGAGAGGTGACTAAATGAATGACCAATGTTTGAGACTTTTTAAAGGTGCTGGAACATGTAAAAATATCTTTTTCTCAACTTTCTATGAATGTGACTTGCCGACATATTTCATCAGCATAAATTAAGTCCTTGACTTGTTGTCATTCCTTGTCACTAGGAAACCCCACTCTAACTGGTGATTTGAGGTTGAAAACCTGACTTAAAAATGAGGGGACTACTAAACCTAGTTGCAATATGCTTTGCATCGTGATAAGCGAACTCCAAACACAGAGGTAATCTTTCTAATTAGATTGATTCTGCTAATGTACACTCTTAGCATATCCCCTATTACTAGATAAACACTTGCAAGCTACCCATCCATCTCTAGATGATGATTGCTAGTATTGAGTTGCGTTAAACATGGGTTCACTATAACTCACAAAATTGAAGTGTAATCCATATAATCTATATAAATTATGAACAACCAACTAGGTGAAAGAGTGGACCTACTTAGAATATTAGGCAATCTAGCTACAAGAACTCATATCGAGCCATCACCTCGTATGGTGGTTGGTAAACCTAGAAAATATCCCATGGAGATACTGCACTTGTGGTTCAACAAGCTTCATAAGCTATCACATTCATAAATTTGCATGGCATTCGAAATATTACTTTTCTAAACACTAGGGTCCATAACACCTAGTGTGCATGCATTTAGCAAAAACTTATCCAAATGTACATCTTTGTGACTATAGTTGCTAATGATTATGGCAGATGTACCGCACTCACCCGATCTGCTTATTTTTAATTTACAACCACATTGTTTTACATATACAAACAATGTTCATTCATTAACTCCGGACATAGGTTCTTTCATACAACCCTTCAAACATCACCAAAAAAATTCAAATAAGGCCTAATGGAAACAGTCCTATATTTTTTTAAAAATAAAAAATTTCCTTATGAGTTGCCGCTACCCGTGGACTTTCTCTATCTAACCAACATGCAAAGTATTTACTTATTTGCTAACCGCAATTTGTGCAACTTTTCCAATTGCTAACAACAAGGGAATCTCGCTACCATGAGGCATCTCGCTACCCGTGAGACATCTTGCTAACCACAAGGTATCTCACTAACTGCGAGAGATAAAAGGAGAGCCGATAACCTTAGCTTAATCTCTACTAACTGCTTGAACGATCTTGCTAATCATAAGGCATCTTGCTATCCACAAAAAAATTTCTCACTAACCGCAAGACATCTTACTAATTGTAAGGAAAAAAATATATTTTTCAACAATCCTTCTCTTTAAATGATTCTTTAAACATGATTAACCAACTCTTTATATCCAACAATTGATTCCTAACAATAATCAAAAAGTGACATCTTATCAAACAACTCTTTCACTACTCTACAAAAACATATGCTCATTTCTTGTGGTACAATCATGTTTCTTAGACGGTTTAAGGGAACTCCAATGCAAAATTATAAATTTGTCTTAGACGTATTTGACTACTTTCCATGTTGGAGGTTGGACGGCTTCAATTTCTTCCACAATTGATACCTCCGCTTGAGCTACGATTAGAGTAGTTGATACCTTCCTTTGCACCTTCCTTGGAGGTGGAATGACAAGAGAGTTCTTAGAGCTTTGTGTCACTCGCTTCAAGGCCATCGTATCACTGGAGAGAAGAGGAAAAGATTCACCATGAAAAGCAGAGTTATGGATTCCTTGCTTGTCGAGAAGATGGCTAGAGAGAGAGAGAAAGAGAACTCAATAATCTGAGGGACAACACGAGCCGGAGATAGAGATGAAGATGGGTTGAGGATAAGAGCTTGAGGGTGAGATCTTGTGGGAGAGAAGATACCTCCGGCGTCAAGGCAAGAGAGATTCGATTTCTTGAGAATTTTTGTGTGTGTATGTTGAAAGTGAAGGGAGAGGATTCTTTATATCACCTCTCAAGGCCAAGAGAGAGTGCTAAGAATAGCGAAAAACAGAGAGATAAGTTCACGCACTTTCACAACTATATAAAAATTATTTTAATTATTTATTTTATGGGAACACATCCCGATGCGCAATTTTGAGACTCTAATTTTAGGAGAAGCTTGGCTTCCAAGAAAGGAAGCTTTAATCTTGACTTACTTTCTTTGCCTTCCTAAAAATACTCCTTCTTTTCTAAAAGCACTCTTTCTTTCTTAAAACTACTCCTTTCCTAAAACTTAGCCTAAAATTTCTCCTTCTTTCTTAAGAGTCAAGTCTTATCTTTAGATATAATTTTGAGGCTTAAGTTTCCCATATCAACCTATTGTTTCAAGTAAATAAGGGTCATAATTAGTAGTTCTAGAGCAAAGTAAATGAAATAGTTTTTATTGAAAAATGCTGGGTACATTACATTGTAATCTTAATAAGTCATACTAGGTATCCAATAATTTTTTATCACTAAAATTGTTCTTGATACTACATGCTCAAAATGATCTAGTAAATGAATTTGATTAGCACCTAGGGACTCTCATGACACATGAGAAATAGGTGCTAGTGTTAATCCAAAGACTAACATTTTCCTTATGTGGAATATTTTGTATATAATGATGTCAAGCAATATGTCATCCATTAAGTATGAGATGTACTTTTGTGTGGAGGTAAGTGAAAACACTCAACAATATGAGTGAGAGGGATCCTTATAAACTTTTCTCTTCACATTGGCTAAACCAAACTCCACAAGTCCTAGACCATGTTGTACGCCTTATCACTGACAACATGTGCCCAAAAAAACAATCACCACCTTGAAGGACTATGACCATTTAAATAGGGGGTGAACCCTCCATTTAGGAAAAGGAACATTTTATAAAGGTGGTATTTGATATACCGCCACTGGTCATATATCTGAAGAGCAACGTGGATGAAAGAATTCTAGTACATGCATCCCACTTTCAAAGGTCAAGGGGAATTTTCAAACCTCAAAGGTACATTATCAAAATTCCAGCCTCAAAAGGCCCAATATTGCTTTGACCTGTTAAACATTAAAAGTAAATCTTAGTGAAGATTAAAAAATATTTAAATGATAACCTTTGGTGTTTCCTTGGCAATTTAAACCCTTTGGTTAGATTCTCAAAGTGACAAACCATTAGGTAACTAAGAACAACATATGTTACAACTTACGGTGCTGCCAATAGTGATTGTCAGCCCTTGTGAAAGTGAATCCCCTTGGTAGTTGATAAATTATTTCCTTAAAAGCACAAGTGTGAAGAGGCCAATCAATGAACATCAGAGTGATTTATCATTAGCTAGGTCATACCTCTGAAAATACCACTCCTATAGACACAATTAGTGCTATAGACTACATAAGAGATCCTCTCAAGTTGGAATCTTATTCACAATTGGATCTTTGAAATAATCATATATCCTCATGAAAAGAAGAGAAAGATTCTTAAAACAAAAAAGAAGGTAGCCATACTAGGTACTGTTTGGTTTTTGAAACAAGAGATTGCCTGCACCTTGAGGCTCTTTTAGCAGATTCATTTTATTCCATGAACTAGTTGCTATCTACTACAAACGAAAATAATCATTTGTAGTGCATGCACCTTGTGCATATATCCAATGATATACAATTTTTGCTGATGCATTGAGATGCAATGAGAAAAAGCAAAGATACTAGCCTCAATCGCTATTGAGTAAAAGGTCACGACTATAGGTAGCTCATGCAATAGTGTCACAATAGGGAATCATTAAATAAAAATCATTGGAAACAAGCAAGATCTTACCTTGTCTTAAAGAAGCATGTGAGTCCGATACATGTGGACATCATAGTGAGGGGAGTCCACCATGACCATTAGGCAGATAATGAATTTCTTGACTGAGTAACTAGAGTTATGTAGGAAGTGTAAACAATGATTGAGTGGAGTTCATCCCACCTTATTGGCACACCATGCATGCAAATCACAAAAATAGAGTGATAAGTCCTTGGCTACCAAGGGTCCAAGACGGTCTCAATAGCTTGAGCCGATCCCATAAGTGCATTGCACAATCTTTACTAGCATGGATACATCACAATTTGATGTATCCATACATAAAATGTGAGCTTATATCCCACTATAACCATTTTCCCAAACTGTGTACTTTTCCTTGATCCTAGTCAATGAACAATACGTTGGCATGGGGTAGAAGCCTTGCTTCTTGTGATGGCCTTCAAAGCATTTTTCTTTGCAAAGCAAAATATAATTTCCTATTTAAAAGAGAAAAAGACATATACAAGAGTAAAACTTAAAATTTGATGAATTTGGAAATCTTTGCAATATATAGTAAGTACTGACTCAAATTTGTTAAGCTTTGGATCCAAGGATTTCATAGACATGATCACGAACTCCTGAAAATGTTACTATCATTGGGTGATCACACATGAAAATCACGTGATCACATTAAATATTAACGTAACCCTCTTGGTAACCTGTAACAACCACTTTTGATAAACCCACCATGCTTTTTAGTTTTCTTGGTGCCTGGCCGCTGGGCTTTTTTATTTTCTCATCGAGTCCTTCAAAAAAATAAAAAAACCCGACGGAACCTTTTGTATATAGTAAAACTCTACTATCTTTGGTATTTTAACTCCCTAGGGAGTGTATCCTAACACCAGGTACAATTATTTCTCCTTGCAAGTTGAGCTAAGGTTACGAGTCACATGTCCTATTTTTGGGCTAAGCATGAGTCTTGGCATGGTAATCACTTCTTAAAAAATTAAAATCCTTGACATAAAACAAAGGTACGATACCAAAAAAAATGGAATCTCATAAAAGTCATGCTCATTGTGATGAAGCCACTGGTCCATAAAGGGACTGAAGTTGGTTTTAGAAGATGAGCATATTTCAAATATGAGTTGTTAGTTAAGGGTTGGATGCCATTTACTAGTGTATTGGGTATGTAAAGATCTTTGAAGTCTTGCATTTTACACCATCATAGGTTTTAATTGATGTATATTATTTATCACTACACAATATGAGAGCTACAATCCTTAATTGGATGGAAATAGATTTTATAAATTCAATTGAATGTATAAGGGGGCTACAATCCTTGATTGGGTAACAATAGTCCTCAAGTGTGTAATTATATTGAAGATATCATAGTTTTGTTTGATGCATAATTTTAGATAGAGAGTGCATTGTGTATTGAAAAATGCTATTGATGCATGAGGTTGAAATCATACAAATTGCTACTTCTGTTTGTGTTTTGCAAAAGATTATCATTGTGTCAATGTCTAAGGTAATTATTTGATGTTGCATGTGGAAAAAACTAAAAAAATACCTCAAACCACTACATATAGACAATGAGTTGTTTTTAAATGTGTCTTATTGCCTGCAAATCACAGAGTACGTAAAAGTAATCATCAAGTGTGAATTGCATTGAGAAATTCATAGTTTTTTTAATGTATAATGTTAGATAGAGAGTGCATTGCAAATCGCACAATGTGTTTAAATCTAATTGCTTTATTAATGAAGTTTTAAGTTTAAAGATATGTCAAAAAGTAAAGAATTGTTTTTATTGGTAAACACAAAGTTCTTATGCCTTCATCTATTAATGCAAGCAATGGAACATAATGCCAATACAAGTGGTACGAAGTCAGAGAGTAAAAAAAGGCCCCCAAAAATGAGTGGAAATTTTCTCATAACATATTTGGTCAATATCAAGAGTGGAAATGTAAATTTTGCTTCATAAAAAAACAGGCAGGGCTCCACACATTAGGGACCATTTTTTGGGTAGCTTTAAAAAGAGTTGTCGTAAATGCGTTCATACTTAGGCACTTGTAGTTGCGAATCGTCTAAGAGAAAATATTGCAAAGAACGATGGCAATGAACAAAGGGTAGGGGAATTTGTTATGGATGCATGTCAAGAGGAGCCGTAGCCAATTACCAATGATAATGACCTTGTGGTGACACCAATGAATACTGCACAACATCATGTACAAGGAGATACTATACCAAACAATGTTACTTCTGAGCGCAATGAGGTTGAGCTTGGGAAAATGGAACAAAGATCATTGCACCAAATCTTTCAAATGTTGATGCTAGAAGAGGCACAAAATGCACTTGCAAAAGAAATTTTTTTCATTGGGAGTGCATTAATCATGGTTGATAGCCATCATTAGAACCATGCATGGAAGAAAATCAGTGAGTACGGTCAAGGACTTTCAACCCCTTCGTATCGCACGATACGAAATGATCTCTTGGAAAAATGTTACGCCGAAGTAAAAGTACGTGTTTGCAAAATAGTTTTTGGGAATATTGCTCACTTTCAGGATGCGCAATCAGTGACAGTTGGTCAAACATTCAAAGAAGACCATTGATCGATTTTATGCTAGTTTGTCCAAGGTTTTGAACCACTTAAGGGCCCAATTTACAAAAGAAATTACATGTTTGTCCTTCCAAGCTGCTTTGCCTCCCAAACCATAGTGTGTGGGAGCTTCTCTGGCCCCAGTTTTGCCCTCTTGTCTATAGGACGATCCCATTGCAGCTTGTTTGCCCTTTTCCTGTATGGCCCACTTCCACTCCACATCTACCATGTTGCCTCCACGATAGATCCTATCTAGATTTGCAACCCACTGACTCCGTACACTTGATTGCTTGCTTTTCAAATTAATTTTAATGTAGTCCTTCAACCATTGTGCTGAAAAATGCTCATTGTGTGTATTTGGGAATCAAGCATCCAATGTTTCTTTGATGTAATCTTCAAAATTACCAAAAAAGTTCTTATATGTCAAGTGTATAATAATCTGAAGATGGAATCAAAACACCGTACTCTGTGCAATACCAAAGTCTAGTTTACCGCCATACTTTAGTTTGTAGTAGTGCCCATGTGTGTCTAGCACTGGTGCATAAGTATCCTCATCCTCTACATTTGGGGAGGCTCTAAAATAGATGACTCCATCCCCCCCCCCCCCCACTACCAAAACAAGCAAAGCCACAAGATCCCCCACCGCTCCACCTCTCTCGGTGCTAGCTTCCCTGAGAGACGAACATCGACGAGTGCTGCTAGAAGCCTAGAAGACATTTGTCGAGCAGCTATGGACTTTCGATGATGCTCGGGTGAAACGTGAGTGGAATGGAGTGGCATGGATCCTTATGATGGAAGGGGATTGGGGCCCTGCGACGGAAGGAAGTAGGTTGATAAGAAGGGACCGTAGAAGAAGGTACCATCGATGCAAGGCTCTGGATGTAGGGAATCCCTCCTTGGCTCCCCCATGGTGTGGTCTACTGAGAAAGACAATAGGCCGCAAGCTGCTTTGGAGTGTAGTGGCCAAACAATCCCTCTGACAAATGGAGGTACTCGTCTATCAAAGAGAGTGCACGCCAAAGTTTTGGATCTACCACCAACGAAGTAACCTGGGGAGATGGACTAGCACCTCCGTAGGTGTAGGAAGGCCGTGCTTGCTAATAAAAAAGAGAAATCTACACTCATGCTCACAAAAAACTAGCTACAAATAAGATTAATTTCAATGCTTGGACTTATTTCCTGAAGACTTGGTCCCGGGGACTCCACTATGTAAAAATTTCATGTAGAATGTGCAAACAAGAGGTATTTAAATAATCCCTTACTCCTATATTTTTGAGTATTATAAGTATCCCTTATATATTCATTTTTGTAAAAAAACTAGCCCTTATGTATCAAAATTTTCACGTTCGCAATTAAAAACCCCTTTATGTAAGTACATTTTTTTGTAAATGTTCCTAATTATAAAACTCTTATTTTGTTCACACGTGCTATCTTACATATCTCCTATTGGATGCCCCGGGGACTCGGTACCATTCGAGGCAACATCCATCCTGGATGGGAGCCCATCTGGATGTGAACCAATCAAAAGAAGAATACGATGGTTTCTCCCCACTAGATGGTCTCTTGTCTGACATCTACTTGATAAGTATCAGTACTAGTGCTATATGTAGTTTTCTGCCCTCTACATGTCTACATCCAATCCTCTCTCTACACCTAAACATACATATTCATAAACCCCTGTCTATCTCTCTCTATATCTACCCCTCTCTCTCTCTCTCAATGAAGAAAATCCATGCATTGTATACAACAATGAGTAACTTGAAGTGGTAGATAGCTTCAAATACCTTTGACTTGAGGTTCCATCCAATCATAAATGGAAGGATTGTGCAATGCATCGCTTGGAAGCCGGAAAGAGGGCTTATTATGCATTTGAGAACATGTGCAATGCTAGAGAGATCAAGTGTTGGGCTTTCAAAAAGTACCTCTTTGACACATTGGTGACACTGGTTCTTCTTTATGGAGTGGAGGTGTGGGGTGGTCTCGGGAAGTCTACTTGGAAAGAGTTTGAGAATGTCCAAAAGTGTTTTCTCACCAAATTTCTCCAAGTCAAGACACAAAAACCCTACATGCTCTTTTTCTTGAGTCCGGATCTCTTCCCATTGAGGTCTTGGGCATGCAAAGGATTGTGAAATACATGCTTAAGACACAACGTAGCACTTTGTATTGACTTCCTAGAAGCGCATATGAAACAAGTCAAAAGGTCCAAAAGACATGCAAGAGCAAATTACTAATTTCAGGGTCGATGCTTGACATCAAGAAATGATTTGGAAGATGGATGCATGTCACTTGGTCAAGGATGCATCGATCAACTCCCAAGTTAATGAGGCCTTCTTACAATGCCAATATATCACGGCTTGGGAGAAATCCAGAGGTTCTCGCTTCAGCCATTACACCACACACATTGCCCCAAGCTACAAATTTCACTTCTTCTCCGAAAGAGGTAACCGAACCCATCCTTACATCCTTGAGCCCATCAGATTGAGTGCAATCTGCACCATTGCCTCCATTTGTCTTAGCTCCCATTCTCTATGCTGCGAGATAGGACGTTGGGGCACTGGCGAGGAGTCTCATCGACTTTGCACCTTATGCCCTTGTCAACTGCACGAGAGTGAGTACCACACTACTTGAGTGCTCAACTTTTGACCACATTAGGTCCTCTTTTCCGCATATATTCAACCTTGAGCTCTCCCTACGTACCTTCCTCTCCCAACCACGATGTGGACTCTCTATTGCGACGCTCATTTCAACCAGTTTTGAGCATTGAGAGTCACTTATGACCTCCACTCACACCACGTGACATGTTCATTTGGTCCCATAGGTCATATTTGACCTCCGAGGATGATAATAGAACTATCTCTCTCTCTCTCTCTCTCTCTCTCTCTCTCTCTCTCTCTCTATTTATCTAGTGTACAGAGAGGGTAGAGACAGATAGAGATTAAAGCTTCTGTTACTACTTCTATTAGCCTTCAAAAAAATGCACACAAGTAACTACACTCGTGGCTTAGAATACTGTTGGCACCGGTTTCTATTGAGCTTGTTAATAGCTCAATAATGGTTAGGCCGTAGGCAAGTCTAAAAAGACTCCACTATTAAGACCATAGTTCTCGATGGTGTCCCCCGAACCTTATAAATAGGCATGCCAATCGAGATAATAAATCCCACACCCAGTTACCCTATTGCAATGAACAACTCCAACCTTTTATAGATTAGAGGAGTGCATCTCTTATTAGGTTGAGAAGAAGGAAACCTAAGCTCTAATCACTAACAATCTATCTCTACTCTCTCTCTCTCTCTCTCTCTCTCTCTCTCTCTCTCTCTTTTCCTCTCCCTATCTCTATCTCGCTCCCTCTCTACTCTCTCTCTCTCCTATCTTTCTCTCCCTCTCTCTTTCTACTCTCTACCTTTCTATCCCTCTTTTCCTCTCTATCTCTCTTTTCCTCCCTCTCCCTCTCTCTCTCTCTCTCTCTCTCTCTCTCTCTCTTTCCCTCTATCTCTATCCTTTCTCTATTCCTCTCTATCTCTCCTTCTCTATCTCTCTCCCCCTCTCTTTACTTATCTACTCTCTTTCTCTCTCCCTCTCCCTCTCTACTCTCTTTATCTCTCTCCATGTCCCTCTCTACTCTCTCTATCCCTCCCTATTTCTCTCTCCCTCTCTCCCTCTCTCCTTCTCTATCTCTTTATCTCTCCCTCTTTCCCTCTCTTTCTCTACTCTTCCTCTCTCCCTCTCTATCTCTCTTTCCCTATCCCTCTCTACTCTCTCTCTCTCTCTCTCTCTCTCTCTCTCTCTCTCTCTCTCTCTCTATCCCCCTCTCTATCTCTACTATCTCTATACTCTTTCTCTCCCTCTCCGTCTTTCTCTATCTCCTTCTCTCTCCCTCTGTATCCCTCTCCTCTCTCTCTCTCTCTCTCTCTCTCTCTCTCTCTCTCTCTCTCTCTCTCTCTCTCTCTCTCTCTCTCTCTCTCTCTACCTCATATTCCCTCTCCACTATATCTATTCAAACAAAAAAAAAATTCTTTTTATTAATCCTCTATATCTCACTATTCTTCCTCTTCTTCCCTCCCTTACTTCTCTCTCTCTCTCTCTCTCTCTCTCTACTTTCCTCTCTCCATTCCATTCTTTTTATCTACTCTTTTTTTTGCTCTATTTTTTCTACTCTAATATTTCTCTTTTTCTATTCTAATCTTTCTATTTTCTATTATAATCTTTAACTATTTTACACAATCACAAACAAACTTAATCTACTCTAATATACATTAAAAAACAAAGTGTCATTTTTGAAGTCTACAATGGCCATGGAGAGATTAACGTATTCTACCCAAAAAACCTATAGCAAAGATCATAAACCCTAATCCCTATTCAATCATACAGGAAAATGGACGAGGTATGTGCACTTTCTCTATCTCTTATTGTTTTAATATTTATGCATGTGTGTGTGTGTGTGTGGAATATAATAGGGACAAAGGGTGGGAGGTATGTGTTTACCTTGACTTGTAGAGGCAGTTGATGATTAGATTGAACGTCCAAAGTAGATCGCGGTAAGGCCCCCTCTCTGAAAACTCCTTTGAAAGCGGTGGTGCAACCAAAGTCTGTCAACCCTAGAAGAGGGAAAAAGCAGTGGTATGTATGCTAACAGATGCATGGTGGCGTGCTACAACAAGTGTGGGAGGACTGAGCAGGAAAGTGGCAGTGGAGATGTATGATTTATGTGGTTGTTTTTGGCCAAAAGGGCTAAAAGGGCCTGACATGGTGGCAGATGAAGGATATCCAAAGTGCTGGTTTTTGGTTTGGGAATGTAGATCTTGAAGTGATGGGTGAGCTGATCTAGATGGATCGCCAAAGGGAGCTACAAACTGCAAGATATTGAAGTTTGAAGCCGGAGTTCATTGCAGATCTGAGACGGACATGACAAGCGATTCCATGTGGTCAGGGTAGGTTTTATCATATGGATTTCTAGAGCTCAATTTGTGGAGTATGCCGGTGCATTTAGATAATCATTTGGAGTTACAAACGTCAAGATACTAGCAATTAAAATTTCACAGGGGACCGGGTCTATGCCAGTTTGACTGCTTCAAGAATTGTGCTATCTGAGGTTTTTGGAGCCTTGCCAGGGTTTGTACATATTCTATAGAATGCAGAGGCCATAGGAAGTGAAAATGCATCAATCAAATCCCAGATCATGAAAACATATCAAGTTGAATCTTGTGCCAGCTGCTGCCGACACAGTGTGGCTACGGATGCCTTTTTTTTGGATTGGGCTACGTCATTTGAGGGCCTATAAAAGTCAAAAAGCATCGGAGTTGATTTGGGTTAAAGCTAGAAACCTCATTTGCAGGTTGGAATTTATGGCTTGTCAATTGGACTTTCAAGCCTTAGAGGGCTGTCAGTGAAAGGAGGGAGAGAAAAAGTGTTTTTTTGGTAGTTCTCATAATCATGAAAATTGGAGTTTGGAGGACTTTGGGGGCGGATCACTCTCAAAACACCACGTGGTGGGGCACATAAGCCACATGCAAGAAGGTCTTCTATAATCTCACACTTTATATAGTGGAGAAGGAAGGACCATAATCATCAATTGAGGCGTGGATCTCAGGTGTGGCTTGACGATGGCGGTTGACCATGGGGCGTTTCTCTTGCACTGTGCAGCTAGTCTTGTGGCAATTTTGGGCTCATGGCAAGCGGCACTGTGGACAGTGCAGGTTTTTGATGGTATACCTTGGGCGGCACTGTCTCCTAATGTGGCATGGTCAATGGGCCTCATTTAGGTGCCCAACAATATTGAGAAGCAAGTGGGCGAGCACCGACGGCGCCATCGGTGCCCTTCCTAAGGTGTGTTTGTGTGATGGCTTGGGACTCAAGGAAGGGGTGCCAAGAATAGAAACTAAGGTGTGCTTCACATCATGCAAGCTAGCCAAAATTACAAGAGTGCCCTCACATGTAGTGGATGAGCCAAAAATAGCTTGGAGTTGGTAAAAAAAGAAAGGGCAGTTGCGCATGCCCATGGAGGGCAAAATATTTTGTAGCTTGGTGGAGTTCACACGAAGGAAAGTAGGGAGAAAAGGAAGGGAGATCGCACGAAGCGGTAGGGGAGGAGAGAAAGATTTGTGCTCAAGCTTGGCATAATCAAAAGGATCCCAACTCTTCCCAAGTGCTGTCGACACCCTTGCCCCAATTTTCTTTTGCTATCTCTCTGCTCTATTGTGCGTCTATTTTTTCTGCATTGGTGTGACACTTGGGTGCCCCAAACATCGTGCAGTGGCGGTGCAAAGAGGGAGAAATATAGTGCAGTTGTGTGGGGGTGTTGTGTGTAGTCATGATTGGAAGTGTGCGGTGTGAATTTGAGCTATCCAAGCTGTGTTAGGTTGCACACTTGCAAGGTGTAGTGGGGTGAATCTGAGAGGAGTGGGGTCTAGTGAATGCACTAGGATATAGAGAGGCATATTTGTTGTGTTTTTGGATGCGTTCCCATTCCCTATCTCCATCTTTTGGTGCCCCCATTGAGGACGGTGGTGATTGCTCCCATTTGAAGGCAAAGCTGTGGTGAAGAGAAGATATAGTGTAAGATGGCGTGGATGGGTTTTTGTACTTTCACTGGGGAATGTGCTTTATGTTGGACTATTACAAAAGCCTCGTTTGACCAAATGAGTGTCACCTTTCTCATACCAAGCATGAGGAGATTGATTCAACCCATACAAAGCCTTCTTATATCTTCACACTTTGTCCTCTTGTCCTTTCTTGACAAAACCGCGAGGCTGCGTTACATAGACATCCTCAAAAATGTCACCATTCAAGAAAGCAGTAACAATGTTTGATTGATGTACATCCCAATCAAAATGAGCAGCCAATGCACATAGAAACAAACAGTAGTCATACGACAAGTGAGAGAAAAAGTTTCTTCATAATTTATGACTTTTTGCTGCACATAACCTTTTACAACAAGTCGAGACTTATGGCAATCAACCTCACCATCCAGCTTGCGTTTCAACTTGTAAACCCTCTTTGTACCAATGGACGTTTTCCCAGGAGGCAATCACCTAAAGTCCATGTGTCATTTTTTATAAGTGCATTATATTCCAATTGCATGGCAGCCATCCAATTTTTTGAATTCTGTGCTTCATCGAAAGATAGAGGTTCCTCAACATCATGTAGGCTAGACACAACCAAAGCATAACAATCTGATTCATAAGATGCATGGTGATGTTAGGACTTTTTTGGAATAAGTGATTGCACAAATGTACAGACACATGCATGGTGCATCAAATAAAGAATTGTCCATTTTCTAGAGCTTGGTGGTTACGTGGGGCTCACATGTATACAAGCAGAACAATGTGTACATAGTACATAGATTTTCATTTTTACCAGTATCATTGTGTTTTTTTGTAATAATGAGGAATTGGTAGAGCGTAAAAATTATCAAGGAAGCTAATAGTGGGCCGATGACATGGGGTAAGCAGGTGCGTCAGATGACATCCAGTGGCGTCAGGAGGTTGAATGGGGTCAAGACTTGCACATGGAAAAGTGAGGACACAAGTGCGTCAGATGACATCCAGTGGCGTCAGGATGTCGAATGGGGTCAAGACTTGCACATGGAAAAGTGAGGACACAAGTGCGTCAGATGACATCCAGTGGCGTCAGGATGTCGAATGGGGTCAAGACTTGCACATGGACAAGTGAGGACACAACGGGAATGTTTTCTTGTGATGATTATGGAGAAAGGTCATCATGAGAACTATATTTGGGGGCCACTTCACGTGATTGCGGGATGCATTATTGAGAAAAGTTGAGTGCCACGTGTGCGGATGGATGTAGAAGGGTAACCAAAACGCACTGCGTGGCCATTTTTTGACCTGTTCGAGGTCCGTTTGAGGTCAATCAAAAGGCCAAAGGTTCCCAAGGGATAAAGTGAAGTGTAGATGCTGAAAAACCTGAGAAAAAACCAGAAAAAAACGTGGAGAGAAGAGGAGGAACAGCCGCAACTCAATTTTTGCTGTTTTTGGAGGTTGTTTTAGCCATAAACTGCTCATTCGAGGTCAGATTTGAGCACTTTGATATTGTGGTCTAGGGTTTCTGGCCGTTCCGGACGCAATGGAACTATCCATTTTGCCAAATTCCTCAATTTTTTTTTGCTGTTTTGGCTGTGTAAGTTTATCTGACATATTTCATCCGTATTGTGTGAGCTACTTGCCCCATTGGTGTTGTCCCAAGCTCAATTGTATCTAAACATAAGAAATATTACTCTTTTGAGCTGAGTTTTTTGGGTGTGTGTGTGTGTGTGTATGTCTCTATGTTGAGTGGGTAAATGGATAGTCTCTCTCCTCTCACTCCATCGGTGTGTTCCCTGTCTCGGCTAGGTGGGTTGTGTAAGCCGAGTGGTTCCCTATAGTGTGTGTGTGTATTATCCCAAGAGTGTGTCTCGGCTGATTATAGAGGTGTAGTGTGTGTTTTCATCCCGCTCACATTCTTTTGGCGCTACCATGGAGGATCTTCTTTGAGTACCTTCAGCTTCACGATTACAGGTTATAGGTTACTGGTGATTCACAAAGGTACAGGTAGCTGGAGTAGAGATATATACTGGCAAGTGGGAGTCACTTGCAGTCGCCGTGGGTATACATCATTTGGTGCCTATTTTGAGAACATTGTGTTCTGTTGTATGTTACTTGTGGATACTACCATTGTGCGCCTTTGTGGAGCCATACTTGGTTTTATTTGGTAGTCCCAACCATTTCAGAGACTTGGTTTGGAAGATAGTCATTTCTGAGACTTGACTCTACGAGATTTGCATAAGCCTTCGTGAGAGGGTTGTGGTGAGGTTTTATTGAGCCGGGGGATTCTCGAGTGTGAGATCCTTTCGATGATACAGGTGGCTAGAGCACCCTTTTCATGATCGCGTCATAGGCTATGTACTAGTGATTCCTACTTGATGCTTGGGTACCATTGTTGCTAGGTTATGCATAAATATACAATCTATATTTTGGGTTTTTACTGCTCTAATTTTGGGGAAACTCTGCCAAAATTATTCCAAGTTGTGATGGCTGGGTTTTTGGTCTTTTGAGCCAATTATGTTGTTATGCTGCATGGATGGATTTTAATGGATAACCACAACGGACCTCAATTCACTCCTTTTCATTTTGCACAAAGAATCCCGATGTATGTTCATGTGAACGGGAATAATTTTTACCAGCAGCGCATAGTTTTTATGTTTAGGCCAAGAAGATTAAGAGAGATACTGGAATCTCCTTTGCATGTTGTTATTCCGATGATTAACTATGAAAACTCATTTGATGTGCATGTGTTCATCCTTTTCTAAACGCTTGAGCTCCATTGAAGTTCTGCACTACAAGAGGGTATTCATATTAGCGACGCTCACACAGCGGCGCTCAAAAAAAAAAATTTCCCGGCGTCGCTATGAGCGTCACAAATTTACTTGTAAATTTGCGACGCTCATAGCGACGCCGACTGGGCTAAAAAAATAACAGAGAGCGCCCAAAAACTTAGATCTCAGATCTGAGTTTTTCGGCGCCCTCAAGCAAGGAGCAGGTAACGGTCTCCCTCTCTCTCTCTCTCTCTCTCTCTTTCTTCTACACACACACACACACACACACGAGGAGAGGAAGGAGAGCCAGGTATGCTCCTTCCCTCTCCTCACTCTCATGTTCCCTTCCCCTCTTTCTCTCTCCCTCTCTCGCTCTCTCTCTCTCTCTCTCACACACACACACACACACACACACATAGTGTTTTTGAGAGAGAGAGAGAGAGAGAGAGAGAGAGAGAGAGAGAGAGAGAGAGAGAGAGAGAGAGAGAGAGAGAGAGAGTACAAACATAAACAAAAACGCACACACACATACATAAACAAAGAATGCACACACACATTGAGAGAGGAAAAGAGAGAGAGAGCATGCATAAACAAAAAACGCACACATTGAGAGAGGAAAAGAGAGAGAGAACATGCATAAACAAAAAACGCACACATTGAGAGAGGAAAAGAGAGATGCATAAACAAAAAAACGCACACACATTGAGAGAGAAAGAGAGAGAAACTAATTTAACATCGTAGGAAACTAATTAAAATTAAAAGACCTAAAGATCTAGCCGACGAGGAGTTGAACTCAAGACCTATTATTCAAGAGGGAAATGGCATAACCAATCTATCATACTTGGCATGGGTGATAGAAAGGTTATACCATTTATCTCTTTTTATTGGCACACACATCCACACACGCGCACACACACACACAAGAAGAAGAGAGTTATAACGTCGTAGGAAACTATCCACACACATCCACACACACGCACAAGAAGAAGAGAGTTATAACGTCGTAGGAAACTATCCTAAAAGACGTTAAAGATTAGGTTAGATGTAGACTTACTTTAAATTAGATTTAGGTTTATTTAAGTTAAATTAGATTAGATTTAGGTTTATTTTTAATTAGATTTACGTTTATTTACGCTAGATTTAGATTTACGTTATATTAGATTAGATTTAGGTCTCCATAGACTGTGATGCCTGCATGAAGCGGGTGAAGAAAGCCCTCAATGGAATATAGGGTATTGCTGCCTTCACTCATGGTGGGCTCCGTCGATCCAAAAGTACTGGTGAAATGTCTTCAAAAGATAGGGAAGAAGGTGGATCTTCAGGGTGGCAAGAGTCACTACATCCCCGACACAATGACCATCTAGACAACCTCTAGTCATTCAATAGCAACTTCAAAGTTAGTAACAAGAGCAAGAACGGTCTAAAGGGCCAATTGCTGTCGTCAGATGTGGATGGAGATGAGGCAGCGTCACCGCCGGAAGTTAACTCTCACATCTTTAGTGATGAGAATGCCAACTCTTGCCGAGTTATGTGAAAAATTATGTGTTAAATCAGTTTTAAGGTTCTTATAATCCATGTTAGTTTAGTTCTTTGTTTTTAATATAACATAATTTACGTTAGATTTAGATTTATGTTATATTAGATTAGACTTAGGTTTATTTAGGTTTACCCACACACACACACACACACACACACACACACACACACACACACACACACACACACAAGAAGAAGAGAGTTTTAACGTCGTAGGAAACTATCCCAAAAGACGTTAAAGATTATGTTAGATGTAGACTTACGTTAAATTAGATTTAGGTTTATTTTTAGTTAGATTTACGTTGTGAGCGGGATGAAAACACACACAGCGCCTCTATAACGACCCGACACACACTCTTGGAATGATACACACACACACACACTATGGGGCACCACTCGGTTTACACAACACACCTGGCCGAGACAGGGAACACACCTCTGGAGTGAGAGGAGAGAGACTATCCACTTGCCCACTCCACACAGACACACACACACACATACACACCCAAAAAACTCAGCTCAAAAGAGGAGAATTTCTGATGTTTAGATACAATTGAGCTTGGGCCAACACCAATGGGGCAAACAGCTCACACAATATGGGTAAAAGATACCAGATACAATCACAAATTGGAGAAGAAGCTTCACTCACCGGAGAAGATTACACAGAAAAACAGTAGAAAAAGAGTGAGGAATTTGGCAAAATGGACAGCGCCATCGCGTCCGGAACGGCCCAAAACCCCAGTCTACAATGTCAAAGTGCTCAAATCCGACATCGGATGAGCAGTTTACGGCCAAAACAGGCTCCAAAAACCCAAAAAACACACCTGCGGCTGTTCCTCCTCTCTTCTCCACGTTTTTTCTGGTCTTCTCTCAGTTTTTTCAGTTCCCACACTTAGCTTTTTTAGTTGGGCACCCTTGGCCGTTTAGATGACCTCAAACGGACCCCGAACAGGCCAAAAACTGACCTCGCAGTGCATAGTTGTCACCTTTTTGCATCATTCGCACACCTGGCACTCAGCTTTTTTCCAATAATGCATCTCGCCACCACGTGAAGTGGCCCCAAAAAGTGGTCCTAATAATGACCTTTCTGCATAACTCTCACAAGAAAACACCCACGTTGTGTCCGTCCTCATCCGCGTGCAAATATTGACCTCGTTCGCCCTCCTGACGCCACTAGATGCCATCTGACGCACCTGCTGACCTCACGTCGTCGACCCGCGGATAGCTTCCTTGAGAAGTTTTACGCGCTACCAACTCCTCCTTATTGTAGAAAAACACAATGGTACTAGTAACGATGAAAATCGATGCACTATGTACATGGTGTCCTACCTGTACACATGTGGGCCCCACGTAACCACCTGGCTCCGGAAAATGGGCAATACTTTATTTGATGCACCATGCATGGGTATGTACATATGCACAATCCCTTGCTCCAAAAAACTCCTGACATAATTTGCCCATCCCCTAGCCTGCTAGATCATTCATGATCAGCAGCAGCAAAGAGCGATATGAGACTCGCCGCATCACATGTCTCCTCATCCTTCACCAACATTGCTTGCTCCACAGACAGTTCATCTTGCTCCACCATCATCAATCTAGCATGATACAATTTAAGACGCAATCCATTTACCCTTGACTTATGTAGAACACCATCCAGGTTAGCCAGCTGATATGTGCCATTTGGAAAACACTCTACTATCTTGAAAGGGCCTTCCCACTTAATTTGAAACTTCTTTTGGAAGGTGTTGTCCAGCTTACTGTTGTAGCGCAAAACCAAGTCATGTTTCTTGATACCCTTACTTTTGACCTTTTCATTTATCTTTGTCAAAGCCTTATCCTGCATCTGCCCATAATGCTCCAATGCGCTCATCCTATCCAACTGGACCTCTTGTAACTGCAAGAGCCTCTCTTTGAATGCATCACTAGGCGGCCCAAGCAACTTCTCTAACATCTTGACCGTAGGCAACTCTACCTCCACAAGCAATAGTGCTTCCTTTCCATACACCAAATGAAATGGAGTAAACCCTGTACCTGTCTTCACCGAAGTACGGTAAGCCCATAATGCACTAGGCAATTCCAAATCCCAATTCTTTCCTTGGTGCTCTGTCACTTTCGAAAGAATCTGTACCAACTCACCATTGAATCTTTCATTCAAGCCATTACACTGCGGGTAATAAGGAGTGGTATGCTGGTGCCTAATCTTCATCTTTGCACATAAAAAATCTAGCAGTTTAGCTCTAAAGCTAGGCCCCTTATCTGAAAGTAACTCCAGTGGCACCCCAAACTTGCAACAGATTTCATCATACACAAATTTTGCCACATCCTTTGCAGTGATCTGTTTTACTGCTATAGCCTCTGCCCATCTAGAGAGATAGTCCACTGCCGTCAAAATATAGATTTTGCCCCTGCTTGTGATAGGTAACGGGCCTATTGCATCAATTCCCCACTTTTCAAACACATCAAACGCCATAATGGTTTTTCGTAGCTCTGGCTTCAACACTCTCTTCCCAAATGCTTGACACCTATTGCAAGACCTACACCAATGGTGAACATCCTTGTGCAAACTAGGCCATACATACCCCTCTTGCAAAATCTTATGCAAGGTGATCTTTAGAGCAAAATGGCCACCACATGCGCCTTCGTGATTCTCTTCCAACACTCTGTAAAGCTCCTCCCGCCAAGGTACACGTCTCAACACGAGATCAGCCCCTTTCATGTATAAGACATCACCAATCAATTTGTACCTATATGCTCTACGCACAAAGCCATACTTCTTAGACTTCTGAATCTCCTTTGGAATGATTCCTGTTAGCAAAAACTCCTCTTCTTGAGCCAAACTTTCCCGGCCATGATAAAGAGGTAAAGTGGTCCTCAACACAAATAGCTCCCCAATCATGCCTTGAGCTGCTTCATGTGCCTCTCCATTTAGAGCACGTTCAATGTGTCTGATACTCCATGCTTCAAACTTTTTTAACAAGCCTTTAATTCTGAAGCACATTTCCTTCAATGAGGTGTTCTTGCTCTTCCACACACCCAACACTTGCTTCACCACTAACAAGGCATCACCTTTTATGCTCAACCTTCGAACCCCATGCTTCAAACAAATGTGTAATCCGGCTTCCAATGTAGCATATTCAGCCTCATTGTTACTATGAGCATCAAATTTGAACCCTCTCTTGCATACTAGCTTCCCCTCTGGATCATAAAGTGCTATACCCCCTGAAGCTGCATCATGGCTCTTTCTGTATGAACCATCAAAGAACAACACATGTGCATTGCTGATCTGTGGCACTTCTTCAACTACCTTTCTCACCACCTCTTCCTTAACAATAAGGGGATTCTCCTTGTAGGTCAACAAATCAGCTAGGGTAGCCCTTGTACTATCTTCCACTAGAAAAGAGAACTCAAACTCTTGCAGCTCAATTACCCATTTCTTCACCACATTTGACATGTTAATACCATTAATTAACTGTGGCAAAAAGGCATAACTCGTCAAGAAAACAAAAGGCCGTGGTAGCAAGTAATGACGAAATCGTCGACAAGCAAATATTACACTAGCCATCACTAGCTCTACTTCCGATAACTTTCTCTCCGCTACCAACTTCACTCGGCTTGCACAATACACTGGCCTCATATAATGGCTGCCCTTCCCCTTTTGCAATAGCATGGCTCCAACGGCATCATCCCCTACTGATGGATTTACATAAAAAACTTTCTCCCAATCAGGAGCCTGCATGGCTGACAACCCCCCTAACACCTCTTTCACCTCTTGAAACACTTCTTCACACTTGTCATCCCATTGCAATGGATCATGCTTTGCCACTTGCTGTAATGGATAAAGAAGCTGCGAAGACAATGGAATAAACCGTGCCATGTATTTCACTTTGTGTATAAAGGTTGCCAATTGCTTCGTACTCATAGGTGATGGAAGAAGAATAATAGACTTAACCTTATCTGGATCAGCCTCAATGCCATTTTCTGACACCATATGGCCCAATAACTTCACCCTTGGCTGTGCTAGATGACATTTCTTTGGATTTAGTTGTCCTCCACATTCATCATATCGAGCCAATACCATCTGCAACTTCTCATGATGCTCAGCCCTACTGCTATAGACACAGAAGTCGTCCATAAAAGCCTTAACACAACTACCAATGAATGGTTCCAACACCCAATTTGCTCTTTCTTGATAGAAAGATGGTCCATTTGACAACCCAAATGGCAATACTGTGTAGCAATAGCAGCCCCATGGCGTAATAAAAGTTGTCTTTGTGCGGTCTTTAAGAGCAATCTTCAATTGAAAATAGCCTGAAAAACCATCACACACACTGTACCTCTCATAACCTGCCACTGAATCCAAGATCTGATCGATGAATGGAAGAGGATATGGGTTCTTCTTAGTGGCTGCATTTAAGGGTTTAAAATCCACACAAATTCTCCACTTCCCATCCTTCTTTGGACTGACTACAACTGGACTCACCCATTCTGTGGTCTCCACTGGAACTATGAACCCTGCCTTCAATAACTTGTCCACCTCTACCCGCAAGGCTTCCATTTGCTCTTGACCCATCCTTCTTAGCCTTTGCCGCACTGGCTTAGCACCTTCTTTCAGCTCTATATGCATCTCTTCACCCTTGAACCCTCTGATCTCTTCATATGAAGTAATGAACAAATCAGGAAAACTAGCCAGCATATGCAAATATATATCCTTCTCCATAGCTGAGAGGTCTCCACTGATCATTTGTGTCATCAATTCCTGCTTCTTTGACAACTCAACCTTGGTTTGCATCAGCCCTTCAATCACTTCATAAGGCCCTTCACTTTCATCTTCAACTTCCTTCGCAAATGCGACTAAACCAATCTCCTGGATTTCTTTGTCCATCAAAAGAAATGCAACATCAGCATCCTCATCACTGCTGGTAGTGCTATCACTATCCTCATCTGTCACCGTGGAAGAGTCTTCATCACTAGACTCATCCTCATCTTCATAAAGCTCCTCTAATCGTTTCCTTGTGTCCATATTATAAAGCTTCTTGGTACCTGTCTTTCCATAGAGGCTAATCGTACCATGTCGCCAATCTTGAACAGCTCCCACTGCACGTAACCATGGTCTGCCCAGTATAATAGGATATGCTCCCAACCCTGCTGGCATCACATGAAAATCAACCACTGCCTTTGCATCATATGCCTCCACTTCTAAGCTCTTTACAACACCCAAGCATTTTACTTTTTGATGGTTTGCCAATCTGATCCGAAAACCTGACACCCCAGCCACTGTGAGACCCATCTTCTCAACGCATGAGTGTGTTATGACGCATATTTGGGCTCCGCCATCCACATAACCTTGTCCCAAATTTTTCCTTTTATGCCACACATCTACTATTGGACAAATGTCTGGTAGCTCGTCCATTGCCAACACCTTCATTGAACCTCTCTCTGGCTCCTTCTCCATTGGGTTAACCATCCTCTTCCACTGTCGCTTTAGCTTAGGCACCATCTCTATAAGCTGCCCAAAAGTAACATCTGCCTTCCTGCTCGTCAGATCCTCCTTCAAGTCATAGCTTAATTGCCCATCCCCTAGTGGAAAATCTGAAACATGAAACTTTCGACGAGCTCTCCTTTTCCTCTTGGCCTTGACATCCTCGCCTTCATGGCTCTTTCCTTTCTTCTTACTAGGACCTGGGGCACTTCTTCCTTCCTTTTCCTCTGTGGTCCTCTTCCCAATAGGCATCACTAGTGTATCCTCTAGCTTTGATGCCTTCTCCAAGGTGACTACACTTAGCACTTTTGTCTTCCCTTTTTCCTCCTGGGTCAGTCCACTGGTTCCTTCGTCTCCCTTAATTTCGATGCCATAATCATTTGACCTAGTTAGCACCTGTCTTGGCAATGGATACATGTCTCCCCCCATCCTTGGTGGCTTATCACATTGCGGGCTGATGTGACCCAACTCTCCACAATTATAACATGTGGGCGTCTGCCTCCAAAACCTACTATTACTTTGTCCAGCACCATTCCTAGGTCTTTCTTCACCTGCTGGCTGATTTGCAAACCGCCCTCGACCTCGATTATTTCCCACTTGACCTAGCATGTTTAGGCTGAGATTCTTCATCAAATCAACCACTTGCCTCATGTCTTGCCTTAGGCCATCATCTTGCACTGCTGTAGTGACCACTGCTGGCATAACCTGAGTAGTAACAGGAACCACTGGTTCATGATGAACCCCTGACATGCGCCCTTGTAAAGACTCTATAGGCTGAAATTCAGACCTCATTGGCAAAGACTCCACCCCTAACTGGCTCATTTTCCTCAGCTTCCACTCTTTGTTCCTTGCTACCTCTAGTGCATCTTCATATGTCCTAGGCTTCTTTAGCTCCACTCTCCAACGTATATTCTCCCAAAGACCAGCCAAGAACCTGTCCTTCTTCATCATGTCAGGCGGGGGTACCTGTGGTGCTAAAGCCTTGCACATTCGCTCCCATGCCAATGAAAACTTACGTATGTACGCATCTACTGGCTCACCTTCCTTTTGCACCAAAGCCTGTACTTCTTGCCACACTTTGTCAGGGTCTTCTATCTTCACAAACTCCACTTCCAATCCATGCCTTAGATTGTCCCAACTCAATCTTATAGGTGGATCAGCCATACGCAACTCCTCTTCAAATGCTTTGGACCAAGCTCGTGCATCACTCTTCAAACAAATTTGGAGAAGGCGTAACATTTGCGTAGGGTCATGAATCTGGTTGCTAATGCAGGCAACCTCCATCTTTTCCAAAAATTCTTCCACATCTTCATCACTTCTTCCATGAAACTCGGGATAAGAGAAAGCCATGGCTACCCAAATTATGATGCTTTGAGAACCCCTTCAAACACACGTGCAAGAACCCAAAACTTTTCACTTCCCAATCCCTAGAAACTTCAATGGAGCTCAACTTTAGATAAGAACAAACACATGCACATCAAATGAGTTTTCATAGTTGATCATCGGAATGACAACAGGCAAAGGACATTCCAGGATCTCTCTCAATCTTCTTGGCCCAAACATAAAGACTATGCGCTGCTGGAAAAAGATCTTCCTGGACACATGAACATTAATCTGAATTCTTTGAGTTAAATGAAAAGGAGTGAACTGAGGGCCATTTTGATCATCCATTAAAGCCAACCATGAAGCTCCCAAGAAGGCACACCTGACTCAACCTCTGATTTTGCCAAAATTTCAGCAGCATAACAGCATAAATGGCTCAAAATACCAAAAAACCAGCCATCATAACTTGGGAAAATTTCGACAGAGTTTCCCCAGAAGTAGAGCAGTAGGAACCCAAAATATAGACTGTCTATGTACGCATAGACTGTCAACAATAGAACCCGAGCATCAAGTAGGACTCACTAGTACATAGCCTATGGCGAGGTCACGAAAAGGGTGCTCCAGCTACCTGTATCACCGAAAGGATCTCCACATTTGAGAATCCCCCAGCTCAATAAAAACCTCACGCTATCGACCCTCACACGAAAGCTAATGCAAATCGCGTATAGTCAAGTCTCAGAAATGACTATCTTCCAGACCAAGTCTCAGAAATGGCTGGGACTGCCAAATAAAACCATATATGGCTCCACAAAGGCGTACAATGGCAGTTTCCACAAGTAACGTACAATCCAACAGACAATGCGCTCAAATAGGCGCCAAGTGATGCATTCCCACAACAGCTGCAAGTGACATCACTGTACTCCAGCTACCTGTACCTGTGTGAATCAACTGTACCTGTCCCTGTCCCTGTTCCTGTAACCTGTAACCTGTAACCTGTAATCTGCAACCTGCAACCTGTAATCCCGAAGCTCGAAGCAGAAGGTACTCGAAGAAGATCCTCAGTGGGGGCGCCAAAAGAATGTGAGCGGGATGAAAACACACACAGCGCCTCTATAACGACCCGACACACACTCTTGGAATGATACACACACACACTATGGGGCACCACTCGGTTTACACAACACACCTGGCCGAGACAGGGAACACACCTCTGGAGTGAGAGGAGAGAGACTATCCACTTGCCCACTCCACACAGACACACACACACACACACACACCCAAAAAACTCAGCTCAAAAGAGGAGAATTTCTGATGTTTAGATACAATTGAGCTTGGGCCAACACCAATGGGGCAAACAGCTCACACAATATGGGTAAAAGATACCAGATACAATCACAAATTGGAGAAGAAGCTTCACTCACCGGAGAAGATTACACAGAAAAACAGCAGAAAAAGAGTGAGGAATTTGGCAAAATGGACAGCGCCATCGCGTCCGGAACGGCCCAAAACCCCAGTCTACAATGTCAAAGTGCTCAAATCCGACATCGGATGAGCAGTTTACGGCCAAAACAGGCTCCAAAAACCCAAAAAACACACCTGCGGCTGTTCCTCCTCTCTTCTCCACGTTTTTTCTGGTCTTCTCTCAGTTTTTTCAGTTTCCACACTTAGCTTTATTAGTTGGGCACCCTTGGCCTTTTAGATGACCTCAAACGGACCCCGAACAGGCCAAAAACTGACCTCGCAGTGCATAGTTGTCACCTTTTTGCATCATTCGCACACCTGGCACTCAGCTTTTTTCCAATAATGCATCTCGCCACCACGTGAAGTGGCCCCAAAAAGTGGTCCTAATAATGACCTTTCTGCATAACTCTCACAAGAAAACACCCACGTTGTGTCCGTCCTCATCCGCGTGCAAATATTGACCTCGTTCGCCCTCCTGACGCCACTAGATGCCATCTGACGCACCTGCTGACCTCACGTCGTCGACCCGCGGATAGCTTCCTCGAGAAGTTTTACGCGCTACCAACTCCTCCTTATTGTAGAAAAACACAATGGTACTAGTAACGATGAAAATCGATGCACTATGTACATGGTGTCCTACCTGTACACATGTGGGCCCCACGTAACCACCTGGCTCTGGAAAATGGGCAATACTTTATTTGATGCACCATGCATGGGTATGTACATATGCACAATCCCTTGCTCCAAAAAACTCCTGACAACGTTTATTTAGATTTACGCTTATTTATGTTAGATCGAGTCCACACAAGAATTACTTACGGTTTAGGGTTTAGAGTTAGACGAACAATGAAAAGATCTACTGTGAAAGGATGTTAAGATGCTGTGAAGTGCTACAGCTAGAGAAGAGGCAAAGGGGTTTTGTCCACTACATGCAGTATCATGTAGACATGGGTCTGTAGATTTCTTGTACCCACAAATATGGGTATTGACCAATAAAGACGAGATTATAACCCGGTGGTTCTGATCTCCATGCACCTCTAGACCGAGGTGTGAGGGGATTGGACATGACTAGAGAATGTGAGGTAAAGAGAGAGAGAGAGAGAGAGAGAGAGAGATAAGACGAAGAATGCCAATAGAATATTAAATTTGTTGTCCAGGTTATAAGATTTTTATCCTCATTATGAGTAGTGACGAGGATGTGGAACCGTCCAACCGAAACACCTATCTCTCAACGAGGGTCTTATGTCCTTGTAATCAATGCAAGCATGCTGTGCGACGGACAAGACGTGTTTCTTTGTAGCACGTTCGCAAATTTGGCGAGTTCGATCCATCTATTATAGATCGAGTTGTTGCCAATTATAACTCGTCGGACTCTGACGCTGGCCAACAAGCAGCAATCTTGCAACCCAATAGACGTGTTCGCAGGCGCTTTGGTCAAGCAGCATATGTGAGGCCACAAGATGTAGCCTCTGACAGCTCGGGGGATGATCATGCCGAGCACATTCCCAACGAGGCAATGTTTGAGCCCGAGATTGATGAAATGATCGAGACGATCATGGATTCAGAAAGGCTTATCTATGATGATATGAAAAGTGAAGCTGATACGCCATTGTATAATGGAGCACGTATGTCTAGATTGAAAGCACTTCTGGTTCTTCTCAACATGCAGGCAAAGTTTGGATGGAGTGACACTAGCGTCACAACGCTTTTCAGGTGATCTATTACAATTAGTTTACTTTAATAAAACTCTAAATGTATAATGATCTGATAGATTTTTACACGACTGTATCGTATTTTTATGTTGTGTAGATTGCTTAAAGAGCACATACTGCTAGCTGACAATGTGATGCCAGATTCCCGAGATGAAGCAAGAAAGATTTTGCAAAACTTGGGGATGGATTACAATTCTATCCACGCTTGTCCTAATGACTGCATTCTTTTCAGAGGGGAATACATAGACATGGAGAAGTGTCCGAAATGTGATTCCGAAAGATATCGAGTAGATCTCCACGGGACAAAAATTCCACAAAAGGTTTTGCGACGTTTTCCTTTGCTTCCTCGCATCAAGCATTTCTTCGAATGTAAGTCCATGGCCGCCCTAGCATCATGGCATGAGGAGAATAAATCTTCGGATGGTGTGCTACGAATTCCTGCAGATTGCGCAGCCTGGAAACATATAGATGGAACATGGTCGGATTTTGCCAGGGAAGCTGGAAATTTGCGCTTAGGCCTGGATATGGATGGCGTAAATCCATTTGGTCAAAGATCAAAATCTTACAGTGTATAGCCCGTTGTCATCGTCAACTACAACATTCCCCCGTGGTTGACTACGAAGAAGGGGCACCTATGGCTAAGCTCCGAACGTGTTTTACTAAAGAAGGAAAGCTTACCGGTTTGAAGTCACACGATTGGCATAAAATGTGTCAGGTACGTTCATAGTAGACTTTAATATCATTGCATAAAATGTGGACTTTAATATCATTGTTGCACATACTTTACAGTTTATTTTATCGGTTGACATTGAGGGACGTTTGTCTCTCGACATCCGTAACACAATCTACAAACTTGCAAAGCTGGTGCAATGGATCTCACAAAAGGAGATCAACGTAGACTCCATACCATTCACCAAACTAAATGCTGCGGAGCTTGTGTGCATGTTTGAGAAACATTTTCCTACTACCATGCTAACCATTCAGGTGCATCTTCTTGTTCACATAGTTGATGAGGTGGAAATAGCTGGCACAGTTCATTCTAGATGGATGTTCTTCTTAGAAGGTTTCATGAAAACGCTTAAGAGATATGTGCGTCAAAAGGCACGTCCGGAGGGTAGCATGGCAGAAGGTTGGTTGGTATCAGAGTCCCTAGTGTACATTGAAGAGTGGCTAGACGGATTTGATAAAGCCCGGGACACGCTATGGCGAACCATAGATGATGAGCGCATATCTGGGATTGTCATGTGCAATCTCGGTGTTGAGAAGAAGATGACGGAAGATATAGAGGCTAAAATCAACCGATTTTGCATGCTTCACAATCCAGTGATGCAAAAGTGGATTTCACAATATGAGGATGCAAAGCAAGAGCGACAAAGGGCACGAATCGAGTGGAGACGGGGAAGACGACCACCGATGCACTATCCGACGGTTCTGGAGAGCCTACCAACCTTCATGAGCTTAAGATGGTTGCACAACAAATTGAAAAGCGCACAACAATGCGGTGACGAAGTGACTGAGGAAGAGTGGGAGTACTCTCGGGGTTGCGCGACCAAGGTAAGTTTGCAATGTACGACTAGCTAGTGACTTTATTTCTAAACGTTTGAACGGCCCCTCATAATCTTTGTTCGTTGTAGTATAAGTCATACAAAGCAGCATGGTGTAAAGGTCGACATTTTAGGGTGGAACGAATCGACAAAAAGCGTTTCACTCAAGATTGTGAAATCATGGCAAAATTTGAACAGTCTAGTTGACGACGTTCCTCTGATGCAGATCCTGTGGTAGCAGAACTCACTTACTTCGGCACGCTGCAAGAGATTTTGAGGATCGATTACAGAGGATTTTTTGTCGACTTGTTCGATGTGCAATGGTTCAAGATAATCATGGAGGGTCGCAACGCTACTGTGCGTAGAGGAGAGTCTGGTTTTCTTGAGGTGGATTCTACTACAAAATGGACTGACCTAAGAGACACTTTCGTACTACCCGAGCATTGTGAACAAGTAAGTATGTAAATAGTTAACATCCCCCTTTTACAAGTTATGTGCTTGAAAGCTCTCATGTAAGTTATGTGGCTCTGGTAGGTAATATTTCATCCTACAAAGTCTACATCAAACTGGTGGTACGTCATAGAGGTAGCCCCTCGTAGTGCAAGGACGTATGAAGGTTACCATGTGCCAATCACAACGACATCAATGGAGGAGATCAGAGAAGATGCTCAATCAGAAGCCGCTGTGGTGGTGCCAGACGAGCATCAAGATGCTACTACTCTATATGGGGTGCACCGAAGCAGAGACAGTGGTACGTGGATGATGAGGAGTTTCTTTCTTCTTTGTCACCGCAGCAGAGACACTGGTACGTGGAGCGTCATCGCTCTAGCGCATCATCGCGCGTTCCTACTCCATCCGCATCTCCCTCTCTTTCGGAGCATTCGACGCGCTCCAAAGCTTCGGCGTCGACGAGACGAGCTTCACACTCGTCTAGACACCGGCGCTCTAGTGGTGGTGGTGGCGGTTGTTGTGGGGATTCCACCACCGATGCCTCCAAACCGCCTCGTGTTCGACGAGGCTCTTTACCCTCCCCTTCTTTGCCCGCCCCCACACCAGCCACAACATCGCCATCTACGCCAGGTTTTGCACGGCTGACTGTTCCTAGAAGCTACACACCTCTACCTACTCCGCCAGGAGCCACCCCACTCGACACTCCTCGCTTCGGGGCCCAGACGCCGGTGGAGACACCTGACGTCCGTACCCCCATCGACACGCCGCTAGAGACCCCTGCCGAGACACCCAGGTTCACGCGTCACCGGCCAGAGGGCTTGCCTTACTCCGTCGACTTCAGCGGTGGCATCATCATGGATGATGACGGCAAGAAGGTGTTCTCGCGCATGCGTGGTCTTTGCTCTCAGCTGTTTAGACACTACATACTAAACAAATGGAGTGAAGTACCAAGTGATTTAAAAAACAGAGTCATCAGCATACTTCATGATGAGTTTCCCGTTCCAACACGGGATCAGCGCTTCAATGAAGACCTGATGAAGATTCGAATGCACGAATACTGCAAACACAAGCGTTCCGAAGTGCAAAAAGCAATCAAGCATGGGTGGAACAGGCCAGATTGGCTGGCCAAGGAAGATTGGAAGAATGCGAAGAAAGCAGCGCGCGAGAATCCCGACAAGTGGAAGCAACAAAAGGATGCAGCCAGAGCGCGAGTAGAGGCAAGGAGCTCGCACCACTTGGGGAGCGGTGGATGGGAATCATTTGAGGCCGATTTTGTAAGTGTTTTTGCATTGCTCTTTATGTTCGATAGTTTAGGGTTTATGAGTTTTTTAATTCTAACATAATGAAATCTTTGTATGTTTTGACAGTGGTCGATGACAGGACGTGATCCATCACCGTACGAGCGCGAGTACGCAGGCAGGAAGGGCTTAAACGCCCTGATGGACATTCTCAGTTCTCGCGGCGGCATGGTTAGTATTAGGGTTTACTCTTTTCTATTTTTTGTATTGTTTTATAAATGTCGTTATATGTTTATACTTACTGAAAGCTGTCTTATTGTCTTTTTTTGCAGAATCCAACAGATACGCCGCTTGGACGCGATGAGACGTCTGACTAGACGACGTCAGTTTAGCCGTAGCTAGATAGCATTAGTTTAGGGTTTCTCATAGCTTATGTATCATGAGACGGATTTTATATGTCTTTTTGAACCATGTATATTATTACATTTGTCACCGCAGTTCATTTTGCCAATCAATTCTTTATGCCTATGATGTGTACAATTGTCAATTTTACGCTTGTCAATTTTGCAAACAATGCGTCTTGTGGGTGACTATTTTGGGTCTATTATCTACCCTTGCACTTTTTTTAAAAAGTGAATCAAGTACAATATGGTCGATGGGTGGCAGGGCATTCAATGCCCTGTCACCAAAAAAAAATTCTCTCGGGCGTCGCTATAACCGTCGCTATTTATGGCTCTGTAGCGTCGCTATGAGCGTCGCTATAGACTTCTGTGTAAACGTCGCTATAACCGTCGCTATGATCGTCGCTATGAGCGTCTCTATATAGCGACGCTCATAGCGACGCATATAGCGACGCTCTCGTAGCGATGCTATTAGCGACGGTTGTAGCGACGCCGGGGGTTATAAAAACCCAGTGTATTTCCATCGCTAACAGCGTCACAAGAGCACACAACCTCTTGTAGTGCTGGAGATTGAGTTAGTAAAACATTTTGGGTTCTTGCACTTGTGTTAGAAGGGGTTTTTAAAGCATCAAAACTTGGGTAGTCATGGCTTCTCTTATCCGGAATTTCATGGAAGAAGTAATGAAGATGTGGAAGACTTTTTGAAAAAGATGGAGTATGCCTACATTAGCAATCAGATTCTTGATCCGATGTAGATGTTACGTCTTCTCCATATTTTTTGGAAGAGTGATGCACGAGTTTGCATTTGAAGAGGAGTTGCGTACGGCTGATCCACCTGTGAGATTAAGTTGGGACAGTCTACAAAATGGATTGGAAGTGGAGTTTGTGAAGACAAAAGATCTTGACAAAGCATGGCAAGAAGTACAGGGTTTGGTGCAAAGGGAAGGTGAGTCAATAGATGCGTACATACGTAAGCTTTCAACGGAATGGGAGCAGATGTGCAAGGCCTTAGCACCACAGGTACCCCCACCTAACATGATGAAGAAGGACAGGTTCTTGGCTGGTCTTTGGGAGAATATACATTGAAGAGTGGAGCTAAAAAAGCCTAGGACATATGGAGATGCACTAGATGTAGTGAGGAACAAAGAGTGGAACCTGAGAAGAATGAGTCAGCTAGGAGTAGAGTCTTTGCCTATGGATTCTTTGCAAGGTTGCATGCCAGGTGTTCATCATGAACCAGTGGTTTCTGTTACTCCTGAGGTTATGCCAGCAGTGGTCACTACAACACTGCAAGATGATGGGCTAAGGAAAGACATGAGACAAGTGGTAGATTTAATGAATAATCTTAGCCTAATAATTACTAGGTAATATGGGAAATAATCGAGGTTGGGGGAGGTTTGCAAATCATCCACCACAAGAGAAAGACCCAAGAATGGTGTTGAACAAAGCAATGGTAGAGTCTAGAGGCAGACACCCACGTATTATAATTGCGGAGAGTTGGGCCACATCAGCCCACAATGTGATAAGCCACCAAGGATGGGGTAAGACGTGTATCCATTGCCAAGACAGGTGCTAACTAGGTCAAATGATTATGGCATTGAAATTAAGGGAGAAGAAGGAACCAGTGGATTAACCCAAGAGGAAAAGGGAAAGACAAAAGTGATAAGTGTGGTCACCTTGCAGAAGGCAGCAAATCTGGAGGATACATTAGTGATGCCTATTGGGAAGAGGAACACACAGGATAAGGAAGGAAGAAATGCCCTAGGTCCTAGCAAGAAGAAGGTAAAGAGCCATGAAGAAGAGGATGTCAAGAAAAAAATTGGGACAAGGTTATGTGGATGGTGGAGCCCAAATATGTGTCATAACACACTCTTGGGTTGAGAAGTTGGGTCTTACAGTGACTGGGGTGTCAGGATTCTGGATCACATTGGCAAATCATCAGAAAGTAGAATGTTTGGGTGTTGTAAAGAGCTTAGAAGTGGAGGCGTATGATGCAAAGGTGGTGGTTGAATTTCATGTGATGCTATGGGGTTGGGAGAATATCCTATTATACTTGGCAAACCATGGTTACGTGTAGTGGGAGCTGTTCAAGATTGGAGACATGGTACGATTAGCCTCTATGGAAAGACAGGTTCTAAGAAGCTTATAATATGGACACAAGGAAACGATTGGAGGAACTTTATGAAGATGAGGATGAGTTTAGTGATGAAGAATATTCCACAGTGTCTGACGAGGACAGTAATAGTACTACCAGCAGTGATGAGGATGTTGATGTTGCATTTCTTCTGATGGACAAATAAATCCATGAGTCTAGTTTAGTTGCATTTGCAAAGGAGATTGAACATGAAAGTGAAGGGCATTATGAAGTGATTGAAAGGCTGATGCAAACCAAGGTTGAATTGTCAAAGAAGCAGGAATTGATGACACAAATGATTAGTGGAGACCTCTTAGCTATGGAGAAGGAGATATATTTGCACATGCTGGCTAGTTTTCCTAATTTGTTCATTACTTCATATGAAGAGATTAGAGGGTTCAAAGGAAAAGAGATGCATATAGAGACAAAGAAAGGTGCTAAGCCAGTGCGGCAAAGGCCGAGAAGGATGGGTCAAGAGCAGATGGAAGCCGTGCGGAAAGAGGTGGACAAGATATTGAAGGCAGGGTTCATAGTCCCAGTGGAGACCACAGAATGGGTGAGTCCAGTAGTGGTCAGCCCAAAGAAGGATGGAAAGTAGAGGGTCTATGTAGATTTTAAACCCTTAAATGCACCCACTAAGAAGAACCCATATCCTCTTCCATTCATTGATCAGATGTTGGATTCAGTGGCAGGTTATGAGAGGTACAGTGTGTGTAATGGTTTTTCATGCTATTTTCAATTGAAGATAATTTTCTCTTAAAGACCAAACAAAGACAAATTTCATTACGCCATGGGGTTGTTATTGCTACATGGTATTGCCATTTGGGTTCTCAAATGGACCATCCTTCTATCAAGAGAGAGAAAATCGGGTATTGGCACCATTCATTGGTAGTTGTGTTAGAGCTTTTATGGACGAATTTTGTGTCTACAGCTGTAGGGCTGAACACCATAAGAAGCTGCAGATGGTATTGGCTCAGTATGATGAATGTGGAGAACAACTAAATTAAAAAAAAAGTCATCTAGCACAACCAAGGGTGAAGTTATTGGTCCATATGGTGTCAGAAAATGGCATTGAGGCTGATCCAGACAAGGTTAAGTCTAATATTCTTCTTCCATTACCTAAGAGTACAAAGAAGTTGGCAACCTTTATACAAAAAGTGAAGCACATGGTGCGGTTTATTCCATTGTCTTCACAGCTTCTTTATCCATCACAACAAGTGGCAAAGCATTATCCATTGCAATGGGATAACAAGTGTGAAGAAGTGTGTCAAGAGGTGTTAGGGGGGTTGTCAACCATGCAAACTCCTGATTGGGAGCAAGCAGTTTATGTAAATCCATGAGTAGGGGACGATGCCATTGGAGCCATGCTATTGCAAAAGGGGAAGGGCAACCATTATATGAGGCCAGTGTATTGTGCAAGCCAAGTGAAGTTGGTAGCAAAAATAAAATTGTTGGAAGTAGAGCTAGTGATGGCTAGTGTGATATTTTCTTGTCACGATTTCGTCATTACTTGCTACCACGACCTTTTGTTTTCTTAACGAGTTAAGTCTTTTTGCCACAATTAATTAATGGCACTAACATATCAAATGTGGTCAAGAAATAAGTAATTGAGCTGCAAGAGTTTTGAGTTCTCTTTTCTAGTGGAAGAAAGTACAAGAGCTACCCTAGCTGATTTGTTGACTTACAAGGAGAATCCCCTTCTTGTTAAGGAAGAGGTGGTGAATTGGGTAGTTAAAGGAGTGCCACAGATCAGCAATGCACATGTGTTGTTCTTTGATGGCTCAAACAGAAAGATCCATGATGCGGCTTCAGGGGGTATATCACTTTACGATCCAAAGGGGATGCTAGTATGGAAGAGATGGTTCAAATTGGATACTCATAGTAATAATGAGGCTGAATATGCTACTTTGGAAGCCGAATCACATATTTGTTTGAAGCATGGGATTAGAAGGTTGAACATAAAAGGTGATGCCTTGTTAGTTGTGAAGCAAGTGTTGGGTGTGTGGAAGAGCAAGAACACCTCCTTGAAGGAAATGTGTTTCATAATTAAAGGCATGTTAAAAAGTTTGAAGCATGGAACATCAGACACATTGAACGTGCTCTAAATGGACAGGCACATGGAGCAACTCAAAGCATGATTGGGGAGCTATTTGTGTTAAGGACCAATTTACCTCTTTATCATGACCGGGAAAGTTTGGGTCAAGAAGAGGAGTTTTTGCTCATAGGAATCATTCTGAAGGACATTCAAAAGTCTAAGAAGTATGGTTTTGTGCCTAGATCATCTAGGTACAAATTGATTGGTGATGTCTTGTACATGAAAGGGGATGATCTTGTGTTGAGACGTGTACCTTGGTGGGAGGATATTTATAGAGTGCTGGAAGAGAATCATGAAGCCACATGTGGTGGGCATTTTGCTCTAACGATCACCTTGCATAAGATCTTTCAAGAGGGGTATGCATGGCCTAGTTTTCACAAGGATGTTCACCATTGGTGAAGGTCTTGCAATAGGTGTCAAGCATTTGGTAAGGGAGTGTTGAAGCTAGAGCTACAAAAGACTATTATGGAATTTGATGTGTTTGAAAAGTGGGGGATTGATGCATAGGCCCATTACCTATCACAAGTAGGGGCAAAAGCTATATTTTGACTGCATTGGATTATCTCTCTAGATGGATAGAGGCTACAACAGTAAAAAAAATCACTATAAAGGATGTGGAAAAATTTGTGTACGATGAAATATGTTGTAAGTTTGGGGTGCCACTGGTGCTACTTTTGGATAAGGGGCCGGAATTTTTATGCGTGAAGATGAAGATTAGGCACCATCATACCACTCCTTATTATCCACAATGTAATGGCTTAAATAAAAGATTCAATGGTGAGTTGGTACAATTTTTTTGGAAAGTGATAGAGAACCAAGGAAAGAATTGGGATTTGGAATTGCCTAGTGCATTATGGGCTTACCATACTAGACATGTACATGGTTTCCTCCATTTCATTTGGTATATGTAAAGGAAACACTATTGCCTGTGGAAGTAGAGTTGCCTGTGGTCAAGATGTTAGAAAAGTTGCTTGGGCAATCCAGTGATGCATTCAAAGAGAGGCTCTTACAATTTACAAGAGGTTCAGTTGGATAGCATAAGCGCATTGGAACATTATGCACATATGCAAGATAAGATTTTAGCAAAGATGAATGAAAAGGTCAAAAGTAAGGGTGCCAAGAAACATGACTTGGTTTTGCGCTACAACAGTAAGCTAGACAAGACATTCCAAAAGAAGTTTCAAATTAAGTGGGAAGGCCCTTTCAAGGTAGTTGAGTGTCTTCCAAATGGTACATATCAGCTGGCTAACCTGGATGGGATTCTATATAAGTCAAGGGTAAATGGATTGCGTCTTAAATTATATCATGCTAGATTGATGATGGTGGAGCAAGATGAGCTGTTTGCAGAGCAAATAATGTATGTGAGGGATGAGGAGACTTGTGACGCGGCGAGTCTCATATCTCGTTTTGCTATTGCTGATCATGAATGATCTAGCAGGCTAGGGGATGGGCAAATTATGTTAGGAGTTTCTTGGAAGAATTAATTGCCCATATGTATATACACATGCATGGTGCATCGAATAAAGAATTGCCCATTTTCCAGAGCCAAGTGTTTACGCGGGGCCCACATGTGTATAGGTAGGACATTGTGTACATAGTACATGGATTTTCATTATCACCAGTATCATTGTGTTTTTTTATAATAATGAGAAGTTGGTAGAGTGGAAAAATTCTTGAGGAAGCTATCAATAGTTGGCAAACGCCATGAGGTAAGCAGGTACGTCAGATAGCATCCAGTGGCGTCAGGAGGTCGAATGGGGTCAAGACTTGCACGTGGATAAGAGAGGACATAATGGGAATTCTTTGTTTGATGATTATGCAGAAAGGTCATCATGAGAACTATATTTGGTGGCCACTTCACGTGATTGCAGGATGCATTATTGAAAAAAGTTGAGTGCCATGTGTGCGGATGGATGTAGAAGGGTAACAAAAACGCACTGCATGGCTATTTTTTGGCTTGTTCGGGGTCCGTTTGAGGTCAATAAAAAGGCCAAAGGTGCCCAAGGGATAAAGTGAAGTGTGGATGCTGAAAAACCTGAGAAAAAACCAGAAAAAAACATGGAGAGAAGAGGAGGAACAGCCGCAAATCAATTTTTGTTGTTTTTGGAGCCTGTTTTCGCCATAAACCACTCAAGCAAGGTCGGACTTGAGCACTTTGATATTGTAGACTAGGATTTTTGTCCATTCCAAACGCAATGGTACTATACAATTCTCCAAATTCATCACTTTTTTTTGTTGTTTTGGCTGCGAAAAGGAATATTCCGGCGAAAAGGAATATTCCGGCCTTTAAAGTTGCCCCTGATTCTTGTCCGTGAAAATTTTGGTTTCCGGTGAGTGATTTTCCTTCACGCACGATGGCTTCTCCTCATAATGGGGGCCTTACAAATGTGCGCTTTTACCACAGAAAATTACAAGGGTAAATCAGGCTCCATACTTAACACTTGATACTAGCAAGTAAAGCGTCCATATCATCTTCCTATGCATAATCTACACAGCAACATAATTTTTGCCTCATTGCGGCTTGCGCAAAGATTAGTCCAAATATACCAAGCCTATTTTACAAATTTTGCTGAACGAATGTGAGGAGTAATAATGCGCTTCACAGAAAATGCAATCAACGCATGAGCTTGCGCATCCTTTACATCCCAATGAGCTTGTTTTGTTGTAGGTGTTTGGTGGACACAGTGGACTGACACGTCAAAGGCGGATGTACACCAAACCTTGTTGTACTCTCTCATTTTCCCAAAAGAAGCAGTGTGATTTTGCTAATAAGGATTCCCAATTGTAATGTATTTTGTCATTTCCTCTTAGCCTCTCTGAGTCTACACTCCTTGTAAGTGGCCAAATGGCCATGGGAAAGTCTCCTTATCTCTTAAGTCAAAACCCTTATTTTTGAAAAACACATGATCATTAGCTAAAGGAAGGATTGGACGTCGACTGTGAGAGATTCTTGCTTCTACGATTTGTAATCCGCTTTTCTCCAATCAGAATTCAATTCCGAATAGCACATTATGTTCCTTGTCTCTTACTCTATAATCTAAGTGTAACTATTCTCGATTTTGCTGTGGTTTGCGATGTCTTGTTTGTGAGCTAAATGCATTGATTTGAGGTCTTCAATGGTTGTTTTTTAATGTTTTGACCTTGGATAAGTGTCGCTTAAGGGGGACCTTTTCGTGTAGTTCTATTTCAGTTTTCTACATATTTTTTGTGATGGATCGTGATCTATGTACCTTTCCAGATGACTGTAACTTAATAGGATTGTACGCTTAGGTCTTGTAATACCTCTCCTTAAGTTTTGTTGCATTCCAAATTCGTTTGGATGCCGAAAAGGCGTGATGACATAGAGTGGTGGGATCGGACATAGACTGATTTCTTGACTAGGAAGTGGTTGCTTTGATTTTGTCATAGTATGAACAGTCCTCTGAGTTCACTTTGGTGAGACTGACACTCTCATTAAGCTGCCGTGCCCCATCTCGAGTCTCTTCCTTGCATATTAACATTATGTTAGTACAAAAAGCTATGTTGCAGATGTCCGTCGTGCGGCGACCCGCTAACGTTGATCCTTAGGTGGTGAGTGACTCAGTTGTACAAAAAATACCTTTCAAAAATTTTGACACCCATTCCGTTTACACATAGACAGTAAAGCATCTAGATGTAGGTCTAGTGCCTAGTAGAGACTGGAGTCCGAAACTACCCAATGCTACACCTTATGAGCAAAGAAAGCTGTGAGTGAAGTACAAGAGAGTATTTAATTCTTTGATTTTGCCATGCTTGGAAAGGACTATTTCACCACACACTTTGTTGTCATTTTTGTATTGTTAAATTCATTTATGTTTGTGCATCTATTTCAGTTTATAGGAGTATGTTAAGTAACAATTTCCACCATCAGTTTAGGCCAAAAGGATCAAGGAGAAAACCGTCCAAAACCTTATTTTGGTGCCGAAGACCGTAACTCTAAAAAGTTATCAAATTGATGGTCAGAGCCTCAAAGCTGAAGCAAACCCAACAAAACTTGCAAAAAGGGGAAATACAACCTTGCTAGAGATAGAGTGTGCACTTATTTTCAGCTTCCCTGTCCAACGTGGATTGCAATCCATGTACCTTTCAGGAAAAGTGAGTAGAAATTGTTTCCTTTGCTTAGAACAATCTCAAGCATCAAAACCTTCAGCTCGGCCAAAAATGGAGTGCTAAAAGATCATCTAAATCAAGAAATTGGGTTAAGTAGAGCAAAGCCTTTAAAATTGAAAAAATTTGGAGAAACTAAACTTTTATTTGTCCAAATTCAAAAAGGGATGAGGATTGGGATCAACTAGAAGCAAGAACCAGCAAGACAAAAAATCATGACCAGATGCTGCCCAACATGGACTGCAATCCATATTCTTGGTAGACATTTGTAGGGGAAATTTGACTAGTGCACTCCTGAGAACTAAGAAAATAACTTTTCCAAAAGGAGCCACAACAAAAAAGTGAAAAAACTTGATCAAAATACAAAAAAAGGAGTTTTTTGCAAAAACCCGCAAAGCAAACACAATATCTTGCTTTTGACCTGGAAAGAGTGGATCAAATTCAAAAATATTTGAGGAAGGGGATCACCACACCCTCTCTCACAAACTTAGCAAAGGTCATGTCTTTTTGGAATTTAGAGATGATAATTGGAAGGTAGAAAAGTGATAACATTTGAAACCACTGAAACAGACCCTAAAACTGACTTTTGAATGACCTTAAAAACTCCAAAACACTCAAAAATCATATAGCCAGCATTAGTAGACCAAGGAGTAGCTATGTGTCAAGTTTCAGTACATTCTGGCATTGAGGTACATGGATCGCAATCCATGTTCCTTTGACGCAATTTGATACAAAGTTTGCACCATAGCTAGAGGACATCACAACGAATCTAGTGGCCTTTTCAAAACTGAATTTGGATATTAAAAACTAGACCAAAATGCTTAAAATTGCCAAGAACTTTGACAAAGTGTCAGAATTGACCTAATTTTCAATCCAGAGGTCCATTTCCAGACAATTTGATGCCATAGTACCTACTAATCATGCTGAATCTGATGGTACCAAGAAAACTCAATTTGGCTTTACAACATGGATTGTGATCCATGTTCCTTTGAGTCAGAATAAAAGCAGAATCTGACCACACAGAGAGGTAGTCCAAACCTCGTTAAATTTTGTTGATTGAAAGCTAGAACTAACAAAAACCGTTGTAACCTCACAGCTATCAACCATTTTTTTTCAAATTGCAGGTATTAGAGAATACTACCCAACAAGTAAGATCAAAACAGGGAATTCAGGCTAGCTATGTTGGAATCACGGTTGTAGAGAAACACACACAGCTTGGAGAAGACGAAGGAAGCTCAAGGCACACAATTGAGAGTATATTACTTAGTGTGCAATGGAAAGATAGATAGCCCTAGAGTGATGGGCGTATATACAATGCATGGGGGAAAAAAGCTCATAAAGAGGGAAAAAATGCCCGGTGGTCCTGGTGTGAACACACATCACTACCACATGTAAATGGTAACAAATCCCCCCTAGAGTGATGAGTTGAACAAGAGCTGGCACATGAGTAAAGGGAAGTGCCATGCCCTAAGCACATGATCAATCCACAAAGGGGAGTAAGCCTAAAGATTTGCGGAAATCTTTGAGCTTCTTAGGAGAAAATGCCTTTGTGAAAAGATCTGCAAGGTTGTCCTGTGTTGGCACATAAGCCAAGTTGATCTCTCTTGTTGAGAGCCTCTCCCTCACATAGTGGTAATGCACCTCAATGTGCTTTGTGAAAGCATGAAAAAATGGGTTCCTTGCAACTGCTAATGCGCTCTGACTGTCAGTGTAGATAGTGTTGGCAGTGTCCTATCCAACACCCAAATCAGCCATAAGGCGTCTAAGCCATACACACTCAACCGTAGCTGTGAAGACTACCGTGTACTCACCCTCACAACTAGAAGTGTCCACTATCGGTTGCTTCTTGCTCAACCATGATATACATGAACTACCAAGCATGAAACAAAAACCACTTATGGACACCCGCATGTCAAAACAACAAGCCCAATCTAAGTCCAAAAAAGAATGTAAGTCTGGCGGCAATGATCTCCGCTTGGGATAAAACAAGCCAAGATGTAAACTGCCACTAAGGTAACAAAAAATCCTCTTGACATCCTGCCAATGCTTAGACCGAGACTGCAAACAGTATATCCGCCCTTGTGTTGCATACATAAATGAGGCATTCAACAACACTGCGGTAAAGAGTGACATCAATAGGATCACCAGTATCATGTAGACTCAACTTCAAACCTATTTCCACGGGAGTGAAAATAGGTTTGCAATCCTGAAGTCAAAACTTACATAGTAATGTCTCTATGTAACTTTTCTCACACAAGGAAATACCACCATCACACTGGTTAAACTGTATACCCAAGTAATGATACAACATCCCCAGATCTTTCATCTTGACAGTAGCATTCAAACCAGCCTTAAATTCAGCAATATGTTCTCATTTGGTCTAGTGATTAGCAAATCATCGACATAAAGAACCACAATGAGAAGTACATCACCCTCACGCTTTACATACAATGTGATTTCTCTTGGACTGTTACGAAAGCCTGGTCTGACCAAATGAGTGTCAGCTTTCTCATACCAAGCACGAGGAGATCGCTTCAACCCATAAAATGACTTCTTACATCTGCACACTTTGTGCTCTTGTCCTTTCTTGACAAAACCGCGAGGCTGCGTTACATAAACTTCTTCAAATATGTCACCATTCAAGAAAGCAGTAACAATGTTTGATTGATGTACATCCCAACCAAAATGAGTTGCCAATGCACATAGAAAACCCACAGTAGTCATACAAAAAGTGGGAGCAAAAGTCTCTTCATAATCTATGCCTTTTTGCTGTGCATAACCCTTTGCAGCAAGTCAAGCCTTATGGTAATCAATCTCGCCATCCGGCTTGTGTTTCAACTGGTAAACGCACTTCGTACCATTGGCCTTTTTTCCAGGAGGCAAATCACATAAAGTCATATGTCATTTTCTAAAAGTGCATCATATTCTGATTGCATGGTAGCCATCTAATTTTTTGAATTCTGTGCTTTACTAAAAGAGAGAGGTTCCTCAACATCATGTAAGCTAGACACAGACAAAGCATAACAATATAATGCATTAGATGCATTGCAAGAGCCTGAACAAGTATGACTAGACAAAGGTGCATCCAATTTACTATCACACAATGTATGCATCAGCCATTTTGGCATACCTCTAGCTTGCTCATTTTCAGCCCTTTACTCATCAAGTACGTTATGTACATCTGCATCAGTAATAGGCTGATCTATAACATTTTTAAGAAACCCCCATAGGTTGTACATTTGCCTCATTGGAATTTACATTTGAACTTCCACCACTTAAAAGAAGCAAGAGAGTGTCATAAATGTCTTGTGAGCTTACATTACTGTCTCTAGTACATGACAACAAAGGCTAAACAGAATCTTCCACAAACACTACATCCGGTGAAACCAAATTATGCTTTGTTTGCGGATGATACAACTTGTAACCTTTGTTTTCAGCACTATAACCAACAAAAATACATTTGATAGCCTTATCATCCAATGTTTTGCACTGTGTTTGTGGCACCAAATCATATGCCAAACAACAAAAAACATGCATGTGCTCAATAGAAGATTTCTATCATGCCATGCTTCATATGGAGTAATAGACTGCAAAGCTTTTTTAGGACACCTGTTGAGTAAATAAGTGGCACACATGATGGCCTCAAGCCAAAAAGAATACGGAAAAGCCATAAGTGACCTGTGCTTCCTCTCAGCAACACCATTTTGTTGAGGCGTATAAGGCACTGTACATTGGTGTTTTATCACACAACTAGCCTAAAATGCATTAAATTCATGAGACATATACTCCTCCCCTTGAACGGAACGGAGGGTGCCCATAGTACATTTTGAGACATTTCTAGCCATAGCCAAAAAATTTTGAAGCACATAAAAACTCTGGACTTTGCTTTAAGTGGAAATACCTATGCATGCCTCGAGTAATCATCAATGAAATTCATGAAGTAAAGGTAATTGCCCAAGGACGGAGTTTGCATGGACCCACAAACATCACTATGCATAAGCTACGACCTGCATGTGGCCCTAACTGAACCATCCTTTGGAAAATTCAAATGGTGCATCTTACCCAAAATACAACATTCACAAACATGTTTAACAAGTGCTTCAAGAGGTGAGTGGCAAAGAAGCAACCATATGAGATTTATGCAAACACAACAGCCTGGCACAATTCAGATGACCAAAGCGTGCATGCCAAAGTTTTGCATCTAAAATAGCCCTTGAATCTGCAACTGCATTTGCAAAATTTTGTCCACACTTGTCATACAAAGTGAGCTTTTACAGCCCACGACACAAAAGGCCATATGCAACAATTTCATCACCAGTACTGAGGTCATGAACTGTACATCTATCATCCTCAAATTTGAATACAAGTCCAAGTCTAGCAAGTGCATATACAAACCAAATATTCTTCTTGATCCCAGGTACATAAAGTGCATCAACAAGTGTGAAGGAACTGCCATTTGTAGCAGAAAAAACAATCTTTCCAACCCCCTGAACCAGATAAGAGGCATTGTTGTCACAAGTGACTGAATTCCCATGAGGGACAGACTCAAGAGAGGTGAACAACTCACGATGTGAGGTAATGTGCTTTGTAGCACCACTATCGAAATGCCACACTTGTGAATCTACAACAACTGACATGCATGCATCATGGACAATAGGATTGTAAGTGCACTCTGTACTAAAATCCCATTCTGCATCAACATCAGCATCACAGTCTCCTTTCACAGAAGACTCAACAATGACTGCATTTGTAGTGGAACCAGCATTTGCACTGAGACCACCCTATTTCTTCTTAGCCTCTTCGCCTTCAACTTAGGACATTGCTTCATCAAGTGATCATTAGATTTACAATAATGGTGACGCATATTATTTTTGCACTTATCACCATAATTTCCAGACAAATTGTTGCCAGCAAAAGCATTAGGAATAGAATTTTTTCCACTTGCAGCAGAACCATAAGAACTGGCTGCATTGCTATTACCACCCTTTCTTTGAGAAGAAATAAAAGCTTGTTCAATTGCACGTTGCCTAGTCTTGTTTTTTCTAGAAAGTGACTCTTGCAACAACAATGTGCATAATGCATGAAACTTGACAACTCATTAGGAAAAGTTTGGACTGAAAAATGGGCCTTGTAAGAATTGTTGATGTGGCATAGCTTTCAAAAAGTGGGATCGGTAAATTTTTTGCAAATAAGATCCAAACTTGTCGGAGGTTGGATATTTAGAATCTACTCTTCAAATGCTATCTATTGATATATAGCATGCATGTATCGGACATTGCCTTCATGTGGATCTAGAAAAAGGTGATTCTAGATTACCGTAACGGTAACAAAACCTGGCTGATTGAAAAAAATGGCATGAATTTCATAGAAGTCATCCAAACTTTTTGGACCTTGGCTCTTTAGAATCCATTTTTCAAGAGCTTTCCAATGATAGGTCATATCATGGGGTTCTAAGCAATATTTAGAGGGGTCTACCGGGTTGCTTTCTTTTGTACAACTTTGATGATGTGGCACTCTTAAAAGGCCCAAAAATGAGTTCAAAATTTTCCTTATGTTAGGATTTCCTTGGGTCATAAGTCTCCAAGTACTAGCAAAAGTTTGGTAAGAATCTAGTAAGGCATCAAGAACAGCGTGCACAAGGGAACTTCCTGAAATGACTTCACCTCTGCAGAAATAAGTTGCTCATTGATATCCTTGACACAAGCAAGGAAAGTTTCCATATCATTATCCTCATGCATAATCTTTGATTCCAGCTCTTTATGCAGCAACGAAATTTTTGCTTCATTGCAGCTTGCATAAAGACCTGCTAGAATATCCTAAGCCTATTTTGCAAATTTTGCCAAACGAATGTGAGGAGTAATGGTGTGCTTCATAGACAACACAATCAATGCATGAGCCTGTGCATCTTTACATGCCAATGAGCTTGTTTTGTCGTAGGCAAAAAAACTCTAATAGTAGAAATCCTTGCAGCAAGACCTGCAACATCCTAAACATCTTCTACATCATCAGAACCAGGACGTACATCAATGCCCTGCACAATATTCTAGATGCCCTTTGACACAAGCACATGTTGCATCATGTAAGCCCACATACGGTAACTGTCCCCATCCAATCTGTTCTCAGTAGTAGCAAACATGTTGAACACATTTGTGTTGTTGTCAGCCATGGAAAATACCTGTACCTGATGTGAAAACTTCTTGAAATAAGGAGAAACCGAGTGAGACAAGCACGTGCTATATAGCACAACCCGCGGCCAACTGTATGGGACATGTTATGTAGTAATTGGTGCTGACAGAAATTCTATGAACGCTTGCCAAAGCTCACATAAATCAAAGAAAGTGAGCAGGCGTGTGTTGGAGCTGCTGGCAACTAAGCCCCAGAGGACACAACCTGCTCTGATACCAATTGTTGGAATTAGGGTTGTAGAGAAATGTACACAGCTTGGAGAGGACGAAGGAAGCTAAAGTCACACAACTGAGAGTATATTACTTAGTGTGCAATGTAAAGATAGATAGCCCTAGAGTGATGGGTGTATATACAATGCACGGGGGGAAAAACCTCCTAAAGAGGTAAAAAATGACTCAACGGTCCTAGTGTGTTCACACAGATCACTACCACATGTATATGGTAACAAGCTAATGAGATAACCCGGTTTGCATTCGGCAATATCAATTCTTCATGAATCAAAGACCACTGCATCCTTTAAAACCCATTGTAGAGGAAAGCTTTTTTGACACCTCGTAAAAAAAATCACCTAGCCTAATGACTGAGGACTCCAACAAGTTGAACCCTAAGGAAACAGCTTCCATGGGGGAGGGTCCTTCTCAACCTGCATCTGACGTAAAATTTTGTACTTGAAGTTTCAATTTGAAAATGTGCTTAAGGCCAAAATCTATAAGGATGGAATGGACTGCTACTGTGTCAAGTTGGAAAATAAGCCAAGTGAGTTCAATGACCTTGTAGATGTGGATTATGACGGGGATAGATATTTTGACAGAGAGTGAATGATGTACTTAGTGGTGCACAACCCCTTTATTGTGGACAAATGGGGGATGACTAGCACCAAGGACAAGATAGATGAAGAGCTAGCAGATGCACCACCTAGAATGGATAAGCAAAACGCGCTGCTCAGATGTATCAATGAGACAGACCAGCTAAATACAGAAAACACTTACATGGGGCTATATAAATTCAATAATGGAGGACAAATACTCTATTATGGATGTGATAAACTCCACATCAAGGAACTAACTGACTACAAGAAACTATACATTTCTACTTACACAGAGGGGAGAAGTATTCAAGTAGTCATATTGGACAAGTATGGCCGAAACTACTCTCCTATGGATCGTAAGGAGTTAGAAAGATATACATATTTTGGGGGACCACTCCACCGATACTATGTAAATACAGGAGAAGTGAAAACCACAACTACTCACACGCGATTAAAACTTAGGCATGTAAGTCAAGTGAAAACCAAAGTGGAAGATTATTTTGGACATGAACGATTTCCAAACATAGGGCCTATGGGATCAACGGGGTCTAGGGCTTCTATGAACACACATAGGGGCAATGCGGCGCCTGACGTAACTTACACAACTAGAATCCCTATGACTATTACACGAAATCGACTTGATGAACGTATAGCGGATAGGATACCAACTATGGTGCCAAGAGGAGATTATGAACCTAGAGAGACCACACCGGAAGGATCAGGGGTGGTGAGGATGGTTGCGGAGTCCAGATGCATGCGACCATCTCAAGTGAAAAAATGTGTACCCAATAGTGGATCGGGAGATCCGTATGCCCATGTTTTGATCTTCAAGTGTTGAGGGCAGAACAAATAACTGATTTCCATACTCAATATGAAGGTTTTGGTTTGACTTTAGAAGGAACTGCTTTGAACTGGTTTCAATCTTTAAACAGCCTCGAATTCCCAAGTATTGAGGAACTTCTCCAAGAATTTGCTAAGGAGTTCTCAAAGAGAGGAATTAAGCATAATACTGCCTCCCAAATATATCCACTTAGACAAAAGGAGAAGGAAATGGTGAAGGAAGCTTCGCTTCATTTCAAGCAATACATAGAAAGATGCCCTACTAGAGAACTACCTTTTAGGATGAGAGACTGTTAGTCCTTCTCATAGAAGGATTGCAAAATGACACTCTCAAAAGATACTTGCACTTAAAGGCACGTGTTACTTTTGAGCAAGTCACGAAAGAGGCGCTGTATCTGGTAGACAATTGCAAGGCATATGGAGAGGTCACAAAAGACATAGAACAAGATATGAGTAGCACCTCTTCAACCACTAGAGAATCCACAATGAAACTGGGCAGGAAAAACTCATATGTGTTGGACGTTGATCAAATGATCAAGGAAGTGATCAGAAGGATGAACCAAGGAAACAGAACGAACCCAAACACACAACAACCACCCACCCAAAAATGTGACACTTGTGGAGGAGATCATCTAACTCAGTGGTGCAATCTTTAACAGAGACGACGAGTAAACATACCGCGTGTACTGAAGTGGTGTGCTACTAAACAAAAATGGACAAACCATGAAATCCACGAATGTTTCTATAATAGAAACTATGTTAGAGAGAGACAATATGGGCCACATGGAGGGCAACAATTTCCACCCTCTCCAAGATACCAAGTAGGGCCAAATAACACAATCCAAGGGCACAAAAAACCTGACCCTGTGTTGGGGCATCAACCTCATTTACCCCAAGAAAACAGGGCCACGGTGGAGAGTGGGAATGGGGGAACACGCCCGGCACAAACACGAGGGCCTCTCTATAGCTCAGGGCACACACAACACCCCAATCCACTTTGTGAGCACCTTCGACTCACAGAATTAAGACTATCGCACACACGATCAAACACAACTTGACGCGCCGCAGCGTACACGCACTCAAATAGACCACCAATCAACCCGCACCCACAAAACGGCTGCAATCATTGCCTACCCTTGCACACATACCACACTCTCTCTCTCTCTCTCTCTCTCTCTCTCTCTCTCTCTCTCTCTCCCTCTCTCTCTCTCTCTCTCTCTCTCTCTCTCTCTCTCTCCCCCTTGCACACACACTCATCGGGGGGGCGCACACGCCATCACACACCCGGCATCACATGCAACAGAACAGAGCAGGAGAAAGGGGGGGGGGAGAAAATAGCACGACAAGAAATGCCCGTTTTCAATGGGGGCAACTCACTCCTTGCTCAAAAAACCCTATAGCCGCACTCGGCTTCACAAAATACATAGGGGGAGGTGCCCTCTTGGCCCTTTGCAGACAAAAAACCACCCTTGGCTCTTTTTCCTGTGGCTCCCAAGCCTCACGAGGCGACTAAAAAAGCCCTCCAAAATGATAAAAAAGACTCCTTTATAGAGGGGGAGCACCCATTTTTAGCATGTTTGGCCTCTTTCCGACACATGGTGAGCTCTTTTATCTCACTCTCTCACTCTCACTCGCTTTGCTTTGTTGTGGGACTTTCTCCCTATACATGAGGGGGGGAGGCAATAGCGATGTCGCTATTGCTCTCCTCCTTCTTCTCAAAACTTCGGCCGCAGGACCATCCCCAAGTCAGGCTTGACACGTCATCACTTACCAAATCGCCATGCGGGCGCGCTATTACGCCACCTTGCCTCGCAAAATGCGTCCAAAAATGCCACTGGCCGCTCCGCAGTGCCGCGTTCTCGGCCAAGACAGAGCCGCCAATGCCCTCGCCATAGGCACGGAGCTCCCAAGAGCTCTCCACACCTCCTCATACACCATATGGGCTTCACGCCCCTGCTGTTATACAGCATCAACCCGGCCCGTAGCTGCGCATATGAGATCTCCCCAGCGCCACGTGGAGGCTTCGCATGCCTTAACCTCAAGCCCTTGAAAACAAGAAAAACCTCATTGTGTTTTTAACCAAAAAAACTTTGCAGCCTGCTTGGCTCTCCTGTAGTGTCCCCATCTTCTACTGCCAAGCCGCAAAGACCTTCTAAAGCTTCACTTCCCCGGCTCCAACCACACCCTCCATCTCTGTATTGTGATGCCTCGGCGCCCTCGAACTAAAGCCTCCAAAACGGAAAAAAACCATCTGCAACTGTTCACCACCCTAATGCTCCCAGCTTCATCTCATTGTATCTGACCGACCGAGCATCCAATTGACGTGCAGTCAACTCGTGCTAGCTCCACATGCTAACCACTCCGATCAAGAACCTTGGCGAGGACACAAAACTGCCAAATGGCACACTTTCCAATGCGTTCAAATGAGCTCAGACCCGACCCCCGGAAAATCTTCAACTGATCATATCTTGCTAGCGAGAGCTCCGATTCGCGATCCAAGAAGACAGGAATGCTCCACAACTCGAGCACTACACGTATATAAACTGACATCAACCCCGGCCACCTGTCCCCAGCTACCCTGTCCGTTGGGGATCTGCTACATACTCTTTCTCTAAACCGCAATACCTAGAGCACCGGGGCTCCGTTTGACGAGCCGTCTGGACCGGCATGGAAAGCACACTGATCACTACATTCTAGAGCGCTGACTTGGCATTTTGGGTACGTTGACCTGCCATCCCATCTAGACCATTCTGTAGCACTTTTGGCCTAAAAAACCGCTTCGAGCATACACCTCCGCTATCCTTTGGCTGCCTAGGGCTTTGGTACCTGCCCTAGCATTCTGCACTGCACTCACATGCAGCTTCTGCCTGGCATTGACCATCTCCTAGCTTGGACCAACTTTGGCTGCACCATCATTGCCCACCCCCTCGTTGAACATTTATGTTCAACCACACATGGCCTTATTGCACTAAAAAACTACACACCACAAACAAACGCTCTGTGCACTGCAAAAACACCAACCATATGTACACCACTGGCACCTGCTACCCGCTGTCTTCGCTCATGCGGGTTGCCCAACCCCCTGCTTTACCTGTAATCACCCACCAGGGTCAAACACTTTGCATTGGTATTCTCCATCCACCTCCAACAACCTTGCATAGTGCCACACCTAGGCACATACCCAACTGCATAACCAAATTGCCATCCACATACTTCTACCACTCACGGCCCTCCTTGGCAACCTACCCACTCGCAACAAATCACCTCCAAGAACACTAAATAAGGCACCCTCGTGCTCACCATCCAAAGACCTGCTTGTACGATCACTTGCACCAAGCAAACCTAACACATTTGACCCGCCCTCCCATCCATGTAAAGCTAGATCCTCGTCTAGCAGATCCTGTACCTGCTCAACAGCCCACTGCACAACTACCTTGATTAGCATTCCCTTCAACCACCACCCACATACCTCTTTACAAATATTGGACACTGCTTTGGAGTCCGCATCACTTGTCATAGAAGGCACTGACTTCATAGGAAGCACCTCATTCTTTAACTCTGCTCTGCCTTTCTCAACTCCCATGAACTCAATTCGAGCATCGTCGAGCTCCTCCTCGTCAATTGGTCCTTCAAGGTCGATAAGCATTGCTTGCTTATCCGCTTCAATTACGTGCTCTTGTACTGCTGCATCATCAATCTCTACCAAGGAAGAGAGAAACTCGTTCTCTATCGCATCCTCTTCGTCCTCTTCAATAGGTACCACTGCTCTACACCATTTAGCAAAATTTTTCACTTGCTGCACCACCATGGCATAGTCTACTGCTACCTTCACCAACATAGCCATTAGCATGGCACTGCACACTAGCTTTACCTTCTCTCCACCACATGTAGGGCTAAATTTCTCCGCTCGGTTTCACTAAGCACTTCGGCATGCACTTCATGCTTCTCCTCGCACATATTCACTACCTCTCCACTCACATGCAAGAGGTCGAATTCATCATACCTGGATTGGGATGACTCGGTCTCCCAACTCGTATCTGCATCCATAGAGCTACTGTCACTTGACACAGTTTCCTCTTCGATTTCAAGCTCACGAACCTCCTCTAGCTTCACCACTTCAACCTCGTATGCAAACCGCACTCCTTGCTCTTTACCGCACTTCAATGGAGCTTCAACAGCTACACTTGAATTTGGCAGCATTTCCTTTGCCCACTCTGGAACCACCTGACCTTCCTCCACAACTGGAACCACTCTAGCCGGCATCTTTGGTATAGGAACCATTCTTTCTCTTTGTAGCCAAAGAACCCTTGGTTCTTCTCGCACCTGTACTTTGCTTTGCACCACCTGTGGCTTTGATATCACCGCATCCCACTGCTTTGGCCTCAGAGCATTTGGCAAACACCGCCTAGCCTCACGCTTCTTCATAATCTTCTTGGTTCGCCCTTTTGCTAGAGTTACCGCCTCCTCATACGACATTGGACCATCTATTTCCACCTTATCTCGCACTTTCTCATGCAGGCAATCCATAAACTTACACAATTTCAAAAAACGGGCATTTTCTACAGCAATTACCTTGATCAATTTTCCCCATAGGGCTTCGAACTCCCACTCGAATGCTTGAAAATCACCCTGCAAGATTTGCTTCAAACTGTCCAGCTTCCGCTTTAGTTCAACTAGCTGCGCATCCGCTACAAATCTGCTTCGAAAAGCCGCCTCATGGGCTTCACAATCTGCTTTTTCCTCTTCACCAAAGCTATCGAACCATAGCTTTGCTTTACCACGAACTAGGAGCGCGAACACCTATACCGCACCATCTTCCCTTGATAAACCACTTTCCAACATGAATAATCCGTAGTCTTGAAGCCATGTTTCCGCATCTCTAACCCCAATGAAAATCGGAAATCCTGCCCAAGACATCACTAGCAGCACCTGCTCTTCAAAGGCGGCACCTTTGGCATCACAAAAATCATTGCTTTGACTTCAACTAGGAGCATCAGCATACTCCTTGGTGGGGGCACTAGAAGATGGAGGGGGGGAATGGGGGAACACGCCCGGCACAAACACAAGGGCCTCTTTATAGCTCAGGGCACACACAACACCCCAATCCACGTTGTGAGCACCTTTGACTCATAGAATTAACACTATTGCACACACGATCAAACAAAACTTGACGCGTTACACGCACTCAAATAGACCACCAATCAACCCGCAGCCACAAAATAGCTGCAATCATTGCCTACCCTTGCACACATACCACACACACACACACAAACACTCTCTCTCTCTCTCTCTCTCTCTCTCTCTCTCTCTCTCTCTCTCTCTCTCTCTCTCTCTCTCTCTCTCTCTCTTTGCACACACACTCATCGGGGGGGCACACACGCCATCACACACCTGGCATCACGTGAAACAGAACAGAGCAGGAGAAAGGGGGGGGGGGGGGGGGGGGGGGGGGGAGGAAATAGCACGACAAGAAATGCCCGTTTTCAATGGGGGCAACTCACTCCTTGCTCAAAAAACCCTATAGCCGCACTCGGCTTCACAAAATACATAGGGGGAGGTGCCCTCTCGGCCCTTTGCAGACAAAAAACCACCCTTGGCTCTTTTTCCTGTGGCTCCCAAGCCTCACGAGGCGACTAAAAAAGCCCTCCAAAATGATAAAAAAGACTCCTTTATAGAGGGGGAGCACCCATTTTTAGCATGTTTGGCCTCTTTCCGACACATGGTGAGCTCTTTTATCTCACTCTCTCACTCTCACTCGCTTTGCTTTGTTGTGGGACTTTCTCCCTATACATGAGGGGGGGAGGCAATAGCGATGTCGCTATTGCTCTCCTCCTTCTTCTCAAAACTTCGGCCGCAAGACCATCCCCAAGTCAGGCTTGACACATCATCACTTACCAAATCGCCATGCGGGCGCGCTATTACACCGCCTTGCCTCACCAAATGCGTCCAAAAATGCCACTGGCCGCTCCGCAGTGCCGCGTTCGGCCAAGACAGCGCCGCCAATGCCCTTGCCATAGGCACGGAGCTCCCAAGAGCTCTCCACACCTCCTCATACACCATATGGGCTTCATGCCCCTGCTCTTATACATCACCAACCCGGCCCGTAGCTGCGCATATGGGATCTTCCCAGTGCCACGTGGCGACTTCACATGCCTTAAGCCTCAAGCTCTTGAAAACAAGCAAAACCTCATTGTGTTTTTAACCAAAAATACTTTGCAGCCTGCCTTTGGCTCGCTCTCCTATACTGTCCCCATCTTCTACTGCCAAGCCGCAAAGAACTTCTGAAGCTTTACTTTCCCGGTTCCAACCACACCCTCCATCTCTGTATTTTGATCCCTCGGCGCCCTTGAACTAAAGCCTCCAAAACGGAAAAAAACCATCTGCAATTGTTCACCACCCTAATGCTCCCAGCTTCATCTCGCTGTATCTGACCTACCGAGCATCCAATTGATGTGCAGTCAACTCGTGCTAGCTCCACATGGTAAACACTCCCACCAAGAACCTTGACGAGGCCGCAAAACTGCCAAATGGAACACTTTCCAATGCGGTCAAATGAGCCCAGACCCGGCCCCCGGAAAATCTTCAACTGATCATATCTTGCTATCTAGAGCTCGGATTTGCGATCCGAGAAGACAGGCATGCTCCACAACTCGCGCACTACATGCATATACACTGACATCAACTCGGGCCACCTGTCCCCAACTACCCTCTCCCGTCGGGGATCTGCTACATACTCTTTCTCTAAACCGCAATACCTAGAGCACTGGGGCTCCGTTTGACGAGCTGTCTGGACCAGCCTGGAAAGCACACTGATCACTACATTCTAGAGCATTGACTTGGAATTTGGGGCACGTTGACCTGCCATCCCATCTAGACCATTCCGTAGCACTTTTGGACTTAAAAACCGCTTCGAGCATACACCTCCGCTATCCTTTGGCTACCTAGGGCTTTGGTACCTGCCCTAGCCTTCTGCACTGCACTCACATGCTGCTTCTGCCTGGCATTGATCATATCCTAGCTTGGACCAACTTTGGCTGCACTAATGGTAAGGATTTTGCAACCTATAGAAGTACCTTCTGATGAACAGAGTATGGTTCAGGTAGTTTTATACCAAGAAGATTTAGACAATACCTGTGAGAGGGTGTTTGATGGGAATGCATATGCTTCAGAGGGACAAATTTGATCGATGTTTCTTGAAGAGATACCAGAGACCTCATACATAGAACAACCAACGAAAAACCATTACTTGGTCGATGAAAATATGCTTATCTTCATGGCAACCAGAACTAAAAACCTAGGGGATATCCTCCTAGAACAGGACAATCAATCGTGGCTCCACAAGCTTCTCCACCACCTGTAGGACCATGCTATGAATGAATGCGGCGGTGATCATTGGGCAAGGATTTGTCCACACAAAGCAGAACAAATCAATCTTTTTGGGTTCTGTGAGGGGTGTACGAATGACCATCTCATTCCACATTGTCCAAAAAACCTTGATAACAAAGGGAAAGCAACCATGAATAAAATCGTAATTGTGCCAAGCTTAAGTGGATTATAAACAGAACAAGCCTCTAATAAACACGGTAACAAGAGCCCAAGCACATGAGGCTACAAGGAACACCCCAACCAGCCGAACCGAGATATAAAATTTTTCTATCATAACCCCTAGGAAATCCTGGAAGGCAAAACGAGACAAGATAAAAGAAAAAATAGCCTTGGAAATCAAATTATTGCAAACAAAGGAACAATTGAGGATGGAAAGAGACATTATCGTAAAGGCAATGTAGCAAATCCATCAACAATACCATCGGGAGGATCTATCTTGGTGGACAAGGTCTTTGAACCCTTGGATGAGATCTTAAAAGATTATGATGCTAGGTTAAAGCCTAGCCAAACCTAGAAGGATAGGTGGCTAACGTAACCTCACCCAAGGTATGCAAAAGAGATATTAAAGATGTGCAAGGAGCTCATCCAAGCCGCTCAAGTGCTTATGGAACCACCAGTTCCAACTGCTCTAAAAATTGAGGTGTTAATCCGCGAAAAAATTCAAGAGTTAAAGGAGCACAGATGGAATGTATTTGCAAAGCAAATGTGCCAATTCCTGAGGTGGAAGAGCAATGGCCACAGGATTTGTGGGAACATATCAAAACTGAAAAGATGAAAGCGTAACGCTTCAGTCAGCACCGAGCACGGAGATCCACCTCGAGCATGAGCTCTACCCAAATGATATGTCATCACTGTATGGTGATGCATGTACAGAGATACCGGAAGACAACAAACCTCAATCATTAAAGACCTTTACCTTCATTTACAGGAAACCATGAAACCAAATCAGAGGTAAAGAAAGCACCATCTCAATGGAAGGCTAATCCTAAGATGATTACCAAAAGTCTTCAAGAGATAATGTCATCCCCTATCCGTTGTATGCTAACTCTATCAGAGTTACTGCATATAAGACCTCATCTTTGGATAGAGGTGGGAAAAAAATTGGAGAAAATAGGGCTAGTAATTCCGTCACCAAATGCTTCTCCAAAAACATTGAATACCCAAACCTCAAAACATGCAAAACATGAGCCAGTGCCAGTGAACAAGGTAGGAGATTATTGTGAAGGAGAAGAAGGAAATACTACCCTAAACGTGGAGTACAAAAAATTGATAGCAATATTGGATAGTGGAGAGAGAATAGCCATAGCCACCAAAGCAATGTGGAAAAAATGGGAAAAAACTGCTCTCCAAAAAACTAGAATGAAACTTCAATTAGCAGATGGGTATCTGGACAGACCTATTGTTATTTTGGAGAAAATTGTAGTAACTTCTTGCAGAACGGCATATGAACACATATTCGCCATTATGAATTTTGATGAGAGCAAAAATTCTGATATCATATTAGGCAGACCATTTATGCGTTAGCTCAAAATGGTACAATTTGGGGTTACAACTACATCAACCTAAGAAACAAGGATGTCACTACAAAGATCAGTGTCACTGACCATAGCTATAAAGATGTCGAAACCCCAGGAGAGGAACTAAACTCCACAACTGACCAAGAAGCAGAATTACCGGTTTGGCTACAAAACAAAGCTCACAAATGGAAAGGTAAAGCTTCTGAGGGTGGTGGTTTAAGAAAAGAGGATTGCATTCATGATAGGTCAACACAAGACGAGGCATATGCACCATAGACTTTTCCAAAAGAGATGTTTGAACCTTTTGGATGGTAGTAGATACTGGCCACTCTTAATGTATGCGTGAATGAGCTGACCCTGACCCAGCCTAAATCCAAAATCAGAATTGGAAGTCCCTGACAGGGAAGAAGTTGCAAACTTTTGAAGCATATAGTGGATGAGATCTCACTAAGGGACCTTGACCAAATGGATGAAGAAGCATTCCACGACTCCATGGATAAGCTATTAGAGGACAATGTAGATGACGAGCTTTCTAGTAGCTCAAATCAAAACATCAAATGGAAGGATCGACAAGTGATATACTATGATTTTCCAAACCAAATTCCTTAAAGACAGCATAGATATTGGAATAAACGCACAAACAAACAAAACAAGACGAAATAATACTTAGTACCTCTATTAATCGACAAAATGCAATACTTAAGGTTGGTTGAAGCAACCGATTGTCTTAAAGATGGGATATCAAAGAGGTACATGAAACCTGACTCAAACAAAACAAAAATGAAAAAGAAGAACAAACAAAAACCATTAACACTAGAATGGTAACCTAACAGGACATAAAAGTGTCCTTTCAGGGTTTTGGGAAAAAATTCCTAAACCATAGTAGATCCACTCATTTTGAAAAATCCTTTCATGAGCTTATAGTTCAATAACTACTACATATGGAAAAAATGAGAAACTTGTAATTTTTCTTATCCCTTGGTCACTACAAGCCTCCAAAGTTGATGGACCAATGCATTTTGCCTAAAGAAATAATTTCTTACGGTTGATTGCATATAAATAAGAGTGGAGATTTTTGTAGGACATGAGATAAAATGCCCCTTTAACTTCAATGGGTTGGTGACCAAAACATATGGTTGCTTTTACCTCACTAAATGTTTTTTGGGCAAAAAAAATAGGTACAAAAAAGTTGCATTTTTGCCATTCTGCGGACCTATCATCAAAGTTTCTATAGTCACGCTCAATACAGATACTATATACATGTTTTCTTAGTTCCCTTTGGGCCTCTGGATTCAAAAGGAGCCATGGAGCATGTCAAAAGGATAATGGATCTCCCAAAATTGGAACCTTGGGGGCAATGATAAAGTGCTAAATACAGCAAACATGAAAAAATTGGGTTTAGCATTATGACCTCTAGAAACCCATAGAAACTACTCAATATCTAGCCAACTTTGTAGTCTATGATTAGATATGGTTACTACCTACAAAATACGCACAATTGGCCTAAGAAAATAGCAATATTGAGAAAGTTATACTTGCTACTCTAAAATGTATCGTATTCGTCAACAATAAAAAAACTCAACCATCTTCATATACTATGCTATATAGCATATTAGGTCCCCCAAAACTCAAGGAACATTAGCTTTATGTTATACATTACACTTACACAATCAAAATTGAATTTGGATATCAAGGAAGCCACCAAAAAAATCATAAAAGTGCTAATTTTGGCCAAAAAACAGGACTATGCAATTCTTGTAAATTGGTCATAACGTTCAATTTTAACACTTAGCTCTCCCTACAAGCATCAAAACATGTTGAGAACTATGAAGGTCTAACCTCTAGCCATCTAAACCTCAGAAACATGAAGTTTAGAGTGGTATAGTTGCCAAAAATTGAAAAAAAGCCAAAAACAGGACCCGTTTTTTCACACTTTAGGTTCAAAAATGTTGTGCAAGAGTAAGGTTAATGGTGAGATCGATACTAAAAAAAAAATGCTAAGTTTTTTTTAGCTCATAAGGCAACTTTGTGGATATATAGAACCTAAATATTCATTTTCATACTCTTCAAATAATTCAAGCAAAATGGTCACTTAACAGGACACAAAAGTGTCCAAGGACATAAAAGTGTCCTGTTACCATTCTAGTGTTAACGAAGAGCATTTCTGAAAAAGCAACAGAGTTCTCCAAAACCGAGCGCAAAAACAAGTACAATGAATTGAAACGAGCTTTGAAAGAAGTTTGGACAACAGAGTTGGAGAGTGATGAGGAATCAAATGATTCACCTTCCCACTACAAGAAGTACACTATTCAAGATAAAAAATTTGTGATGCAGAAACCCAAACGAGACCCAAAAGAACCTGGAACTTCATATGATGGGCTTGAAAAAGCCAAATGCATAAACTTAGCAGAACCAGGCAAGAAACCTAATCCGGCATACATTGCCACGGATGTCAGCGAAGAAGAAGAGCAGTTCTAATAGATACACTCAAAAGGTATAAAGATGTGTTTGCTTGGTCATACAAAGACCTAAAGGGGATAGATCCAGAGATCTGTCAGTACACAGTACCCCTTAAAAGTGATTCTAGACCACGCAGACAATGTCCTTATACATACAATGAGACTTTTGCCAAGAAAACTAAGAAAGTAATAGAAAAACTAAAGGATGCAGAGTTTATCTACGAGATTGAACACACTGATTGGGTGTCCCCAATTGTGGTAGTATCCAAAAAGAATGGAAAATTGCATGTTTGTGTAAACCTCAAACAAGTAAATGCTGCCACCATCCATGACAACTATCCACTACACAATAACATATCATGTTATTGAGAGAGTTGTGGAAAAGGAGGCCTATAGTTTTTTAGATGGGCTCTCCGGCTACAACCAATTAACCATCAAAGCAGAGATCAACATAAGATAGATTTTGCAATAGAGTGGGACATAATTGCATACAGGTAATGCCTTTTGGCCTGACCAATGCACCTGCCACTTTTCAAAGACTAATGACTCATGCATTCAAGGAATATCTCAGACAATTATTAGAAATATACATGGATGATCTTTGTGTTCATTCTCACCTGAGAAGTGATCACATAACGCATCTAGAAAAAGTCTTCAAAAACTGCAAAACTTATCGTATTTGCTTAAACCTTGAAAAATGTGTCTTCATGGTCAGACAAGGTAAAAGTTTGGGCCACATTGTGTCCAAAAACGGGATTTCCATGGATTAAAAAAAGATACAAATAATTGACGCACTAACGAGACCAATGAAAATGAAAGAAGTGCAAGCATTTATGGGACATTGTGGGTATTTACAGGCTTCATATACATGCATGTTGTAACAGCTAAGCCGTTGTATGCCCTCATTGCTAAATTTGAATGGATAGAAGAATGCAAGCAGGTTTTCCACAAATTGAAGCAACAATTAATTTTTGCTCCAATTTTTGCAGCCCCTGACAGGAGCAAGATTTTTCACGTTCATGTTGATGCATTAATCTATGCCATAGGATGCATATTAGCCTATCTAGGAGAGAAGAAAATGGATTTTTCCATTTGCTACTCTAGTCGCAGATGAACAATGTGGAGAAACATGATACCACTATGGAAAGAGAAGGTCTAGGAATGAAATATGTTGTCAAAAAATTTAGACACTACCTTCTTGCAAACAAGTTCATTTTCTTTGTAGATCACCAAGCACTATTATATGTGATAAACAAACCTTGCAACACTGAAGGATTGTTTGTTGGTTTATACTATTGCTTAAGTTTGACTTCACAATAGTTGTAAAAAAGGGGACTATCCACACACGAGCAGATCATCTTTTTAGACTGCTCCATTGGAAAGCACCTAAAGATATTGATGATGATCTTCCAGGTTCTTACCTATTTAACATTGAAATGGTTCCGAGGTGGAGTGAAGAGGTCATCCCTCTACTCACAATCGGATCATTACATATAGAAAGACAGCCATCAATAATACATCAAACAGAAAACTCCAGTTTTTAGCAAGACGACTGTACAAACACGATAAGGATGGAATTGTAAGACTATGTGTAAAGGCTCCAAGGATTTGATATTTACGTAATTACAAGATTACAAGAAATTTTTTGTGATGACAAGGTCTTATTGACACATTTACATGATTACACTAAACATGATCACAAAGAATCCGGTTAAGGGTGACCTACAAACCCACTAAATTCCCACAGAGCTTTTTAGTATTCCCGGCGGGCCCGCCGAAATTTTTTTATTTTCCTTGCGGCCAAGTCGGGAATACTAAAAAGCTCGGCCTTGCAGAATTACATATATGCGGGCCCGATCAAGCCCATTGGGTGTTATTTCTTGCTTTCACCTTCTGGGGGAGAGAGAGAGAGAGAGAGAGAGAGAGAGAGAGAGAGAGAGAGAGAGAGAGAGAGAGAGAGAGAGAGAGAGAGAGAGAGAGAGAGAGAGAGAGAGAGAGCTCGTCAACCACCTTTGTAGGTACATCGAGAGGAGATATGAGAGAGGAAAAGAGGGGGTCGTGTGGGAGTGTGCTCTGAGTCGCAGTGCATGGTAACAACGGAGTACTTGACCACGCGATCCGGGTATGTGTTGTGTGTGTGTATGCGTTGTGTGGTAGCGTGCCTTTTGTGGTATTGCACGACAGTGATAAGGTACCTTACCACACAATGGGAGTGTGTGTGTAAGCTGTTCTACGGAACAATGGTTATCACGGGGGCATCACCTTGGTGACGCGGGGAAGATGGTGTCCTTGTGATAAGTATTGGCTTACTATCTGGGTACTATGTCGGTAACGCGGCGAATCTAGTATCCTTATGGTAAGTCAACTTCCCATCCCCTTACCCAAAAAAGATATGGGCATCGATCGATAACGCGGCTATATGATGTTTGTATGCAAGATATTGTTTCTCCTTAGATTCATGCGGCACTCGGTCGGTAACGCGGCTATATGATGTTTGTATGCAAGATATTGTTTCTCCTTAGATTCATGCGGCACTCGGTCGGTAACGCGGACAATAGAGTGTCGTTTGTTAGAAACATCTTTTTTTGCATAAATATGGTGTTCAGGTCGTTAACTCGGTCGTACAAACGTCATATAATTTGTATGTGCATGTGTACTTAATTTTTGAAGTATTAAGAATATGAAATACTTGGTCGATAACGCGGCTGTGAAGAGTATTTCATATACAAAATGTATAAATTGTTGGATTTTGTTGTTTTTAAGTATCCATATGAAATTATATACTAGCTAATCATATTCAAAACAATACTTTATTCATCAATCATCACTATTTTAAATGCTCCATTTATATAGATCATATGCAAAAAAGTATTTGGACACAAATTGCATGTTAAATATTCTTTTTCATCTTTTTAAAGGACCTCAAGCATTATCGCTATTTTTATGCTTCATTTACTTAAATTCTTTGTAAAAAATAATTTGCACACAATTTTCATGTTAAATATTCTTTTGTATATTTTTAAAGAGCATCAATTATTATCGCTTTTCTAATTGCTACATTTTACATAAATTCTATGTAAAAAAGTGTGTGAACACAATTTGCTAGTCCAATTTGTATACTTCTAATGTTTGAAATGTTTTTGAAGTTTTTAAGTCAGTGTGTGCTTTGTTTGAGCTAGTATGTGGGCATGCAAAAAAATATAGTTTAAAAATTCAATATATGCTGAAATGCGCCAGACTGTTAACATGTATTGTTTGATCTGAATTGAGTTCTTATAAAACACTTGTTTGATCTGCATTTTACACGTGTAACAGATTGCAATTTTAAGTGAAGATTGTTTTCAATTTTTATCAATATTTCCTTGCACATTTCTTAAAGTCTTCAAGTGGTGGTTAAGGGTTTGCCTAAAATAGTGAGAGTGTGTTAGTGTCATTCACAACCATGAATTTGTATTTGATATGCTAAGTTTTATTGTCCAGTGCAAATATGATGTCAGATCAAAAGAAGAGTATTTTGTGTGCCATTCGTAAAGAATGTATTTTGTCAATCTCATCATGTGCAGATGATCGCATACAACAGATTAGCCAAAGTGATGTCTTCATCAAAGACCTCACTAGTGCTATATGGGAGAACATAGAGCGCAGGTTGCGAGTTGAAGGCCAATACAAGTAGTTGATTCCGGCAGGGATTCAAGAATTTGACCCCCACCACAAGGTTAGGACAGTGTTGGGCAATATGAAAGTATGTTGCAGAGACTTGAAGGAAGATATCCCACCTGCTTGCGACATGTCAAAATTAGAGATTTGGGATAAATTGTGGGAAGAACAGAAGGTAAAGATGAAGCGTGTGAAAGCGCAGGACCAAGCAGCCTTACCCAAGAAATTGAATATGGCCCAAGATGTGCAAGCAGCTTTGGGAGGTGGATTTGATGCTAGCGGCACCGGCACAATCATGCCCATGGATTTGAATGCAAAGTGCGCTCATCTTGTCGACATCCCTCACAAAGCCTTGGTAGAAGGTATGAGGATTGGAGCAGGCTCCTTTGGTGTGTGCATATTGTACATCATCAAAGGCATCTTTTTTTTGCCAGACCAAGTTACATATGTGGGAAATGTTACAAGGCAGAGAGTGAGGTGAAATTTGACAGCTTTCAGACAAAGCAAGGAATGCAAACGCTTCACCCCTCCATTGTAAGGTGCATTGGATTTACTACCGAAGCTCCTTGGATCACAATATTCCCATACTACAATGGGGGTACTGTGGGCGACATGATGTGCCGCTTACCATTCGCTCACGGATTGTTCAGACGACACATGCACAGGCTACAACACGGCTGGAGGTCATTGCCTGTAGCAAATATTCCTGTACAAAAGATAGATACGGTGCGGATCAAAGCACTGATTGAGCAGATGCCAGGCATTTGTCACGCATTAATTGATGGTGTTGCGAGTGCCCACTCGGCCGGTATAGTGTACAATGACCTGCACCTATTCAACATAATGTTGAACTTTACTAGTGCCAATAAACCCCGCGTCGGTATCATTGATTGGGGTATGACGCTTAGTACACTAGCTAAGCACGCAGTAATTAATTATCTGCATCCAAGCGCACAGTTGCACCCTATGGTTTTGGATGCACAAAGAGCAAGGAATGCCGAGATGGCTAAGCGATCGTGGATTTCTCCCGAACTATATGATCCACGGTGCACAGATGCATACACAAAAGTGAGTGACATTTATGCATTGGGCCACCTATTTGACATGCTGGCAAATTTTTGAAGTGCAGCCAAAAAAGTTTATTTTCCAGAAGAAGTTTTTCACCACTTGGACGAAGATGTTATGAGGTCTATTCGGATTAAAGTAGTTTGTTGGATGAAGTTAAAAGAGCGGGAACAAAGAAGAAATGCTTCTGACGTGTTCATATTTTTCAAAGAACATTTAAAGATAGACCCTAACCCTGTCCAACGTCCCCTTGTTGAACTTACACCATCATTTTATCCGATTTAAACATTTCTATGATATACATATGTCTTGTCCAGGGGTATTCTATTCTTTATTGAAGTGTATTATAAGGTTTGAAATGGTTCACCTAATTGAGTCATTATCTTTAGTCATTTCAAATTTGTCATGTTGAGTCTCAGTATCTCAAATTTGCCTTGTGGTTCCATTAGTCGCATTTGTTGTGGTTTGATTTTGGATTTTGCACTTTTTTATAGTGAACCAGAAGTTGATATCTTTTGCATCTGTGAGATTGTTGAATCGTGAGAATATATGTTTTCCAATGATATTGAATATTTTTCTATTTGTTGATTGCAGCTCTAACAGAAAATGGCCGATGAAGAACAAGATATTGGCACCTAATCACTGTCCGATGATCAACAACAAGCGACTGTTAATGCATTTCAGTGCATGAAGTCTCTAGCACACGGTATGTCGGCACAACAAGCGACATGTATTTCTTGACGACTCTCAGAATGGGGACGCAGAGATCAAGAAAGAAGATGTAAGGTTTTGAAGTGAAACCATGATGCCATCAAAGAAAACGCTGAGAGGATTTATTTGGAGGTTTATGGACATCCCCTGCACAATGCAGATTGTACGCTATATTTTGCAAAAATGTTTTATGTTCATTTTGTGCAACAATGACCAATATAATTTTCGTCAAAAGAGACAACTGTTGCCACTCATGATTTAAGGGAGAGTATGTCACTTTCACCCGAGATGAGCTGGCATTGATAGTGGAAGGTGCCGATCTACAATTAAAGAGAGAGAAGGATATTTAAATGACACATTTGGAAGAGAAAGATGCAGAAAGAACACGGCTTTTTATAGCCACCAAGACACCCCAACCCTCACAAGTCCGAATGGAGAAAAGCATTCACCGCTTAAGCCAAGACGTTTAAAATCTGACATAGCGAGTGGATCCAACACCTGTACAAGGGAAACACATCAGCCACCTTGCCATGCAACCGGATTTGGTCCCCTCGTCTACTTCAGATGCATCCTTATCTTCCCAATGTCAAGTTTGCTACAAGAATTTTGATGGATGGAGTGGATATTATACATTGATATGGGGTCATTATTATCATTTAGTTTGTCTTAATTGTTTAATGTTAAATAGAAGTCGATGCGCAATTTGTCCACAAGATATTCCACAAGGAATATATATTATGTTTGGCATGGCAAACGAGTATAAAGTCAAGCAAGACTGCCAGGATACCCCTAGCACAATTAGAAATTTGTTTTGATGAATGAGCAAGATGCTACTTCAGAGAAACACAATTGAGATCGACAAACTATGTACTATCGCAAATATGAAGCATTGTAATTACTCACTACAAATTTGAATACAAGGTCTTTTACAATGGTTTTTGCATTTACCCGTTCTACTCTCAAGCTATATTGAATCTATTGAGTTGTTATCTGGTTCTAAGTTTGAGTGTTGTGGTTCTGCCCGTAATTCAAACTCCACATCTATTATCAAATTCTCTTCTATTTTGTCTATAGAGCATTGAGATACACCAAAATTGAACTCTTGTTCATCGTCATTTTGACAATCATACAACCAGGTTGTCATTTCCTCCTCGTAGTCAGCACTTTAGATGTGATTAAATATCTTTCATTGAAAAACATATACATTAATTTTTCTGCTCTGTCTGCTAATACTCTGTTGCGAATAGTGCTTCGAACATACATGTACATGCTCCTATTTCTCTCTGAACTTGAGTTTTCTGCACATTGTGCAAGTATGTTCATTACAAGGGGACATAAGGTAGAGTAATGCTCTCCACCACTCATCATCTACCACTTCCATGCAGGTTTCTCTTTTGCCATTACCCTTATAGAATCATTCACAAAAGAACATTCTTTTAATCTAAATGCACTCATTTCTTTGATGCAATCAATTCAATCCTGAAAGTTGGAATAGAACGTGTTGACCACGTGATAGAAATCGCTTACCACCTCTGTATTGGACATCATATATAAATTCCAATACTCTAGATTGAGCATGTAAGAAACGTTCTGGAGTGGACTATGAGAGCTCTTCCACCTTGCATGAAAATACTTAGCTAAAATTTTTCACTGTTTGCCAGAGAATGGTAATCTCCACTCTTTGTCTACTACAAACTCTTTCACCTCTTCGGGATTTTCAAGACTCTGTTGGACTAACCACCATGTCATCCACACTTTGCCCAAGTTTGGCGCCCTTTGATCAAGATTGCGTATTGTAAACATAATGGGAATCATTACATGGTATGCATCCATTACACTCCTCCACCAAGCAGCCTTGTTTACATTGCCACGTAGACATGTAATTTTATCTTTCACTTTTTCTTTCTACTCAAGCTGCCATTCATCATAGGCCGCGCAATTGAATGTGTCAATCATAGTGCATTTATTACGGAGAAGTGATTCCAAGGTATAAAAGCGTGTGTAGAACCGAGTTTCAGCAAGAAGTTTCAACATCACTGACATGCGCATCCTATACAAATCGAGCACTCTTTGTCGTTTCAAGATAAATTTCACAACCGACGTGCTGTATCAATTATCAATGATTGCTGTCTACCATGACCAAAGCACTTCCAGTAAAGAATATTGTTTTGGTCAGTGCAGTTTGTGCTTCTTCTAGAGACTGCACTCGAAAGATTTGATGTAAGGATTTTTGATGCATTTGACTAAGTCCACCTTCATTGTGATGCTTAAAAGGAACACTGCTTAGAATTTCCTCTCCTTGCGCAGGTTGTTCTCCAAGGTTAGTTGGCATCACTACAAGATCTACGGAGTTAATATTTGGCTCTGAGGACTCTTGACTCGAAGCCACAGAGCTATATATGTGTTGTCTCTTGGCACCCTTTTTGGCGAGCTCTTCTCTCAAACGCTTTGCAACTGCAGGTGCCTCAGGATGTTCACATTTCTTACAACTCTTTTTAACGCTACCCAAAAAATGATCCCTAATACGTGGTGCACCGCCTGATTTTGGTGTGTGACAAAATTTACATTGCCACTCCATATATCGACCGCATATGTTGTGTGCATAATCCCACTCTTTGCCAGGAGATTTTTTATTCTTTGGCTTTTTCGTACCACTTGTGCACACATTTTGCTCCATTGCTTTTCAATTAAAACTGAAGAAAAAAGAACGAGATGTTTAGTTTTTGAAACATTTTTCTTATTTGCAATATATATTCAAATTTAAAAACCATTCAATATGAAAGTAACCATGATGCACAATATGAGATTTTCAATGCATGCTAGTGTTTGGCAGACGAAGCAATGGTCTCCAGAGAAAGAGTCACATTTTTCAGGGAATCTACATTTTTTGCGGAAATCTCATTCTTTTGTAAAAGAGCTTCTCTAAGCCGAGAACTAGAAATTTGTGATTATTTTTCCGAGAGCATTTGTATAGTGGAGATCCAGTTAGAAGTATAGGATTTTTTGGCCGGACAAGCCATTTGTAAAGAACTAAACTATAAAGGTCAGTTTTGTAAGTTTGAACCTCATCATCTTTTATCACAAGTGTGCGCTCCTTGCCGCACTGTTGAAGCAAGGGACTTGCCAATACACCGTGTGCGAGCCACAAACGGCTCCAAGCACACAACAAGCCTAAACTAGCAAGCTCAAGAAAGCAAAGGGTGTGTCACTCACCGCTCTACGCTCGCCTTCGTGGTGGATTCCTCGCCGCGATGAAGAAGAAGCTGCAGTCGTGCCGCGCTCAACCACTTCGCCGCCGTCGTGCCTTCGTAATACTCGATCGCACACACACTCTCCCTCTCTCTCTCTCTCACACACACACACACACACACACACACACACACACACACAAGGAGGTGAAGAAGAAGAAGATGGAGATGGAGCAAGAGCACTCTTCTATTGCACAAATGAGAGAATGAGTAAAAATTAAGTTTAGTTGGCTTTTATATGAGCTCACCCCATTCACACTTAGGCGCCCATGCTTAGCCAACTAATCCCTTGAATGTCCCAGTTAGAGTGCGCCTCTCATCGGCGATCACTCTTACCCTTTTCCTATTGGTCCAACAAGCCCGGTACTTGACTCTAAATAATACAACGTTTATAGATCATAGGGTGTCCGTGTGCCGTGAGGGTTAACATGCCCCCCTTCCTGATGTAGATTCCGTCCTCAGAAGCTATTGAGTTGAAGCTGGTTCGTCGAGGTGGAAGAGCATTTGAGATGAATGTCCTTAGCCTTCTTCAGTCACTGCAAAATCAAACAACATTGGCACAGTAATTGCATTCTCTTAAAAAGCATATGCAGTTTTAGGTAGAAAAATTGATTGGTAAAAGAATTTCAAACAATTTGGTAGCAATGAACATTAAATTGCAATGTAATCAAATGCATAAATAGATGTAAAGGTAAAAAATTAAACACGTCTGGGGTCGCTAATTTGACAGTCGAAAGGCACCAAAGATCGACTATTAATACCATGGGTAAGCTTCTTAATTTTCTGTGGTCAATTAAGTTGTTTAATCGCGAGAGCCAAGTATTCATGTTCGAGGGCTGACTAGAGGCTATACCTAGAAGATCTTGTAGTTAAGCTACCATGAAAGGAATTTATCATGAAATCATCGCCCGACTGATTACCTTTCCTTTGACCCCCCAAAGTCTTTTCACATTGATTCAATTATGATGTGTGTGCTTATTTTGTATGCCTTGGGTTTTTTGCTTTTCAAGGAAAAGAGCCCACACTGGGAACCTCTAGGGCTCTAGTACCATAGGCTATACATGTGAGTGAAGTACCAATTTAAGCAGGGATTTCTCTTCCAGCTTAAGGTTTTACATTGTGGCACTTTGATTTTTTGTTTGTTCATTTTCAGCATTTTAATTTTGTAACTTTGGGGAGTCATATAACACTGTTACCCTCCCCAGGCTCATCACATTAGTAAACTCCCTTTATAATACTTAAGCTAAAGGTCACTAGGGTTAAGCCCACTAGAAAGCCCTAGTACATTTCATACAATGCTGCCTAAATCGGATTAAGAACCTAAGTAACCATTTCTTATTAGGAAGGCATTCCCCATAGTATTAAGAGAAGATCTCTAACACCTAACTTGGTCAAACTAGTTTAGTCGGACTGCTTGATTTTTAAACCTAGACAACTGATTATGACAAAACATTACATTGAATTAAATGTTTGATACTAAGCCAATGCGCTGAATATTATGCTACCAATCACAATCAAAGCAGACAATCATAGATGCAAAAAGATAAGGGCAATGCTAATGGACAAGAAACACCTGTTTGTGTTGATGGTCGCGCTTGATCTGAAGGTTCCATGAACCACAGCAACACGTTCCTGTACACACTAGGAAACAAAAGGAATACCTCCAGGAGGCACATTAGTGGGAAAAGATAACTTCGCTAATCTCTCAACTCTAAAACAGAAACACTCCTATCGTACTAATCTTACCTACCCTCCATCACTCAAGTGATGAGGATCAAAGGTGTTTCATGGCATAGGTTTCTGTTTCACTGTACCAGATGTGACATGTGTAGGTCTGAGTCAATGTTTTGACTTTAATGTGCATACTCGTTTGCTAATTGCTCTTGCTCTTTATTTTTTGTTTTTTGTGAGTATAATGATTTATATGTACATTCCCTAAGATTGGAGATTAAGAGGTCAGGGAAAAAGGTTGAGAGGGAAGCAAGTGAATAATGGATGTCCACAAACACTCCCCCCTTCCTTGGGTAGATCATACCATTTGAAATGAGCTTGTCACCCTTTGAAACCAATTGTTCCAGTTGGTAATAGGTGAGGATTTTTGCCAGTAGTTTTCTATTACCCTAGGTGCCTCGTCAAGTTGCAAGGGTGGTAAGGTACTCTCCCAGGATCGAGCTTGAAGTGGTTCATCAGGTGATTCTTGAACATTGGGAGGTGTGGATTCTTTTGTAGCTTCATGGAGGTCCACTACTATAGATGGAGGCTGTGTAGAAGCTTTTACCCCTATGGATGTATTACATGAGGAGCTAGAAGCTTCATGGGACTCCGCCCTTCCTGAGCTAGGTGGAACAAATCGTTCTTTCTTTGGTACCCAAACTAGCTCGGGAGCGGGTGTGTAGCATTCTGTGATTTTTTTCTTTCCACGATCATTGATTTGTTTTGGAGCTACGGGATTGGGCTCACTTGGGTCAGGTGATAGGTAAGAGCACAATCTACGTTTTGGCACCCAGATTTGATCATTTCCTTGATAGTAGCCTTGGGCTTCCAATAGTCGTTTAGGGATCCATCGCAACATTTTCTTACTTTTCTTGGAGCGAGTGGTACGTTTCTTACAAGGCTTCTGTTTTTTAGCACTAGTTATGGTCACTAAAGAGGCTTTAGGGACCCACTTGGATGTTTTCTTCGTTACATTAGGATGAGTCTTGTCGGAAGCGATATGCATTTCTTGTAGCATATTTAAGGGTACAGGCATTTCATCCCCCTCGGGTGTTACCCAGGTCGTTCCCCTATTTCCCCAAGTGTCTATGGTTGATGCTAGGTGGACCCAATCCACATTGTCCGACTCAGTCATCTCAGGTAGGATATCCATATAAGGAGAATCTTGGCCAATGTATGTATCCTTCTTACAAGTGTAACAATATTGTAGTGGGGCCGAGTGAACTGTGGTGTCAGAGCGATGATCAATAATGGTTTTACTCCCTAAGGGGTGTACCTTACCAGTCACCAAATCCACTCTAAGGACAGAATCTTGGAATTGCAAATAGACATGATTTTTAGACCAATCATGAACCATTTGTGCTTCCCTCATGAATGGTCGTCCTAAAATAATTTCATATGACATAAGGTGTTTAGAGAAATCCATTACAATGAACGTATGTCGTACCTTGTGTCCTAGAACTTTGATCTTAAGATCCTTGAGCATCCCCATAGGTTTGGCTATGGTACCATTTGCTATCTTTACCACAATGTTAGTAACATTGAGGCGGGGCTTTCCCATGGATTCCCAACAATCTTTTGTAACGATGCTAACTCCCGCACCACCATCAAGAATTCCCTTTATAGTTAATCCCTTGGTAGTGATGGGTAGGGTCGCATTAGACTCGTCGCCTTCAAAATACTGCCCTAATTCGTTAATGGGTACCTCGATCACAGACTCGTGTCCATCTAAGTCAAGTGATTGCACATGATTTTCCTCATCAATCATAATCGAGTCAGGCCTATTTGGTTGCGCAAACTGCGGTAATCCCGTTCGTAGCTCTCCGTTAAGGAATGCTCGAAGTTCAAGGAATAACTCAGGATCTCCATACAGCTTTGCTATGATCGTGGTTCGGACCTCAGAAGACATGAAGTCCACTAGTTTGGCAACATTCATTGGCGTTTTCCAGGGTGTAGGTCCTTGACTAGGAACTGGTGAGGATGGAATCTCATATTCCTCAATGGATCAGGTATTCCTTCATTTTACATCCTTTCCAACAAGAAGGGTGTATGCTCACTTTCTGATGTCCCGTCCTCACTCCCTTCTTGGATGATACTAGATATGGCTAACGGTCTATGGTTCATGTGGGGTGGATGAACTTGCGTGGGAAACATTGTGTCATGAATTTTGACCTGCATGGGTTCTGGTTCTAGTTTCCTTTGAGTCTCCTCCACTAAACCTCTTAGATGTTTCACCTGCTCAATCTCGTCTACTAGGTTTGGGTACGTCCCAATCTTCTTTTTACGATTCTTCCCTTTTTGCCCCTGCGGTTTATCTTGGGGGTCTTGGATTGGATTTGGAAACACTTGTGGTATTTTCAGAGGCTCTTTATGATTTTCTCTTATTCGGTTTTCATTTGGTTCCATGTTACGGTTTTCTTTGTCGGTCTTTCTCTTTGTGGTATTGGTTCTAGTCTCCATTGTCTCGACTGAATCTGAATCATCCTCGAGGTCATTCATATACACGGGGTCATCTCCTGTTCCTATGTTTGTTTTGGAACTTGGCTTTGAATTTTCCGTATTCTGCGACTTCTTCCTTCGTGTCTTCTTTTTCTTTGCTTGGATAACTGACGCGGTATCTCTCTCTTCGAGGATATGTCCTGGCCCTTGAAGCATGGACCGTGTAATCGCATAAGCGGGTGCGACGGGTGGTATTGGCGATGTCACACTAGCAATTTCGACCAAATTTAGGGGTGTGATTTTAGGCGCATTTGGGTTATAGGGGCATTGGGCAATCAAGTGATCTATGCCACAACGATTACATGTGAGTATTGGCATTGCAGACGTGCTCCCTTGATTCATTTGCATCTGTGAAGCATTCTTTTGCAGCCTAATAGGGCACTCCGCTGCTCGATGTGGTCCACCACACTCGTAGCATTGAAGAGGTGGCCTCCTAGCCTGGGTGTTGATATTTTGACCTCTGGATGCGAGAGCAGCAGCTTGATAAACCGGCTTGACTTGCCCCCAACAATCTTCCATGTAGTATATAGGACACTCTTCCAATGTATCAAGTCCGTAGGCAATACTAGTGTCTATTTCCTCCTCACAGCCATCTGGATAAGCATTTGATGGCTCGCAACCCACTTGGTTCATAGGGGCGACTCTTGGATGCGGGGGCTGCGGTCCTAGCACAGGAGGTGGTAGCGGTGTAGCTTGTACAACATTTTGAGATCTAGGGACCATGTGTTGCGGTAGTTGCTCAACACGTGGAGTAGGCATCAATACAGGAGCTCGAGGCGCATCCGTCTAGGCTACAGGTGGTCTATTTGCCATAATGCGTTTGATCATTAAACAATCCTTAGCTTGGTGACCATACCTACCACATGCGTTGCAAGTTCCATTAAATTTTACTCTAAATGTAGGGCACTCACTAGTGCTATGTGGACCTAAGCAAATGGAACACCATTGTTGCTCCCTTCTTGGATACATGTGACTATTTTGAGGGGGTCGATTATCCTTAAGAGACTCTTGGATTGCCTTGGTGAGGTTTGTCAAGAATGTCTCAAATACCTTTGGCTCATTGGCAATGGGCTTTGCATTCATGGGTTCATACTCAATGGCTTGTGAGATAGTGGATCTCGTGTCAGTAGACACCCTCATGCCTGCTATCATCAAGTTGTCCTCTAATTGGATTGCATTGGCAGTGACATCTTCCCAGGTTGTGATACCTCTAATCACTAGTCCATTATAGATTCCTTCATTCCTCAACCCTCGAATGAATCGATCAAGCAGTTGGTTATTGTTGAAGCGCTCATTTACAGGGCAGCGAGAGTTTAAGTGCTTTAGACGACTAATGAAGTCCCTTACTGACTCTCCTTCCTTACGTTCGGCCTTCTGTAGCTGAGATGCTACACCCCAAAGCACACCTTCTCGTATGTACTCCTTTAGAAACAACCTTCGAAGGGTAGGGTAGATTGTTTTCTCGTCCACCCTTAGGGTCCTATACCAATCTCCAGTCTTCCCACTTAATGTCAAGCTTAAGGCATTGCACTTATGTAGTTCGTTGCGTTCCCCTAAGGAATCACATACTTGTTCAAACACTTCAATGTGTTTCCTAGCATCTTCGTCCCCATTGAATTTTTGCGTGAGTTTGGCAATTTATACTGCCTTACTTCTAGGCTCTCTATCAGATGCATGACGCATATTTTCCATGATAGATCGACCTATGGTTTGAGCAAACGCTGCCAAGTCACCTATGTGAGGAGGTAGGGCCGGTGGAGGTACTCTTGGAATCATATGTGGGAGAGGGACGGGTACCGGTCTTGGCATATGTGTGGATGATGCAGGATATGGAACATAACCGGGCATAGGTCCACTCGGATAAGGGCTAGGGAGCAGCACTCGAGGAGCATAAGCAAGTGGTACAATTGGAGGTGTGGGGGCCATGTGTGCATAAGGGGCTAGAGGCACATATGGTCGAGGCCCCATATTAGGTACTACGACACTAGGTAGTGGCACTGCGCTAACCGTAGATGTCATCGGTACATTCTCTGTCAGGCTTATCCCTGGAGTGAGCACTGGGTTTTCCTTAATAGAGGGTTGAGCCAAGTTAGGGAAGCTAAAGTTGTCGCTCGGAGGCTCAGATTGCATAGAGACCCCAGGTGAAATGACATAAGATGGGTCCATGGGGCTCATTAGAGGAGTCTCCATTTGTGATAGAGTAGGCTGTTGAGCCTTGCTCGTATCCAGAAATCTCATGGGGCCAGTTGAGAGTATATTTACCCCTCGGTTTTGCCTTTCTGATTGAATAATGCAAAGGATAACATTACAGATCATTTTTTGTTGATCTTCGATGCTCGTGGCACTAGAGGTGGATTGTACAATCTCTATCCATCCTACATGGTAGGCGTGGCCAGAGTGTAGATCCGTCAACACCTCAGTGTGGAGGTCGTATGTCCAATGATCATTAATGAGCAATCCTTCTAAAGTCGACGTGTTAACGGTTTCTTGTGAGGTAGAAGCAATGTTGCTCCCCGTGGTTTTACTTGTCACCAACGGTACTCTAGAGGGAACTTCTGAAGGAGGAAGCTCAACAGGGCCTTCTTGGTAAGAAGTTGGTAGGATATCCACATGGACACTCTTTGGGGGTGTGGGGTCCACGTGCGATGTGAAAGGAGAGTCCACTTCCCCACCCCCTTCGTGTGCTTCATTTGCATCAGGTTCCGAGCGAGTAGCTCTACCTAATGTTTCCATGAAACGGCTAAACATACTAGTACTAGGCTGTGGAGCTTCGGGAGGTGCATGGCCTTCTCTCTCAGTGTTTTGGGTAGGGTATGCTTCCATGATTTCTGAGTCGGAGGAGGAATCACTAGCGGCTATTTTAGGGTCTTGGGTGGTGCTACCTTGTGTCCCCGCTGAGGGTCTAGAGCTTATCGTGGATGGGTAATGGGTGTCCGTATGAACAGAGGCACCCTCAATATGCTCGTGTTCTAGCACTCGTCCAGAGCGTAAGTGCATGTGTTTTTGATACCCTAAGGTGTCAAAAAGCTGCTCTAGGAGGCCTTGTGACTAGTTTTTAGCGTGTTTTTTGTTTGTTTTTTTGCTAGATTTTTTAGAGCGTGTCGTGGAATGGGCCGTGTGATAGCTCGAAACGAGCGTATTGGTTAGAGGGTCGTGCCGTGCTTTACAGCCCTCCGTTTGGTCACTCTATGCCCTCAGAATCCCTAAAACTGTCAATTTCCAGTAGGGAACTAGGCCCAAACTAGAAAGTCTAAGGGTGCAAGTGGGAACAGAAAGGAGGAGAGTGGAGGACTTGTCCCACATGCTCTCATTCTCTCTTGAGGGAGTAGGGTATATATATAAGAGTGAGTCTAGTATATATCATGAGACTGAGGACTGAGGCCTGGGCCTGGGCCTGGGCTTGGGCTTGGGCTTGGGCTTGGGCTTGGGCTTGGGCAAACGATCCCGATCTATCTTTTATACAAACCAACCCGTCCGTTTTAAGAGTCACGTTTTTTATTTTCGAAAAATTTCACCGCCCGCCCCGCTCACTCGCGTTTTTATTTTCCATTTTTTTAAAATTATTATTATTATTTTTTTCCCAGAATTTTTTTTTTCAGAAAAATATTTATTATTATTTTTTTTTGAAATGCAGAAAATACAGAAATTGAAAACGCAGAAATCGAAAATGCAGAGATGCAGAAATTGCAGAAATTGAAAAAACGCAAGAAATGCAGAATATTGAAAAAGCACAGAAAATGCAGAAAATAGCAGAAATTGAAACTTGACAGAAAATGCAAAACGCAAGAAATGCTAACTGTGCAGTGCAAACCAGAAAACGTAAAAAACGCAAAAAACAGAAATCTCCACACAACTACACACACTCATTCCCTGCCTTTCCTATGATAGAAATTGCACCACAAGAAAGCGTAAAGTGCTAACCGAGCTTAGTGTAGGGCATATCCCCGGCAGCGGCACTAAAAATGTGCGCTCCTTGTCGCACTGTCGAAGCAAGGGACTTGCCAATACACCGTGTGCGAGCCACAAACGGCTCCAAGCACACAACAAGCCTAAACTAGCAAGCTCAAGAAAGCAAAGGGTGTGTCACTCACCGCTCTACGCTCGCCTTTGTGGTGGATTCCTCGCTGCGATGAAGAAGAAGCTGCAGTCGTGCCACGCTCAACCGCTTCGCCGCCGTCGTGCCTTCGTAATGCTCGATCGCACACACACTCTCCCTCTCTCTCTCTCTCTCTCACACACACACACACAAGGAGGTGAAGAAGAAGAAGATGGAGATGGAGCAAGAGCACTCTTCTATTGCACAAATGAGAGAATGAGTAAAAATTAGGTTTAGTTGGCTTTTATATGAGCTTACCCCATTCACACTTGGGCGCCCATGCTTAGCCAACTAATCCCTTGAATGTCCCAGTTAGAGTGCGCCTCTCATCGGCGATCACTCTTACCCTTTTCCTATTGGTCCAACAAGCCCGGTACCTGACTCTAAATAATACAACGTTTATAGATCATAGGGTGTCCATGTGCCATGAGGGTTAACAACAAGTTTTGAAGAAGACAGCGTATGTTTGAGAGCTTCCTCTTGCTACAAGTTGTAATCTTTGCTATTGTGGCTACGGTAATCCGAATTCAGATTCGTTTATTGCATTGTGTTCCTCTTACTTTGCTCTTCCATTCAAGTGTAGGCATTCAAGATTCGGTGTAGGTGTTTAACTACGCGTTTGAGACCTTAAATTGTTGTTTTGAGTGTCTAAATGTGTATTTTATGTTGTTTTGACACTAGGAGAGGCTTCAGGGACCCTAAAATGACCCTTTGGGATCATCTATTCATTGTTTTTGCTGACTTTGGGATGAATGATTGCGATCTATGTACCTCTACAGAATGATGTGATAGTGATATGATAGATTCTAAATAGTCCCCTGTAGCTTCCCTTCAAGTTTCGTGCGAATCTGATATGATTTGCATGGTAAACGGGCGTGACGACTGTAGAGCTATGTAGAAGGACATAGCCAGATTAATTAGCTTTAGTGCATATGGTTTGCTTGCAGAGCTAGAAGTTGCATCTCATCGAGTTCACTTCATTAGGAATGACACCCTAGTGAGTTTCCATGCCTCATCCTGGTCGCTTCCCTTGTATTGATATTTTATGTTGAAGCGTGAGAGCTATGATATGGATGTCCATCGCGGCGACCCGCAAACATTGGCGTCGTTGTCGGAGAATGCACCTTAGGTGATGAGTGACCGAGTGCACAATTAGCTTCCTTAAAAGAAGATCAATCCACAAATGCATTTTACACCTCAGTTAGGCTGCTAAACAGGGGTTTAGAGCTTAGTGGAGTCTAGAGTCAGTGGACCAGCTAGATCCTATCTTAGAAGATTTAGGGAGCTGTGAGTGAGAGTGTTCAAAGCATTTTTGCTCTTCAATTTCTCTAATTCGATTGAGTACTAAAATCTCACCCGAAATCCGTCTTGTTTGTTTTGTTTGATTCATTTCTGTACTTAGGAGTAGGATAAGTAACTCGCATTCCAGTCAGATTTGGGGCAAAAGTTAGAGTCGAGAAACCAGGAAACCATAACTTTGGCAAAAAGGCCATAAGACTCTGAAATTTAGAAAATCTGACCAAACAGGGTTGATATTGATTCAAATCACCAAGTGGTAGCACAAAACACTGTAAAACACTTGTCAGAGGGAGCAGACTAAATTTCATTAGATTTGGCTCATGTACTACGATCGCGATCGGTGTACCTCTGTGTCAAAATTGGTCAAGAATTGTTGTGTGCCTTCCTGATAAGATTCTAAACAAGTTTGTCTAAAGCAACCACACCCAGAAACATCAAAAATTAAGAAAATCAAGCTACTTGGGCAAAACTAGCCTAACAAACCCAAAAAGTACAAAATCTTGGCTTTTAGTGATCCAAATGCTAAGTGAATGGGGAAATATCCTCAAAACACCTTTGCCAACAAGCACACCAAAATTGGTCTGATTGGGCCTTTGTACTACGATCGCGATCGGTGTACCTAAGTACCATATTTTGACCAGATTTCATATGTGGGATCCTCAGGTGTGTATAAACATAAAAGTATACAGGACCAAGAGCCAGAAACCTCAAAGCACCTATCAAACCATCTGAGTATTGATCCAAGTCGGAAATTGATATACTGACATAGAAATTGACTTTCAGGATCATATACATCAAATTGGGTATAGACTATACAGAGGGAGAGCTTGTACACACGACGACCCCAAATAGCTTTCATATCCCAAAACAAAGACCAAAATCAAGTTAAAATGACACATTCAGGAAAATAGACACTTCCAACCAAGAACTGGTAAAAGCTTGACTTTTTGGGGGTTGAATACAAAAGTATTTGGTGGGTAGCCTTAAAATAGCCTAGTGAACAATCTGGTGAAGTTTCATCAAATTTGGGCACTGTACTATGATCGCAATCGGTGTACCTCTGTGCCAGAATTGACTCATTTTTTACCTGTTCATAGACCTAGACTATTTAAGATATCAGGAGTTGTCAAAACCCAAATTGGACATACTGTCAATAATCTGCAAGCAAAATTGTGTTGAAGTCATTGTGAAGTTGTTGAATCTGCTGACAGTTGGAATGATAGAGTGATATCATAGCCATCAAGTGTATTCATTTGCAGAGACTGATCAAGTAACAGTCCATGCAGTCGCGCGAGTTGGAAGATCACTCCATCTCCAGGTAAAAGGTTTGGATTCGATCGGTCAATTCCACTTTCTTCATGTTTTTGAGATCAAGAAAACAAATCAACAACCAACACCAAAATTTAGCGGATCAAGCAAGTGTTTTATCAACAAAGGAGAGTGTAAACCAAGGTGTAGTACGGCCGTTAGAGCCGATCCTTGAAGGAAGTATTTCCGATACTTCTTCAGAGAGATCTTACGAGTATTTCACGGAACACTTGGGACATTTAAACCTAAACGAAAGAGAAAACATGTCATCAGGACCATCAAACCCTTCAACCACAATGAATCTATTGTTCATCAAGTATTAGTATGACAACAAGCAAGGTGCCAAGATCTACAAAGATGGTATGGACCGCTACTGTGTGAAAATAGAAGATAGACCAAGTGAGTTCAAGGAATTAGTGCCTGTGAGCTATAGCGGAGATAGGTACCTAGATAAAAAAGGTATCATGTACTTGGCAGTCTTGAATCCTAACATTGTGGAAAAGTGGGGATTGATGGGCACGAAAGCCAAAGTAGATGAGGAACCTGAGGAGAAAGCACCAACAATGATCTTCCATGATGCGAAGTTAAGGCGAGAAAACGAAACTTTGAGAGTCAACACAGACAACGTCTATGTGGGGTTATACAAGTATAATAATGGAGAGAAAGATCTCCATTATAGATGCGAGGAACCCTACGTCGGAGAGTTGAAAGAGAAGAAAAGACTCTTCACCTACACAGAGGGATCAGAAACGAAAATCATCGCATACGACAAATATGGAAGATGATACGCAACAATCAATAAAAAGGAGTTGGAGGGATATACGTACTTTGGGGGACCACTCCACCAGTATTATGTCACTCCAAGCCCACAGAGACCATCACCTACAAATGTCCTACCAGACCCGATGGAAACAGGTGGAGAGAGGACTCATATAGCTGATTCTTTCAGTCAGCCTCAGTATTCTATGCCAAACCCCATGGGAACATTACATCCCAGAGAGTCAATGGCTACGAGTCGAGGTAGTGCGGTTCCTATCTCTACACATACCGCAGTAGGTCGGGCATTCGCAGCCACACCATCACATTTGCCTCCTAGTAGTAGATTCGTGGCAGGGGAGCCAACGAGAGCAACCCACGACATCCATGATGTACGAGAACGATTAAGTCAAGACACAGGAGCATTGAGATTGGTTCCAGACCATAGACAGATGAGGCCTTCCCAGGTAGTGAAGTGCATTCCAAAGAAGTATAGCGGATCAGGGGATCCATATGGCCATGTTCCACTCTTCAAGCAAGTCTTAAGAGCAAAGTAGAGCAGTGATTTCCATACTCAATATGAGGGATTCGGGCTGACCTTGGAAGGGGGGACGACCTTAACATGGTTTCAACCTTTGAAACTTGAAACTTGTCCGAATATTGAACATGTATTGCGGGAGTTCGCGGAAGAATTCTCAAAACGAGGTATAAAGCATAATACTGTATCACAGATATATGCTTTTAAACAAAAGGAGAACGAAAAAGTGAAGGAAGCATCCTTGAGATTCAAGCAATACATTGAGAGGTGCCCAATGAGAGAATTACCGCATGACGAGAGATTGTCTGTGCTCTTCATTGAAGGACTTAGAAATGAAACCTTGAGAAAGGACCTTCACTTGAAGCCTGTAGCACATTTGAACAGGTTACAAGGGAAGCGTTATATCTTGTTGATAACTGCAAAGCATATGGAGAAGTGTCAGAGGATACTGATTCAGTAACTAGTGGCTCTTCATGTATTAGGAGTGAACCCTCCACCAAGAAAGATGCTCAGGCTTCTTTGATGCCGACAGCTAACCAAATGATAGAGGAAGTAACAAAGAGAATGCAGCAACATATGAGATCAAATCCAGTGATGAGACAGTCTCAGACAAGGAAATGTGACATATGTAAAGGGGATCACCCGATGCCGTGGTGCACACAACAGCTGAAAGCACCAGTTGCAAATGGACAAGTACTGAAATGGTGCGCCATAGAGAAAAAATGGACGAACCATGGCAGGGATGAGTGTTTTTACAACAAAAACTATGTGAGGGAAAGGCCGTATGGACCTCCAACAGGACCACCCCAGCCACCTCCTCCGAGACATCAAGTTGGGCCAAATGTGAATATGGTAGCAGGAGAAGACAGACCTCAACCTATGTTGGGTCAACAACCTCCTTTACCACAGGAAAATAGGGCCATGATTAGGTATGCTCAACCTTACGAAGCATCACCAGGAACAAATAATACACCTCAAATTTCTTATTACGAGGAACCGAATGAGCCTTACGTAATTGAACCTGAACCACAGATGTACGCAAATAAAGCCTATCAACCATGGGGAAATAACAAGGGTATGGCACCACCAATGTATGTAGCACAACCTTCGAGGGATCAATATTTGGTGAATGAAAGAACGCTAATGTTCATTGCAAACCAGAACTACAATCCAAGAGAATATCCTAATAGGGCGGGACAACCTATGGGACCACCTCCTTAAAATCAACCACCAATTGGACCGTGCTATAACTGTGAAAGTACAGATTATTGGGAGCGTAGTTGTCCTTTCAAAGGCAAAAGAGTGAAAATTTTTGGGTTTTGTGATGGGTGTGGTGTGAATCACATATTGCCAGATTGCCCAAGGAATCCGGACAACAAGGGAGAAGCAACTATGGATATTGTGGGGGTGTTACCAAGTACAAGCAGTGGATCAGAAACCGAACCCATGATCCAAATCAATGCGGTAACCAGAGACCAAGCCAAGGACTTAGAGAAAAACAAGCCATTGGAAGAAAAGGTCGAATTGCCAATACCCATAGAAAACGAGAGTTTATCTGTGAGAACACAACGGAAATCCTGGAAGGCGAAATGAAACAGAATGAAAGCAAGAAGGATAGAAACCCAAATTTCCATGCAAAATGAATTACATGAAACAAAAGAGCAACTCAAAACAAGAGAGAGATAGTAAAACTGCTGAGGATAACAACAAGCCGAGGAAAGCATTCTCAGGGGGATCAGTCTTGGTCGAGAAAGTGCTAGAGCCTTTAGATGCTCTATTACAAGCATATGAAGCAAGGCTAAAAACAAAACAAACCTTAGAGCAAAGATGGTTGACTTATCCTCAACCAGAAGTGGAAACGAAGCGTTTGGAAATGTGTAAATACATTATTGAAACATCCCAGGCATTGATGGAACCTAATGCGATTAGAATTCCAGAACTAGAAGTGTTGATTCACAAAGAGCGAGAAAAACTGAAGATCGATGAATCAGAACAAGTAAACGGACCCAGGCCTAAAACTATATTGTCATTGGATCACCGAGTGGTGCCGAACACCACTGATGATGCTAAGTCAATAACTATAATGCCAATTCTAGAAGTGGAAGAACCATGGCCACAACACTTATGGGAAACCATTAGAAATAGAAAGAACGGAAGCGCGACGTTACAGTCTACACCAATTCCTGAGTTTAACATGGACAACGAATTTTATCCAAGAGATATACAATCGCTCTATGGAGATGCAGGAACGGAGGTTTCGATCGAAAGCAAAGCTCAATCCCTGAAAATCCTGCCTTCATTTATAGGTGAACACAAGGCACAATCGGAGATAAGATTAGTTCCATCCAAGATGAGAGCTATTCCACAAATGATTGACTCAAAAAGTCTTCAAGATATGCTGTCGACACCTATAACATGCACAATCACACTGTCAGAACTCTTGAGAGTCAGACCACACTTATGGGAAGACATGGGGAAACATTTGGAGAACAAAGGAATAAAGATTCCTCTTCAGACAAACCCTACGGGAAGGTCAACCCAAAGCCCAACCTGTGCCCATAAACAAGGTTGGAGATTACTGTGAAGGTGAGGAAGGTAATACAACCTTACCTGTCGAATATCAGAATATAAAGACGATAGCTTTCCTAGACAATGGAGCGAGAGTTGAGATTGCTACAAAGAAAATCTGCGAGAAATGGGGCCGTTCAGCTCTCAGAAAGATGAGAATGAAACTGCAACTCGCAGATGGGTATGTAGAGAGACCATTGGGAGTCCAGGACTAAATAGTTGTAACTTCGTGTGGAATTAACTTTGAGCACACCTTTGCCGTGGTGGATTTTGGAAAAACGAACAACTTTGACATTATTATGGGGCGACCTTTTATGCGTCAACTCAAAATGATACAAGATTGGGGGTACGACCAAATTTACCTAAGGCATGAGGAGCTAATAACGAAAATCAACATGAAGGATCATAGCTATAGAGACGTTGCAAAAACACCATTGCAAGAATTTGATTCAACCACAGTGAATGGAAAAGAAATACCTTCGTGGTTACAAACGAAAGCACATGTCTGTATGTGTGGAGAATCTGAACGTGGAGACTTAATCAAAGAGGAATGTGTGTTGGAAAGGTCAGTAGAAGACGAAGCTTATCTCCGAAAACCTTTCCCTGAACATTTATTTGAGCCATTTGGGTGGACTCAAATATTGTCAACCTTGGATGTATGTGTTAACGAATGCACGCCTACAAAATTTTGTGACTATGAAGGGTACGACCTAGTAACGTTGCAAATGTCTAGCGTCATCCTTGAGTCAGGATCAGATAGTGAGGAACAAGAAGAACCACTACATGAGACTGAGTATAAAAGAATAGTTGATGAGATATCTGTAATGGACGATAGGAATGGAACAGAGGAGGAATTCACAGACTCACTAAGCGATGACCTTCCATCACTGGGTGATGAAATCCAAACGATAGATGCTAATGACGAAAGATCAAGTGGATCAGAGACGGATAGGAAGTATATGTCGAGATCGGATAGGTTTTACGAGTTTCCTAACCCAAAACCTAGTCGACAAGAGCAGTATAGATAAAAGAGAACAAGGAAATCAAGAGAGAATAAGCATAAACCCATGCCTCTTGTCAATGACAAAACCGGATATCTAAGGCTTGTAAAAGCTGACGATTGTGTCAAAGACAAGGTCACTGGCTAGTTTATCAGAACTAAACCATGGAAAAACAACAAAAAGAACAAGCACGAAAATCAAACGACTGAGACACATAAGGAGGGGAAACAGGGTCTAGAATAACCAAAACAAAGAGAAAAACAGAGTACAATAAGCTCAAACAAACCCTCAAAGACATATGGACAACTGAAATGGAAACAGGTGAGGACACGAATTCTGACAAGATAGATGTGCCATCCCATTATAGGAAGTATACCATACAAGATAGAAAAATCAGAGTGAAACAACCGATGAGAGAATTGAAGGAACCTGGTACATCATACGACGGTCCTGAAAAAGCCAAACGAATAGATCTAGCGGAGCCAAGAGAAGATCCAAAACCTGCATATATTGCCACGGATCTTACTGAAGAAGAGGAAAAGATTTTGATAGCTACTCTAAAACAATATAGAGATGTGTTTGCATGGTCATACAAAGATCTTAAGGGGGTGGATCCAAGCATCTGTCAACACACAATACCCCTTAAGAATGACGCCAAACCAAGCAGACAACGTCCTTATACTTACAATGAGACGTTTTCAAGGAAGATCAAGGAGGAGATAATAAGCTGAAAGAGGCAGAGTTTATTTACAAAATTGAGCACACTGATTGGGTTTCACTGATTGTGGTGGTCCCAAAGAAAAATGGAAAGTTGAGAGTATTCGTCCATCTCAAGAAAGTAAACGCTGCTACAATTTGGGACAACCATCCCCTACCCATTACTGATCATGTAGTAGAAAGAGTGGCAGGAAAAGAAGCTTACAGTTTCTTAGATGGCTTTTTAGGCTACAACCAACTCGCAATAAAGCCAGAGGATCAACACAAGACGGCTTTTGCAACTGAATGGGGCATTTTTGCATTCAGGGTAATGGCTTTTGGCTTAACGACTGCACCAGCCACATTTCAGAGGCTGATGGGTCATGCTTTTAAAGAATATTTAAGACAGTTCTAAGAAATTTACATAGATGACTTGTGCGTTCACTATCTCATAAGATTGGAGCACATAGAGCACTTGACCAAAGTGTTCAAAAAATGCAGACTGTATCAGATTTGTCTGAATTCAAAGAAATGTGTCTTCATGGTAAGACGAGGAAAAATATTGGGACATATAGTGTCCAAAAATGGTATTTTGATAGACATGGAGAAGATCAACGTAATTGTTGATCTACCGCGACCAGTAAAGGTAAAGGAGGTACATGCATTTATGGGCCATTGTGGATATTATCGCAGATTTATGTACTCATACGCTATAATTGCAAAACCACTTTATGCGTTGATAACTAAATTTGAGTGGACAGGTGAGTGCGAGAAAGCTTTTCAAACTTTGAAGCAAAGATTGATATCCGCCCCAATTTTGAAGGCTCCGGATTGGGAAAAGATATTCCACATCCACGTAGATGCATCAGTATATGCTATAGGATGCATACTTGCACAACTTGGAAAAAAACATGGATTTTCCAATCAGTTACTCCAGTAGACAACTAAACAGTGGAGAGAAGAATTACACAACAACTGAAAGAGAGGGTTTGGGTATGATCTATGCTGTGAAAAAGTTTAGACATTACCTATTTATCTAGAATAGTGCATGGAGAAAACCCTGTAGGAGTTGATGATGATTTTCTAGATGCATATCTCTTTAACAGGGAAATGGTTCCAAGATGGAGTAAGGATGTAACTCCTTTGTTGACTATTGGGTCATTGAATTTGACAAGACAACCATCAACCATTGCAGCATCTAGATCATTGGTAATGCTGGCTGGGAGGCTATACAAACAGGGATCGGATCAAATCCTTAGGCTTTGTGTTGAATCAAGTGAACATGACTTGTATCTAAACCAGTCTCATGTACAAACAACGGGGATTCACAATGGGCATGCACAAACGTATCAAAGATTGATGAGAATGGGTGTATATTGGCCGAAAATACAACAAAGTGTTCATAAGCATATCAAATCATGTATTATCTACACTTTTCAAAAGCCGATAGAACACGCGACTCTATTCAAATTATCTGTAGCACCCAGATGGAGTAACTAAATTGTAGAATACCTCACCACCCAGATAGCCTGAAGGGATGAGTAGATCACGTATCAAAACGATCACAAAATAGGCAGAAAACTATGTACTGATTGAAGGACACTCTTTACAAGAGGAGAAAAGACAATCAATTGAGAATGTGTGCAATGGAAGAGGAATACGTTCCTATCTTAGAGCAAGCACATGGCGGACAAGCTGGAGGATAATTCTCAGCTGACAAAACAGCCAAAGCAATTCTTATTGTTGGCATATGGTGGCCTACACTATTCATGGACGCCGAAGAGTTTGTGAAACGATGTGATGAATTCATGGTAATTCACAAGAAGTCAGCTCCCTATCATCCACAAGCTAACGGCCAAGCAAAAGGTACGAACAAGGTTTTGGTGACAATTCTCACGAAAAATGTTAGTGAATCAAGGGCCGACTGGGATCAGAAGCTGCATTCATCTTTATGGGCATATAGAGTAGCGTACAAAACCTCAATTGGAACGACTCTGTTCAACATCGTTTATGGAATTCAAGCGATTTTTCCACTTGAATTTCTTATCCCCACACTTTGGGTAGCTAAAGAATTAGAATGGACGGGTCATGAATTATCCAATTTGAAAATAGATATCCTGGAAAAACTAGATGAAACTAGATTGAGAGCAGTTACATCAATCTACACGCAAAAACAAAACATGAAATCATTCTTTGATCAACATGTTATCAGCAAGGAATTTGCTATCGGGGATTACGTCTTAATGTATACTTGAATCAACATTCCGGGAAACTCAAAAAGCGAGGCAATGGACCTTATGTGATTCATGACATATCATCTAGCGGTGCCATTAATCTTGCGACATTAGAGGGAGAGGAGATGCTTAATTGGATTAGTGGCTGAAGATTAAAGAAGTACAACCTACCACTAACCTTAGAGATTCTTGCCAAAATCCACGCTGCGAAGGAGCACAAGAACAAAGAAAATGAGACAAAAACTCAAGCATAGGAGGAGGCCAGCATCAGGGTTTTAAAGCAGAAACAGAAATACAACAAAGACCTTGTCAACCAGCAGATACGGCTCAAATTCCTCTTTCTATAATTCACACTAACGAGCAATGGGAAATGTTCGCATCAATGTTAGACTTCCGAATGGCAAACGAGCATTAATTGACACCGAGGCAAGAGTCAATGTGGTTAACTTCTCCACTTATAAGATGCTTTCCAATGAACCCCTAGTGCAATCCACACGAGATTTACAAGCCGCAAACAGACAAAAATGCCAACATTGGGAATAGTAAACTTACCAATCAATATTGATTGAAATAGTTGTCCTCGTCAGTCTCGTAATGAAAGATGAAGGAATTAGAGAATCACAATGTTTGGGAGTTCCATGGATGAGAACGTACAATGTAGTTACATAATGGTCAGAACATGTACTGATGTACACACACAACTCTAACACGTACATGACTCCATTTGCCAAAATAGATCACTCGTGGCCGATTATCCCCATTGACAAAAAGCAATCAGCTCATCAGCCAGAAACACCGAAAAAGGTTGTTCGAAAAGTATGGATAAAGAAAACCGTCGTGCAAAAAAAATAGAGATAGATATGGCTGCCCAAGTCACAACTCCCGACGACAGCAACACCATATCAAAGACCTTCAGGAGCTAATCCAGAGTGGAAATGGCAACCAAAGCTGGAGACAACCAAAAATTCAATGAGACAAAGATCAAATGGTGACCAAAAAGTCAACCCAAGAAGCTTGAACTAACAAAATGGCAAGATGGAAACCTAAGAAAATTCAGGAACCTACATTAAAATCTACAAATATGAAAACAACTGAATACAAATGGGTTCCAAAAATAGTTGCCATCAAAAAACTAACAATCAAGGAGAGAGCAATTAAACTGCAAGCTCTTCTGTTCCATAAACAACTAACCTCGCCATCCAAAGCCACTGAAAATTACATTCAGTCCCCGCATCTTACAGAGCACTTTGTTTCCCAATGCATTGTCTCAAATATGAGGATAGGGCCACATTACACGGCCGTGCATAGACACAGATTTCAAAACCCATGCACACGCTGTCGAGAAATTTGCGATCTTGCCAGGAAAGCACCAGGCTTATGGCTGTGAGAGTTTGTGAGAGAACTCAACAAAAACTATATGAAGGAGTTAAACCATAGATGCCATGAAGACTAGGGTTTGTAAAGAAGTACAATCAAAGAAGCCCACCCATTCTCTCTTGCACTCACACACACAAAGAAAGAACACAAAAGAGAATGTCAAAATAACACAAAGATGAAAACATCAAGGCTATGGTCATATCGTATCATGGGTAATATGAAAGGGTTAATAGATGAGTTAATGGCATTAAATCTTGGCTGACCAAATATACTACGAATTGTTCTTTGGAATTGTACTTTTGTGCTTACCATAATATATATATTTTGTCTAGTGATTGGGATTAATTGTGTGTACAAATCCTCTTGGTTCATAGCAAGATAACTACGCTTACGTCAAAAGAAAAGTTATAGTCTATGAGAGGTAGTATGATAGGATCCGGTGATAGAAGTATTTCATTGAGCCTTTCTGGGCCAAAGAGAAACACTATACGTTGTTGAAAGTGTATTTTACGGGTAATCCATACATTAATTCTAATAGATCGTATAGAGTGAAAGCGATAAAAATGATCATCATGTGGGTTATTCATCTAGGATAGTATGTGAGAAATGTAGATATGAGAGAAGTGAAGAGATGAGAAGTTTTCCTTCCAAGCCCTATTCTTGCCCGTAGGCAATAAGGATACTGCGGGGAGAGATGTACTTGTAGCAAAGAGAACCTAGAATTTGTAGAGAGGATGAATTACTAAGAATGAGAGAGATAGGTTTGGTTAAGGAGATGAGATTAGATACATATTATTATGAAAAAGAAAACAACAAGAAATCAAGAAAACATCAATGTAGAACACATCTTACTTGACAAACCCTTCGGCACCATTATTGATGGAGATAGAAGAAGAGGGGAAAATTCAACGTTGATTGATACGCCAAGTCCAAGACCTTCTTTGATTAGAGTTGATCTTCCAAGGATAGCGTACAAGAATGGCTAGTCTTCCTCTAGGAGAAAGTGTAGGCTTGGGCTTATGTTAATGGCTAAGTAAAATTAGGCATTACTACTCACCCCCTCAAGAATTCCTCTCATCAATGGCTTGAATGCTTGAGTCCTTTTCAAGGAAGAAGAGGTCCCCTTTTATAGGTGAAGGGAACCCACAAGGGTTTACACAAGAAGAGAAGAGCCAGTGTGAAGAGAAACTGGAAAAGTTGGAAATGAGCTGTCCCTCCATGATGTGGGCAGACTGGGGTCCAGTATTTTGACCATATCTCCTCAACCGTGGCTCCAAATAAAAAAGTAAAAATATGGGCAGAAACTTCAGCTCATTACCTACGACTTCCTTTTTATATTCATTTTCCAATTCGAATTGGAACCTTGTGCAAAAAAAATCATCAAAATAGGGTCCATTTTTGGCAGCAAAAGTCTTCCTGTGGTCCCCTTAGCCTAGACTTTCATTTGATTCCAATGGACACCTCATGCCATATGAAAGCATGACATTGCTCCTTGACAAAGTTTTATAATCATGCTTGTAATAATGCATTAAAATAAGGGTATCTTTGAAATCATGCCACCTAGTGTCCCACTAGGATTTGATTCCCTCCTAGTAGCTATTTAGAAAGAAATATAAGAAAAATACATAGAATATATATATATTGGAGTTTACCCTAGATATAGGATCTAGCTATGGTGTGAGATGATAATGAATAGTAGAAATAAAGAATCAATGCTTTTTTTGCCCCAAGTTAAAGAGGCGGAGGTATTGATGCTTTTCCCATAGTATTTTCTGATGGTAAAGTAAGAATAGGTTACCCTTGAGATAAATAATAGGATGAGATAGAAGGCTTATTATTATACTTAAATATACATATGTACATTATAGGAAATATAATTATGTATCTAAAAAATTACAAGATAGATCTTGTAGCATGCGTTCCCACTATGTACGTGTCACAGCACGACATCCACCTCCTCTAAACCTGCACATCCTCCGGTATGTGCCACATTGTCTCTTTGTAAGATTAGCCCTCTTGTAAATCCTTCTTGATTTCTTCTTCACTGAATAATTCCAAAGCTTCGTCTTCACTTTGATCTTCACCTGTGTTTTGCTCTTCTTCCTCATCAACATCTTCTGGATCATTGTCTCTTCTTATCTTAAACATTTTGATCCTTTTTCCTGCAATGGGAATCTTTACTTCTGTACCATCTAGTTCAGACAAGCTGTAAGTAGCATTTTCATGCACATGCTTTACAACATACGGTCCAAACTATCTTTTTGAGAACTTACACATGACTGTGTGCTGGTTATCAAGGCTACTATCATATACTAAAACCCAGTCACCTTTGTCAATTGCTTTGGTCCTGAGCTGATGTCGCTTATGAAAGTAGTCCTTGTTTTTCAGCCTTGCATTTTTGAGTCGTTCTTTTGTAGCCTCAATATCTCCAAGTCTTCTCTCTGGTTGCCTTATGCGCAATGCAAGGAGATCTTCCCTTCTAAGACCCTCTTGCCAAGGTAGTACATTCCATGTGGGAATTGTATCTTCAATCGGCATCACTGGCTTTTGACCATACATTAGCTCCGTAGGCATGTAGCCAGTTACTGAGCTATGTGTTGTACGAACAGCCCATAAAGCATATGGTAACAGTTTTGGCCACTCACCAACTCTTCCTTCACAAGCCTTAGCCAAAGCTTTGATGATAGGAGGATGCCCTCTTTCACTCTTTCCATTGCCTTCAGGGTTGTAAGATGTAGTAAGAGAAAGATTGTTTCCGAATCTAGAAAAGAAGTCCCTTGCTTCCTCGGCATCCAGTTCACCTCTGTCTGCAGTGATCTTTCCCACACAACCATAACAGCAAATCACCTCATCAAGAAGGAATTTGCACACAGCTTCTGTGGTTTTAGCTCTTAATGCTCTTCCTTCAACCTGATTAGTTAGATCCTCTCGTGCAAGAACCAAGTATCTCATCTTCCAGAGTCCTAAAAGCATTGTGACTAGATCCACAAGACATTTATAGTGCATGGCTAGTGGATATGTAGGGTGCAATCCATCACGATGTCGGACATTTGAATACATTTGACAAGTTACACATGACTCTACAAATTGAGATACATCTTTATACATACCCTTCCACCAATATTTTTCTTTCAACTTGGAGAAGGTTGCCCATACACCCCTGTGTCCAGCCCATAGATTCTCATGAGACTCTTGCATGAGCTTTACTTGAGTCTCTTTTTTACATATAACCCGTTGTGGTGTAGCACCCTTTTGTTTAGGATGCTTCCACAAGTAACCATCCCTCAAAAAGTACCCATATGCTTTCCTTCGTATCCTCCTGAATTCTTGTTCAGACCAATCATCCTGTTTTGCTAGAGTACTCAAATTGCTTCCAATAAGAAGCCAATCACCTTCATAAAGATCTTTCAAGAACAATTCAAGTGTATTAGTCATGCATACATAGTTACCTTTGACATGAGAGATGGAATAGAACTTTGTGCCCACATCATCTCTCTTATCAATCATCTGTGACTCATCTTCATACCTTGCCCTTGATAGCATATCTGCCACTGTATTTTCTTTACCTGCAATGTGCTTGAACTCAGGATTTAAGGACTTAATGTAGGCAATCCACCGCAACATAGCAATGTCTGGCGTTGAGCAGCTTGTAATCATCCCAAGAAGTGGTAGACAATCTGTTTCTACAACCACACATGCACCAATTAGGAACTCTTTCCCACTTTTCAAGGCTGTAACCATACCCCATAACTCTCTCTTTATCTGTGGATAGTTTCTTTGGCGATCACTTAGTACCTTTGCTCCAAATCTTACAACATACCTGTGTCCTTCTTTGTCATCTTGCCCTATTGCCCATCCAATCCCTGTAGGATTGGTGTCTACTTCCACAATTACTGGCCTTTGACACTCATAGTCTACCTTTCTCAAAGTCGTTGCTGACTGGAGCAACTCCTTTAGCTTTTTCATGGATTTTATATGTGCTTCTGTCCATTTAAACTTTTGATTCTTTCTAAGCAGTTGATAAAGAGGATCAGCTACATGTGCATTGTTGGGGTATAAAGCCCAATGTGGTCGCCCAGGTAAGTGGGCGGGCCGCCAGGTATGTACACATATTCTTTTGTAAAAACCTAATAAGAACTCACTATGCTCTACACATTACAGTAGAGCGAGTACGCCATATCGTCGTGCTCTTCTTCTCGCACTCTCTCTCGCGTCGCACTTCCGCTCGTACTCCTTCAACTGGTATCAGAGCTCAGATCGAGGCTCGGGGCAGCACTGCAGGAGGCTAGAGTCACCAGCTCAGATTGGAGGGAAATTCCACAGGCGAAGACACGACCCCAAATCCTGTGGCCACCGTTCTGAGGTCATCTCGGCCACCGTTCGGCTTCGACAAAGGTCTGCGCAGGCCATTTTCGACTACGTGGTCTCGGCGGGTGCAGATTCGACTCTGAAAATTTGGGGTTTTTCGGCCTACAAGTGTAGGTGCTGAGGATATCGACACTCCCAGAGTGTTGATTTGTGGCTGTCTACACATCGAAGGACGGCTCACAGTTCTTGGAGGCGTGTCACATACAACACGGACGCATCTACACATAGACTGTAGGCGACATCCACTAGTTCATCAGGTAGCTTGTGTTTGTTTCTTGATATTCCAGATTTCATCCTGACATTGCAGGTACTTCCACATGGGATGTATTGTCAGAGATGATGTATGTCTATTGAGGGTTTGCTGGCTGTGAGTCACGCAGCAAACAATCGCCGCAACGGTTACAACATACAGTGGGAAATTTGTGGATGTATGACTTTGTGGGAAGTCTATGTACTATCAGATTTACTGCATCCTTTGTTGAGGGTCGAGTGAGGTTTTATTTGGCTGGGGGATTCTCGAATGATGAGATCCTTTCGGTGATACAGGTCTTGGAGCGATCCCTCGAGCACCCTTAGATAGGCAGCTAGGATGTATTGACTGTGAGTTAGACAGTTGGGATTGCATCTTTGCTTTACTTTCGTTGAGGCATTGTCGCAGTCTATGCTTACAGGACAGTGACAGGACAGTCAGAGACAGTACAAGTGCAGGACAGGTTTACCCGCAGCTTACAGTGTCAGAGAGACAGTGTTTTTTGAGATGTTTTTTGGTCTGTTTTTTGAGTACACCAGAGCCATTTTACAAAGGAGACTCTGCCAAAATTTTTACAGAATCTAAAGCTTTCTTGGTTCATTTGACAGGTTGATATTGGTTCAGAGGTCAGTTTACAAGGGAAACTCTGCCGAATTTTTCCCAGGAAAGTAAACCACTGTGAAGCGTAGCTATGGCTGGATCACAGGACACTGCTCTTTACAATATCAAGAAGCTGGATGGAACCAATTTCCCATTGTGGAAGAAGCAGATTTGGCACGTGTTGGTACAAAAGAAGTAGATAAAACCTATAAAGCTCAAGGGGATAAAACCAGAAGATATGGACGAAGATGAATGGAGCGAAATGGATGAATTGGCACTTTCTACCATTATGATGACTTTGGCAGAAAGCGTTTACTTCAATGTAGCAGACGAGATGTCGGCTTATCAAGCATGGTTAAAGCTGAGTGATCTTTATGAGAAGCAGAGTGCAGCTTCACAGGTATACTGGCTTAAGAAGCTTGTTGACTTGAAGATGAAAGAAGGGACGCCTATGTCCAATCATCTGAATGAATTCAACACAATCTATAGTCAGTTGTCAGCTCAAGGTGTCAAGTTTGATGAACCTGTTAGAGATATGTTCCTGTTGATCACATTGCCGGAAAGTTGGGACACTTTTCGCACAGCTTTGAGTAATTCTGCACCTCCAGATGGTTTGAACATAGCAGGTGTAGAAGGAAGTATGCTTACTGAAGAAACCAATAGAAAGAAAATGGACAAAAGCAAAGGAACAGCCTTAGTTGTCAGGGGAAGGACCAAAGAAAAGTACAAAGGTGGAAAGAGGAATCAGTCTCGTAGCAAGTCCCGCAGTGCTAAAGGCAAGAGTGACATAGAATGCTACCATTGTGGAAAGAAGGGTCACATGAAAAGAGACTGCAGAGAATGGAAAGCAGAAAAAGGCAAAGAGAAAGTTGAAGACCATGGTGAGAAGAACAAGTCCTCAGTGAAGATTCAAGAAATAAATGTGAAAAACACTGTTGCAGAGGATGACAATCTAGTGTCAGGAGACATCTACTTCTTGAAGAATACAATGGACTCAGCTCTTCTTACAGCATCTGATGGAAATGCACTGAGTGACTGGATTATAGACTCAGGGGCATCACTTCATGTGTCTCCAAACAAGGAGTGGTTTACGTCTTATGTGACCACTAAAGATCATGTTCGGCTAGGCAATGGGCAGACACGTGAGATCTTAGGTGTTGGAGATGTTCAATTGAAGTTTCAGAATGGCTCTTCTTTCAGGCTGAAGAATGTGAGACATGTTTCCGCAATTACAAAGAGCTTGATCAGCACAGGTTTACTTGATGATGCTGGCTACGTCACCACTTTTGGACAGAACATGTGGAAGATATCCAAGGGTTCTATGACAGTAGCACATGGAGTAAAGTCTGGAGGACTTTACATGATTTATGTATCAAATGTCTCTAAAAATGTAATCAATGTAACCGAGCAGCCGAACGTTTCTTTGTGGCATAGCCGGTTAGGACATATGTCCAAGAAGGGAATGGAAATCTTGTCTCGTTCTGGTTATTTGCCTGTCTTTTCATTTAATGATTTTGAATTCTGTGAACATTGTCTGTATGGTAAGCAAACACAGCAGCCACATAAGCATAGAAGCAGTAGACGAGATACACAGTTGGCACTTGTTCATAGTGATTTGTGTGGACCTATGCCTAACCTATCTCTAGGGGGAGCTTCCTACTTTATGACATTTATAGATGATTACTCGAGGAAAGTATGGGTTTACTTTCTCAAGCACAAGGATGAAGCGTTTAGTGTTTTCAAAACGTTTGTGACACTTGTGGAGAATCAAAGTGGCAAGAAGCTTAAATGCTTACGCACTGACAATGGTGGAGAGTATGTTTCAAAGGCCTTTCAGGACTTTTGTGAGTCAAAAGGTATAAAACGTGAACTTACTGATCCTTACAATCCTCCTCAAAATGGTGTTGCTGAGAGGATGAATAGGACCATACAAGAGAAGGTCAGAAGTATGTTGTCTAATGCACAACTGCCAAATGGGTTTTGGGTTGAAGCTGTATCAACAGTTGTTCATCTTGTAAATATATCTCCTAGCAAGGTTTTGCAAAAGGATTCAGTGCCAGAGATGGTATGGTCAGGCAAAATGCCCTCATACAAGCATCTCAGAGTCTTTGGCTGTGAGGCATATACTCACGTTCCAAAGGAATTTAGGAGCAAACTTGAGCCAAAGAGTAGAAAGTGCATCTTTCTAGGCTATGGTAATTCTGGTGAGATGGGGTACAGACTTTGGGATCCCGAATCCAGAAAGGTTGTCCGCAGCAATGATGTTCACTTTAATGAATCCAAATATCATTCTAAACCAGAGAGGTTTGAGGAGATTAGAAGAGTTGTCTTCCAAGAAGATGGACCTGCACGTGCAAGACAAAATGTCAGTGCTCAAGAGGAGCAAGGACAGGATAGATTGGAACCACAGGTTGTGGCTGAGCCTGAGCCACCTATTGTGCGTAGATCTGGACGTGTCACGCGACCTCCTGATAGGTTTGTTCCATCTATGAACTATGTCATGTTGACTGATTGCAATGAGCCTTCATGTTACAAGGAAGCAGTGCAAATGAAGGACTCCGGGAATTGGCAATTGGCCATGCAGTCAGAGATGACAGCTCTGCATAAAAACAAGACATGGAAGCTAGTTAAAGTACCACGGGGCAAAAAGGCTCTACCCTGTAAATGGGTTTACAGGTATAAGATCGCCGCTCATGATAGTCAGCCAAAGTACAAAGCAAGGCTTGTTGCCAAGGTCTTTAAGCAAGAACAAGGCATTGACTTTAATGAAGTATTCTCTCCCGTGGTCAAAATGACTACATTGAGATGCTTTCTTGCATTGGTTGCCATATTAGATTTGTTGTTGCACCAAATGGATGTCAAGACAGCGTTCTTGCATGGTGATTTAGATGTGGAAATTTACATGCAACATCCAGAAGGGTTTGTTGAGAAAGGCAAGGAAGATTGGGTATGCCAGTTGTTAAAGAGTCTTTATGGCTTAAAACAATCACTAAGGGCATGGTACCATAAATTCCACAAGTTTATGCTTTCTCAAGGCTACAAACGTAGTGAGTTCGATCACTGTCTATATACAAAGAAGGCTAAGGATGGTAGTTGGTTGATCCTTATTTTGTATGTGGATGACATGTTGATTGCTGGCAAGCACTTGGAAGAAATTTCAGCTTTGAAGTCAAAGATGGCAAAATCGTTTGACATGAAAGACATGGGTGAGGCAAGTCATATACTTGGTATGCGCATTGAGAGAGACAGATCAAAGAAGTTGATTTGGTTATCTCAAACAGAGTATATTGACAAGGTTTTGCAACGTTTCAATATGGAGAAGGGAAAGGCATTGAGTGTTCCATTGCCACCATATGTGAAACTTAGCAAACAATATTGTCTTGTGTCTGAGGAAGAAAAGGCTGAAATGGATAAGATTACATATGCGTCTGTAGTGGGTAGTTTGATGTATGCAATGATTGCTACTCGCCCAGACATTGCATTTGCAGTGAGAGTAGTAAGTCGATACATGTCAAACCCAAGCAAGAAACATTGGGAGGCAGTGAAAGGAATATTGAGATACCTGAAAGCTACAAAGAGCATGCGTATATGCTATGGGCGTCAGGAGCTAAGTGTAAAGGGTTTTACAAACTCTGATTATGCAGGTGACTTAGACAACCGAAGGTCTATGTCAGGGTATGTCTTTACATTGGCTGGTGGAGCAGTATCATGGCGTTCTAGATTACAAGATTGTGTTACTCAGTCTACTACAGAGGCTGAATATGTTGCAGCATCAGAGGCATGCAAAGAATCAATTTGTCTTAATCGACTAGTAACAGATTTGGGAATCAAAGAAGAGATGCCTGTGTTATATTGTGATAGTCAAAGTCCTATACAATTGGCTCGCAATCCAGTTTATCACTCAAAGACAAAGCATGTGGATGTGAAGTATCATTTCATCAGGGAAATGCTCAAGGATAAGCAACTTCAGCTTGTCAAAGTTCACACGACAGAAAATCCTGCTGATCTACTTACAAAAGGACTTCCCTCAGAGAGATTTGCGCATTTTCGTAAGCAGTTAGGTGTAGGGTAGTACATCACTTCTCTACATCTCTTGTATATTAGCTTGTATAGTAGCTTCTCTCACACTTAAAGTACCACATTGGACTTTAAGTGGGAGGTTGTTGGGGTATAAAGCCCAATGTGGTCGCCCAGGTAATTGGGCGGGCCGCCAGGTATGTACACATATTCTTTTGTAAAAACCTAACAAGAACTCACTATGATCTACACGTTACAGTAGAGCGAGTACACCATATCGTCGTGCTCTTCTTCTCGCACTCTCTCTCGCGTCGCACTTCCGCTCGTACTCCTTCATGCATAATGTGGAATCCAAATAACATAGAAGACACATGCTCCCAGAAACCTTCTAACCTCAGTGATGCTAGAGCATGTTTCTTTCATTCTTTGGATGGCATCTACCTTTGTTGGACAAGGTTTCCTACCATATGGCCCGCACATGTGCCCCACAATGAGCACTTCATTGACACCAAACATAGACTTTTTCCCTGACAATGTAAGATTCACTTCTTCCAGCCTAGACAAAATTTTATCACAATCATTTATGTGATTTACCACAAACCTGCGACATCCCTTGAGATCCAAAGCTTCATCTTTGTCACTTTCTTCACATCCTTTGATAGGCAAATCATCAATGAAAGGCATTGTGATTTGAGGAATAAAGTCACGTAAGACCTTATTCATCCCATTCATCATATGTGCAACCGAGTTGGTTGCTCCCTATGGCAAGGTACACATCCTTACCAAACCCAAAGGTGTCCTCATGGTTGTCAAGTCTCTACTTTCGATTGCAAGCTGAAATTGATCATACCCTGAGTAGAGATCCCCCATTGAGTAGATTGCCCTCCTTGCAAACGCCTCTGCAAACTCATCCACAATTGGACCTGTACCTACATTTCTAATTGTCACCTTGTTCACTAGTTGCATATCTTGGATGAAGCGTAGAGAACCATTCTTCTTTGGAACTGTGAACCACCTGTTTGAGTATGGAGCACAAGAAGGCTCCAAGATTCCCATTTTGATTTTCTCATTCAGTAGCTCTACTAACTTTGGCAAATGAGCCTTTGGAACCGGAATAGGCCGCATATTCCAAGGCACATGAGGTATTGTGAAAATTACCATTGGAGCTACAATAGAAGGATCAACACATCCTATCTCATGTGGCTCAAATGCAAAAGCCTTACCATGCTTTGAAAGCATTTCTTTGAAGCACTTTGTCTCCTCCTGTGTTAGAAACTCCTCGAAACCAATCTGCAACTCTTGAAAAGACTCCTTAGTGAAGGTATGCCCAATCTTTTTAGGATTCCTCAAACTTGGTTGTAAAGAAGCCTGCTCAATCTTTTCCCTGTTGTTGGGTGGTAAGGGTGAAGCTACTGGTTTCACCTTCTTTGCTACACTCTTGTATTTAGTTTCAACATGGACTTGTGGGCCAACTGTTTGGCTTTCTTTAAAGGCTTATATTACTTGATATATTTCCATAGAGCAAACTTCGACAACTTCATTTTCAAGATGCAAATTAGACCCCATTATAGCATCAAGCGCACCCATAGTATCTACAAAAGAAACTTGTTCACACAAACCCAAAACATTTTCAGTAGGCTCTAAAAACCCACTCTTTTTCATGCCTATTTGTACATTATGCACATATTTCCTCTCACATCTCTTCAAATCTTCAAGTTTTGATCCATTCCTTGTTACCAAGGAGCCCATTGAAAAAGTTTCACCTATTTTTGGATTAGGCGAGACCCTTTTTCTTTCTGTACCACTGCAATATCGCTTTACAATGGTACTTGGCCAAAACCCATCATTTCTCTATGATCATGAAACTCTTTGCTCACCTTTGGTAGAGGATGTTCTCTGAGGTTGTCACAATTTCTTTCACGGTTTACACAAACTGTGAGAAATTGAACAGCTCGTTTACCATCTTTGCTACGTATCCTAGCATATGCTGAACCATCATCCATTACCTTTGTTTCCATTCAAACTCCCACAATGTAGGGTTGTCCAAGGATGAGATTATATGAAGATGTATCCTGTACAAAGAAGTTTTGGTCAATCTTTACATCACCTATTGTTACCTTCACACCTGGACACGCTGCATACAATTCACCAGATGAATTGTTTGCCACTTTTACCATCCAACCATGATCTGTGTCCATCGGCCATTTGCACTTGTTGTAGAGACTCTTTGACATTATGTTTATTTCTGAACCATGGTCAATCAAGGCAACAAATGGCTCTTCAAGATCACCTACCTTGACCAAAGTTTCTGTAGTATCCCTTGCCCAATGACTTCGTGAATAGTAACTCCTAGGAATATCTTCAACTTCTTCATCATCATTTGAGAAATGCACTTGCTTCACTCTCCCACTAGATTGGTAGCATCCTACCATAGCTCCATCATCCTCCTTATTTTGCAGCTACATCCCTTGTGTCTTCGAGGTTTCCCCTTCAACCTGTGGACGAGAAACTTCAGCAAGGGTTTGCCTCTTCCTCTTGATGATGTCAATGATCTCCTCATGGAATTCATGCTTTGCAATGCCAAGAACTTCTCCCAGAGTAAACTCAATCTTGCTATTCAAGATCCTTTCCTCAAAGACTTTCTTTAAATCTGTAGCAACCTCAATATCAGATTGTAGTTTATAAGTTGGGCCTTTTGTCTTACCTTTTGTTGGCTCTTTCTTCTTTTCTGTAGTAGACTCCTCCATGAGTACTTCAGGTGGAGACGCTCCTTGTATTGAGGGTGTTTGGGAAGGCATTGAGTCGCTTCTTCCCCCACTTCTGGAAGCTCTTTTCTATGGTCCTTCATCAACATTCTCATGTTTGCGCTTCTCTTCTACAATCGCCTCATTTTTTTGGCATTTTGTAATGTAGGCATGCACTGACAATGAGTCCACTGGATCATTCCATCGTGTTTCTAGACATATGCAATCACCTGATTCATGTAGAATCTCTTTTGTAAGATTTCCCTTTTTAGCTAATTGTATGACATTTGGCCAAATTTGACCATGATGGTCACTCTCCTCTTCATCATTAAGGTGCTTAATTTTTACTCCATAAGTAGCTGCCTCAGCTGAAGAGCTGGCACGGTTAGTTTCCATATCTTTAACTAAGGTTTTCATTCCCCCCTTCCCAAAATTAGTTCTCAAGGGTAGACCTATCTCTCTTAAGTGAATTTTACCATCCTTAAAAAAGACAACATCTTTTGACAAAGCATCACTAAAATCATCACAATCCCTTCTTACATGGTCTGTACCATCACACCAAATACATCTATTAACAAACCTTTCTTTGGGCTGTTGTCTTTGCCTAGGAAGTGGCCCTGATGGTTGGCGTTTTTCTTCAAGCTTTGCAAGCTTCACCTTCAAGTCACGCATTCCCTTCACAAGCTCATCTAGCATGGACTCATAAAACTTAGGAGCGATAAAAGTAGGCTTTACCATTTTGTCAGAAGTTGAGGTGGAAGGACTTGTAGTGTTTACTACCATCTTTTCCCTTCTTCTTTGTCATTGGCAAGCAGTGAGACAGCACCTTCAACCTCATTCCAGTCGGTCTTTAGTCCTTGCTCAGCATCTTTATCTTCAAGAAGAAGCTCCAAATATTCTTGAAACTCTTTACCTGCAGCTTGTAAGAAAAGATATGTCTTCTCTGCATCTAGTGTGGCCCTTTCTGTCCTTGTGAGTTGTGCATAGCGCCGCTCAAATTCCCTAAGTAGCTCTGTTATTGATAGTCCTTGCTTTGGCTTGACTACCCATTCTAAGAATGTCCTTTTGGTCACTCTCTCTGAGTCCTCCATGAAATATTCCTCCTTTAAAGCTACTTTGAGTTATTCCCCATTTCTCCCATGCCCATCTTTAATTGCCCTTACATGCTCCCTAATTTCTGGAGCAACAACTAGCTCAAAGCTTTGAATCATCTCACCTTCTGACATGCGATGCAGCTCCATCTCTTTCACATACTCGCGTAAGTACTTGGTTACATCTTTGCCATTGAACTGATACATTCTGTTGACAACCGCTTGTATGGCCTTCATTGTTGAAATCTCCCTTCTTTTAGAACCATGTTGTTGTTGCATGTACATTGCAAATGCTTGAAACATTTGCATTGTTGCTGGGTCAAAATGCATATCCTGTTGCTCAACATGATCACCCATGGTTACTCACAAACTCTCACCCATGGTTACGCATAAAAATATGTCGAGATTTGCGGTCTTGCCAGGAAAGCACCGGGCTTATGGCTGTGAGAGTTTGAGAGAGAAATCAACAAAAACTATATGAACGAGTTAAACCATAGATGCCATGAAGACTAGGGTTTGGAAAGAAGTACAATCAAAGAAGACCACCCTTTCTCTCTTGCACTCACACACACAAAGAAAGAACACAAAAGAGAATTTCAAAATAACACAAAGATGAAAAGATCAAGGCTATGGTCATATCGTATCATGGGTAATATGAAAGGGTTAATAGATGAGTTAATGGTATTCAATCTTGGCTGACCAAATATACTACGAATTGTTCTTTGGAATTGTAGTTTTGTGCTTACCATAATATATATATTTTGTCTAGTAATTGGGATTAATTGTGTGTACAAATTCTCTTGGTTCATAGCAAGATAACTATTCTTATGTCAAAAGAGAAGTTATAGTCTATGAGGGGTAGTATGATGGGATCCGGTGATAGAAGTATTTCATTGAGCCTTTCTGGGCCAAAGAGAAACACTATACGTTGTTGAAAGTGTATTTTACGGCTAATCCATACATTAATTCTAATAGATCGTACAGAGTGAAAGCGATAGAAATTATCATCATGTGGGTTATTCATCTAGGATAGTATGTGAGAAATGTAGATATGAGAGAAGTGAAGAGATGAGAAGTTTCCCTCCCAAGCCCTATTCTTGCCCATAGGCAATAAGGATACTGCGGGGAGAGATGTACCTGTAGCAAAGAGAACCTAGAATTTGTAGAGAGGATGAATTACTAAGAATGAGAGAGATAGGTTTGGTTAAGGAGATGAGATTAGATACATATATATGAAAAAGAAAACAACAAGAAATCAAGAAAACATCAATGTAGAACACATCTTACTTGACAAACCCTTCGGCACCATTATTGATGGAGAGAGAAGAAGAGGGGAGAATTCAACGTTGATTGATACGCCAAGTCCAAGACCTTCTTTGATTAGAGTTGATCTTCCAGGGATAGCATACAAGAATGGCTAGTCTTCCTCTAGGAGAAAGTGTAGGCTTGGGCTTATGTTAATGGCTAAGTACAATTAGGCATTACTACTCACTCCCTCGAGAATTCCTCTCATCAATGGCTTGAATGCTTGAGTCCTTTTCAAGGAAGAAGAGGTCCCCTTTTATAGGTGAAGGGAACCCCCAAGGGTTTACACAAGAAGAGAAGAGCCAGTGTGAACAGAAACTGGAAAAGTTGGAAATGAGCTGTCCTTCCATTATGTGGGCAGACTGGGTCCAGTATTTTGATCATATATCCTCAACCGTGGCTCCAAATAAAAAAGTAAAAATATGGGAAAAAACTTCAGCTCATTACCTATGACTTCCTTTTTATATGCATTTTCCAATTCGAATTGGAACCTTGTGCAAAAAAATCATCAAAATAGGGTCCATTTATGGCAGCAAAAGTCTTCTTGTGGTCCCCTTAGCCTAAACTTTCATTTGATTCAAAAGGACACCTCATGCCATATGAAAGCATGACATTGCTCCTTGACAAAGTTTTATAGTCATGCTTGCAATAATGCATTAAAATAAGTGTATCTATGAAATCATGCCACCTAGTGTCCCACTAGGATTTGATTCCCTCCTAATAGCTATTTAGAAAGAAATATAAGAATGATACATAGAATATAAGAATGATACATAGAATATATATACATAGATATAGGATCTAGCTATGGTGTGAGATGATAATGAGATAGTAGAAATAAAGAATCAATGCTTTTTTTGCCCCAAGTTAAAGAGGCGGAGCTATTGACGCTTTTCCCATAGTATTTTCTGATGGTAAAGTAAGAATAGGTTACCCTTGAGATAAATAATAGGATGAGATAGAAGGCTTATTATTATACTTAAATATGCATATGTACATTATAGGAAATATAATTATGTATCTAAAAAATTACAAGATAGATCTTGTAGCATGCGTTCCCACTATGTACGCGTCACAGCACGACAGCGTACACAAGCTTCGTCCGGGACGACTCAGTTTAGGAAGGTGGGAGTAACTGCTGAATCTATCAGCAGTCAGGACCATTAAGTCATCCAACGTGTATATATATACATAATGTGTGTTTTTTTTCATTTTTTAGAGTTCAATTTCGAATAAATTTGATCAAAATATGGCATTTTTTTAGCGTTTTTATCATCTAACCAGCATAATAATGAGCTGTAATGACAAAATCTGGAGCATTGAGATGCTTCTAGTGAAAATATATGCTTAGGGGTGAGTATAATAATTTTTGGCTAATTTTCGCCAGTTGTTAAGTATTTTCAATTTATTTCGCTTAATTTTTGTTAATAAAACTTCAAAAATAAAAAATATATCACCCACAGTGTCGGAATCAAGTTCTGGAAGCAAACGCTGAAGTATCATGATAGGGTTATCAAGCATGGAAGATATGAAGCTAATCTGAAGACGTTGAATTTCAGCCTTAATGATCATGACCACATTTCCCCAGAATTGCATGAAACGGTGATACTACGCCAGAATGACGAACGGTTCGAGCCACAGGTGGTATACAAATTATCTCAAGATGAAAGGTAAGGAAAATTAGCCCTATGTCACAAAAACCTCGAGAAGATATGGGTCAGGTAGGCAAAAAATCTAGCTCATTGTTCAATTTCCATTCTGAGAGAGAAGAGGGGAGCTTCTTGACCCAGAGTGAGCAGCCATATTTCTACTCCGTAGGAACGACCGGAGCTGGCATTTCACACTAGATTTCATAGGTATGTTCCTTGTCGAGTAAAGATCAAGTGTCTTATACATACAAGTGCGAAACATCGCACAAATGGGCGCATTGACCAAATCAAAGTCGGATTGAGTCAAATAGGTCAAGGGCCCTTAGAGGCATCATGAAAAAACTTTTTCAGGGACAGAACACATCAATGTGCTCCCCACAATGTGAGGAACAAATCCATGTGATCAGATCTCAATTTGGTGGTGGTACTACGGTAGCGATCAGCGTACCTCACTGACCAAATTTGCCACAAAAATTGCAAAAAGCCTTCTCTCAACTTCGCCAACAACCTGCAGGTGTCAAAAATCAATTTGGGATCTATGGTACGAACGCCCAGGCTTAGAAATCATGGAGGAGTACACTCTCTTGAATTTTCATAAGAAATGCACAAAGTTTGCTCATAGAATGGGTCAAAATTGTCAAACGCACCCGAATCGGTAAATTTGACCTACAACTACCAAAATTCGACTGAAAACTATGACGGGTGGTTTGAAAGGCATACCCGTCCGACTAGGAGTCAGCACAGTAGTAGAAAACCCTGAATGGAGCTCAGAATCTCCTACAAGGACGGAGATGACCATTTTAGTCTCGAGTGATCACACAAGGGAAGAATTTGACCGAACTAATGTCAAAGACTAAAAGGCGACTTAGAGATGCCCAATTATCCCATTGGTATCCAAAGAATGCCTGAAAATACCCAAGTCTGGAAAATCTCCAAAGACGGGGTAAAAAGTGTCTGATCAAGTCAGAATCAGACAACGGAGTAGGCTGATGATAGCAACACATAATGGAAGCAGTAAAAGCGCAAAAACTAACATCAACTAACTCCAGGCTCCAACCAAATTTCATCAGGAAAACCCAATATGGTTAGACTTAGTAAAATAAGGTCAAACAGTGAAAAATTGCTCTAATTTGTTCATTTTAAGTCCAAAACTTGAAAATAAATCATCAGTGGGCTAGGCAGGCATAGGAGACTAAAGCCATCTAGTTTTCACCCAAAAAAACCCAGGTACTATGATCGCGATCGGTGTACCTTAGCATCAGATTTCGACCATAACCTAACAGATCTCTTGTACACTTCTAGTTCAAGTCACACATCAAGCTTCAAGCCAACTGGACATCAAAAACCCATGAGAAATCAAAGTCTAGTCCAAAACTCCCTTGTAACCCAAAATTGGGACTTATAAACTCAAAAGTGGTTCAAATAAAAGATAGAGTGGACCAAAATGACCCTCTAGCTATCAGCAAACCACTCATGTGATCAAATGTTATTTTGGTCATGGTACTACGATCGTGATCGGTGTACCTCAGGCCAAAATTTGGCTCAGATTTCAATCAGTCATAGCTCTAGTCTTATTAGTCCCACTAGTGAAATATGGACAAGAATGGATGAGATTTGTTCAAGTTATGATCAGTTTTAACTTTTGAATTGTTTTCACTAAAAGTCTAAATGCTACTGGTTGCGAAAGGAAAATCCTGACAGCTTGTGATTCTAATGACACAGAATGCCTCGCCAAAAGCAAGCAAGGCAGTGGACAAACAGCACCATATGAAGTGGATGAGCTCTCTACGAACAAAAAAGCTCACATCTCAGATGAAACACTAGCTCAGATCCTTGCTCACATTTTCATCGCGAAGTTTAGGGATGCTGATGGGGTGACATGGTAAAGACGACCATCAGGCCACGGGAAATATGGAATCTCCACCGAAGGCCGGAGGTCACCGAAGCCATGCGGGCTATTCATTTGGAGCAGTTTTTTAGACTGCAACCATGGAGAACAGACTACATGAGGGCCCACGAGCTCATGAGCTCGATACAATATGATGGGCAAGCGATGCTCACCGACAAGGATGGTTCAAAGGTGAAAGTAAAGATCACAAAAGACATCATCAACGAAGCTTTGCACTTCCTTCCAGGGCAACACGACTTGCTGGCAAAGACCAAGTCACTGGAGCGCAGGGCCAATGCTAACAAGAATAGCATACCAAGCTTTGGGAATTATTGAAGACCTGTTGGTGGCCAGTTGTCAAGTGGCCTTGATTCAGAACGCAAAGCTGATTGCTCAATCAGTAAGGACGACCACTAGCGCAACATCATCGCGCTCGGTCAAGGCATCCAGCAAAAGCTCAAGTGATGAAGAAAATACGGATACTGCAGACGAGGGAAACCCTCAAGGGCCAAAAGACAAAGGACCATTTGAATTTGAAGAAATCGAGGAGGAAGACACCACCACACTGCTCGTGAGAAGTGGAAGGGAAAGAAGTACAGTGCCGAGGTTCGAACTTCAAAAAGTATATGTAGAGGCCCAAGACAAAATTGAGGAAAGAAGGACAAAGTTGCGGGCTGACAGAAAGGCAAGGGGTGCTGCAACACAACAAACAGAAACATGAAGGTTCGAGAAGGAAAGACAAGCAAGAGTAGAAAAGGCAGGGCTGAAAAAAAAAGGTTAGCCGCGGAACAAAAGGCTGCAGAAGTGGAGGTTTCTTCTCAGTCCACTGAAGGAACAAAGGAGAAAGAAGTGGTTGAAGACACGAACCAAGCAGAGCAACTAAAGAAAGCTCAAAGAGAGAAGAATGTGGAAGCACGACAGGCGGCGGAATTGACTCGCCAAATAATAACAAAGCTTTTAAAGGAAAGAAAAGCGGATGCGTCTGTTTCACAGCCAAGGGAAGATGACCAAAAAAAAGGCACGTACAAGAAGTGGAGGAAGTTATAGAAGAAGTATAAATGGATCCTACTCCTCCCTCGCCGAAATCACCACCTCCTCCTCCTCCTTCTTCATCAACCCAAGAACCACCTCCTCCTCCTCCATCATCTGCACACAAAGAGTCTGTGCCCCCTCCTGAAGCAATAGGGTACCAAGAAGCCTGTCAGGCTATGGCTGATTTTGACTACAGAAAAACCTTGAAAGATCTGGAAAAACAGTTCCGATGCCAACATGTAGTCCTAGAAGAAAAGGAAAGGCTGGTATAGGTGGCTCAACACATGCAAAAATCTGGGCAAGAGGAGTTAGAGAGCCTGCGGACACAACTGGAGCTCACAATGAAGGAAAGAGACACTGAGTGACAACAGACTCAGTCTCTGATCAAAGACCTGGAGGCTATACTCCGCACACGAAGCTTTCCAGCAAAACTTGCCTCCTTGGAGCCCCATCAACGACCAAAGCTCTGAACATGCACGAGGACGTGCAACGATAAGCAATGGTCTCCAGAGAAAGAGTCACATTTTTCAGGGAATCTACATTTTTGCAGAAATCTCATTCTTTTGTAAAAGAGCTTCTCTAAGCCGAGAACTTGTAAAGAAATTTTTGATTATTTTTCCGAGAGCATTTGTATCGTGGAGATCCAGTTAGAAGTTTATGATTTTTTGGCCGGACAAGCCATTTGTAAAGACCTAAACTATAAAGGTCAATTTTTAAGTTTGAACCTCATCATCTTTTATCACAATTTTTGAAGAAGACAGCGTACGTTTGAGAGATTCCTCTTGCTCCAACTTGTAATCTTCGCTACTGTGGCTACGGTAATCCGAATTCAGATTCGTTTATTGCATTGTGTTCCTCTTACTTTGATCTTCCATTCAAGTGTAAGCATTCAAGATTCGTTGTAGGTGTTCAACTACACGTTTGAGACCTTAAATCGATGTTTTGAGAGTTTAAATGTGTATTTTATGTTGTTTTGACCCTAGGAGAGGCTACAGGGACCTTAAAACGACCCTTTGGGGGCCTTTGGGACCATCTGTTCATTGCTTTTGCTGACTTTGGGACGAACGATCGCAATCCATGTACCTCTCCAAAATGCTGTGACAGTGATAGGATAGATTCTAAATAGTCCCCTGTAGCTTCCCTTCAAGTTTCGTACGAATCCGATATGATTTTCATGGTAAACGGGCGTGAAGACTATAGAGCTGTGTAGAAGGACATAGACAGATTACTTGGCTTTAGTGCGTATGATTTGCTTGCAGAGTTAGCATTTGCATCTCATGGATTTCACTTCATTAGGAATGACGCCCTAGTGAGTTTTCATGCCTCATCTTGGTCGCTTCCCTTGTATTGATATTTTATGTTTATGCGTGAGAGCTATGCTATGGACGTCCGTCGCGGCGACCCGCAAACAGCTAGTCAATCCACATATCGATCACCTATATTGTGAGCAACCATACACATTGCAATGTAATCTATGCATGGCATAATAACTATAACAGTGCTATGAATCTCTCTATGCAATTATTATTATAATGATTATTTATATGTCCACTTTGATTTGCAAACAATAAGACACATCTAATTTCAATTGCTACAAAAAAACAAACGAAAGCAATAAAATATATGATTGGTCATTTCATGCATTAAAAATCTATCGTAATACGTAATGCACTCTCTGTATAAACCAATGCATGAACTAACGCAAATAAATCTTCAATACAATCACTCAATTGAGGACTACTTGTACCCAGTGAAGGATTGTAGCCCACCCATGCAACCAATTCAATATATAAAAGCTATTTTCAATTAATAATTATAGCTCTTATATTGTGGAGTGACAAGTGTAAGTCAACTCAAATGCAAGACTTCAAGGATCTTTATATGCCCGGTACACTAGTATAGGACATACGACCCTTGACTATCAACTCGTTGTTACATATTCTCATCTTCTAAAACCAATTACATCCCTCATTTTGGGACCAATGGCTTCTTCGCAATGAGCATGACTCTTCAAATTTTCAGGTTGTTTGGTTTCGTACTTTTATGTCGGTAAACAAATTAAAAAAATTTAGAATTGGTTACTAAATTAAGAATCACCTTCGGCCCAAAAAAAGGACCTGTGCCTCTGTAACCTTAGGTCAATTCACAAGGAGATGACTATACCCGGCATTCAGATACACTCTCCAAGGATTTGACTAGCTAAAGGACCATGATTAGCACACAATTTACTTTATATAATTATTCTGTCGGGCTTTTTCATTTTCCCAGCAGGCCCGTCAGGAAAATGGAATAGCCCGGCAGGACCCGTAGGGATAAATGGAAAACCCGGAGGGCTAACCGGCTCTATAGGTTTTTGTAGGTCATAATCAAAGTCACGTTAACAATTAACGTGATTACGTGATTTTTTGTGTGTAAACACTAAAGTTATTGACGTAATCACCCAATCGTGGTTACGTTAATGAAATCCCTATCAGTACAGCGAGAAGAATACAAATACTACCTCAAACAGGCTCATATACAACATACGAGGTTTCATAATGGAGAAACACAAACCTACCAAAGACTAAAGAGACTAGGAGTCTACTAACAAAAAATGGAAAACAGTGTCCATGATCATGTAAAATCTTGTGATATTTATACAAAGCAACCTCCAGTGGAACACACACCCTGTTTCGAGTAGTACAAGCACCCAAATGAAGTACTCACATAACTGAGTACTTAAAAAACAAGCCCCAGAGGATGGGGTAACGCACGAATGATAACTGTAGTAGAAGAAGCAAAACATTATCTGATAATTGCTAACCAACTGTATAGGTGGAGAAAGGACGCACAATTACGATTGTGTGCTACAAAAAGCAAATATTTCTATATCCTAGAACAAGTACATTCCGGCTAGCCAGGGGGACATTTCTCTGCTGATAAAATAACAAATCTAGTACTTCACTCATGCATATGGTGGCCAACCCCATTTAGGGATGTAGAGGCCTATGTGATGAATGTCAACGCATAAAACAACCATAGAGAGATGAAATGCCACTAAGGCCAATGATGGGAGTACTCACTTTTGCTAAATGGGGCATTGACTTTATTGGTCCCATCATACCACTTGCATATAGGTCGCATGCACAATACATCATAGTAGCAACACATTACATGACCAAATGGGCAGAAGCAAAGGTAACACAAAAAAATGATGCACGGACTATGGCTCAGTTCCTTTTTGAACATATCTTTACGAGATATGGTCTACCCTTTGAAATAGTGAGCGATAGGGGAACACAGTTTCTGAACAATGTCATTGAAAGCTTACTTGATGAATTCATGGTGATCCATCGCAAATCAGCACCCTATCACCCACAAGCTAACGGACAAAGCCGAGAGCACTAATAAAATCTTATGCATGGTGCTCACCAAAATAGTCAGTGATTCAAGAAATGATAGGGATTAAAAGCTACACACTGTATTATGGCTTAGAGAGTAGATTTTAAAACTCCCATTGGGACGACTCCTTTTATTTTGTGTTCAGGATTAATGCAATTCTACCCATGGAATTCTTAATTAAAACACTACGAGTCGCAACACAATTAGGATGGATAGGACACGAGTTGTCTGAGAGATAGACACCCTAGAGCAATTGGATGAACTAGAGTAAGAGCGGTAGCCGGGATATATACTCAAAAAAGACAAATAAAATCTTTCCATGATCAACATGTGATTAGCAAGGAGTTCCAAAAGGGGATTACGTTTTAGTGTATACCCTCAAACAACACTCCAAAAAACTCAAAAAGCGAGGGATGGGCCCTTTTGTAATACATGATATATCACAAAGCGGTGCCATCAAGCTTGCAACATTGGCAGGAAAGAATATGCCTAATTGGATGAGTGACTCTAGATTTTAAAAATATCTTCTTCCACTTACACAAGAGGAACTCCAAATAATACATGCCGCAGATCAACGCAGAAGTCATGCCTATGACATTTGCGAAGAGGCACAGCAAGAAGCCAAAATCAGAATATTAAAGTGGAAGGAATAGGCAAACCTTCAGACAAAGGTCCAATAGAACAATTGTATCAACTCTCCTCGAATAGATCCATACAATTGGAGGCTACATGGTTAGGTGGCATGGATTTACGCATTATACTGTAACTTGCCGATGGCACCATCGAGAGTGCATTAGTGGACACTGGGGCAAGAGCAAATGTTTTCAATTATTCCACTTTCAGGAAATTTACAAAGGAACCTTTAATGCCAAATATTATGGGATTCAAAGTGGAAGACAAAGGCACAATGGACAGTCTGGGACATGTAAATTTACCAATAACTGTTGATGGAACAATTTATCCTCATGAGTTTCATGTGGTCAAAGATAAGGACCTTAATGAAGTAGTTATTATGGGAGTATCATGGATGCGCACTTATCAAGCCACACCAAACTGGCATGATAATACTTTGCAGCTCAGAAAAGATGACTAATCTTTCACCACACCATTTGTACAAATAGACTATTTATGGGATCCTCTCCAATCACCACTTGCTCTAGTCCAAGGATGTTCTCATATGATGGCTAGGAAAATTTGGGTTAAAAATTCCCTTATGCAAACCAATCTGAAGAAATTATGGATACCCAAACGACATGGCAATGCAAGCCCACCCATGATGCATCAACAAAAACCCGACATCGACAAACCACCCAAGGCTTTTGTCAAGCAACCTAGGCCTATCCAATCTCAACATCGACAACCAAACAAAGTCAAGTGGGTATGGAAACCAAAATAGACTAGCTCAATTGATACCTCGACTTTGAAGACCACATCCAGGCAATGTTAGTGGCGACCAAAATAGAGCCCTCAATTACAAGACAAGGCAGGGTCACAACTTTTAGAGGCCACTGTCAAACAAAGGGTGCGTCTTCTACAATTACTTCTGTTTGGACCATGCAGCTTCACCATAACCTCACCATCAAAAACCACTAAACTTATTGTCCATAACCCATATCTTGCACATCATTTTGTTACCACATGCATATCCTCGATTTGCATCATAGAGCAACAATATATGGCTATGCATAGACACATACTTTGTTCCCATGCACTCTCATACATGTTCATCTAGGGCGACTCACTCTAGGAAGGGGGAAAATGCAGCTAGATCCTCATTTTGTATATATTAGCATCATTTATTTTTCTTTTCTTTTCCTTTTACAGTTTTTTTAAACTTTTTAACTCTTAGAAGGCATAACCATGATCCATATTGACACCATCTAAACGTTGGGTTCAGAATATGTATGTATGAGTGATTACACTAATTTTGGCAAAATTTTGGCCAACTAATAATATTTATAAGTAGTTTTTCTTTACTAAAAAGCTAAAAAGACAAATAATATAGCAAAAGTTAATAACTTGAGCCAAGAAAGTTGGAATTAACTTTTGAAAGCAAACACCAAAACTTCAAAGCAAGGGCTTCGAACATAGCAAATATGGAAAGATTCATCACACGACGGATTTTGAGCCAACTTTTAAAGGATTAAAACTACAGATTGAAGGCAATTTGTCGATTGAATATCAGAATGAAGAACGGTTTGAGCTATAGGTGATATGAACAACAAGATATGATCAATGGGGAGGTAAGTATGAATGGGGCAGCCCAGGTAGTTGGGAACATATAGCCAAATGGGGCAACATAAGCTCATTTGCATTCAAAGAGTGAGAGAGAGAGCCACAAAGGCATAGGGTTTTCCGCTTTTTTTATGCCCACTGCGATCACGTCGGTATCTCTTACTACACTGGATTCAACAGATATGATCAATAACCCTACGAGAACATTCGTGTATGCCCCATACTGCACAAACAATACCAAACCAACATATCTAAGCAGATCAAAGTCTCTAAATCTACAAATTGTCAAGGTCAATAGGGGACTTCAAAACTGATCCAAAACCAAAAAAATTTCATCAACAGACCCCTGATAACTGGGAGAATCAATGGGTGCAAAAACAGTTGCAAAAGGTGGGGGAACATGGATCGTGATCCATGTTTCACAAACCCTAAAATTAGAAAACTTTGCACGGTAGCATCCCCATGTGGCCAGGAACAACCTCCACTAGCTAGAATTTCAAAACGCTTCCCAACATGGATCGTGATCCATGTACCTTGATTATAAAATCAGGGTAGAATTTGTTCACTAGCTCGGGGATGCAAAAGTATGTTTGACCATGTAGAAATAGTCACAAAAACGGCTTTTTAAATCATCAAACCCTCATGGTTTGTTACCTTCAGTCTGCAAATGGTCATTTGAAGGTAATCAAAGGACAAATGGTTTGTTTCCAGCAAAAAACTTATGGAGTAGGGTAAAGAGAAGAATATGAAGCTACCCCACTGACCAGAGCAACAATTGGAACTCCTCAGAGCTTTATTTCAAAGCCAACTGAAACAGAAGGGAGTTTGAAAGAAAGTGGAAGACAAGCATCAAGGAGATGTAACATTAAAGGTGTAATTGTGGTCAATATGAAGCCAAAGAGTACTTGCAAAGTTGTGCAAATTTCCTGGACCAATTTTCCTTTTTAGATAGATGCAGAAACTGATGAAAATTGGTGGGGAGCTAGCCAAAGTTGTGCTTTTCAGGCACAAATCATCCAGAATCAAGGCAACAATAGGTGTCAGTCAAAGGAAGTGCCCAAAAGTGGTTTCAAAATACCAATATGGTCAAGACGGGAAAAACATGGCCATAAAGTGAAAAACTTAGTAAGCATAAGAGCAACATGTCCAAATTTGAAAATATTTCACCAGTGTGCTAGGAAGACCTATAGGAACATGTGTGCAAGAGGCTATATCAAAACCCCTCCCAACATGGATCATGATCCATGTAACTTTTTACCCAACCAAAGAAAAATTCAAACCATCTGGCCCAGTATATTCAACAAAGCCTATCCATGAAGTTTCAAATCTTTTGGATTCCAAAATCTACATCAAAATGCCAAATTTCTCTAAGTTTGAGGATGATTTCCAAAAATTGACCTAGGTACCAAACCAATTATCCAAATCCCAAAACATTTGGTTCAAGGCACCATCTTGATGAGCCCTACCAACTTGTATCATCAGATCTTCAACATGATACCAAACATGGATCGCGATCCATGTTCATCAAACTTTAAAACCATTGAAATTTGTAGAGTAGCATCCCCATGTGGCTAGGAACAACCTCCACTAGTTGAAATTTGAAGATGCTTCCGAACATGGATCGTGATCCTTGTACCTTTTTGCCAGAATTCATCTGTTATCTTATGCCCTTGTGCCGATAGTAATCCTAGATGCACTGGTGAAATTTGGTCAAATTTGGGGTAGTTTTGAAAATTTTATGCACATTTTTCATTTTATAGTCAAAGTTTATGTTTTTTTCAACTTCCGACAGTATTGATCAATTGCTAAATCTTGTTTCCAATCTGAAACTTACCTCAAGATTCCTCAAAGGAACGCACAAAGGGAGGGGGGAGCGTTGCCATATGAGATCACAGATATATCCTCGAATTGAGAAGGCCCATATCATCGAACAGGTGCTCGAAGCAGTACCAGCCAATATATTCATCGGAAGATTTCAAGGAGAGGACGGAGAGATAGTAAAGACCACCATCTTTCTAAGGGAATTGTGTACACTACACTAGAAGTCTAAAGTGCAAGCAAGGGTCAGGTGCCTACAATTAGACATCTTTCTATGAATACTGCCATGGGGAACGGATTTTAGAAGGGCTCATGAACTCATAAGATCGATTCAATACAATGCGGAAGCCACCATAACTGACAAAGATGGAGTGATAGTCAAGGTTAAAATTACTCCAAAAATAATCAATGAAGCTCTCCATCTGCAGTAGGGAACACACAACCTATTGCAAAAAATGAAAGCAATAGATAATGATAAAGCCTTTCTGAAATAGAGAGGACATAAACTGTTATATCAATATTTGATCTACTTGGAAACAAAATTGCCGTTGCGCCTCATGTTGCAACACTTCAAAGTACAAAAGCCATCAAGATACAGTGAATCGTTGCTGCACATGGCAGTGGTAATGGAAATGGGGTTAAAAGAACGAAGAGTGGTCAACTGTGACTTTGGCAACTACCTCCTCGACAACATAGTGGAAGAAAATCTTAAGAGTAGCCAAAAGAGAAAGACCTACATGAACGTTGGACCAGTGCTGACTCAAATTGCCTACCAATCATTGGGAATGATTGTTGATCTACCACCTGCAGAAATGCAAATAGAGATGATCCACAAATTGAAAAGAGCAGTTAAACTGGTAGCAAGACCATCCACAAATTTCCTACCAAGCATTGGGAATGATTGTTGTTCTACCACCTGCAGAAACACAAATAGAGATGATTAACAAATTCAAAAGAGCAGTCAAACCGGTAGCAGGACCATCCACAAGGCCAAAACTAGAGGTCAAACAAACAAGGCAGTTGGAGTTGGATGCACCGAACAACAAGTAAGCTGGTGATGGAGCAAAAGACGCCGTGCGCACACTCACACACCCAAACAACTCAACACCACACAAGGAGTTTACTTACATTCCAACCCACACACACCACCACTCAAGAGCTCAATACTAATTCTACACACAAGCTCGATTCAAACTCGAAACGCCTCGACCTACAAGCCCTTGCCTGCCCCCAGACACTACAAGGTGAGTCGAGTTGATCAACACTTGAAATCACACTTGATGGTGACCAAAATATACAAAAAGAACCATCAAAAAGTCAAAAACTCCAGCCACAAAATTCCACTCTCAAACCATTGCAAAGCCTTCACCAAAATCCACTTTGTTGGACTCTTTGGAGTAGCCCCAACCCTAATGGCACCGACAGGGTCACATAGTCTTGCAGAATGTCGCACCTTCTTCCCTGAATTCCTCACACACACATCCATGGAAACCTTACAACTTCCATAGAATCTCCCAAGTGCAAAATTGAAGAGATAAAGCTCTCATTCACTCCTCCACACACTCGAAAACAGGACGCGAATGCGATCAGCGGACTGCACTAGACCACCTGTAGGAACCCTGCTTCCTCCCACACACACACAGAGGTGAAAGTGCTGATATTGTACATCAAAATTTCTCCCTCAGCCTGGACCGTGATGTGGCAATTTGAAGCCTTTTCACACCCTTTTTTACAATTTTTTGACCTTTTTGGGCCCAGTTTTGACCCCTAACGGGCATTTTTCATGGGAAAAACCCCAAACGGACTCCAAAATTCACCAAATTTTGCATGCTTGATCCTTGATACCCAAATAACTTTTCCATATGCCCACATTCAATTTTTGAGCACTTCTAGGGTGATGCATGCATCACCGCAGATCAGGCATCGTAAATAGACAGTTACTGCATGTCCCAAACTTCTCGGGCTTGATGAGAGTGACCACACTTGTTGCTTGTAGTATTTATATTCTAGAAAGATCAAACACATTCTCTAGAGCCAAAAGAAAACACCAAGAAGCATATCCAAGGCCTTGATAGCCTATCCACGCATGTACATGTGTTCGTGCTGTTGCCACGCGAACTTGACTATTCACAATCTGTACACGTCACATCTTTTTTAAAACTTGAAACCACTTTTCAAATCTCCCAAATGCATGTATTTACATCTCTTTGTACATATGCCCATGTATATGCACGCTAGTTTGTACATGTTAAGTATGGAGCCTGATTTACCCTTGTAATTTTCTGTGGTAAAAGCGCACATTTGTAAGGCCCCCATTATGAGGAGAAGCCATCGTGCGTGAATGAAAATCACTCACCGGAAACCAAAATTTTCACGGACAAGAATAAGGGGCCGGAATATTATTTTTTGCCAGAATATTATGGCCAGACGGCGGCCGGAAAGTGGTCGGAAAACAACTGGTCGGTTGGCCGGTGGCCGGTAGTCAATGGCCGATGGCCGGTGGTCGGAAGTCAATGGCCGGTGGCCAGTGGCCGAATTCAAAAGCGGACTTGTCTTCTCAAGGGCGGCCACACATGGGCGGATTGGAGGGTCCGATTTGGACTTATTCGCACAAGGGCGGCTACACATGGCTGTCTCTCATAAGAGAGGGTAGCCCTTTTGGCCTATAAAAGGAGGCCATTTGTACACACATTTCATAGTGTGAAGTTGATGCAACAAGGTGAGTGTGAGGTGGTGAGAGTGAAGCGAGGCGGGAGCTCCATTAAGGGTATAATCCCTTTGTAAACTACTTCTTGTTTTGAAGTACTAAAGCCATTGAGTGGCTGCTTTCCCATGGACGTAGCCCACATTGGGTGAACCACGTATATCGTGTGTACTCTCTCTCTCTCTTTCTACTCTATAATCTCATGTATATAAATCTGTCTCTCTCCATTAAGTAATCTACTCAATTATCTATTTAGCTACGTCTTATTTCCTAACAACTGGTATCAGAGCAAGGTTTGCTCGTAGCTAAATTATCTCAAGGAAAGGATTCCTTGAATTGAGTGGGAGTTATGGCGGAGGAAGGGAAGCTCAAGATTGAGAAGTTCAACGGCAAAAACTACCAACATTGGAAGATGCACATTGAAGACTATCTCTACCAGAAGGACCTCTATTTACCACTAGGCGGTCTTGCGAAGAAGCCCGCAACAATGGCAGATGAAGCATGGATTGTCCTTGATCGAAAGGCACTGGGAACAATCTGGCTAAGCTTGGCGTCAACGGTGGCCTTCAATGTTTCGGAGATGAAGACCACGGAGGACTTGATGAAGTCACTTGACGACTTCTACGAGAAACCATCGACATCCAATAAGGTATTTCTTATGAAGCGCTTGTTCAATCTAAAGATGGCAGAGAATGGTTCAGTTGCAGAACACCTATATGACTTTAACACAAAAATAAGTCAACTTCGATCAGTGAAAATCAATTTCGATGACGAAGTGCGAGCTCTCCTTATACTATCATCTCTACCGGATAGTTGGGACAGCCTTGTGATGGCTGTAAGTAATTCTATCTGTGGCACAAATACTCTTAAGTTTGATGATGTTGTGGATGTTCTCCTAAGCGAGGAAATGCGAAGGAGAAGCACAGGAGAATCATCAAGTGCTGCACTATCAGTGGAAACAAGAGGAAGGCTTAAGGAGAGGTTCAAAAACCAAAAGGGTCGTGATCGCTCAAGGCGGAGCAAGTCACGCACAAAGTCAGTTCTTGAATGTTGGAACTGCGGCAAGAAAGGCCACGTCAAGAAGGATTGCTGGTCCAAGAAGAAGAAGGAGACAGAGTCTCAAGACAACAAGCCAACATCAGAGGCCAATGTGGCAGGTAAAGTAGAGCAAGATGCTCTAATTCTCTCATTAGACAATGTGTCTAATTCCTGGATAGTAGATTCCGGGGCTTCATTCCATGCGACACCACACAAGCAACATTTCCAAGACTACACCAAAGGTAATTTTGGGTATGTATACTTGGGAGATGATGAAGCTTGTGAGATTGTCGGCAAAGGTATAGTTTCTGTAAAAACTGCCAACGGAAATGAATGGAAGCTTAAAGATGTTAGGCATGTTCCTTCTCTTCGCAAAAAATTGATCTCTACATGACAATTGGACGATGAAGGTCACAACATTGCATTCGGAAACAAACGGTGGAAGATCTCAAAGGGATCTTTGGTGGTTGCCAAGGGTGAAAAAGTCGGTACACTTTACGTGTGTACTGTTAGCACGCAACCTTCAACTTGTGCAGCAACTACAGAAGTTGACAGTGCGGTGTGGCACTACCGACTTGGGCATATGAGTGCCAAAGGAATGCAAATCCTTCAAACAAAGAAGCTTCTACCAGGTTTGAAAGAAGTGGACTTAGAGTTCTGTGAAGATTGTGTTTATGGTAAACAAAAGAGGGTAAAATTTCAAAAATCAAGAAATGAAAGAAAAAATAAAAAAATTGAGCTGGTTCATTCTGATGTTTGGGGTCCTACAAGTACACCATCACTTGGTGGCTCATTGTACTATGTAACATTCATAGACGATGCGACTAGAAAAACATGGGTTTATGTCATGAAGAATAAATCCGATGTATTTTCCATATTTCAAAGGTGGAAAGCCTTTGTGGAGAATGAAACAGGTACCAAGGTTAAATGCCTCAGATCCGACAATGGAGGCGAATATTGCAGCCAAGCTTTTGAAATCTTTTGTGCTAGAAATGGCATTCGGAGGCAAAGGACAACCCCAAGGACACCTCAAAAAAATGGGATTTTGGAAAGGATGAACAGGACAAGCATGGAATGAGCACGAAGCATGTGGCTACATGAAGGCCTACCGCTTGAGCTTTGGGCGGAAGCTATAAGTACGTCTGTGTACTTAATCAATCGGTCACCCTCAACGGCATTGGATGGGGGAGTTCCAGAAGAGGCATGGACAGGTAAACCGGTGAATTATGCATTTCTCAAAGTGTTTGGGTGTGAGGCTTTCATGCAAATAGATAGAAGCCTAAGATCAAAGTTAGATGCAAAGTCCAAAAAGTGTTTTTTCATTGGCTATGGAGAAGGAGACTTTGGGTATCGCCTATGGAATCCTGAAGATGGTAAAATCTTAAGGAGTAGGGATGTAATTTTTAACGAACAAAATATGTACAAAGATTACTTGGAAAGAAAACAAACAAAAGAAATAGGTGATGAGTACATGGAGCTTGAGGACGGTGAAGACTCAAGGACTGCAAACGGTGACAATGTGCAACAACGTCAACCAAATGAGGAGCCTCAACCTATTCCCCGAAGATCTACAAGAGCAAGTAGACCTCCAGAAAGGTTTGTTCCTTCCTTCAACTATCTCTTGATCTCAGATTCTGGAGAGCCGGAATCATATGAAGAAGCTATGCTACATGAATCCAAAGAAGAATGGACGAAGAGCATGCAAGTGGAGATGGACTCACTACATCGCAACCAAACATGGGAGTTGGTTGAGTTGCCTAAAGGTAAGCGGGAACTTCAAAACAAATGGGTGTACAAGCTAAAGGAAGAAGAAGGTGGGAAGAAAAGGTACAAGTCTAGGCTTGTGGTAAAAGGTTTTTCTCAAAAGAAAGGTATTGACTTCAATAAAATATTTTCTCCTGTTGTAAAAATGAACTCAATTAGGCTTGTCTTAAGCCTTGTGGTTGCTCATGATCTAAATCTCGAGCAAATGGATGTAAATACGGCATTCCCTCACGGTGACTTAGAGGAGGAAATCTACATGCTTCAACCAAAGGGGTATGAAGTAAAAGGTAAGGAGAAAATGGTTTGCAGATTAAAGAAGAGCTTGTATGGTTTAAAGCAAGCATCAAGACAATGGTACTTGAAGTTTGATCGATGGATGTTGGATCATGGATTCACAAGATGCAACTCGGATCACTGCGTCTACACGGAGAATTTGGGAGATGGGAAATTCATCATCCTAATGTTGTATGTTGATGACATGTTGATTGCAAGTGCTAACATGCAGGACATCAAAGACCTAAAAGAAGAGCTGTCCAAATCTTTTTCAATGAAAGATTTAGGTGCTGCAAAGAGGATACTTGGTATGAAAATATCAAGGGACAGGACGAAGAAGACAATAAAGCTATCTCAAGAAGATTACATCAAGAAGGTACTAGAAAGGTTTGCAATGCAAAATGCAAAACCAGTTTCTACATCTTTGGCTGGTCATTTTAAACTAATGAAGGATATGTGTCGAAAGACACAAGAGGAGATAGCCTATATGTCTAAAGTTCCATATGCTCCAGCGGTAGGTTCTCTAATGTATGCTATGGTCTGGACAAGGCTAGACATTGCACATGCAGTGGGAGTTGTGAGTAGGTTCATGGACAACCCAGGTAAAGAGCATTGGCAAGCTGTGAAGTGGATACTTAGGTATCTAAAAGGGACAACAACAAATGCTTTGTATTTTGGAGGAACTAATATTTTTCTAGAAGGGTATGCTGATGCAGATATGGCAGGTGACAAAGATACTCGAAGGAGCACTACTAGCTATGTGTTCACGGTTGGAGGCACAGCAATAAGCTGGGCTTCAAAGCTGCAGAAAGTGGTTTCACTTTCTACCACGGAAGCAGAGTATGTAGCAATGACGGAGGCAAGCAAAGAAATTCTTTGGCTTCACAGATTCTTAGAAGAGCTTGGATTCAAACAAGACAATTGTTTCTTGTACAGTGATAGCCAAAGCGCTATCCATCTTGCGAAGAACTCAGCCTTTCATTCAAGGACAAAGCACATTGAGGTGAGATATCACTTCATACGCACTCTTTTGGAAGAGGGACAACTAAAGCTAGGAAAGGTGCATACAAGTGAAAATCTTGCAGACATGTTTACAAAGGTGGTCAACAAGGAGAAGTTGAGCTTTTGCTCATCTTCAATTGGCATTCAAGGATAAGAAGCTAGAATGGAAAGCAGTCACAGGTTTGGTTTGGAGATCAGTCTCCAAGTGGGAGATTGTTAAGTATGGAGCCTGATTTACCCTTGTAATTTTCTGTGGTAAAAGCGCACATTTGTAAGGACCCCATTATGAGGACAAGCCATCGTGCGTGATGGAAAATCACTCACCGGAAACCAAAATTTTCACGGACAAGAATCAGGGGCAACTTTAAAGGCCTCGGGAGCAGAGGCCCCCGAGAATTTTTTCGCCGGAATATTCTTTTTGGCCGGAATATTATGGCCGGACGGCGCGCCGGAAAGTGGTCGGAAAACAACCGGTCGGTTGGCCGGTGGCTGGTAGTCAATGGCCGGTGGTCGGTGGTCGGAAGTCAATGGCCGGTGGCCGGTGGTCGAAAGTCAATGGCCGGTGGCCGGTGGCCGAATTCAAAAGTGGACTTGTCTTCTCAAGGGCGGCCACACATGGGAGGATTGGAGGGTCCGATTTGGACTTATTCGCACAAGGGCGGCTACACATGGCTGTCTCTCATAAGAGAGGGCACCCCTTTTGGCCTATAAAAGGAGGCCATTTCTACACACATTTCATAGTGTGAAGTTGATGCAACAAGGTGAGTGTGAGGTGGTGAGAGTGAAGCAAGGCGGGAGCTCCATTAAGGGTATAATCCCTTTGTAAACTACTTCTTGTTTTGAAGTACTAAAGCCATTGAGTGTCTGCTTTCCCATGGACGTAGCCCACATTGGGTGAACCACGTATATCGTGTGTACTCTCTCTCTCTCTCTACTCTGTAATCTCGTGTATATAAATCTGTCTCTCTCCATTAAGTAATCTACTCAATTATCTATTTAGCTACGTCTTATTTCCTAACAGTACACTCCAAAAGCGGTTTATCATCATTGTCGACCAACTTTTAGCCTTGCAAGATATGCTGAGCTCCTCAATCTTGACAGCTAGATCAACCCCGTTGATCAAAGAGTTCCAATATCTAAAGGAGGCCCTTGCTCAAGAAAAACTATGACAAAAAAATCATGACAGCAGGACATAGAGCACTGCAGAAATCCAAAGACGAAGAGATTGAAGATTTGAGAAAGCAATTGGTAGAGGCACAGGGAGATTTTGAGGCTCTAATGGCAACACAAACAAAGCCCCAACAAAGAGCCTCAGTGGAATTTGAACAGACAAGAGGAATTGAAAATTTCACCTTTGAAGCTCACAAACAAACAAGAACATGAAAAGCAATGCAAAAATCTGAAGATCCAGGCAATGACATCCATCTCATATTTGGAAAAAGAAGAAATTCCGCACTCGATCTCAGAAGTTAAAGACCCCTCACACAAGGAGTACTTGCAATATGAGCTGAAAGTGATGGAGTCAGTTGCCCTACTCATAATCACTCCAGATGAAGTAGTGAAAAACCTTGGGCATGAGATGATCGCCCTACCACTGATGCGAAAGGAGGCCAGATTATGGAAACAAAATTTGCTACCTGCCCTTGAGCCAAACAACAAAGGAGACTAAAGAGATATTCCTGCCATCGAGCTACAAATTCAGACTATCATTGACAATCAACCCCTCTGGTGAAATAAATGGTTTGAGAAGCGACCAACAGATGAAACATACTATAGGAATGCTCTGCAGCATCTCAAGATCGACCCAACTTACTGTCCCATCAACAGACGATGATCCTGGGATATCTTTTACTCTTAGTAAATAAAAAGACCTGTAGTATTGAACTACCCTGTCATAACAAAGCCAAGAAATAACAACCCCCCGTCAGAGAAGTATATGGTTTGGATGATCAGAGGGGTCATCAACTTGATGAAGGAGATATGAGATCTTGTATGCCAGATGCTTGTGAAAATTGCCAAGATGGTAATCACATGCATAACAACATTCAATGATAATGAGGCAACGGAGCATCCCTGGCAGGTTTTTGTGGAAGGCACCAGAGAACTCTGCTGGAATATGGAGATAGAAATCCCAAGCAAAAATTTCATCATGGGATTATATGCTCGAGTCATGTTCTTGCCCTCCCACTACATGCAAACCTTCAAGGAGGCGTTCATGACCGGATTCCCTGAGGTAGACTTCTCCGTATTTCATCCCATGACCAAAGATTTGCGAGCCCGACATATCGCCTATGAGAGCACTCTCAGCAATAATCCTTTCAAAGAGTTGGCGAGCCAAAAGTGGAGATCAAGGCAAGAGCACAAAAGTTTAGGCACCTCATTGGGACGCTAGAAAAGAGACTGATCAATCACTAGAAGACAGTCGAAGAAAGATTGCATGAGGACGTGCAATAAATAGGAAGGGGGAAATGTTTTGTGGACACAGCGGACTGACACTTCAAAGGCAGATGTACACCAAACCTTATTGTACTCGCTCATTCTTTCAAAAGAAGCGGTGTAATTATGGTAATAAGGATTCCCAATTGTAATATATTTTGTCATGCCCTCTTAGCCTCTCTGAGTCTACACTTGTTGTAAGTGGCCAAATGACCGTGGGAACGTCTCCTTAGCTCTTAAGTCAAAACCCATAATCACTAGCTAAAGGAAGGATTAGACGTAGACTGTGAGAGATTCTTGCTGCTACAATTCAATTCCAAATAGCACATTGTGTTCCTTGTCTATTGCTCTATAATCTAAGTATAATCATTCTCGATTCTGATGTGGTTCGTGATGTCTTTTTTGTGAGATAAATGCATTGATTTGAGGTCTTAGATGGTTGTTTTTTGATTTTTTGACCTTGGATAAGTGTTTCTACGCTTACGGGAACCTTTTCGTGTAGTTTTGTTTTAGTTTTCTGCACATTTTTTGTGATGGATCGTGATTTATGTACCTTCCCAGATGACTGCAGATCTTGATAGGATTGTACCCTTAGGTGTTGTAATACCTCTCCTTAATTTTCTTTGCATTCCGCATTTGTTTGGATGTCAAAAAGGCGTGATGACATAGAGTGGTGAGATCGGACATAGACCGATTTTCTGACTAGGAAGTGGTTGATTTTCTTTTGTCGTAGTATGAACATCCCTCTAAGTTCACTTTGGTGAGATTGAAACTCTCATTAAGTCTCCGTGCCCCATCCTGAGTCTCTTCCTTGAATATTGACATTATGTTAGTACAAAAAGCTATGTTGCAGACGTCCGTCACGGTGACCCGCTAACACTGGTAAAACAACTCTAACAGCAACAATCCTTGTAGTAAAACTTGCAACATCCTCAACATCGCCTACATCCTCAGAACCAGGACGTACATCAATGCCCTGCACAAATTTCTAGACACCCTTTGACACAAGACCATGTTGCATCATGTAAGTGCACATATAGTAATTGTCCCTGTCCAATCTGTCCTCAGGAGCAGACATCTTGAACACATATGTATTGTTGTCAACCATGGTAAATGATGCAGCTGATGTGAAAACTGCCCAAAAAGACGATAAAAAAAGCGGTAACAACACGTGCTATATAGCACAAACCATAGAAGACTGTAAGGGACCTGTTATGAAGCAAACGGCACTAACAAAAATACTGCACAAAATGATGAAATAGCTTGTGCAGTACTGCTTGTAGTGGAAACGGAGTTCAAAATGAGCCCGAATCAAAAATCTCAGTAGACTAAGCTCAAAGAGCTTTCCCGAAAGTGAGCAGGCGTGTGCTAGAGCTGCGATGACTAAGCCCGAGAGGACGCAACCTACTCTAATAAAATTGTTGGAATTAGGGTTGCAAGAAAACACACATAGCTTGGAGAAGACAAAGGAATCTCAAGGCACATAACAGAGAATGTATTACTTTGTGTGCAATGGAAAATTAGATAGCCCTAGAGTGATGGATGAATAGAAAATGAATGGGGGAAAAAAATCTCCTAGAGAGGAAAAAAATACCCGCACGATCCTAAGTGTGTTAAAACATATCACTACCACATGTATATGGTAAGAAATTCTATACAAATCTTCTTAGGCTTAGAAACTTATTCGTCCGCCGCTGTCACACACCTCCATCATCTCTTGAGGTGACACAATGCTCCTTAGCTCACTGAAATACTTTTGGTGCAAAACATTAGCAATGCCAACATTGGATGGATCATCCAATAGCTCCACCAACTCATTTTGCTTGATGATATACTGCAGCAGAGTATGTCTAGTCATTTGAGCATCGGAATCGATTCCCATCATCATCCGAGCCAAGATCTCGCATATTGATGTTGGAATTAGGGTTGCAAAGAAACTCACACAGCTTGGAGAAGACAAAGGAAGCTAAAGGCACACAATAGAGAGTGTGTTACTTAGTGTGCAATGGAAAGATAGATAGCCCTAGAGTGATGGGCGTATATACAATGCAGAGGGGAAAAAACCTCCTAAAGATGGAAAAAATGCCCCGGTGGTCCTAGTGTGTTCACACACATCACTACCACATGTATATGGTAACAAATCCCGCGTAGAGTGATGCGGTGAATGAGAGCTAGCACATGAGTAAAGGGAAGTTCCATGCCCTAAGTACATGATCAGTCCACAAAGGGGAGTAAGCCCAAAGCTTTGCGGAATGCTTCAAGCTTCTCACGAGACAATGCCTTTGTGAAAAGATCTGCAAGGTTGTCTTGTGTTGGCACATAAGCCAAGCTGATCTCTCCTGCTGAGAGCCCCTCCCTGACATAGTGGTAATGCACCTCAATTTGCTTTGTGCGAGCATGAAAAAATGGGCTCCTCACAACTGCCAATGCACTCTGACTGTCAGTGTAGATAGTGTTGGCAGTGTCATGTCCAATACCCAAATCAGCCATAAGGCGTTTGAGCCATACACACTCAATCGTACCTGTGAAGACTGCTCTATACTCAGCCTCACAACTCGAAGTGGCCACAGTAGGTTGCTTCTTGCTTAACCATGATATACATGAACTGCCAAGCATGAAACAAAAACCACTTGTGGACACTCGCGTGTCAAAACAACCAGCCCAATCTGAGTCCGAAAAAGCATGTAAGTTTGGTGGAAATGATCCCTTCTTGGGATAAAATAAGCCAAGATGTAAACTGCCACTAAGGTAGTGGAAAATCCTCTTGACAGCCTGCCAATGCTTAGACCCTGGGCTATGCATAAATCTGCTGACCCGTGAGACTGCAAACTGAATATCTGGCCTCGTGTTGCATACATAAATGAGGCAGCCAACAGCAGTCTGGTAAAGAGTGACATCAGTAGGATCGCCAGCATCATGTAGACTCAACTTCAAACTTGTTTCCATGGGAATGGAAATAGGTTTGAAATCCTACATTCCAAACTTACATAGCAATGTCTCTATGTAACTTTTCTGACACAAGGCAATACCACCATCACACTGCTTAAACTGTATACCCAAGTAATGATGCAACAGCCCCAGATCTTTCATCTTGAAAGTAGCATTCTAATCAGACCGAAATTTAGCAATATGTCTCTCATTTGGTCCAGTGATCAGCAAATCATCGACATAAAGAACCACAATGAGAAGTACATCACCCTCACGCTTTACATACAATGTGCTTTCTGTTGGACTGTTACGAAAGCCTCGTTTAACCAAATGAGTGTCAGCTTTCTCATACCAAGCACGAGGAGATTGCTTCAACCCATACAAAGACTTCTTACATCTGCACACTTTGTCCTCTTGTCCTTTTATGACAAAACCACGGGGCTGCGTTACATAAACTTCCTCAAATATGTCACCATTCAAGAAAGCAGTAACAATGTTTGATTGATGTACATCCCAACCAAAATGAGCTACCAATGCACATAGAAAACGCACAGTAGTCATACGACAAGTGGGAGCAAAGGTCTCTTCATTATCTATGCCTTTTTGCTGTGCATAACCCTTTGCAACAAGTCGAGCCTTATGGTGATCATCACCATCTGGCTTGCGTTTCAACTTGTAAACACTTCGTACAATGGCCTTTTTGCGGGAGGCAATCACATAAAGCATGTGTCATTTTTATAGTGCATCATATTCTCATTGCATGGCAGCCATCCTATTTTCTGAATTCTGTGCTTCATCAAAAGACAGAGGCTCCTCAACATCATGTAAGCTAGACACAGCCAAAGCATAACAATGTGATGCATAAGATGCATCCCAAGAGCCTGAACGAGTATGACTAGACAAAGGTGCATCCAATTTACTGTCGCGCAAAGTGTGCACCAGCCATTTTGGCATACCTCTAGCCTGCTCATTTTCAGTCGTTTCCTCATCAAGTACATCATGTACATCTGCATCAGTAATAGGATGATCTGTAACATTTTCAAAAACCCCCATAGGTTGTACATTTGCCTCATTGGAAATTACATTCGTATTTCCACCATTGAAAAGAGGCAACAAAGTGTCATAAATTTCTTGTGAGCTTACATTACTTTCTCTAGTACATGATAGCAACGGATGAATAGGATCTTCCACAAACACTACATCCCGTGAAACCAGAATACGCTTTGTTTGTGGATGATATAACCTGTAACCTTTGCTTTCAGCACTATAGCCAACAAAAATACATTTGAAAGCCTTATCATCCAATTTTATGTGCCGTGTTTGTGGCACCAAAGCATATGCCAAATAGCCAAAAACACACATGTGCTCAATAGAAGGCTTTCTATCATGCCATGCTTATATGGAGTAATAGACTGCAAAGCTTTCGTAGGACACCTGCTAAGTACATAAGTGGCACACATGATGGCCGCAAGCCAAAAAGAATGCGGCAAATCTTCACTTTTGACCATACATCGTGCCATTTCCGTGAGTGACCTGTTTTTCCTCTCAGCAACACCATTTTGCTGAGGTGTATAAGGCACTGTACATTGGTTTTTTATCCCACGACTAGCCAAAAATGCATTAAATTCATGAGACATATACTCCCCCCCTCGATCGGGACGGAGGGTGCCCATAGTACATTTCAAGACATTTTCCGCCATATCCAGAAATTGTTTGAAGCATATAAAAACTTCCGAATTTCTTTAAGCGGAAATACCCATGCATGCTTGGAGTAATCATCAATGAAAGTCACAAAGTAAAGGTAATTTCCCAAGGACGGAGTTTGCATGGGTCCACAAACATCACTATGCACAAGCTGCAATCTGCATGTGGCCCGAACTGAACCATCCTTTGGAAACTTAGAACGCTGCATCTTACCCAAAGTATAGCCTTCACAAACATGTTTGACAGGTGCTTCAAGAGGTGGAAAAGAAGTAACCATATCAGATTTCTTCAAACGCAGAAAACTGGTAAGATTGAGATGACCAAAACGTGCATGCCAAAGTTTTGCATCTGAAATAGCCCTTGAATCTGCAACAACATTTGAAAAAAAAATTCCACACTTGTCATACAAAGTGAGCTTATACAGCCCACGGCACAAAAGTCCAGATACAACAATTTCATCACCAAAACTGGGATCATGAACTGTACATCTGTCATCCACAAATTTGACTACAAGTCCAAGTCTAGCAAGTGCGAATACAGACAAGAGATTCTTCTTGATCCCAGGTACATAAAGTGCATTAACAAGTGTGAAGTAACTGCCATTTGAAGTAGTAAGCACAATCTTTCCAACTCCCTGAGCCGGATAAGAGGCATTGTTGGCACAAGTGACTGAATTCCCATGAGGGACATACTCGAGAGAGATAAACAATTCACAATGTGAGGTAATGTGCTTTGTAGCACCACTATCGAAATATCACACATGTAAATCTGCAGCAACTGACAAACATGCATCATGGACAACAGGATTGTAAGTGCACTCTGCGCTAAAAGCCCATTCTGCATCAACATTAGTATCACAGTCTCCTTTCACAGAAGAATCAACAATGGCTGCATTTGTAGTGGAACCAGCATTTGCAATGGAGCCACCCTCTTTCTTCTTAGCCTCTTTGGCCTTCAACTTAGGACACGACTTGATCAAGTGATCATTAGCTTTACAATAATGGCAACACATCTTCTTTTTTCCCTTATCACCAGAATTTCCAGACTAAGTGCTACTAGCAGAAGCATTAGGAACAAAAGTTTTTCCACTCGCAACAGAACCATAAGAAGTGGTTGCATTGTTGTTACCACCCTTTCTTTGAGAATCCATAAAAGCCTGTTCAACTACACACTATCTAGTCCTGTTTTTTTTGGAAAGTGACTCTTGCAACAGCAATGTGCATAATGCATCAAACTTGACAACTTCTGGATTTCCTTGGGTCATAAGTCTCCAAGTACTAGCAAAAGTCTGGTAAGAATCTGGTAAGGCATCAAGAACAGTCTGCACAAGGGAGCTGTCTGAAATGACTTCACCTGCAAAAATAATATGCTCATTGATATCCTTGACACTAGCAAGAAAAGTGTCCATATCATCTTCCTCATGCATAATCTTCGACTCCAACTCTTTACGCAGAAAAGCAATTTTAGCCTCATTGCGACTTGCATAAAGACTAGCCAATATATCCCAAGCCTGTTTTGCAGATTTTATTGAATGGATGTGAGGAACAATGGTGTGCTTCACACACAACGCAATCAATGCATGAGCATGTGCATCCTTTACATCCCAACGAGCTTGTTCTGTCGTAGGCAAAACAACTCTAATAGCAACAATCCTTGCAGCAAGACCTGCAACATCCTCAAACATCGCCTACATCCTCAGAACCAGGACGTACATCAATGCCCTGCAGAATGTTCCAGACGCCCTTTGACACAAAAACGTGTTGCATCATATAAGCCCACATAGGGTAATTGTCCCCATCCAACCTGTCCTCAGCAGAGCAGCAAACATCTTGAACACATCTGTGTTGTTGTTGTCATCCATGGTAAATGCTACACCTGATGTGAAAACTGCCCAAAAATAGGAGAAATGGAGTGGGAACAACACGTGCTATATAGCACAAACCGTAGAAGACTATAAGGCGCCTATTATGTAGGAAACGGCACTACGAGAAACTCTACACAAAATGACGAAATAGCTTGTGCAATACTTCCTGTAGTGGAAACGGAGGCCGAAATGAGCCCAAATCCCAAAATATTTGTCGACCTGCGAACACTTGCCAAACCTCACTGTAATCGAAGAAAGTGAGCAGGTGTGTGCTGGAGCAGCTGACGACTAAGTCCGGAGGACGCAACCTGCTCTGATACCAATTGTTGGAATTAGGATTGCAAAGAAATGCACACAGCTTGGATAAGACAAAGGAAGCTCAAGGCACACAATAGAGAGTGTTTTACTTAGTGTGAAATGGAAAGATAGATAGCCCTAGAGTGATGGGCGTATATACAATGCATGGGGGGAAAAACTTCCTAAAGAGGGAAAAAATGCCTCGGCGGTCCTAGTGTGTTCACACACATCACTACCACATGTATATGGTAATAATTGAAATAATATTATAGCAATGTGCAAAAAATGTAAGAAATTAGAAGCTTGCATTTGTATTCCTACCGAGTTTGACAAATACGTTTCTTTTGAGCTCCATTGCTTGAAGATAGCATAGACATTGCATGTCTCTTGTGCTTGGAAATGTGGTAGCCCAATGGAATGTGTGTGAGATGATTGATTCATCAGTACATATTACGTGCAGTGTGTTGTAGCTGAACATAATTGTCTAGATGATGCTCTTGCTCCATTTTTTGATGCTCTACTTTTATGTTAAGCTTCACCATCTCATCATTCAGCTACTTTGTCTTCTTGTTGGTTTCCTCTCTGACTTGGTGAATGTCTTTCATGTACTTCTCTGGTAATGATGAATAGGCAGCACAGAGATGTTTTCTTGCTTCCCTTTCATTGACAAAAGATGAATATAATCTCCAAAAGTAGTGAAACAATACGTCTCTTCCATATCCAATAAAACGTAGTATCTCCATGACATTATGAAAGGGCGGTGATGCATTGGTCATTGCATCGCCATAGTAAATATGGCTATCAATCCATTTGTTGATTGCCTTGCACCCAAGGTTCTGTTGCTGATCTCTAGCATTGGGATTAGATGTGCCAAATCGCACAATAGAGTACTCTTGCTCTAGATCAATGTTTAATTAATATTGTTTTGTCTTGTTAGTAATGTCTTGTGATGGTAGAGGATCGAATGAAATCTGTGTTAGCTAATCAAGAAAATTAGAGCCTTAGAATGTGTAATGGTGACTGCTACAAGCAGGTGAAGCTGGCTATGGAGGAAATAACTGGAGAGTACGCAGAGATAGGAGAAAAGGATTATGTTGTGGATGGAAGAGAGAGAGGGAGTGCATCCCAATCTCCTTTGAATTCAAATAGTTGATTATGAGTGTAGAGAGAGAAATGTTGTTGCACATAGAGGTAATGGACTTTTACATTGCTCTCAACTGAAGCTAGAGAGGGAGAAGCATGATGGGAGGGAATGGGTGGGGGAGAGAGAGAGAGAGAGAGAGAGAGAGAGGAGAGAGGAGAGAGAGAGAGAGGGAGGGGAGAGAGAGAGAGAGAGAGAGAGGGGAGTGGGATATAGAAAGACAATAAAGGAAGAAAGAGTGGGAGAGAGAGCAGATCTGCAACCTTGGAGGAACTGCACTCTGTTAGAAGTGGGAAATAAAGAATGTTTAATGATTGGGAGGGGAAAGTGGCAAGAAAAAAAAGGAGGGGAAAGAGAGTGAGAGTTGGTTTACATTTTAGAGAGAGAATACAGTTAGAGAATGGAAAATGGGGGGGAAGGGGGGGTGGGAGTGTGGTGGGGGGATAAAAAGTGCCTCCTTTAATGAGATGTAAGTGAGAGAGAGTGTTTTATATGTAAAAGAGAGAAGAGGGGTGGGAAAAAGACATTTTAAAATCCATTTACCTACCTCTCTTTTGGGTTACCAAATCCACTATTTTCAAATACAAAATATGGAAATGGATTTTTCAAAAATCTTAGCATATGCCTTCTTGCCCTGTCTTTTAGGCTTGGTCAAACTTGGCTTAAGCTTTAAGTATTCCCTTAAATCTCCAAATAAATGGGTCCTACTATACCCCATTTACTTCCTAATGCAAGGGATTTCACCCGGGGGGGTCACTACAACAAATCATTGCCTATCACGTGGGTTCAACAGAAGGTATTTAAAAAAATCATAAACTTACAGAAGTTTATTTACAGAAGCACAAATTTTAAGGGTGCCTAAATAAATTCATAGGAGTTTTAATATTTCAAAAGTTTGCCATATGCCAATGTACATGAGTAAGGGATTGGTGGAGTTGTCATTTCCAAACGTAAGAATCTTGCGGCCAGTAGACTTGGCTCAAAACGTGGCATCTCCTCGTTTTACTCATAAATTTTGTACCAGCTTAACTTCTATTCATATACATATTCTATTTATCCATGGGATTCCATCAAATTCCTTTGAGCCATGGAGGTACTCTAGGCAAGCACTAAAAGTCCCACAAGAAAAAACGAGTTTTCATAAGGCTCTCCTAGTCTAATTTTGGGCGCCAAAGTATTCAAACATTCTGTGCAGCAAGATGGTCGAGGCTCGCTAAAACATGAGACACTGCTCGTTGGAAGCTGGCTCCCCCTTTTGGTAGCGTGGATAGATCACATATGCCTCCAGCCTTTCGCTCCATTGCCCTCAAGAGGGCCTCAACGCATTGACTGCTCCCGCTCTTTTGTCCTGCTAGTTTTCTGCATTTTGTTCTTGATTAGGCTATTTATTTTATAAATTATTTCTTTATGTTGATGGTGTTAAACAATTGCAACTATTCTATAGACCACATGGTTTTGCTTCCTCCTGCTTTCCCTAAAGATGGTGTGTTTTCTAAAGTCAAGCTAATGATTCCGTTGCTAAAAGGATTCAACATTTTTGAGTGAAGCACATATTCTATCGCTCATAGATTTTAATTTCTGTACTTTTGAGATGTTTGTGTTAGCTATTCTAAACTCCATATCAACATCTTTACTGCTTTCTATAGACACATGGTTTGTTTCCTCTTCCCTAAAGATGTGTGTTTTTAAAGTCAATAATGATTCGTTTAAAAGGTTATTTTTTGAAGCCTTTCTCGCTCATAATTTTAACACTTTTGAGAGTTTGGTAGTTCTTCATTCACATCTTTACGCTTTTTTGCTAGACACAATCTGGCTTTGTTTTTAGGTACACTCTTCATGATCAAAAGTTACTTTGTAGCTAGTTTGTTTGATTCAATACATTGTGATGCGGGCTTTTAAGTGGAATGTTGTTATTTTCTTGTCCTTTCTCAGGTTTAATAAATCTATTCACACTTTTGAAAACAAGAGTCGGTAGTTCTTCATTACACAGAGTCGTTGCAAGCTTATCTACTTATATCATATGTAAGTGCACTTACTCGCCTCTATATGTGTGTTTTATTGTTTATACATTTTTGAATTTGCTGCTTTTATGGCATGATTTACTTGCATGTATAGAAAGTGATAATTATCCGAAACTAATTCAGTTAAAAGGAGGTTTATGTAGAATCTATCTTTTCTAAACTAGTTATATGAGCAATCAAAAAGTGTTTCTCTTCTTTACTTGTAGAAGTAAGTAAATTTGACCGATTCTAAATAGAGTTCCATCATAAGATTTTTTTCACCCTACTTTTATTTGACTTTGATCCAAACTCTGGCACAGGCACGCAATTTTAGAACCTTTTTGGCACAACTTTTGACTTGTTTTATTCTAAAAGTGAGATCGCTGGCTAATCTGTTGTTTTTGGCACATCAAAAATCATATAAAAGAAGGGTCAGCATGGGCACTTTTGGCATCTACTAGTGTACTTGGCTTGAGAGCTTTGAGCCACAGTGTCACGTGCACATCTAGCCCTATGTGCATGTGGACAAGCTACACCTTCATCTTGGGCTTAGGATACCTTTGGAGACTGCTCTAACACCTTTGTGATCCTGTACACGACGTGCATGACCAGACTGTATTAGTTTTTTTATCCAACACAGTTGGGGCCCGCTCAAGTGGGTGGAGCTGATTTTAGTTAGTTTGCATATCCTCTGATTGTTTTAGTTGGTACTCATGCCAAGATTGTTTTAGTTACTATGCATAGCCTCTGCTTGCACAAGATAGAATTGGTTGTTATACACAATTGTGGACATTGGAGACTTTTGGTGGGATAGAGCATCGTTCAAAGATTTTTCCGTGCAATTTTTTAGAGCACTTTAAAGCTTTTCTAGTGCATTTCGTGCTTTCTAGAGTATTTTTAGAGTCACGCATTATTATTAATAAGTGACTATTAAAGGTAGAAAATGATGATGCAGTAAGATGTTAGGCATAAGGCTATGGAGAGCGATTATTAGGTGTATGAAGATGATGATGTAGCAGGATGCTAGGCGTATGGCTATGGAGAGTGACCGCGTTGCCCAACGTGTTGCATTAGAGAGAGAGCGTTCCAAAGCAAGATGGCTCTAGCGACTACCCACGAGAAACAACAACTCACAATGGAGGAAAAGCGTCTCGCCATGGAAGCAAAGCGAGAGGAAGCACAACAAATGCTTACAAGTAATGTCGGAAAGTCATCGCATCACGATCCGACATCGTTGAGTTATCTAGCAAAGCAGAATGGAGTGATAGTACTAGCGACTCCAATTGTCTAGTCACAGAGAAGTTGACGTTCAGTAAGTATATTGGTAAGATGGATGCAACAGTAATTAAGTCACGGTTGCATCAATCTAATGCTTAAATTTCCACCACCAGAAAGAATAGTAAGAATAAAGTACTCAGAGCTACAATGCATTATGTGGAGATGCCATTAATTGGTATCATGCTTGGCAAAATGAGCAATAGGAAAAGCATGATGAACGGCGACTCTCGAGAGACAAGCCACTGTCTTACAATTTCGTCGACTTTTAAGACCAACTTCAGACTCGTTTCTAGCCACCCCAATATAAACAACGGCTAAAAGAAGGATGAATATCCCTTAAGCAGAAAAGCACTCCTGTTATGTCTTTTCCTAACCATATATTGCAGCTAGCTACTCAACTTCCGATGTCACAAAAGGGTTGTCTTGATGCTTTTCTCTTCGGCTTGGACGAGTACATCGAGTATGATGTGCGGGCCTTGAACCGCCATGAGGGCCGCACTAGAGAAAGAAATGAAGCACAACAAAGGTAAGCCTAAGGAGGTCACGAAGAACTCTACTAGCATTCAACAAAACCAACAAAACCAACAAAACTAGCAAAAAGGTAAAAATCCCTATGTGTACGTGGACAAGCTACTTCATGACATGGGTTCAGTTCAGTTCAGTCAGTCTAGAATAGGAAGTGATCTGGCACTTTTGTGATTTTGTTTGTAGAACATGCATGTCCAGACACTTAGAATAGATGCATATCCTTTGGTTGCACACAACATGATCATTAGATCTCCATCAGAACCCATCGAGAGCATTTTTACAATGCATAGACCTAGTTTCCCTATTTTTGACATTTTTCACTTATTATTTTTAAGTGACTTTTGTTGGAAACTGGGTAGGGAAAATTCACTAAGCAAGTACATAAGAAAACCCTAGCGCTAGCATTTTTCACAGAAGAGGCAGTAGGAACTCCGCGTTCAACAGACACCTTCTCAGCAAGACTCCCCACATCAGCAGAGCTAGCGTTTTTGCATCTGCAAGGACCTAGCGTTTTCATCCACAAGCAGCCTGGTGTTTTTTGCACAACAGATCAGCCTCGGCAGCAACAAGACAGATCAAGAAGCCTAGCGTTTTGCATTTGCAGGATAATCGGCAGTAGCAGGATAGTTTTCAGCCCTAGCGTTTTTGCATAAACATAGCCATCCAGCGTTTTGCAGATTCACCACGACGGAACACCAAGAAGCATGAGTGTTTTCAGTTTTCAGCGGCCAGAAATCGCAGTAGAAGTCCCAAAACTCGCAGATCTCACCTTTTTGCAGCAGATCCTCGCCGCATGGTCAGATCCAGCGTAGTTTGCAGATTCAGCCCAAAAAACGCAGATTTCAGCATCTGCGTTTTCAGCGCGTCGTCGTCGCATCGTCGCCATCAACATCGTCACAAACATAGAGTCAGAATTCAGCAGATAAAGATTTGCAGATTTCAGCCATTAGCGTTTTTAAATTTCAGCCCGCCTTGCCGTCATCCTCATCGTCGTCGACATTGTCGGCAAGTCCAAAGCATTGTAGAGATTTGTGCAATCAATAGTAGACTGCTCTCGCCATAAAGAGTGCACTCTCTCACTAAAGGAACGAAAGGCTCCCCCTTTCGTAAGTAAAAGGAACCCTTGAGAACAGTTCGGAGCACTCATCTTGTCATGTGACACATCCAACCCTATGTGTCCGTGGACAAGCTACAACATGACCAGGGTTCAGTTCAGTCAAGTCAGTCTAGAATAGGAAGTGATATGGCAATTTTGTGAGTTTGTTCGCAGACCATGCATGACTAGACACTTAGATTAAATGCATATTATACGGTTGCACACAACATGATCATCAGTATTCCCATCAGAATCCATTAGAATCCATAAGGGGAATTTTCCATTGCATTAAACCTATTTTCCCTATTTTTGACATTTTTCACTTATTTATTGACTTTTGTTGGGAACTAGGTAGGGCAATTTTGCTTAAATAATATATAAGCAAACCACAGTTAGCACTTTCTGGCACAAGAGGCAGCAGGAGAATTGCTCAATAGGTCACTTCTCAGAAAGAACAAGAACCCTTCAATCTAGCGTTTTTGGAGCCAAACACACCAGCGTTTTCTCTCGAACAGCCTCAACCTTTTCAACCCCCTTCATTTGCAGTTCTAGCCCCTTGCATTGGCGTTTTCCAGCTAGCAATTTCAACAAGAAGAAGCCTCAGCAGGTAGAGTTTTTCAGCCAACCATACCAACGTTTGTTCACCAGCTTGACAGCGTTTTCAGCAAGGGTTTGCCGCAGTTTAAAGGACCAGCAAAGACAATGTTTTTGGCATACAAAGACACGGTAGCAGATCAGCCCCGACTTGATGCAACAATACCGATTCAAAGCATTTAGTTTTCAGCCATAGACTCGGTCTCGTTGTCCACATCGTCGACATCGACATAGTCTTATTAGATTTGCATCAGCCATTGTACCAGATTGTGCAATCATTAGTAGACCACTCTTGCCATCGAGAGTGGGTCCCATGGAGGAGGGTTTGACAACGTCTCCGGTGTCGTATTCTCTTCTCTCTCTATCTCTCAGTCTCATGCACTTTCATTCACAGTGTCCATTCACTTTGTTTGTGATCGCTTGCACTCTCTCATTAAAGAACAGAAGGCTCTCCCTTCCCTAAGAAAAAGGAACCTTGAGCACAGCTCGGAGAACTCATCTTGAGCAAAGTTCAACATTCATTCCGCTACACCTTACATTGGTATCAGAGCTTTGGCAGTGTTCTATATTACTCAAGGAAAGAACCACAAGAACCACTGAATGTTTTTTGCTTGTTGCGATCACACGGAACCCAAGTTCTCTTGGGCGTATCGATTTCAAATCGTGTTTTTGAAGAGTGATAGGAAACCCAAGAAAGAAGGTCTTGTCCAGCCTCCCCTTGTGCCTCTTTTCACTCATTGAGAGCAGACCGTGCACTTAACGGCCTGCCAATCGACTGAGGTGGGAAAAAGCAACCTTGGTGTCTATTGTGGTCGAGAGTCTGCAAGTGCAAAAACGCTGGCTCATCTGGTGCAAAAACGCTAGGCCTGATGCTCCTGATGAGTTCCAATGGATTCTGATGGAAATGCTAATGATCATGTTGTGTGCAACCAGAGGATATGCATCTACTCTAAGTGTCTGGACATGCACGGTCTACGAACAGACTCACAAAAGTGCCAGATCACTTCTTATTCTAGACTAACTGAACTGAACTGAACCAAACCGTGATCATGCTGTAGCTTGTCCACGGATACATAGGGTTGGATGTGTCACGTGACATCCCCTCCTTTTCAAAGTGAGGTACTGGTACCGAACTATATGGTGTCAAGGGAGGTCGCCAATAGCATCCGGAATCCTGGAAAGGACTCTTCGCCGGCCCACTCTGATGTGTGGGTTGTGCGATACTTGAACTTCATAAAGGTCAGCAACGCTTGCTTCTTTGGGCCACGCCGAAAGCGACACAAAGTCTTTTGTGGCTCCTTTAATGCTTCAACTTCGGCTAGAGTCATGCTTCTTCCTTCTTCAAGAATCTCCATGGCTGAAAATTCTTGAAACCATCTCCATGGCATGACTAGGCACTTAGATTAGATGCATATCCTCCGGCAGAAGAGGCAGCAGGAGTATCGCTCAACAGGTCACTTCTCAGAAAGAACAAGAACCCTTCAACCTGGCGTTTTCGGAGCCAAACACATCAGCGTTTTCTCTCCAACAGCCTCAGCTTTTTCAGCCCCCTTCATTGGCAGTTCCAGCCCCTTGCATTGGCGTTTTCCAGCCAGCAATTTCAGCAAGAAGAAGCATCAGCAGGTAGTGTTTTTCAGCCAACCATACCAACGTTTGTTTACCATCAGCTTGGCAGCATTTTCAGCAAGGTTTTGCCGCAGTTTAAAGGACCAGCAAAGACAACGTTTTTGGCATACAAAGACACAGTAGCAGATCAGCCCAGACATGATGCAACAGTACCGATTCGAAGCATTCAGTTTTCAGCCATAGACTCGGTCTCGTCGTCCACATCGTCGACATCGACATAGTCCCATTAGATTTTCATCAACCATTGTACCAGATTGTGCAATCATTAGTAGGCGCCCTTGGAGGAGGGTTTGACAACATCTCCGGTGTCGTATTCTCTTCTCTCTCTATCTCTCAGTCTCATGCACTTTCATTCACAGTGTCCATTCACTTTGTTTGTGATCACTTGCACTCTCTCATTAAAGACCAGAAGGCTCTCCCTTTCCTAAGAAAAAGGAACCTTGAGCACACTTCGGAGCACTCATCTTGAGCAAAGTTCAACATTCAGTCTGCTGCACCTTACACATCTTGAGCAAAGTTCAACTTTCACTTCCGTTGCACCTTACATTGGTATCAAAGATTTGGCAGTGTTCTGTATCACTCAAGGAAGAACCACAAGAATTTTTTTTACTTGTTGCGATCGCACTTAACCAAAGTCCTCATGGGCATGTCGATTCCTAATCATGTTTTTGAAGAGTGATAGGAAACCCAAGAAAGAAGGGCTTGTCCAGCCTCCCCTTGTGCCTAAGCACACAAACCGCTTTCGCACCTTACATTGGTATCAGAGCTTCCGGACTATCTACTGTGCTAAGGTGTCAAAGAGTCCAGATCATTTAGCGAGCACCCATTGGAGATCGCGGTTCGAGGTCAACAGACAATCTGGTCTTTCTGCCAAGGAGCTGACTGCTGGGACATCATTCGAGCCCACAATGGAGGGAGGATCAATAGATTGGTGGAAGGGATCAATCAGTCAAAGGACCATGGCCAACAATGTTTTCATCATCCCAGGACTCACCATGCATAAAAATCATCCATTCAGAAGAAGAGTGTTGGAGACAGACTCCAATTCAGGAGGAGAATTCAAGACCTGGACCCGTTTAGTCCGGGGGATGCCATTTGCACCATGTTGGCGACATGTACATATCGTCTACCCCATTTTTGATCCCATTCCCATGCAAGGATTACCCAGAAAACCAGCTAAACATTGTATGGATTTGGGCTAGGCCATTAATGCTTGATAAAAGCCAGTCGTAGAAATAATCATAAAACCCCAGTCGTGACAGTTCAGCCCGAGCAGCTGTTTGCAGCCCATAAATATGCTGCCAGGGTCACTCATTTGTAATCATCAAGCTCTGTACATTAGGCCAGGGTCGTGATCATCAGTAGGGTCCTTAGGGCCATTGCATTATGCATAGCATGTAGTTTTTTGTGTGGTGCTTTTCAGCTGCTGGAACCCCTTGCGTTTTCAGCCGTGGCATCATTTGGGGCCAGCCTCACATTGTCTGGAGCACTCTCTATTGCCCGGAGCCAGCAGACCTCAACATTGGGGAGGTATCCGCATGTTATTGGCATTTCTGGACACTCTTAAGGTGCTGTTTTTGTTATTTCTTTTCAGCCTATTCAAAGGCTAAGTAACGGAGGATCCTTTGAAGGACTCTATCTGCAAGTTCTAGTACCGATCCGGGACCTAAGAGCACGCTGAATTTTCTGTTTTATAGCAGTTTTCAGCCCCTCGCATATGTGTTTTCTGTACGGGCAGCCACCTATCTCTTGAGTTATTTGCTTCTTACCTCAGTATCCATTCTACTACTATAGATCTCCAGCCAAATTGAGACCGGACGAATCGCTATCCACTTCTACGGCTTTAGATCCGCCACTCAAGACCAAATCGATGAGTGGGGAGATTGAGAGACACAAGTCTTCACCTTTCTTATGACGAACCTTTCGGATCGCATCATGAAGGAGGTGTCCACTGAGGAGCATGCCATCCTTTATAGAGGCGTATCCTTGATCACTTTGAGGAGAAATCCTTTGCCCGGCAGATCACACTTGAGCGGGAGCTCTACACCCTCCAGTTCAAAGATTTCAACTCTCTTGATGGGTTGACCTGCCGCATGCAGGAGCTATGGGATGACCTTGTCCAAGCCGGAGGCGACATGATCTCATCGAGGATGGCAGGGTTACTGCTGTTCAAGCTTCTTTCAGGCTTTGATCCCTACTTTCAGAGCCTGCTCACATCTGGACGCACTTCATTCCCACTTTGGGATGAGTTCCTCCCTTCCCTTTGACAGATCGAGGGGCACTCCGCTTTTAGAGCCGGAGGTGCAATTGATGCAGACGTGGCACTCATTGCTCATAAGGTGTGGAAGCGGTTTGTATGCTCAGGGTAGTCCACCTGTAGGCTAGATGCCAAATACACAGAGACACCTCCATTGCTGTGTATACATGTTTGCTAGCTATGCACAGGAAGCAAACGTCTCTGTTACATTCTCTCCATAGCTCAACCATGTTCTTCATTCATGATTTTTGAATGGTTTGAGCTTCAAACCTTGTTCTAGATGAAGAGCTGCTTGTGGAAAGAAGAAGCAAAAATCTTGCAGCACCTCTAGGAAGCATTTGTAGAAAGGTTGACCACATAGCCTGATTATCTATTCAGCTTCAACTCAGCATAAAATTTTTAGCAGACAGTAAAATCACAGTAGTCTTGCGGCAAAGAGAGCATGCTCTCTTGGTCTATGGTGGTGTGAGCACTTTCAAGGTAAGACATTCTTCTGTTTCTAAATGATTTCTTTCTCATGCATCTCCTCTTTCTCAAGAATGTTGTTGTTGTTTGAAACTTGCTTGTCAAATGAGCATGCCTACATGCACACACTCTTGCCTCCATGCATATGCGTGTGCAACACACACACACACACACAACATATACACTACTTCCTTGTTGCAAAATTTTGTATTTTTTTGTATTCTTACTTGTATTTTTGAGCAGCCTAGAGGATGGAAGCATACTGGTTGCAGCTTTCTTAGCAAGCAAAGGAGGTCCTAGAGCCACCAGCAAAAGGGTGACGGGAGGTTACCCATTAGCAAAAAACTTAATTACCTCTACAATTGGTGAGCAAAAGTATGTTGTTCGTGTTCACCAAGTCGATTCTAAAATGCTAAGAATTGCATTGATAAGATTTGTGGCTTGAAATTTTGATTTTATAGCTTTCACTCTTTCTCTTATATGACTGTACTCTTTTGTAGCTTCTCTAATGGTGGTATTTATATCTAAACAAGGTTTTTGTGCAGTACCATCCACAACTGGGTCACACACTTAGATTTTCAGTTAAATGGCATCGTTCTTCAAAATCCAAGTTATAAATGATGATAATGATAAAGATCTTGGTCTTGTAAGACTAAAATTTGATAAAGGTGAGCCCACTTTTGCGGAGGTTCGTGAGCAAATTGAGGGAGATGAGATTGCGGCTGGATGCTTTGACTTCATTGAGGAGAACTATATTTTAAAGAAACGACAAGAAGAGCGATGGACACTCAGTAATAAGGTTCAAGTTCGCATCAAAAGGGGTGCTGAAATCACTCAAGAGACTACTTCTTCAAATAAACACAGATTCTTAGGTGACATTGCTGAAGAGAAAGAGGATCACCCAAGAGATCTCACTACCAAACTTGCAAGCACATTACTAAGTGCAGCCGTTCTTGAGCAGTGGAAAATGAATGCAGTAGAATAAGAGGAAATCTGAAAGAATTGAAGGTCTCAAGGGATGACAGGTTTGAACTCCATAGTGAAGACCTCAATGGGCAACCCCAAGTACGAATTTGGTGTTATGAATGTGGATGTTTGTATGGGAAAGGTTCAGTTGAAGGAAAGCATGCTGCTTATAATTGTCTTTCTAATTTCATGAGGACCCATATCTTGGAGAGTAATAGACATGAGAAAAACTATTTGGCATTTCGTGGACTTAGAAAAGATGCCACACAAGGTGTACCGGCTGGGCAACAACAAGATGATAAAGAACAAATTGAGGCTGCAATAGAGAAGCTGAATTCTTTGATGGCGGTAAATGAAGGTAATCAGCATCTCTTGTTTACTTGAATGTGACAAGCTCATTGATTGATCTTCTTGTTTTAGCTTTACGCATCTCCATTGCATGCAGGTTGGGACTTTGAAATTGTTACAGCCACATTGCATGACTTTAAAGACAAAAGTTTTGTTCGCGTGAGATGCAAGTATGATGACACATGGCTGTGTTTGTGCCCTCCACGGTCAGACTTGTCTACTCTACTTATCGAGCACACAAAGTCAATCTTTCACACGAAGGCACTCATGAAGGAGGAGCAGAAAGTCAGCCCAATGCTCACAGGATTATGTGGACGTCCTCGGAAGAACAAAGAGCATTATCCAAAGCAAACCTCTTTGAGCAAGTTTGTGGTTTCTACAAAGCCTGGAAGTTCAAATCAAGGTGATGCCTCTTTTTCTTCTGGTAACCATGCAGAAAGTGAGAGTTCAGTCTTAAGTTTGAAACTTTTATGCTGGGGTTTGTGGATCCCTGACATCAAAGTGAACAGCAAGAGTGTTAGTTTGAAGCCTTTGTTAGATGATCAATGTGGCGGTACGCTTTGGTTTGCAGAGCCTTCCACAAAGGCAACCTTTCGTGATGGAAATTCTTTTTTTTTCATAGATGGTTGCTTTCGTCACATTAGTTGCCCACGTGTGTCTAGTAGCGGGCTTCCCTTTAAAGTCTTTTCATGTGACCATTGCAAGGGCATACCTAAGCTTACAGATTTTAGAATGAGGTTGTATAGAGAGAAAATGGCGTAAAAAAAGAGAGGTAGTAGAGGAACTGATAACGGAAGGAGACTAGACTATCTCACCAGAAAAGAGCTCAGACAACAAGCAACTCTTTTTGCTAAAAAGCATGCAAGAGATCTCACCCTTAAACTTTGGTGGGCAAAGTCACAGGTTGCTATTCTTTCTGTGCGATTACGCACATTACGGGAAGCAAATATAGAGTCTATCAATAGAAAGGACATAAATAGATTTTGTAACAACGTGATAGAAGCCCATAGGCTAGGGAAGTTTGGTGGTAAGCCTGCTCTATGGGACTTCCTACAAGATGTGGCCCAAAATATGCTAAGAGCAAAGGAAGGAAAAAGATATAGTGCAAATACAAAGGCTTTGTTTGAAGTTGCAAATATGTGGGGTGGACCAAGGTTACATGATTTCCTTGCTAGCAACCTTATAGGCCCTTCACATTCAACAACAAAGAGAGGCCATAGACTTGCCACACAATTCTTGCCAGGCATTCAAGGTCACATGTTTGATGCCATTGCTGAAATCTATCAAAAGGAGAAAGAAAAGCATGGAATTATGTCACTTGTTCCGGCCTTTCACTTTGGTAGAGGATGAGACCATCATAAAGAAGAGAATAAGGTAAAGTCAAAACCTTGGAATAAAGGGTTCTTTGAACTTGAAACAGAAGTCTCATTTACTAATGTTTTCAACATCTAAATGCAGGTGGAATCCAAAAGATGACACCCTCATTGGATTTGATGGACACAAAGTTGAGGACCATGAATGTGGAACTTCAAACTTGATCAAAGTTGGAGTTGGAAAGGCTGGCTATGAGATGATTATCAAATCATTTGAGAATCATGTCATCGGTGGTTATGCACGTGTTTTTGTGGCAAACCCGCTTCATGAAGCGCTATCACGACTTGTTTTGGTGGCTCATTCCACTTGCAACCGATTTGATGCACATTATGTTCACAAGCAATGGGCTGAAATCTCAAGCTTGTGGGATGAGAAGCTAAAGCCTACAATTGGCCCAATTATTGGGCATGCCTCTGATGGCGATAGTCGTCGAAGAGCATTGATGCTGGCTGATTATGTTCATAAGAATGGCACTAGATTCCAGATGGAATCGGACGGGTGGCCTCTTTCAGCCAAAATGAAGGATGGAGATGTTTTGGGCATGCATGATCAGGACTTTGTACACAATGGAAAGAAGCTTGTCAATGTTCTCGATAAGCCAAAGTGGCAGCTAGCTCTTGGTGATGTCTGGATAGCCTTGAATCATGTCACCATTGTGTATGATTCTTTCCTGTTGACAAGCATATGCTTAAGGAAGCGGGTATCAAGCGAGAGGATCGTCAAAATTGGGCAGCAGCTCAAAGAATATTTCGCAGACAAGTGCAACAGTGTTTGGGAAAGCTAGCAAACAGTGGCCAACATAGGCGAGAGCGTAGTATGATAGGGACATGTGCCTTTCTTGAAATTGCTGGAGACTACATTGACATCTTTTTATCTCCTCACCTAAACTTGGGAGAGAGAGTCCATTTAGCAGCCAAAGTGGCTTTTTTCTTCCAGATTTGGAGATCTTGGATACAACATCATCCAAAATATACACTCTCAACAAATTTTATCAGTAAAGAGACATTTTTGGATGTACAAGTCTCATGCCACTTTGCGGTTTTGCTTATCAAATATTTTAGAGACTTTCACTCAAACTTCAGGTGTCCTCTACATCTCACTGGCTCAAATGCAGCTAAAATATTCTTCAGCAAAGTTGGGAGCATGGTTGGGCAAGAGCATACTTACAACTTGATGGACATGATACATATGATAGGAATCTTGAATAGGCTTGCACATTTTGAATGCAAAGATGATGGTGTGGCATTCACAAGAGCTCACAAGAAGCAAGAGCACATATGGAGGGAGTTAAATCTCATAGAAGGCATGCAAGAGGCAAACTTAGGTGATTACACATGCGTTTCAACCGATGAAAAGGTCATTGATGCTTTACAAAGAGGATTGGAAAGTGCTCATAAACGTTTCTCTCACTTGCACGTGAGGCCAAAAAGGAAAGAAGACCAAAAATGGTGGTTCCAGCCTGACTCCGTTCTAGATGAGGAAGAAGAGATAAGTCATGTTGTTGAAGTCGAAGACAACAAGTTTCTATTCAAGTCTATGCTAGTGAGTCAGCTCAATAGCAACCCAACACTCTCTAAAGATAGACTTACAAGAGTACGACAAGGAGTGTACTATGCCAAAGAAGAAGAAAGAAATCATGCAAGGACGGGTGAAAACGTATTTGGTATTGGTTCTGATTGTGCCGTGTTCTTTCAAGAACAGACCATGCATGGGAAGGTGACAAGGTCAGGCTGCAAGCCAAGAACCTCCGGAGGCAAGAAGAAAGTTGAAAGCAAATGGTACTTGGGATGAGTTCAAAAGATGAGGAGAATGGTTGGTGGTGCATGTGTGGAATACAAGAGAGGATTCAGCCTTTTGGATAGACCTTCGGGGGTTGAGGTTCAGCTCAGATGGTATCAAAAAACTAAAGGGACTAGGTGCTTTACATACGACTTGACAGATCTGGATATGGTGAGCATTGATTGCATTATCGCACTCGCAAACCTTACATATGATTCCGGAAACAACAAATATGAACTTGATGAGAATGACTGGAAGGTCTTCAATGATTTTGTGAGAGACCATTAGGGATAGGCAAGGTGTGCTTTACTATTTTCTTGGTTGGTGATCTTTAGTATATGTAATTGTTAAAATTCCCATGTCTATGATCTGATTTTTTCTCTATCATTTGCAGAAGTTTGAGTCGCAAGGAGGAGCTGATTGACCTACTTTTTGCTCCATTACATGCTGGAATGGATTGATTAGAGTCATTCAAAGCTATGCTTTTATATATGCCTATCTGCACCATTTCAATGTGCTTTTTTATCGCAATTTATCTCATATGGTTTTGGAGCACGTTTTTTCTAGGATATGCGCGACATGGCTGTGGTGAAGAAGCTCTCGGATGTTTCCATATGATGCTAATTGAGCTAGATCTTAGATGTTCCCATCTTATATGCAAGCTGCTCAAAAGTTCTTGATATGGATGCTGATGAGCTTGATGGAGATGCGCTTCGCCTCACCTCCGTTTGTGAAGAATTGGACCTGGGGGCAATGAAAACCATGGAGCTCTGTTTCGGAGGAAAGGATTTACCAGTGAATAACAAAATTAGCTGCTTTATCTTGAGTACTTAGTGCATCATGTAGTCGTTTGGAGTGCGTTTTTTCTAGGATATGTACGACATGGCTGCGGTGAAGAAGCTCTCGCACATTTTCAACAGATGCTATTTGACTAGCTCTCGGATGTTTCCATCTTTGATGCAAGTTGTTTAAAAGTTCTTGATATGGATACTGATGAGCTTGATGTAGATGCGCTTGGCCTAAACTTCGTTTGTGAGGAAGTGGAGTTTGAGCAGTGAAAATGGTGGACTTTGTTTTAGAGGAAAGGATTTACGAGCATGTAGTCAATTGGAGCGCGTGTTTTCTAGGTTATGTGCGACATGGCTGTGGTGAAGAAGCTCTTAGCTATTATCTATGGGCCTGGTGACAAAGATCTACAGATTGGGCTTTATGAATGGTCTCTTTCAATGTAATCGTCTTTTTGCCTTGATATTTCTATCTCAACTCTATGCAACCCGGTCCATGGTTGCTTCTGTCACTGTGAACGTTTCTTCCTCTTATTCTTCTTCTGGAGCTGATCCTTCTCTGTCTGGTATCTTCTATTCTTGTACTGGAGCACTCCTTCTCACACTTTAGTATCATTATAGAAGGTACAAGTAACGTTATTCGTAGAGTAATACACGTAAGTACATACTTTATAGGTGATTTTCTTGTGCTGGTGCTTTTCAAGGAAACTTTAGCGTTGGATTTAATGAGGCTCTTTCTCTTGCCTAGAGAATGTCATCCCACAAAAACATGTGTATGTGCTTCTGCTGTGTGTTCATGCTCTTGAGTGTGCGTGTTTTAGATGGGGTGCATGGGTGGGCAGAATGAGGAGGATAGGCCTAGCAAAGGCCATCCAATGGACTGTTTTGGCTTGGATTGCAGGAACGTGACTTTCTTGACGTTGCTTTGGTTCACTTGTATGCCATATGTGGCATCCTAGAAAATCACAAGGACTGATTCATGAGGTTCCAATTTGGAATAGTCGTCTCACTTGGAGCATGTTGATTACAGATTATGCTTAAATTGTTGTGGCAACGAGCTCTAATCAGCTCTAAGTGCGTCATGAGCTTCCAATCCGGAATAGTCTCACTTGGATCGTGTTGATTACAGATTATGCTCAAAATAGCTGTGGCAAGCAAGCTCTAAAAAACTCTAAGTTGTTGTCGGTATATGCAAAGTGAAGGCATTTCTTTTGTAACCTATCCTTTCCGTGCACCTTGAATCCCTGCTGCACGGCATGAGACATTGCCGTTGGCAAGATTGGGTTATAGTCAGTTGAATTGTACTACACATTATGAAGAGGACTACACTCTTGTATGAAACATCATCTCTTTGAACATGTTGACTGCACGATATACCCCACATGAATTTGGCAACAAGCTTTTGGTGGTTGTTTTCAGCAATTGGGAAGTCAATGCCCGCAAGAGGGTCACATGGCTGAGAGAAATACTCGACATGAGATTCGTAGTTAGGGGTTTGTTACAAAGACATTTCCACAAGATTCCTAGTTAGGGGGCTGTTCTAAGACATGTCTCACATTGGCAATGCTTTGGGTCTACATGTACAACAAATGTGATGTCTTTGCATAAGCTGGAAAAGTTCTTGACAACTTTCTTGATTGTCAGAGATGCCGTCTCTCGGAACATGCTACTAAATGCAAGATTTTCCCAAAATTTGGAGCGCATCTTTTGTAGGATATGCGCAACATTGTTGTGGTAAAGAAGCTCTGAATTGGCAAACTAGTAATGCTCCCAGAGAAGAAACTCTAGCTCCACTCATCATTTTAACACAACTTGAACCAAGTGGAAGTGCAATGGCGATGTGGTCACATTTTGAAATCATGGACTTGTGTCTTAAACTTTCATGGGATCTTTCTTCTTTTTTGATTGTTATGAGGTGTGGTTTTTATAATATATTCTCTTTACTTGGTCTTTTTGACTGCTTAGTCAAAGTCAACCTAGCCGACGCATGCAAAAAAGTAGGCCAATGGTTGCAAAATCAACTAGTCATCTAGGTAGCACAAGTATAGCAAGCTTTATGTACATAATTTTGCTTATGGAGAAGGAATGCTAGCTCTAATGATTCACCAAATTGATGTAAGTGTAGTGCACTTAAGTTTATGTGCATGTTTCCACATTTATGAGTGTAGTGCCGTTGTAATAATCGTCGGCAAAAATCTTGTGTAAGTTGCCTCTTTTGCTACTCAGAACCTTGGAAACTAAAGAGCATAAATGCTACAGTAAGACACCTGTACTTCCACCAAAAGACATACAAAAGAATCCCTAAAAGACCAAGCTAACCACAACACAACACAGCATTCTTGTCACTATGTGTCCATATTACGACTATGTAATTACAAGGCAATTTTCAAAAGCTCTTGACAAAAGTCTTAACATGATCATTTGGATCGATATTTTTAAAGCTTTTAGATTTGAATGTGGATAATGTGTCATAAAGGTTTTTGTTATTATGTTTTGTGACCCTTTCAAATGCATTTTAAGAAAAAAAGTAACTCTTAATGAAGGGAAGTTATTATTTCATCTCACAAAAAATATATGTACAATTAGGGATTTATAATTTTAGATGAAATTTACAGGGGGTGTAAGAGAATGAGGATTTTTTGGTACATAGGGGTTTTTAATAGGGGTCTGGAATGCACGTGATATAGGAATGTTACACTAAGTGACCTCCCCGAGGGATTTCAATGGGAGCTAATTCTTATATTAGAAAGATAAAAACTCATTGACATACTTAAGATCTATAAACAACGCCTTTTTTTCCCACGTTTAAAGAGGAACAACCGCAACTCATAAATCATAAACGTGATATGAGACTTATACTTATCTATCGAATAACCTTGTGAAAAGTATCCGACTAATTGTGTCCACTCATCCATGGACCTAGACCCATTAGGATACTAGTCTCCCACTGTCCACACCACACTCACCCGCTCCTCTTGTTTTTTAATTACTACCACATTGTTTTACAAATACAAATAGGGTTTCTTTATTAGTTCCGGACATAGGTTCATTTATACAACCCTTCAAACAACACCAAAACAATTGAAGCAAGGCCTTATGAAGACAGTTTTATATTTCAATTTAATTGTTTTTGCAAATTCTTATAATTTTGCCGCTACCCGCGAACTTTCTCTATCTAACCAACAAAGCCTTTGCAAAGGATTTATTTATTTGCTAACTGCAAATTGTGCAAACATCCCATCTCACTAACTGAGAGACATCTCCCTAACTACAAGGTATCTTGATAATCACCAGGCACCTCGCTAACTGCGAGGGATAAAGAGAGAGCCGATCACCTCAACTTAATCTCCGGTAACCGCGGAATCATCTTGCTAACCACAAGGCATCTCGCTATCTACAAGGAATAAAAGATACTCTTTCAATAATTCTTCTTCTTAAATGATTCTTAAAACATGACCAACCAACTCTTTATATTAAACAGTAATAACTTATCAAACAATAACAAAATTTTAACAAACAATGACAATTTATCAAACAATTCTTTCACTATTCTATGAAAACATATTCTTGTTTTTTGTGATACAATCACCTTTCTTGGACAGTTTAAGGGAATCCCTATGCTTGGCTTCCCAGGTCAACATGAATCAGAATTGTAAATTTATCCTACCAGATTAGCAACATGTTCGATTAGCGTGTTGGAGGTTGAGTGGATTCAACTTCTCCCACAATCAATACATCCACTTGAGCTACAATTGGAGTAGATGATACCTTCTTTTGCACCTTCCTTGGAGCTTCGAGTCACTCTCTTTGGGGCCATCATATTATGAAAGAGGAAAGGAAAGCTTCACCATGAAAAGCAAAGTTATGATTTTCTTGCTTGTCGAGAAGACTGTAAAAGAGAGAGATAGAGAACTCAACAATCCGAGGGACAACACTATGGTGATAGAGATGGAGATGGGTCAAGAGTGAGAGGTTGAGTGAGAGAGGTTGAGGGATGTGACAAGAAGATTGGGGCAACTTGATAGATGACCTTTTTTTATTCTCCTTTTTCATTGACGACACCCTACTCCATTTCCATAAGGTAGAGATACAAGCAACAGAAGAGAGAAAGTCCTCTATCCATCATGTTTGTGGTTATAAGGGTCATACACCACGAGCTAGATCGATAAATCAAGGATTCTAATGAAATCTATTTCCTATCATAAAGATATAATCCCATTGAAATATTTAGAATCCATAAAAACGTCTTTTTCCCCACGTTTAAGAGGCAAGGCCGCCATCCATAAACCATAAATATGATATGAGACTTAGTCTAAATGAGCTAGAAATCTTGTGAAAAGTACCCAACTAATCGGGCCCATAGCTTCCAGGGGCACGTATATTTGGGACTTCTTGACTCTTGGCACAATGACTCTCTAATTTTTCTTCTCTTAACAAGAGGGAATGGAGAGTTTATCGACTAATCAAGACCACCCATCCTTGAGTGATAACCTCAGCGAGCCCCCACTTTCCACCCCACACTCACACTTTTTAGCTTGGTTTCTAATTACTATCACACTGTTTTACACATACAAATAGTGTTCCTTAATTAATTCGAGACACAGGTTCTTTTATACAGCCCTTCAAACAATACCAAAAAAATTCAAACAAGGCCTAATTAAAACACTCCTATATTTCAATAACTTTTCTAAATTTTTATGAATTTGCCGCTACCCATGGACTTTCTCTGTCTAGCCAACAAATCCGTTGCAAAGAATTTATTCGCTAACCACAAATTACCACAACCTTCCCATCCTGCTAACTGCGAGGCATCCCGCTAACCGCAAGGAACAAAAGAGAGCCTATAACCTCAGCTTAATCTCTGCTAGCTACGGAATCATCTCGCTAACCGCGAGGCACAAAAGATATTCTTCCAATAATTCTTCTCTTTAAATGATTTGTCAAACATGATCAACCAACTCTTCATATCAACCAGTATCAACTTATCAAACAATAACAATTCATCAAGCAATAACAATTTAACAAACAGTGACAATTTACCAAACAGTGCTTTCAAAAATCTATGAAAACATATGCTTGTTTCCTGTGATAGAATTACGTTTCTTGGACAGTTTAAGGGAATCTCTATGCTTATCTTCCCAGGTCAACATGAATAACAATGTAGAACTATAAAGTTGTTTTACCGGATTAGCGACATGATTGGTTACCTCCTGTAGTTGAGGTCGAACGACTTCCACTTCTTCCGTAGCTGGTACCTCCGCTTGAGCTATAGTTGAAGTAGGTTATGCCTTCTTTTTCACCTTTCTTAGAAGTGGAACAACAAGATCATCCTTGGAGCTTCAAGTCACTCACTTCAGGGCCATCGTATTGAAGTAGAGAAGAGGGAAAGTGACTCAAAAATCCGAAGGGCAATATGCCGATGGTAGAGAGGGAGTTGAATATGGAGATGGGTTGAGGGTGGCAGGTTGAGCGAGAGAGGGTAACTCCGACCTTATGGTAAGAGAGATTCTGCTTCTGAGAACTTTTGTGTGTGTATGTGCTTTTAAAGTGAGGGAAGAGGGGCCTTTATATAGGCTCTTAAGATCTGAAAGCACAAGCTAAGAATAGCAAAAAGGAGAAACATAAGAATCTCTATACTTGATTCACTTCTCTTTCTTCTTTAAGAATACTCCCTCTTTCCTAAAAATACTCCTTCTCTTCTTAAGGGTAAACTTTTATCTTTAGTTATAGTCTTGAGTTGTAAGTTTCCCATATCAACCTATAGTTTCCAAGTGAATAAGAGCCATAATTAATAGTTCCAGAGTCTAATTTTCAATTCGATCATTCCGTTGGAATGCTTTATGACTCAACAAAATTCAAACTTTAAATATTTGCAAAGTAAAAGAATTAGTTTTATTGAAAACATATTGGGTAAATTAAAATCTCCCCAACTTAGGGATTCGAGATGTCCTCATCTCGAGAAAAAGTGAGGATACTTATACTCCAATTACTATCTTGACCATCATTATATCCAAAAGGGTGGTATCCTTAGTCTACTTCACTTGCTACTTCTACTCCATTAGTCAAACATGGACAAGTGTTTCGATAATGTCCCAACTCTCCACATTCAAAGCATCAAACATTTAAGTGTGGAGGATCTTGCGCATTAGCGATATAAACTCTTTGTGATTGTCTATCATTGAAGCTTTGATTCCATTCAATTCTTCTTGTGATCCCTTGTTCTTTCATTAAAGATTTAGCTCATAGTAAATCATCTTGTATATTGGTAGGTTTGAGGGCTTCCAATCATGAGATAATTGGTTCTCTTAAACCTTGACAAAATAGATCTACCTGCTTCTCTATGTTCATTGGCGGTGCGTAATATCTAAGACTTATAAACTTTGAGTAGTACTCTTCCAAAGATAAGTTGTATTGTTTCAAGATAAAGAAATCATTCATCTTTATCACTTCATGGGTAGGGGTAAGTATCCTTCCATCACCGCTTGTTTGATTTCCCATCAACTCTAAGAGTTCTCTAATACTCCCATGCCATGACAATGTTGTTTCCACCATAATTTTGCTTCTCCTGAGAGGTGAAACATCCCTAGCATTGCACGATTTGCAGGTGTGGTCCTTGTTGGGGTTCATCAACACAAATATTGTTATTCTCACACATACTAACACACAGATAGAATAACACCAAATTTAGGATTAGAGTCATTGTAGAAGTTTCACAAATATTTCAGACTCAAACAATAATAGGAAATCGAACAAGATTCGAACATCAAAAATCTTTCCCTTCTCAAACTTTCTACACCTTCATAGATCTGCCTTTCTTTCTACCCACGACTACTTCTATATCCCCAACCAGTTATAACTTCTCTAACTAACATGAACATCCGACTTAACAATTCCAAAAATTTGATCAGAGAAAAATCCGATTCAGATTTGATTTTCAAAGTCAACATCCAAAATTCCAACTAAGCATTACTTCAGCTAAATAAGTACCCTGTCAACACATGGCACGTCCCGGCGGTGGATTTCATAGAAATCCGATTCGGATTCACACATCCCTTGATCAAAACATCATGAAAAAATAGAGTTAAATAACTACAATTATTGTTCAATCTAAAAAGACTAAATGCTACATCATTTCTCTATAATCTCAGAAATAGTAACCGTTTCATCTTCAGAAATTGAAACTTCTACTGATTCAGAAGTCTCCCTAGTTGGAACTGTAAATTCTGCTAAAATATATTCATCAACCTGCAATTCTGGCTTAGCATATGACTTCTGTTCCAATTCTGATTCCATGTTATGACCTGGTCTCTCGGAACATTCAGCCTGCTCTGCACCCTGTAACTGCTCTTCAATGACTAGATTCTCCTTGTGCTTTACTTTAAGCTCTTGTACTTGCTTAATCCAAAATTCTCTCTACCTTTTTAGTTGAGATACCTCCACTAGCAAATTTGCTTCATGTGCACTTATAAAGCCTGTCTTCACCACTTCATATGGATGCTTCACAACATTATGCAATCTAGCTCTCATGGATTGCCAGACTTCTTCCATTGTGTGCTTGAGTTGTTGCCTAAGAACCTACACATCTCCCTCTGACATCAACCCTCCAGTAACATCTAAATCTTCATGAGACAATACGCGTTTCTCTATGTCCGACAAAGGCTGAAGTCTTTGTTCAAGCGCTAAATTCTGAACCTGCAATTCCACATTTGTATTAGCCAACTGCTCTAATTCATTTTGGTGACTTTACCTTCCAAAGTCATGGTCCACTCTTTGAACACTCCCAAATACAGTTTGACCTTGGCCAATTCATCTTGATGTTTCCTCACAACAGTTTACATTTCTTCTTTATGCTGACTCTTCAAATTCTCCATCTGTATAGTCAAATTCTTGACCATATTAACCTGTTCCTACAATAACACTTGGGCTGCCCCTGTTTTGGTCATTGCTGTACTTGATTATCCACCTGTAAAACTTCTGTTTTTGCACAAACTTCTTTACTTGTACCAACATCTGCATAGCCATGTCAACAACATCAATGTCCCCCACTTCTTGAGACTTAACATGATATCTAGGATCAAAATCTAAATGCCTAACTACCTTGAGCATATCATTGTCCACTATCCGTTTCTTTGAAAAAGTGAACAACTTTCCCAACTTAGTGGTTGTCTCTTTATCCTTATTAATCATGATAGGCCTATCCAAATCTGGGATAGAAGTAACCATATCTGAATTCTGCAGAGCCTTACGAGCCTCCTCTTCTGAATATCCAGCTTTGACTAGGAACTTGAAAGAATCCATTTGCTGCTTGTTCTCCAACATATCTATTGGCAAGTCCAACTTCCACCTTGTATTCTGATTTTCCTGCATATCTGAAATTCTACCCAAGTCACTGCACTGGTAAACTGCTCATCATCTGCATCCCTGATTGCACTAGGGACCTTGTAAGGAAAACTAAACATTCCTGCCAAAAATGAAAAAAGTTTGGTACAGTTTTGAGCTCTCCTTTTATCTGACATATATGGCTCATCAAAAATCTTATTAAACAACCAATTAGCTCAATTAACTTTGCCCCCTTGTTCTGCAAAGCACAATGGTCCATAATTCTCCTTTGACATGTAATCAAACTTAATCAAAAAACACAACCTTTCAAGGTACCACTTTAATTGTTCCCTTTTGATGTAATGAACATTCCTAAGCATATAGTATTTTCTGTTACCTTCAGTGGGACCCAACTCTTTTTTCAATAAAATTTCAGAACACTTAGGGATGGTGGTACTCCGTTTTGATGGTAACTTAAACACCTGAGCTACCAAATCAGGGGTAAGAGAGATAGTACTGGAAATCATTCCCTTTGTTTTCCTAATGATATCAAGCTGAGCCTTGGCATAATAGTTATTCCTCCAGTCATCCCATGGTAACATAGAAAAATCTTGCAATCCGATGGTCTGGAACCATGCAAGAGTTGCTTCAACTGTCAATCCAACTGCACCTTAAAATCCATGAAAGGATCCATGAGAGATTGTTGGAGCTTGACCGCACTACAAGGAGTACCCACGAGGGTATCCTCATCTCCAGACGCTTGTTCCTCCTCCAGGTTGTTAACGTCCACAGCCACAGCTTGCCCCTTGCATCACAAACACCTTGGTGGCTCATAATGCTCCAAATCAGACTGCATGGTGCTACTTTGCTTCCCGCGTACCATCGCTGTAGGTGAACGCAGAGGTGGTGTGTACTTGAAAAAATCAGGCATCCACATGCGGTAAATATGAGAGCGATAGAAGTGATTGATGGTGCCTTCGATTAGCGCACCCTCCACTAAGAATATCTGTTGCAAAAGGGATTCACTTAAGGTGAAATTATCCCTCAATTCGAAATCCTTTTTCAAATTATCCTCCTTAAAATTTTCGATCCAAGAATCGATTTGGAAAATCCCGACACAAAAATCTCCGATCCACAAAAATCCGATATGGCAGCATATATGATATGAGAAAATCCTACTCTAGATGCTGCACTCACCCAACTATGGAACCTTATAGTCTGACTCTAGTACCTGTTGGTGCACCTCTATGGATGACATAGTGAGAATCAACATTCTTCAGAAGCACATTCCTTGGAAAAATTAGAGAAGTCTCATACCTTTTATCTACACTGTATTCTAAAAACTGTTCAGGGAGAATCAATCCTGCTAAAGGCCATTCCAAATGTGGTCGTTTCCCTTGAATTTTTTTTAGTCTAAACCCATTAACAGGTTTTTCAACTCTTGTGCCAAAAACATCAGCAACTATAAATGTTCCCTGGCCCATATCCTGAACAATTCTATAAGGACCAATATATCTTAAAGTGAGCTTGCCTCGATGTGGTCCCAATCTGGACCTATACAGCATAACCCAGTCTCCCACCTGAAAAGCTTTAAACTTAACATTCATGCTTACCCAAGACTTTCTCCTTCTTTGAATCACCTCAGAGATATATGAACTAATCAATTTGTCTTCTTCCAGCTACATCAAATACTTGCTCCTATACTTCAGGACTCATTTTCTCTGCACTGATTCAAAGACTTGGAGCTACAAATTCCATAGGAACTACATCTTCCAACCCATCAACCAATTTAAAAGGAGTCATTCCTATTGTGACCTTGAAAGCTATCCTAAAAGACCATAACAATGAATCAAGCTTCTGGTACCAATCCTTCTTATTGTCGTGAATAATTTTCTTCAATATCCTCACCAATGTCTTATTTGTACTTTCAGCCTGTCCATTAGCTTGAGGATGATAAGTTGTGGACTTCTTGTGCATTATCATGTGATTTTTGATTAACTCAGTAATCACTTCATTTAGAAAATGACTACCTTTGTCACTGACCAACTCTACAGGACATCCAAATCGAGTCATAATGTTATGATAGAGAAACTTAGCAACACTATTAGCTTTATTTTCTTTCAGAGCCACTGATTCAACCCACGTGGTGCAATAATTAGTAGCTACCAAGATGTACCTACATCCCCTGCTGGTGGTAGGCTTTACAGGTGCCACAAAGTCCATACCCCACTTTTGAAAAGGTTCCCGAGGAAAAATAGGATGATCTGTCATTCTATCTCTGGCATCTGGTTGACCTAACTTCTGACAAATCACACAGCTTCTAGCATATTCATGAGCATCTTTTAACAAAGTGGGCCACCATAATCCAGCTTGAAAAACTTTTTTGCATGTAATATCCCCAGAAAAATGTCCTCCAGTTGTTCCTAAATGAGCCTCTTGTAAAACAGCTCTTTTTTCAAAGTCTAGAATGCACCTTTGGATTACCTGATTAATCCCTTTTCTATACAATGCTCTTGCTATTACAAAAAATGGTCGACTCTTTAAAGAAAACTTTCTTCTCTAATCTCCTGAAAATCCGATTGGCATTGTACCATTGAGGAATGCTTATTCCATGCATGGGAACCCCCCATATTTTTTTCTCTTTTACCAAAAATATTTCCTATTATATAAGTTACTTTTGATTTTTTCTTCCCTTTTTCACAAACGTTTTAGCCTTTATTAAATAAATAATACTTATGCTAATCAATCACGATGTAGCATAATAAGTAAGCTTTCTTTGTTGATCTCTCGTTTGACCTTAAATATTAAATATATATATATTCTAGTATTTTCTAATATATTTTTTTCATGTATATATATTAGTCCACTCTACCAAATATTTTATTCACTAGTTTTCATTTTCAAACCTCAACCCCACTTTCAAATTTTAATAATACCTCCATCTAGATGATTGCCAATCTTTTCAACACTCTAGGTCATGTTTTCATACACATGAAGGAGCTTACACTTGAAGGCAAGAGAGAAGTCCACTCAAAGGGGACCACCAAAATACTTTTGCAGCCACAAGTAATACATTATTTGGCTGAATTTTTTAAGTAAAGAAGAACCCTGAATCTGAAGGAGCGTTCAACATGAAAGATGTAGCTCGTGATCTCAACTTTTAGCTCAATTTTTTTCATCATTTTTGGAGTTATGAACACGGAGATATGATTTTTGTAGTGGACCTAGTTTTCTCGTGTAATGGTGACACAGGCCATCCCCACTTTTCTTCCTTCTAGAATGGCTATGGTTCTACAAGTCTTGAAGCATGATTACAAGAGACAAGGCTCTTTTAATGAGGTCTTGGCTACTCTAGAGTAATTCTATCACCATTTTTGGAGGATCCATCCTCATCAACAAATATCCACCTTCGCCAACCTCTCTTATAATTTTCTTACCTCTCTCTTCTCTCCCTAATAAGCTTATCTCTATCCAAAGCTAGACTATTGTAAATATTTCCTATCCGCTACATCCTACCCACATTCTCTCTTTTTCTCTCTCTATTGACTCTGGTATTTTAAATAATGAAGAGACAAGATGGGAGCCACAGTCACATGCACCCCATTTTCCTAGTCACCAAAGTGGGACACTCACCTCAAATAGAAATATTGCTAAATCCTTCCCTCCTTCCCTATATAAGGAGGCCATGAGAGCTCACTTGGGGGAGAACATACACACACACACACACACACACACACACACACACACACACACACACACACACACTGACACACACACACCTATCCATACACACTCTTGTGCTACATGCTTGTAGCATGAACCCTAATCACATAATCACAACACCATCATCATCACCATCACCATGCACAAAAGATGAGCACCACACCTCCACACCACTTGTGATTAAGGGTTGAAGGCACAATTTCAAGAAGAAGAAGGGTGGACACACTCATGATATTCCTCGCCATCAACTCCCATCTCTCCATTATGCCTCCTACGATCTTGTCCCCTTCTCATTTTCCTGCCATACGCTACCTATTGTATTCATCTTTTGCAAGCAATCAACACACTCCATCTTGGTGCCATACTTTGTGTCGCTTTGGATACATCTCATTGTGAGTATGGTATATGCTTGTTCCTTGCCTTTTTTTTCTGCTTATGTAAAGGTGTGCGGATTCGCCACCATACACACACACACACACACTCTCTCTCCCTCTCATATTCCTATCATCTTGCTACTTCCATCTTGAGGTGTGCGGATTCGCCACCTCTTGTATGATAAGTGAGCATACTCGCAAGTTTTCCCTACGTCATTATCTTCCTTACTAACATGCATGAGTAGCAAGCCCATTCTCACTCATTCACCATTCCTCTCACCTTATTCTCTGACCACCCCATTCCACATTTGGGCGTGGATCTTGAAATTGTTTTCCATGGCATGCTTCATTGTGTATATGTATGCGTCCTAGCCGCATATCTTTCTAGGTGGTGCCCGTATTGTGTATTCCCCATGATGAGGCCATTGTGCATAGTCTTGGTGTAGAGGCCACCGGGTCTATTTTTTTTTCACTTCCGCCTCTCATTTGGTGCCCCCACGGAGGAGGGCTCTTGAAACCCTTCAGTTTGCAAGACTGAAAACCCTATACTATTGTGAATGGATGAATGAGTATGAAGGATTTTCTAACTGGACGACAGAAGAAGAAGAGCTCCAAGCACAACTAGACGAACTCCGCATCTCCTTCGAAGCTCGAGTGCCAGGCGTAACGGTAATCGATTTGAAGTGGGAGAGTCAACCAACACGCCAAACCCAGTGGATATACATAGGCCAAGTGCCAAGAAGAAGAAGGAGAAGGTGGAAACCATGTCCGCAACCTACAACCAACCAACAACAACAAAATGGAAGGAGCTCTGCACAATAGAGAATCAACACTATTCTACTTTGAGAATCGGGTAGCTCAAGTCACCGAGGTAATTATCATAGTCAGTTTTCAAGTCGCACCTGATGCTGTAGCACGGATAACAGAAGCATTGGCTCACACTCTCACTAGAGAAACTAGGGATCTACTGAGTTTGTTTCAGGAAAGAACACCACCCTCTCCTACAAGCTTGGACAGTGACTAAGCACCTCTAGGCTTCACATGAATCAGGACAACCTACCTCAAGACAGATCACACATACCAACACGTGTACGCTCAATCAAGGTAATATTGGACTTGAAGATTCACTACCAGCACGTCATTGACACCATGCCGGGTGGGGAGCGGTTTTTTGAGGTTCTGGCATCAGATCAGCCATTTGTTTTACCTTTGGTACAAGGCAATGTACCATTTGAAGTTTTAATCTATGTCCTAGTATAATAGGGTATACACGCCTCCTTGTAAAGAAGAAAAAAAAATTGCAAGTTAAGAAGTGTGTCTTTCTAGCTCTCTCTCAGTAATCATGGCAAGTGTAGCATTTCCAACCTTTACTGGTAAGATGGGCGAGGATGCTGCAGACTTTCTAGACAACTTGGAAATAGCATGTGTCATCTCTGCGAGAGATGATGATGCTTCGCGCTTGCGCATCTTCCCACTTCTAATGAAGGTGGAGGCAAGATCATGGTACAATGCCTTGGCACAAGAAACCAAGGAACGGTGGGACTTATTAAGGGCAGCCTTTGTCAAGCGTTTTGGAGAGGGCACAACATCAGAGAAACTATGGCAATTGTTGACAGAGTTGAAGCAGGGCAGTATGCTGGAATACGCATCATATGAGTCAAAGTTTGTAGATTTATGGGGGCGATGGGTTGCATCGCTAAGAGAGAATGAGGGGGCACCTGATTTCCTAAAGAAGGATCGGTTTGTGGCTGGGTTATGGCCAACTCTTAAAGAGAAGGTGAAGGGAAGGTTTCCTGCTACGTATGAGCTAGCAGCTGAAGTGGCTCGCCTTAGAGACAAGAATTTGCGCCTAAAAGCCAGGAATATCGATGGAGAGGAAGCCGTTAGGACCCCACCACCTCTAGCACCACCTACAACAGTCGCCTAGAGGATTCAACCACAAGAACCAATTGAAGATCAACAAGACCTGCTCAACCGAATCACCAATCAGCTTGAGAATCTTTCAGTCCATTTGATACAACAAGGGCATGCACACAATCGCAACCAAGAGCAAGGGAGAGGACAACGAAGGCAAAACCAAGAATACCACTGCTACAATTGTGGGGAGGATGGTCATGGAATGTACTATTGTCCACAACCAAGGAGGCAGAATTTCAACAGAGGAGCCAGACAAAACCAGGTTTCACCACCAAGAGCAAGACCACCACCACCGAGGGCACCACGACAAGCACCACCCATGCAAATCTTACAACCACCGATTCAACCACAACCACTACCACCACCACCACAACCTCTCATTCCACCCTTACCCCCACCACCAGTTGGCAATCAAACAGTAAGCGTCATCAGTCTTGAAGGTAAGGGAAAGGAGAAAGTGGAGGAGGATAAGACCAAGGTTAAAGGAGTAGATGCCATTGGGGTAAAACGCGCTATGCATGGTGAATCTTCTCAAAAGGAAGAAAAGATGAAGAATAAAGGGGAATCTGGCAAAAAGCCGTCCAAGTCACGACGTAAAATTGACATTGTAGATTTCTCTTTGGGTGAATGTTCTAAACCATATGATTTGGTTCAAGATGTTTCTATGCAGGGCCCAAAAATCACCTGGCCCCAGTTACTCCACCTAGCACCTAGGGTTAGGAGAAAATGGACAAAGATGGTTAACACGAGGCGACCAAAGCCAAAGATAGCTGGGGCTATCTTTGGGAGGAATCTAGACGACATACTACCAGTGATGGATGCTTACATCAAAGGGCAACACATCTCCAATATCTACATCGATGGTGGCGCACAAATATGCGTCATGAGTGAAAAAATGATGCACCGTTTGGGTTTAGAGGTGAGTCGGCCGGCACCATGCCGAGCCAAAATGGCAAATAATTTAAAAGTTCAATGTGTTGGTGTCGTAAATGCAGTTAGGATAAAGGCATTCAACACCGAGGTAGATGTGGACATCTTTGTCATGCCACACAAAGTGGAGGGCTATCCTATCATTCTAGGGAGGCCTTGGCTTATGGCTATGAGAGCTAAGCAGGACTGGGACACCGGCATAATCCAGATGAAGGATGCAAAAGGAAGGCCAATACTTTACGACATGAAGATAGGTCAACAACGCGACATGGATCTAGAAACCTCCGAGGATGAGTTTTTTAGTGGTAAATCTTCAACCACTTCAGAGGAGGAGTCAACAGGGAGTGAAGGAAGTGATAGCTCCATTGAGGTAATGGGCCTCACATTCAACCACAACAAGGTGGACCCTTCAAATTTGCAACCACATGTGAAAGTGGTGAAGACACTTCAACTACCCCTATGGCACGACATTGGTGAAAGACTCATGCAGAGAAATGCAATTGAGGTCTACTGGCACTTTAGGTTTTCCTTTCTAACTGTGAACATAGTGTGTAACATTAATTTGGGAAGCTCTTTAAGTTGGGTTGCGACAAGAGTGGAAGGATTGACATCAACAACCAGTGGAATCAATCTAGGACACACCAATCAAGGAAGAATGGTTTTGCATACTAGTGGTAACATGGAGTCATTTTTCAAAATGTGGTTTGCAGTTTATCTTTTGTACATGGTGGGCTCTCTTGTGCAACAGGCATCAACCATGCAATCTATCCATGTGGGCAACAGGTCTCTATTAATTTGGCATGAAGAAGGAAAACAAGCAAGATATGAGTATTATGGTTTCTTACTCCCTTTTGTCTATGTGTCTGGACGAGGAAGCCATGCATGGTGCCGCTTTGGAATACTTTCAAGGATTGATCAAGTTCTTTCCATACCTTCTATCACTTATGCAAGAGTTAATTCTTGTGCAGCTTGTGGACTCAAGAATCATTATAAGTGTGATCTTCTGAAGAAGGCATTATTGCATACAATGGATTTACGCTTAGTGTGGGACCCAGGTGGACACCGGAAAGAACTTTGGGGAGCTTCATGCTTCCAAGGGATCCATTATTCCCTACAAGGATCTACCAGCCACCAAGGAGAAATCCTACTCTTTTTCAACATGCTCGAGAAGAAGAGCTAGAGGCATGAATACCTTTAGCCTTAGGGGGAGGGCTAATGAGGAATGCTTTTTCCATGCATGGGAACCCCCCATATTTTTTTCTCTTTTACCAAAAATATTTCCTATTATATAAGTTACTTTTGATTTTTTCTTCCCTTTTTCACAAACGTTTTAGCTTTTATTAAATAAATAATACTTATGCTAATCAATCACGATGTAGCATAATAAGTAAGCTTTCTTTGTTGATCTCTCGTTTGACCTTAAATATTAAATATATCTATATTCTAGTATTTTCTAATATATTTTTTTCATATATATATATTAGTCCACTCTACCAAATATTTTATTCACTAGTTTTCATTTTCAAACCTCAACCCCACTTTCAAATTTCAATAATACCTCCATCTAGATGATTGCCAATCTTTTCAACACTCTAGGTCATGTTTTCATACACATGAAGGAGCTTACACTTGAAGGCAAGAGAGAAGTCCACTCAAAGGGGACCACCAAAAGACTTTTGCAGCCACAAGTAATACATTATTTGGCTGAATTTTTTAAGTAAAGAAGAACCCTGAATCTGAAGGAGCGTTCAACATGAAAGATGTAGCTCGTGATCTCAACTTTTAGCTCAATTTTTTTCAGAATTTTTGGAGTTATGAACACGGAGATATGATTTTTATAGTGGACCCAGTTTTCTCGTGTAATGGTGACACAGGCCATCCCCACTTTTCTTTCTTCTAGAATGGCTATGGTTCTACAAGTCTTGAAGCATGATTACAAGAGACAAGGCTCTTTTAATGAGGTCTTGGCTAGTCTAGAGTAATTCTATCACCATTTTTGGAGGATCCATCCTCATCAACAAATATCCACCTTCGACAACCTCTCTTATAATTTTCTTACCTCTCTCTTCTCTCCCTAATAAGCTTATGTCTATCCAAAGCTAGACTATTGTAAATATTTCCTATCCTCTACATCCTACCCACATTCTCTCTTTTTCTCTCTCTATTGACTATGGTATTTTAAATAATGAGGAGACAAGATGGGAGCCACAGTCACATGCACCCCATTTTCCTAGTCACCAAAGTGGGACACTCACCTCAAATAGAAATATTGCTAAATCCTTCCCTCCTTCCCTATATAAGGAGGCCATGAGAGCTCACTTGGGGGAGAACACACACACACACACACACACACACACCTATCCATACACACTCTTGTGCTACATGCTTGTAGCATGAACCCTAATCACATAATCACAACACCATCATCATCACCATCACCATGCACAAAAGATGAGCACCACACCTCCACACCACTTGTAATTAAGGGTTGAAGGCACAATTTCAAGAAGAAGAAGAAGGGTGGACACACTCATGATATTCCTCGCCATCAACTCCCATCTCTCCATTATGCCTCCTACGATCTTGTCCCCTTCTCATTTTCCTGCCATACGCTACCTATTGTATTCATCTTTTGCAAGCAATCAACACACTCCATCTTGGTGCCATACTTTGTGTCGCTTTGGATACATCTCATTGTGAGTATGGTATATGCTTGTTCCTTGCCTTTTTTTTCTGCTTATGTAAAGGTGTGCGGATTCGCCACCATACACACACACACACACTCTCTCTCTCCCTCTCATATTCCTATCATCTTGCTACTTCCATCTTGAGGTGTGCGGATTCGCCACCTCTTGTATGATAAGTGAGCATACTCGCAAGTTTTCCCTACGTCATTATCTTCCTTACTAACATGCATGAGTAGCAAGCCCATTCTCACTCATTCACCATTCCTCTCACCTTATTCTCTGACCACCCCATTCCACATTTGGGCGTGGATCTTGAAATTGTTTTCCATGGCATGCTTCATTGTGTATATGTATGCGTCCTAGCCGCATATCTTGCTAGGTGGTGCCCCTATTGTGTATTCCCCATGATGAGGCCATTGTGCATAGTCTTGGTGTAGAGGCCACCGGGTCTATTTTTTTTTCACTGCCGCCTCTCACCATCTGTAAAAAAATATGAGCAATTGATCATACCATGATTCAAAAACTGAATTTTGAACATCAAATAGATCAACATCTGGTAAATCATCAGAAACCCTTGTTGGTTCCTCTCCTGTATCAATTCTACTTAAATAATCATCTATGGCATGCTCTTTGCCAAGAGTGTGCATAATGAAAAAATCAAACTCCTGTAACAACAACATCCATCTTGCTAATCTGCCTGTTAGCAATGGCTTCTTAATCAAGTAAAGCAATGCTTGATGGTCCACATGAAAAATAACTTTGTTGCTCAACAAGTAATGCTTGAATTTATTTAAAGCATAGACCATACCAAGAGCTTTCCTTTCTGTCACATCATAATTTCTCTCAGCTGATGTTAACACCCTAGTAGCATAATAAACAGGTCGGAACCATCCCCTAACTTTTTTCTTGCATAAGGACAGCACCAATGGCCATATCCGAGGCATCAATAAAAACATGAAAAGGTAATGACCAATCAGGAGGTTGTAATATTGGTGCTACTGAAAGCATCTTCTTTAACAGCTCAAATGAATTCTCCTGAGGTTCAGCCCACACAAAAGGTATATTCTTCTTTGTTAAATGAGTAAGAGGCATACAAACATTGGCTAAATATCTGACATATCTAGCATGACATTTCACCTGACCAACAAACCTGCTAACTTCCTTAACATTCACTAGAGCTTTTGCTGCTTTGATCACTTCAATCTTCTTCTCATCAATAGACATCCCTTTATAAGAAACCACATGACTCAAAAGTACTCCACTCCGAACAACAATAACACTCTTGAAAGGGTTAAGGCACATTCTGAATTGTTGACACCTTTCAAAACACAACTTTAGATGTTGCAAATGAAGGTCTTTCTTTCCAAAGACAGAAAAGTAATCCACAAAGACTTTCATAAAATCCTGCAAATATGGTTCAAATGTTTTATATGCTGTAAAGTTGAACGATGGTGGTCCATTTTTAAGTCCAAAATTCATCACTGTAGATGTGAAAGTACCCCACTTGGTTATAAAGGTTGTTTTGTGTTGATCCCGTTCAGCCACCTTAATCTGATTATACCCTGAGAATCCATCCAAAAATCTATACATTTCTTTCCCTGCTACATCATCCAATATAGCATCACAAAATGGCATTGGGAAAAGATCAGTAATAGTGGCTGCATTCAACTTTTTGTAATCAACACAAACTCGGATTTTTCCATTCTTCTTGGGAATCACAATGATTGGTGACAACCATGTAACCTCATGAATGGGTTTAATGAAGCCAACAACTAACAACTTATCAATCTCCTGTTTAACCTGTGCTGTAAAATTTGGGTTCATTCTATACCTTTGTTGCAAAATTGAAACTGCATCCTCCTTCACATTAATATGATGTTGATGCAAACCAGGATCTATACCTTTCACTTCAGAATAATCCCAAGCAAAAACATGTTTATACTCCTTTAATAGCTGGTACAACTCCTACAAAAACTGTCCATCCACATGAAGACTGACCTTGACAATCTTAGGATCCTCTTCAGTACCCAGATTAAGGTCCTTCAATTCATCTTGCTTAACTCTAGATGATGATCCAAATCTTTTATTATAAATCTTCTCAGTCAAATCCCTTGCTTCCTTTTCCTCCTGCTGCTGCAGCACCTCCCTGGTAGTAGGAACTAAAGTTCGATCCACCAATTGCACCAAGTCAGATCCCTGAATTGTCTGTCCAGGTACTAATTCAAAATCTGCTAAATCTTCCTCTTCCTCTTTCTGTAAGATACCATCAACATCAACTTTAAAGACTGGTACAATGGTTGGATTGGCTCTTAAGAATGCTTCTTCTTCATCATCTGCCACTTCTTCTGCCAAATTGATGGATTGAGCATACAATGGTCGTTCCTTGAAAGGAATATTCTTTCTTTCCAACATAGGGATTGCAATTACCTGCTTTCCTTTTTTAATAACAACTTCATTTTCTCCCCAATCCTGCTTAACACTAGGGCTGTGTCACCATGAGCCACTTTTGTGGCTATAAGCAACTTTTTTGTAAATTCTTGTTCTCATGGACCACAAAAAACCTCATCAAAACCTTTTAGGGATTGGTTCTCAAGGCATGTAGGGAGTTGAAAAAAATAGAAATAAATAATTTCATGTAAATTTATTATTTTTTAAGAGCCATCTTTTAGGTACAATCGAACAAAAATCACTCAAAAAAATTGATATCCCATGTAGACCCCTTAAAACCCTTCAGAGCACATTGAAACTTTTTTTAAAAATACATGGATATGTATGCAATGAGAATATATGCATATACTATTTTTAGAAAAATAACTGCCAACTTGTTTTAGGCCTCAAAAACGTGTCTGCTCTCAAATTTAAAAGCCAGTTTTGTGGCTTCTTACTATTTTTAGAAAATTAAAAATTTTAATTTTACACTTTTTTGGGATAAATGGTATACTAGAGTTTTCATCTATGTCATAGGATCTCAATGGTATTCTATGATCATGGTTTATTGAAAAATAGGCAGTCATAGAGACAATTTTATAGAATGAGGTGCCAAGCCACTTAAGTGGCTCAAACACAAACCTAGTGTTAACTTTAGCGAATCTGAACCAAGGCCTTCCCAATAACATATCATAGGAGGTATTATTACCCTTCTCCATTTTCAACACAGCAAAGTTCACCAGAAATTTAATTCTTGCAATGTAAATAACTTGCTGCCTCAGAATCCCCAAGGGTTGAACTCTCCTCTGATATGCCATCTTTACCTGAAAGGGTGCTGGCTTTAGTTTACCTAATTTCATCTTATGGTAAATAGACTTAGCCAATATGTTGACTCCAAATCCTCCATCTAGTAACACTTCTTCAAACAAAGTACTTTGGAATACTACCTTAATCACTGGAACCACAAAATCCACATCTGTTGGATCAACATTATTGACAATAGTCTCTAGTATCTATTTTGTTGAATCTGAATATTCTTTGCCTGACAATCTAGTCAACAAATTGTCTTTGAAAGCCGGAGCCAAACAGAATAACTGATCCAAAGAAAGCTGTAAGGGAGAGTTTATTAATACCTCAAACCAATTCTTATCATTCTTGGATACTGAAGGTTTCTCATAATGCTACTGCAGTATATCCTCTTCACTATCGAAAGAAATGTCATCCACCTTCTAGTGATGCTGTTCCCTATGAACCTGTTTATGAACTTGATCTCGGATTCCCTTTTTCTCCTTCTAGTCAATGGGACCTTTAGCCTTAATAGGGTAAATTCCTTATCTTATTTTTCATATGTTTACCAATTATGTGAGTTTGATGATGGCAAAGAGCTTAACGTACCTATAGAAGATACAAAATGAGGTACAATAAGCACAGATTGGAGGTTGTGTAGGTTCAAAGGGGGTGGATTTCATGCAACTTCACTACCATGCTAAGAAATATACCAGGAAGATGCACATCAAGCTTATTTGAAGCTTACTTGATGAATGATCAATGTTCAAAGCTTGGTAAGAAGCTACCTTTATGAGTAATGTATGCTAGATACAACTTTAAAGGTCCAATAGATGGCTCAATGATGCTAAAAAAGGGTATGATAAAAGAGAGAACATATGGGAGTTTATGATCTAGAATTGTAGTGCTTGAAGTGCTTTACCGGCCTGTCTTTACGGCTTGTCAATTGGAGCTACAGTTAAAAAGTTATGGCAGTTTGAAGTTTGAGTCAATTCTATATCCATACCGGATTGGGCAACTGTTGCTGGGAGGTTTGAGATGAAGTGAATGTATAGGCATGAAGTGCTCACTTTGTGGATCAACAATCAAAAATTTGGGCGCCAAGTTATTACCAATTTAAGTTTTTTCGGGGACGAGTTTTGTGCCGGTGGATCGCCTCGATCGGTGTGCCATCTGGGAATTTCACAGCCTAGCAAGGATTTGTATGGAGACTATATGATGAGTGAAGGATAAAGGGATTTATAGATTTTGAATCAAAGTCCAGAGCTGTAAGAAATTAAAGCTTGAATTTGGTGACAATGAATGCTGCCTCGTGCAGTACATTGATGACGGGAAATACCAAATAGAGAAATGACGAGAAAGCTACGGATGGCTTGGCACCGGTCCGGGCCAAATGTGGTGCTTAGATGATGATTTTCCCAATAAGTATGCTTAATATGGTGCTTTAGCAGTGCTTTGGTTGAGATGTATGCCAAATGTGATGCACTTCAAAGCGCACAATAAGTGCTTTCGTGGATTTTTTATAAGGTCGTCTCTTGCGGTACGACACTATTCAAGACCTTGATATGAGCAACAAAACTCATGATAAATGTGGGCATGGCGGGCGAGCAGGGAAGGGGACACAGGCAGAGAGAGCGGGACTTGCGCTGAGAGCTATGAGGCTCGGATGGCGACGGTGGTGAAGGGGAAAACATCCAGTTGGCCATCGCGATGAGATTCGGCCCAAGTTTTGGTGTTGGCTCCCCCATCATTATCCCAATTCACGCGCCATATCAGTCACGACGCGCTGTGATTGATGGGCAAGGTAACATTAGGTCTTGAAACAAAAGAGGAAGCGGCATAAACGAGGGGAAAGAAGGGTATTCGAGGGAGAGGAGGGGAAGAAGAAAACAAAGAAGGCTCTTTCTCTCTAGCTCTCGAAGCTCAAGGGGAGGCTCTCTCTCTTGTTCTCGGACTAGCAAGAGAGGAAAGGAATCATCTCTCTCTCTTGTGCTTGAGCAAGGAAAAGAACAAAACGCCATTGCATGAACAAGACGGGCAATCTCTCTCTCTCTCTCTCTCTCTCTCTCTCGTGCTTCAACAAGGAAAGGAGAGGCTCTCTCTCATTTGGAACCTCAAGGAGGAGAGACGCTCTCTCTTGATATCGGTCTCGGATACAAGCAAGAAACATCTATCTCTCTCGATCTTGAAGGCTTCAAAGGTGTGCTTTCTCTCGACCTTGATGAGCAAGAAAGGAAAGAAACTAAGAGCAGGAAAGGGGGTTTGAAGCAAAGAATTGAGGGCTCTCTCTATATGTCTTTTGATTAAGCCAAAGCTAGGGACGATTGAGAAGTCCGAGCAAAAGTGGCGGCCTTAAACCCTAAGTCGACAAAGCACGAAGAAAAAGGGTGCATACCACAAAACTTTTGAAAGCGAACACAAGAAGGAGCTTTGAGAGCTTCAAATGGCTATTGAAGATAAGAGAGCAACACCATCGTTTTCAAGACCATAAAAGTTTTTCACACTGATAAGCTAGGTTAACCCATTGTAAGGAGTTTAAAATATTTAAACCTGATGTAAGCCAGGTTATGGTGCCGTTAACGATCGCTTTGCTTATCAATTAAACTTTACTTGAGGCCTATTTGTGCTCATGGAGTTTGTTGAAGCTATTAGCATCTGTTTTTCTCTCTCTTTCAGACCTCTCACAGCCACAGGCCCCGCGCCTTCCTGGCTCTTGTTTTGAATACATATCCCCCGACAATGTGTTGCTCAATTGGGGTTGAGGAAACCGCAAGCAAGAAAAAAAACAACAACGCCTAGTTATGGGATGCAAACTCGGATGCAAGAGAAATTTTTTCATGACCAAGAGGAGGTGCAAGAGAACCCACACAAACAATCTCACACCAAGACACACACCAAATAGAGATGGAGAGAGCTAGGTTAAAGGGAAGGGTGAGAGGAATGGAACTTGCATAATACCTCATTTGTGACTTGAAGATGGAGATGGTTCATTATGACACTATCATAGAGCTTGCACAAAACTAACCCAAAGCTTAGTAAATGCTAAACACTGTCATCACACACACACACACACATACAGTCTTGGGATTGTGGGACACCTCTCACCACCATATCGTCTTACAATGAGCAAGAACCTGGCAATGAAAACATGTGCACTAATCACTTTCTCAAACAATCTCAAATGACAGAACTTAAAAGATACATGAGAGATACCCCTCCCCAGGGGTCTATGTACAAAATATAATTTTACAATTTTATACAATTTTCAATATACATCAAAGTTACCAAAGCATTTGCATGGGGAGGAGTTCTCAGCGCCTGACCAAGCATGGAGTTTAGAACATGAGCCGATTTGCATCCAGGGGTACCTAGCGACTAGTGCTACCCGTGAATGGGTGTTATCAATGAAAGCGTACTCAAGAAAAATATAACTTTGTGGAGAGTGAATATATGTGTACATCACGTTGCGGGAAGAGAGAGAGAGAGAGAGAGAGAGAGAGAGAGAGAGAGAGAGAGAGAGAGAATATAGTGCACAGAGACATGAGAAATTGACAACAGAGAATCTTTAAATGCCCATTTAAATGGAACAAGCAACCATGTATTAATGCAATGACAAAATCGGGGTATACCATAACATCAAAAAATTTATAACAAAACAACTAGTAGAGCATTGGACTCTGTGTAGGGATCGACCGGTCCACCCATCCACTTTCACTCTACTACGGATAGCGATAATTTCAGTTTTTTCAGAGCGAGCCAGAACACCTCCAGCCTACATGAGCTAGACATGGGTGAGTCTGCTTTGCCTCCCTCCATGAACCCGAGCTCTGAAAGGATCCCAAATACCAGCAGGTGGTAGGGTATCAACACCAACCATACCAGTTTAGGCACCCCGGCTCTTTGATGTCTAGCACCGGGTGTTTAGGCAAAGCCAAGGCAAGATCCCCGACGTGTTAGTCTTGTAGGTCATTGAACCCTGGACGCAGTAACCATGTAGATGAGCCTACAAAAAGAAGAAGACCTAGGCAACATCCCCGATCCAACAAAGCCCTAGGTCAGCGAGACCCTTTAGTCTAAGGCTAAGTGATGTAGGTGATCCTAGTCTTGTAGCAACGCTGCCATGAAAAAGATAACACATGAGTACAATCACAATAGCACTTCCCAGATGCACAAACAATCTTTTTCCAAACAGTTAGACTGTACAGGGTCTCTACCCTTAACGTCTACCATAAACCATCTTGATCACTTCATGATCCAACCCAAAAACCATAAACCATAATCGAATCACATCAGACGGGTGAGCTCTCTACCCTACTTGGGTGAGGCACGACCAATCCTGCATAACCACTTTAGACATAACATGACTGCAAAACTTTTGGCACCATTTTAGTAGCATAACCCAATCCAGAAAAAAAAACCATAAGCCACACCGACTTCCACCATAAAATATCAACCATAATCAATGATGGAATCTCAGCCCTTAACCATAAATCATAATCACACTGAACCAACTCCCACACTTGGAGTTTGACACACCCTTGCAATCAATCGGACTCTACACACATGTCACTCTTAACATGTGATTCTTTCATGCATAAAAATAGTCCGACCAGTGACTAATCATGATATAAAAATACAATTTTGACAACATCCAACCATGAAAAGTTGATGCATCACATCTGCACTTCACCACTCTAGCATATAGAGCTAGTTTTGACCTAGAAATGTGGAAAGTAATCATAACCATGCATATGATGCATATGAGGCATATGAGGCATCCACATCAATCCATGAATTCCCATACATTATATGATAACATTCCTACACCATAAACATGATGCAAAACAACTCCGACCTTTTGCTCAACCATAAACCATAACTTCACACATGTGCAAAAATCACTTTCTGAGATTTTTGGGAGCATACAAAACATGAAAATGAAAGTGTTTGACCTCAACCTAATGCATTAAATTCAAATCTATAATATAGACTATCACTCCATCACGTCACTTTGACCATATGGTACTCACACAACAAACGGTAACCCCAAAAGTAAGTCGCTTTATTCATACTCCCTATGCGGTTCAAAATGTTTAACCATATACTCCCATGTCAGCTAAGGGCCATCTAATAATTGAAATCATATCACCGAAACAAAACATAAAACATATCAAAAGGGATTAGTTAACTCACAACGTCATATGGTATCCCCCTTCAATAGCACTCCTACGCGTGTAGGTAAAACTAATAATAGAGTGATTAATAACCCGCATTCCCAAAGTGATAACGGAGACTTAAATTCATTTATCATCAAGTTTCATCAAGATTTTCAATTGGTTAAGTGGGTTTGCCCCTCCAATTTATCTATATAGTAGTTCTCCAAGGAGCCTGGAGTCGAAAAATTTGGTTGTGTAGTGGGTAGCAATCTGTTTTTTGACCATATCTCTTATCTTGTGTGTGTTATTCACATGACACGCAAGAGAGAAAATGTTCTAAATGATGTGTTTTATCTATGATATAAAGGGTTCGGGCTGATTCATAATGGTTTGTGATTTATGACCAAAACAGTGTTCCTACCGCTTCTATGACGTGAAACGAAGAGCGCTTTTTTATGCACGTGCGTGACCGTAATGCATCATGTGCATAAATCAACATGTAAAACATGATGAAACAATCATGAATCAACCTTGTATGTACATGATTAATCCATACATGCACGCGCATGCGAAAAAACAATCATCGAGAGGGTGACTACGCAGAAAAACGACATAGAGAGAGAGAGAGAGAGAGAGAGAGAGAGAGAGAGAGAGAGAGAGAGAGAGAGATTATCACTATGGAGTTTATGGTTTCTCACCGTGCTTTAGAATTTATTTGGGGTTGTCAAATGGATTCTTGCTTTGCTGCAAGAGAGATGATCACTATGGAGTTTATGGTTTCTCACCGTGCTTTAGAATCGATTTGGGGTTGTCAAATGGATTCTTGCTTTGCCGCAAGAGAGCGGTGATGAGAGCCACATAGAGGTATCCACCATGAAAACTTCTAGAGAGCGCATACACCGTGAAACAAGAGAGAAGATAATAAGAAAATAGAGAGAGAGTATCCTTCTTCTTCTTCTTCATCACGAGAGTGAAGAGTTTATGGAGATGGTGATGAAGATCTTGCACCACTCCGTATAATAGATAAGTAATCCTTACGTCAAGGCAAGAGAACTTCCGTGTCTGAGAGTGTATCTATCTTCTCAAAGTGAAAGAAGAGAGGTCTTTATATAGGCTCTCAAGGCCAAAAGCGCTAGCTAAGAATAGAGTGAGCAAGGAGGGACAATTTCGTGCACGTTCGCGGCTTTTCAAATTTTTATTTTTTCTTAGGACACGGATTTTGATGCGCTATTTAGGGACTCCAAGAAAAGAGTTCTAAACTAAGCTCCTCCTCTCTTTCCTAAAAAGACTCTTTCTTTCCTAAAAACAAGCCTTTGCTTTTTGGTGGTCAACTCTCCTACTTACTATTAAATTTTTATATTAAATTTGACCATCCAAAAAATATCTAACCAACTAATGAAAACCGTAGCTAAACTACACCATACCGTAACATCCTGACATAATTATGACTTTCCAATACTGTCAACCAAAATTCGACGAAATAGATTTGGAAGTTATTTTTCGTATTTTTAGAAGAGACCCAAAAATTGGGGATCTTACATCCTCCCACACTTGAAAAATTCAAGGTGTCCTCACCTTGACATGAAGTCTAGATATTTAGTCTCATTACATCGTCATGTTCCCAAGTGGCATGTTCCTGAGGATACATTGACCATTTAACAAGGTGTTCAATAATGGTCCGATTACGTAGAGGCTTGATTTTTCTCTAAAGTATTTCTTCGGGATATACTTCAAGAGTTTCGTCAGTGGATATAGATAATAGAGAATCATCAAGAATATGTTGTGGATCAGGTACATACTTCTTGAGTAACATGACGTGAAAAACATCATGTACCTTTATGTGCATGTGGTGGTAACAAGAGTCTGTAAGCTTGATCATTAATTCGCTCTATGATTACAAAAGGTCCACAATATCTTGCACTTAGCTTCTTACACTTATCCATTGATAAAGAACTATGTTCGGGTTTCACCTTGAAGAATACCATATCGCCTTCTTCAAGAAGTCTGGTAGATCATTTTGGATCAGCATAACTCTTATGTCTATCTTGAGCAGTCTTAATATCCTGCCGTATAAGATTGGTTTGTAGTTGCATTTTGTCCAACATTTCTTTGGATGCTTGAACTCGTATGAGAGGGTATGTCCATTTGAGTGGAGAAAGACACTCTTGTCCATACAATGCTTGAAAAGGAGACATCCCAATTGAGCGTTGGAATGATGAGCTATACGCAAATTCAACCAAATATAAATACTTGGTCCATTTACTTTGTTCATGCATACAATAAGCTCTCAAAGTGTCTTCAATGATTTGATTTGTTCTTTCCGTCTACCCATTAGTTTGAGGATGATAAGCAGTTTTAAAGGCTAAATGGGTTCCTCTAGCTGAGAATAATGCTTTCCAAAACTTAGAGGTGAACTTTGCAAGGATGCACAGCCGACACATGAAAAAAGGGGGAGGTGGTAGAGATCAGGAAATTGAGTGAAAATTCGGCATCTCATTAGATTCCATGTACTAAAAGTTGACCAAAATATGTCTCCTCAATCTCAAAAAAATTCAATATCTTCATCATATTCACGATCACATCTTTATCATTGTCTTTACATGTTGCTATCTAGGGATTATTACCTCATTCAACCAATGAAAAGTTTACTTGTCATGATTCAATTTTGTTTTTCTAATGAGTGTTCTATCTGTCCCAACCAATTAAAAAATATTGCATTTTAAAAAATTATCTTGCCCTTTTTCATTAGCAAAAAAGAAACACATCACTATGGCCTTAGCCCTTTGGGTAGGCCAAAACTCCCAAAATCAATTTATCTTATTTTTAGCCAGCCAAAAAGAGAACCCATCTCTATAAAAAATCTAAGTTAGGAAAACTAATTTTCTAGCTTGAGAAAATATTTCTCCACATGGCAACATAATTTCCAAGTAAAAAACCATTCTTTTCATAAAGAAAAATATTTTCATAACTTAATTACATGGGAAAAAAATCCATCACATTTTCAAACATGGGTGTATTTTACTAGTAGCTTTCCTAAATGGAAAAGAAAATTTGGAGTTTTTTTCCCCCTTGAACGTGGTAAATTATATGAAAAAAAAGACCCTTTTTTCATTTGGGAATGTGTCGTGAAGTTCTTGTGATGTGTGCGTCAACTCCTTCATAAACGAGAGCGTAGACAATCTGTGAAAATCCAAATGTAGAAGTTATCCAAATGTAGAGGTCGTCTTTGCAGGTATGTGGAGATAGTGGGGGGATGCATCCTGGGGTGAAGCTTTTGGGAAACCCTAAGGATGAAAGTGCATTAGCCCTTGACGAGGGAGAGAGCGAGTTTATCTCTGTCAAGGGAAAGACGCAAAATGGGTGTGTAGCAAAGTTGAATACTGAAGCTCACAAGAGGGGCAACCCATAGAGATTAGAAAGAAAGAAATGGATAACTTTTGAAACAAAGGCGAGAGTTTAAGAGTGGGATGCATCGACGGCAATGGCTAACCTCGGCACTCACACATGGCACGTGTGCACATTTGGACAATGGGAAGGGGTCCCATACGGTCCCACCCATAAGGGATCAATGGTCCACTTTACAAGGTGCAATAAGGCAATTCTCTCTGGTCAAATTGTGGCTATTGTTGTGGCTATTGTGAGTTGAATGCCAAGTGAAGGTGAACTCAATAGACGTTATGAAAAGTGTTTTCTGGATGAATTGAGTGTTCATGTACAACATCCAATTTATGGTGTAACTTTCCTTTACCAAATCATAAAAGCACACCAATGCCAAATGGTAAAGCAATTGCCTTGGAAAGGGTAGATTATGTGACACGAACCCTCATCCCACCATTTTTTCCCTCTCCCTAGCAATTGGACACTTAAATATCCCTTTCAATATTGAGCAAAGTTTTGGTTGAGAGGTATCATTTCCTGTCAAGGGCAATGTGACAACAAGGGTAGGACCAAGGGGGGGCACGGTCAGCTAGGCACGCTAAGAATAGAGGTTCTTGATAGCTTATGGAGTCTATAAAAGGGAGTGGTTGGGTAGAGAATAGGCATGTAGAGCTTCCCTTCTCCTTTCAGTGGTACAGAGCACGCTCATTTTCTAGGGAGGGGAATGCATCCTCTCTCTCTATGTGTGTGTGTATGTGCGTGAATGCCTGCAACCCTGCTCGTAGTTCAAAACTTTGAACTTCAGAGGCTTACTGCCTAAAAATTGAAATGCATTATGCTACCTTGGTTAATTAAAACAAAACACCTAAGGTCAAGCCTCAAGGATGCCTTTGTCCAAACTTCATCTTTGGATTCTAGAATAGCGACAGAGATAGACATGTGCGCGCGCGCGCACACACACACACACACACACACACACACACACACACACACATATATATATATATATATATATATATATATATATATATATATAGAGAGAGAGAGAGAGAGAGAGAGAGAGAGAGAGAGAGAGAGAGAGAGAGAGCTTAGATGTACTTACTAGATTTTGGAGCACTCAAATAATGAGCTCCTCTCAATGTTCTGAGAATTCTTCAAGAATCGAACTCCGAATATGCAACGATAGTGATAGTGAGCACTACCACTTGAGCTCAAAGATACCTCTTGTTGTGTTTCTCCTACTTCTTGGTTAGAGTCAGCCAAGAGAGACAATGTAACATGCTTTAAGGTTCTCATTGCTTAGCACTCATAGACTCACAAAGAAAATCTTAAAGATGCAGGATGAGAAATTATGACAGAGCTTGTGTCATGTGTCATCTGTGCCACAAATGTTGAGAGAAATTCTGACAGAGCTTGTGTCATGTGTGCCACAAATGTTGAGAGAGAGTGAGAGGGGACTCATAGACAACACTCACAAGTCAAATTATAAAGAGGCGGGATGACACAAACGGGCGGGAGCCTTGCCAACCAAAAATAATTTTTATTTAGATTTGAACGTTAGCTAAGCCTAATAGAAATAGTAAAGTCTTTAAACTTTACATTAACCTGATAAAGGCATCTTGATTCCCCATTCCCACTATCCTTAGTCCTATTCCTCACTTCAAGAACATAATGCACTTTAAAATTCTAAATAAACTATATGACTTTTTTATTTTCCCTTACATTTATCTTATCCTTGTATATTCAAAAGGTAGTTTACCTCCTCTTCATTTGCATACACTTAAAAAACCTAATAGGTTTTTTTCTAAAAGTTGCCAAAAGCCACATAATTAATTTCAAGAGGCAGATTTCAAAATTTGTAGGTGGGAATACACTAAACCGAGGTTTGTTTCAAGCACCGCCATGTGGCCTTCAGTTTTGGTTCAAGATATTATAAAAGATATAGGCTAGATCTTAAAGCATCTAGAACATGATAGAACAAAGAAAATTATAGCGAATAGTATGTGTGCCCCCCCTCCCCCTATTTAAAATTTTCGCGAGCATGCAAAACATGCAAATGAAAGTGTTTGACCTCACCCCAATGTATTAAGTTGAGCTCTATAATATAGACTATCACTCCATCATGTCACTTTGACCATATGGTACTCACACAACAAACGATAACCCAAAAACAAGTCACTTTATTCATATCTCCCTATGCGGTTCGAAATGTTTAACCATATACTCCCATGTTAATTTAGGGCCATCTAATAATTGAAATCATCTCACCGAAATAAACCATAAAACATATCAAAACGGATCAGTTAACTCACAACGTCATATGGTATCCCCCTTCAATAGCACGCCTACGCGTGTAGGTAAAACTAATAATAGAGTGATTAATAACTCGCATTCCCAAAGTGATAATGGAGACCTAAATTCATTTATCATCAAGTTTCATCAATATTTTCAATTGGTTAAGTGGGTTTGCCCATCCAGTTTATCTATATAGTAGTTCTCCAAGGAGCCTGAAGTCGAAATTTTTGGTTTAGTGGACAACAATCTGTTTTTTGACCATATCTCTTCGCTTGTGCGTGTTTTTCACATGACACATAACAGAGAAAATATTGTGAATGATGTGTTTTATGTATGGTATAAAGGGTTCGTGCTGATTCATTATGGGTTGTGGTTTATGACCAAAACAGTGTTCCTACCGCTTCTATGATGTGAAACGAAAAGCGCTTTTTTATGCACATGCATGACCGTAACGTGTCATGTGCATAAATCAACATGTAAAACATGATGAAACAATCATGATGCAACCTCGTATGTACATGATTAATTTATATATGCACTCACATGCGAAAAAACAATCACCGAGAGGGTGGCTACGCAGAAAAACAACATAGAGAGAGAGATGATGACTATGGAATTTATGGTTACTCACCGTGCTTTAGAATTGATTTGGGGTTGTTGAAAGGCTTCTGATTTGCCGCAAGAGAGTGGTGATGAGAGCTACGTAGAGGTATCATCCACGAAAACTTTCGGAGAACGTGTACACCGTGAAACAAGAGAGAAGATAATAAGCAAATAGCGAGAGAGTATCCTTCTTCTTCTTCTTCACGAGAGAGAAGAGTTTATGGAGATGGTGATGAAGAGCTTGCACCACTACCTATAATAGATAAGTAGTCCTGACGTCAAGGCAAGAGAGCTTCCGCGTCTGAGAGTGTATCTATCTCCTCACAGTGAAAGAAGAGGGGTCTTTATATAGGCTCTCAAGGCCAAAAGCACTAGCTAAGAAAAGAGTGATTAAGGAGGGACAAGTTCGCACACCTTCACGGCTTTTCATTTTTTTAATTTTTTTTTCTTAGGACACGGATTTCGATGCGTGATTCACAAGAAGAAGTTTGGCCTCCAAGAAAAGAGTTCTAAACTAAGCTCCTCCTCTCTTTCCTAAAAAGACTCTTTCTTTCCTAAAAACAAGCCTTTTCTATTTGGTTGTCAACTCTCCCACTTACCATTCAATGTTTACATTAAATTTGACCATCCAAACAATATCTAACCAACTAATGAAAATCGTAGCTAAACTACGCCAATACTGTCAACCAAAATTCGACGAAATAGATATTGGAATTTATTTTTCTTATTTTTAGAAGAAACGCAAACATTGGGGATCTTACAATACAAGTCAGCTCGCATTTGTCAAAGAGCTTTACACAAGTGGAAGGACTAAGATTCTGAAGCCAAGCATGCCTTTGAAGCACAAGAACCTCAATTTTTTATAGTGGAAGAGCATGTACAATAGTGGTTTGAGATAAGGCACTCACACTCTCTCACTTTACAATGTGTAGCACCAAAGCTTCTCTCACATCAAGGTGAAGGTCACAAGATGATGACTACACCTATATAAATCTCTCCTTGCGTATAGAGTGTTGGGGTTCTTTGTGAGATATTGGAGATAATTTCCAAGAAGGAGAAGGATGTATTTATAGGTTGGATACCCCTCATTAAGATTATTGGAAATTCTATTATCCAAGCTAATTAAATTGAGATTATAGTTTTTTTTAATATCAAAATATAGTTGGCTTTCTTTGTCTGTTTGAGTCATGGATGTGGGCTTAGGAGAAAGGCATTATTGATGGTAGATAGGGTGAAATAAAAGAGTTGAGAGAGAGAGAGAGAGAGAGAGAGAGAGAGAGAGAGATTCTACTATGTACATGTCTTTAGGTGAGGTGCCTTTTTAGGTCAATGGATGTTTTGGGTTAGTAGGTTAGCAGTTAGTGTTAGCAATCACTAAAGTATTAACGATGCATTTACAAAGGATAAATGAGTTGAAGGATTGAAGAAGGATGGGTGAATGAAGTGAGGGAATTCTTATGATCGTGAAGCTTGGAAGAAGTTTGGACTCACCCTTGTGTAGATGGTAAAAAATGACTGCCGGTCTTTTCTTCTTTCTCCTCCTCTTTATGCCGCCTCGGTCAAGCTTGATCACCACAAAGAAAATGCCAATGTTGGTTGATGAGAATTCCCAATTATCGGAGATTAAGCATGGTTTACATGCTGAATTTTTTTCTATATAGAGAAAAGGTTACAAAGAATTGTAACTTAGAGGTGATAGAGAAAGACATAGAGAGGATGTATGCACATGTAGAAGCCCATATGAGAGCTATGGAGGTGAGAGGGGATGGTAATGGTGAAGAGTGTTAGAGAATCCATGGAAGGTGCAAGTTGGAGTGTGCATGTGTGTGTGTGTGTGTGTGTGTGTATAGAAGTGTGAAAGGAGGTGAGAGAAGACTAGGCTGACTTGTGAGAAAAAGTGGGCAAACTGGGGTCCACCAAAAAATTCCTCTCATCGGTAATTGCTCCAAAAATTATGAAACAAATTGAGGAGATTATTCACCTTGTGGGCTACATTTTATCTTTGATGAATTCTTCAAATTTGGAGTGGAAGTGGACGCCAAAAATTCCACCAAAATGTCTATTTTCCCCTCTCCAAAAGTCTTTGACCCCCTCTTTTGTTGATTTGCAAAATATTCCAAGAGTGAGTGCTTCCACGCATCATGGAATGAAATTGATAATTGAGATTCCCTTTACACATTTATGCATGAGAATTTTTGGTAAAATAAAATATATACAAGAGGAAAGGATAAACAAACTTGTGTACAAACTTTTCATACAATATGTAAAGGTGATCAAATTAGGTTCAGGATGGTGAAAATAAAATATTATAAATATGATAAAAATAATAAGATAATTATGTGAGAAGGGACCCTCATTTGGTTTTATTTACAAGAAATAAGAAAAATGCATGCAAAAAATACTAATTTTGTAAAAAAGAATGACTGGTGTAGAATATTTTTGTGAATTTTCCTACAGTCGGTTCACACTAAAATTAAGAGAGGATTGCATGAGAAGATTTATTTATACAGTAAAGATCATGCACAATGGTAAGAACAGTTGTGGTAATGGTAAGTCAATGTATACACCATACATAGGCAAATAATACACATTTAAGCATAAGTACCACTACAAGAGGTTGTGTGCTCTTGTGACACTATTAGCGACGGAAATACATTGGGTTTTTATAACCCCCGGCGTCGCTAAAACCGTCGCTACGAGCGCCGCTACAAGAGCGTCGCTATACGCGTCGCTATATAGCGACGCCTATAGCGACGTTTACACAGAAGACTATAGCGACGCTCTTAGCGACGCTACAAAGCCATAAATAGCGACGCTTATAGCGACGCCCGAGAGAATTTTTTTTTGGTGACAGGGCATTGAATGCCTTGCCACCCATCAACCATATTGTACTTGATTCACTTTTTTAAAAAAGTGCAAAAGAAGATAATAGACCCAAAATAGTCACCCACAAGACGCATTGTTTGCAAAATTGACAATTGTACACATCATAAGCAAAATGAATTGATTGGAAAATGTAATAATGACAATTGTACAACATCATAGGCATAAAGAATTGATTGGCAAAAGGAACTGCGGTGACAAATGTAATAATATACATGGTTCAAAAAGACGTATAAAATCCGTCTCATGATACATAAGCTATGAGAAACCCTAAACTAATGCTATCTAGCTACGGCTAAACTGACGTCGTCTAGTCAGACGTCTCATCGCGTCCAAGCGGCGTATCTGTCGGATTCTGCAAAAAAAGACAATAAGACAGCTTTTAGTAAGTATAAACATATAACAACATTTATAAAACAATACAAAAAATAAAAAAGAGTAAACCCTAATACTAACCATGCCGCCGCGAGAACTGAGAATGTCCATCAGGGCGTTTAAGCCCTTCCTGCCTGCGTACTCGCGCTCGTACGGTGTGGGATCACGTCCTGTCATCGACCACTGTCAAAACATACAAAGATTTCATTATGTTAGAACTAAAAAACTCATAAACCCTAAACTATCGAACATGCATAAGGAGCAATGTGAAAACAATTACAAAATCGGCCTCAAATGATGCCCATCCACCGCTCCCCAAGTGGTGCAAGCTCCCTGCCTCTACTCGCGCTCTGGCTGCATCCTTTTGTTGCTTCCACTTGTCGGGATTCTCGCGCGGTGCTTTCTTCGCATTCTTCCAATCTTCTTTGGCCAGCCAATCAGGCCTGTTCCACCCATTCTTGATTGCTTTTTGCACTTCGGAACGCTTGTGTTTGCAGTATTCGCGCATTCGAATCTTCATCAGGTCTTCATTGAAGCGCTGATCCCGTGTTGGAACGGGAAACTCATCATGAAGTATGCTGATGACTCTGTTTTTTAAATCACTTGGTACTTCACTCCATTTGTTTAGTATGTAGTTGTTAACCCTCACGGCACATGGACACCCTATCGCCTACGATGGACACGTATTATGTATTATTTAGAGTCAGGTACCGGGCTTGTCGGACCAAATAGGGAAAGGTAGAGTGATCGCCGATGAGAGGCGCACTTTAACTTGGACATTCAAGGGATTAGTTGGTTAAGCATGGGCGCCCAAGTGTGAATGGGGTGAGCTCCTATAAAAGCCAACTAAACCTAATTTTTACTCATTCTCTCATTTGTGCAATAGAAGAGTGCTCTTGCTCCATCTCCATCTTCTTCTTCTTCACCTCCTTGTGTGTGTGTGTGAGAGAGAGAGAGAGAGAGAGGGAGAGTGTGTGTGCGATCGAGCATTACGAAGGCATGATGGCGGCGAAGCGGTTGAGCGCGGCACGACTGCAGCTTCTTCTTCATCGCGGCGAGGAATCCACCACAAAGGCGAGCGTAGAGCGGTGAGTGACACACCCTTTGTTCTCTTGAGCTTGCTAGTTTAGGCTTGTTGTGTGCTTGGAGCCGTTTGTGGCTCGTATACGGTGTATTGGCAAGTCCCTTGCTTCGACAGTGCGGCAAGGAGCGCACATTTTTGGCGCCGCTGCCGGGGATATGCCCTACACTAAGCTCGGTTAGCACTTTACGCTTTCTTGTGGTGCAATTTCTATCATAGGAAAGGTAGGGAAGGAGTGTGTGGAGATTTCTGTTTTTTGCGTTTTCTGCATTTGCTGTCAAGTTTCAATTTCTGTGGTATGACTACTGTGCATTTTCTATGTGCATTGTCATCTCATTTTTCTTGGGATGTATATCAATCATACATTGTTACTTCTTTCTTGACATATTGGAGGAAGTTTATGTAACACAGCCTCGCGGTTCGGTCAAGAAAGGGCAAGAGAATAAGGTGTGAAAATGTAATAAATCTTTGAATGGGTTGAAGCAATCTCCTTGTGCTTGGTATGAGAAGGCTCACACTCATTTCATCAAACAAGGGTTTTGTAATAGTCCAATAGAAAACGCATTGTATGTAAAGTGTGAGGGTGATGTACTTCTCATTGTGGTTCTTTATGTAGATGATTTGTTGATCACTAGACCAAACAAGAGACATATTGCTGAGTTTAAGGCTGATTTGAATGCTATTTTCAAGATGAAAGATTTGGGGTTGTTGCATCCTTACTTGGGAATACAGTTTAAGCAATGTGATGGTGGTATTGCCTTGTGTCAGAAATGTTACATAGAGACATTGTTATGTAAGTTTCGACTTGAGGATTGCAAACCTATTGCCACTCCCATGGGACACGTTTGAAGTTGATTCTACATGACGTTGGTGATCCTACTGATGTCACTCTTTTACCAAATTGTTATTGGTTGCCTCATTTATGTGTGCAAAATGAGCCGGATATTCAGTTTGCACTCTCATACGTCAACAGATTTATGCATAGCCTAGGGTCTAAGCATTGGCAGGCTGTCAAGAGGATTTTTCACTACTTGAGTGGCAGTTTGCATCTTGGCTTGTTTTATTCCCAAGGGGGATCATTGTCGCCAGATTTACATGCTTTTTCGGACTCAGATTGGGCTGGTTGTTATGACACATGAGTGTCCAAAATTTGTTTTTGTTTCATGCTTGGCAGTTCATGTATCTCATGGTTGAGCAAGAAGAAACCTATTGTGGCCACTTCCAATTGTGAGGCTGAGTACAAGGCATTCTTCACAACTATGGTTGAGTGTGTATGGCTCAGATGCCTTATGGTTGATTTGGGTGTTGAACAAGACATTGCCAACATCATCTACACTGATAGTCAGAGCGCATTGGCAGTTGCGAGGAACCCAGTTTTTCATACTTGCATAAAGCACATTGAGGTGCATTACCACTATGTCAGGGAGAGGCTCTCAGTAGGAGAGGTGAGCTTGGCTTATGTGCCAACACAGGACCACCTTGTAGATCTTTTCACAAAGGCATTGTTTTGTGAGAAGTTCGAAGCTTTCCACAAAGATTTGGGCTTGCTCCCCTTTGTGGACTGATCCTGTCCTCATGGCATGGCACTTCCCTGTACTCTTCGTGCCAGCCCTTGTTCACCGCATCACTCCTCGGGGGGATTAGTTACCATATACATTTGGTAGTGATGTGTGTGAACACACTAGGACTGCCAAGGCATTTTTTCCCTCTTTAGGAGGTTTTTTCCCTCGTGCATTGTATATAAGCCCATCATCTAGGGCTATCTATTTTTCCATTGCACACTAAGTAAAACACTCTCTATTGTGTGCCTGGAGATTCCTTCGTCTTCTCCAAGTTGTGTGTGTTTTCCTGCAATCGTAATTCGAACAACACTAACTTGGGAATAGGCTTGATCAGCCCTTTTTTCAAGGTGCCATGTAATTGCCCCTCTAAGAGATTCTTGTTTGCTAGTTGTGTTAATTGAACTTTCAGACAGGATCTCAAAACTCTAATTTAAGAATTTTGTTATCAATCCATCCCATCTAGGGGATTTTTCCTTCCCCACTACCTACAGGTCAATCCAACATTTATTGTCTAAGATCGGCCTCTCCAAGACTCTCGCTTCTTTATTGGGTAGTACTTGGTGGTTAACATTTCCAAGAAGTTGTAATTGTGTATCCATGACCTCCTGCGAGGAGTTTTCTAGATAACCTATCATTTGATTGAGATGGTATAGTCGAGCCATACCGTTGTGGTCTTGAATAATGTTACCCCCTCCTCTATGAATGATGTAATTGAGTTTCTTCCTCGTTTGACTTTAAGAGCTCTTTTTTTTTTTTTTTTGGTAGGCGGAATCTTGAAGGCAAGTGCTCTAGCAACCAGTGAGTCTTTCTAATCTCATCATTACAAATCAGAAAGCAGCACTTTGGCTTCTATCTAGGGCTTGTGCACCTCCAGTGAAGCTCTACCTTCTTTCTTTCTTTTTAAGAGTTCTTCCATAGCTTCTTTTAGCTCTCTGGTTTTGGTATTTTGACCTTTTTTCACTCTAGGTCCTTCTCTTTTAATTGTTGACTAGATGTATTCTACGCAAAAGGGAGGATTAGGCATGAGGCTCCACTACATTCACATCTTTTTCTAGCTTGAGAAGTGTTGTCTTAACAAGGAGCCTAAAGAGTGGGTCTTGAATTGTGTTATCCCCCTCCTCTATGACTATTGTAATTGAGTTTCTTCTTATTTTGACCTTAAGATCTCTAAAACAATTTTCTTTGTTGGTAGGTGTAGGCTTGAAGGCAAGCGCTCTAGCCACCACCAGTGAGTCTTTCTAATCTCATCATTGCAGATCAGTAAGCAGCACTTTGGCTCCTATTTAGGGCTTATGCCTATCCTATGAAGCTCTACCTTCTTGCTTTCTTTTTTAGAGTTCTTCCATAGCTTCTTTTAGCTCTTTGGTTTTGTTATCTTGACCTTTTTTCACTTTAGGTCCTGCTCTTTTAATTGTTGACTAGATGTATTCTACACAAAAGGGAGGGCTGGGCATAAGGGTCCGCTACATTCACATCTTTTTCTAGCTTGAGCACTGTTGTCTTAACAAGGAACCTAAAGAGTGGGTCTTAACTAAGATGCTCTCCGTACACCAATTTCTTCTTCCTTCCTTCCAGAAAAGAATCATCTTTAGAAGCGCTGGCAACGTGGAGGCCAAAGGGGAAAGTGGTCCTATAAACTCTAGTAGGAATCAACACTCAAGACCACATAGGGGGGAAGCCAATCCATTTGAAGTGATACATAACACTTATCCAGACAAGAAATGGTGTTGGCATACTAAAGGCTCGTGTAAGTTAAGCCAGGTGAGTCACTCCACGGTCCCAAAGTGCATAAGTAAGTTAGTACCCATTTCTCACATAGAGCCTGCCATTTCACCTCTTTCGATGGTGCCAACAAGCTAATTGAGCCCGTTTAATACTATAATTTCTAGCTTCTACCATATTGAAATCTTTCATAATGCACCAGTCTCCTTCGAGAGATAGATCTTTCAAATCCCCCCAAGGAGCATATATGTTTTAGTTAATGAAATGAGATGAGATGGTATTGTAGAGGAGTAGTTTCTTCTTGCATTAGACGGACGTACCAAGGTCCAACTTAGCGTACGAGCGGCAGTAATATTTTGAAAGGCGAAGCGGAGAAGCATTGGAAAGTTTTCGCTGTAGACGGGCATACCAAGCTCGGGTATGAGCGGCAGTATCAAAGACGAAGCGCAGCAGCAGCTCGTCTTGAGGTAATTAAGCCCCATCGGATAGATCTTTGAGGTCGTTCCTATGACGATAAAATCTTATCCTCTTCTTCTTCTTAATCTTCTCTTCTTCGTCTTCTTCTTTTCTCTCTCTCTGCCTGCCGACTCCCGTTACACACTTGGTGGCGCTCTCCATAGTGCTTCTCATGAGCTGCGCCCCGTGGGAAGCTGCGCTGGCAGACACGGCGGATGACGCCATCAACAACGCCACGAACGAACCAGGGGGACAGAAGTTCCAGCAGGTAGTGGGCTCAAGCGGGGCGAAGGCTATACTCGCATCAGCTTCAAAGTTCATACAGCATACATTTGGGTACGGGGGAAACTCCTCCTATCCGGAGAAGTATGTGCACAAGGTGACGCTGTACGTGGACGATGCGCCTCCAGCCGGCATTGTGGACTTTACAATTGGGCAAGAGATACATCTGTCGGAGAGGTACGTGGAAACCTACTCAGGGAAGGTGGCAGTGCAGGAGGTGAAGGGGGTGATATTCCACGAGATGACGCACGTGTGGCAGTGGAATGGGCAGGGCCGTGCCAACGGGGGCCTCATCGAGGGTATCGCCGATTACGTCAGACTCACTGCTGGATTGGCGCCATCCCATTGGGTGAAGCCGGGCCAGGGTGACCCACTGGGACCAGGGCTATGACGTCACTTGCTTGTTCCTGCAGTACTGTGACAACCTGAAGTCGGGCTTTGTGGCCGCCCTCAACACCAATTAGCTGGCGTCCGACTGGGACGTGGCCTACTTCGAAGACCTGCTGGGCCAGTCCGTGGACCAGCTTTGGGCCAACTATAAGCAAAAATACGGCATGTAATTTAAAGGCTCACCACAATTGTGATACAACTAACCTTAGGAGATCCGTTGACTTGACACCCATTATTCATAATCTGGCTATACATTTTATGCCATAAAAAAAGAAATAAATAATATCGCTGCAATAGCATTTTTAATTGATGCCTTGCAAGGGGCTACCGATCGGTCTGTCCCATTTCCATTTGTGCCCATTTGCCACAATCAGTCAAGTCCAAGGTGAAATCCTATCACTGCACTTTCTTTTTTTTCTTTTTTTTGAGAAAGGTGATAAATTTATATAGAAACAAAGCATAAACTGTTACATAGTCTTGAGGGTGTCCAACAGTAGGGGTTGGACACCCTCAGAAAACAGTTAGTAACAGTTAATCATCCTTAGTCTAGGTACGGTCCTGAATACAATTTGATGAGGATGGCTGACCATTGTTGCCATCTGACTTCCTTGAAGACACTTGAGAGAGGGCCTGGCAAGGCATCCTTCATCATATCCACTGCATACTTGTTTATCCTCTGAATTTCCCATTGCAGAGAGAAGCTTGGGTCTGAGAGTCTGCCCTGGAATTGGGCCTCATTCCTAGCTTTCCATACATGCCAAAGATAAGCTTCCCTCCAGTTATTCCATAGGGCAATGTCCATCCCTTTAGCCCAGCCGAACAACAGGTTGTTGGTTGTAATAAAAGAACTGTCAAATGTTGATATCCTGTTCTGGATCACCTACAAGCTGGTTGCATTGAAAGGGCAGGAGAAGAAAAGATGTTCAAGTGTCTCCTCTCCCTGCTGACATCTTGAACAAATACCATTAAGCTTCAAAAATCTCTTTGCTGTTGAACCAATCCATAAAGATCTGTGTAGAAGAAGCCAGAGCAAGAAGCTGATTTTTATGGCCCGTGGAAAGGCCCAAATACATTTAAACCTATACTGCCATTGCTTTTTACTCCAGGTGAGCTTCCACCTAGTGTTGAGCTTTTTCTTGAGGCCCACTGGCATATCACCTCTTGCACACATCTGATTGTATATTAACTTGGCAGTCCCCTTCAGAGATTGAGCTTTAGAGCAAGGCTTAGAGCTGATTGTCACTGCGGTCAGCATCTTTTCAATTCTGGTCTGGACCTCATCCGCTACTAACCTGGAAACACCAAACTCAAGCATCAAAGAGTTAGAGTTGAGCCACTGGCCTCCCTTGTATACATACTTCCAAGATCTGATGCCCTTCTTGAAGGTTATATGAGCCCTTCTTGACAGTTTCCACTTATGTATAGCAGCCATGTGCCCAATCCATATTGAATCTTGTAACCAGAAGTGATAGTTAGTAGTCAGAGATGAAGGCAGTGGGGAACTATGTTTTAGCTCCATCCAGGACTGCCACATTCTCTTAATCAGATAGGACCCCTTAGGTTTGACTGGACAGTGTGTGCAGATAACCTCCCTTAGGTTGAGATCTTGCCATGCAGGGAATTGCTGCAGTGAAAAATTCTGAATATGTCTGTTAATCAGGAGTGCCCAATAATCTTCAGAACCTGTTGCTCTGTAGATCCACTTTGTTGCTAACTTTTGACTCTGCAAGACAATGTTTAGAATCCTCAGTCCTCCATGTTCTTTAGGAAGGCAGCAGGTGGACCAGTTTACTTTAGCTACTTTATTGAAATCATCTGTCCCTCCCCACAAGAATCTCCCTGCAAGGTGTATGATCTTATTGAGCTGGGATTTGGTTAGTTTCCAGCAGCACAAGAAGTAAGTAAGAGAGGACAATATATAATGATTAAGAAAAAAAACCCTTGAGGACAAAGAGCCTTGCATACCCTGCCACCTGAAAATCTTGGTCCCGAATTTGCTAAGTATCCATTCAAATCTCTGTGTAAGAGTAACCTTGAACCCCATTGGGATCCCAAGCAATTTGAATACCTCACCATCTCTGATTTCCTTGCATCCTACATCCACAACAAATCTAGGGGTAGTCCCATCCATACACTTGAAACTAGTTTTGTGGTGATTTATCACTGATCCACTAGCCAGACCAAAAATGTTGAGACAGTCCAAGAATGCCTGTATAGAAGTCAAATCATTAGCCAAGATTGCATTGGTGTCATCAGCAAATTGTTGAAGGCAGAGGTGCTGAGTGGTGCTGGTAATCTGGATTCCTTTGATCTTCCCTGTATCCATGCAATGTCTAACCAACCAACCAATAGCATCAGAGCTGATAGCATACAGTAAAGGTGCTAAAGGGCATCCCTGTCTAATGGAGCAAGAGAGATAGATGTTCTCAGTTAGCTGACCATTGATTGCCACTCTGGCAATAGCATTTGCTAGAAGAAAATGCACATATTTGATGAACTTTTTTCCACAGCCTACATCATGCAAAGACTGAAGAATAAAATCCCATTCCATCCTATCATAAGCCTTGTCAAAGTCAATCTTGAAGAAGATGTAGTTCTGGTCTGTATTTTCTGCATGCTCCATTGCCTCCCGTAAAGTGATAATAGCGTCCAGGATATATCTTCCCTTTATAAATCCCTTCTGCTCCTTTAGAATAATCTGATCCATAAGAGGACTGCGCCTTCTAGCTAAAGACTGAGAGTAGACTTTGTATAGAGAAGTCAGAAAAGTGATAGGTCTCCAGTTAGACAGGGCATCTCTATCACCTCTCTTATGTATAAGTTTAACAACCCCAGTGTTATATCTAGAAGGAAGAGCTCCTACTCTAATAGCTTCTTGCCAGACTAGCATAATGTGAGGAATTAGGAAGTCCTGAAATTCTTCATAGAATTCATTTGGCAGACCATCTATGCCAGGAGATTTGTCCTTACTAAAATGTCTGATGGTGTCTCTAAGCTCCCCTTCAGAAAGGGACTGATCAAGCTGTTGAGCCATAGCAGGTGTAACAGTTTTGTTTCTCAGGAGAGCAATTTTAGCTCTAGCTTGTGTGATGTTGGCCCCTCTTGAGGGAGGCTTAGAGAACACTTCAGAAAAAAAAGTATGAGTTGTGGACAGATTCTCCTTATGTGATTCAGCTGGTTTCCCCCTTCTATCCTTCAAAGGAGGTAAAAAATCCTTGGCCTTCTTTTCTTAAAGAAGGTCAAACATATGTTTTGTGGGTCTATCCACTTTTCCTTCCCAAAAAGTTCTATTCCAAGCAAGGGCACTATTAGCTAGAAGGAGCTCTTCCTGTCTAAGATCTTCCTTGAGGGCCAAGATCTCTGCAGAGGGGAGACTGTCTAGAGCCAGATTTTTCTCAAGCTGATAATGTCTACTATCATCATTCTTCTCTTTTTTCTAGTCTCTCTAGACTTAGTCTTGAGGTCAGTTAAAGCCTTAAGGGTGAGGGTTGTGGCCTGGTCCCAAGCTTTGAAGGAAGAAGAGGAATGAGCAAAGCTATCATTGAATATGGTTTCAATTTTATTCTTAACTATCTCTAGCTTGAAAAGAGATTTATCCGCATGAGGCCAACCTCCTTTGTAGTTATATTTACTTTTGTTCAAATCTAGAACAAGGGGAAGATGATCAGAGATAAAGAGAGAAGGGTGAGTCTTACTGGTTATCTGCCAGTGCTCCTGCACAAGCCCTATAGACATATATGCTCTGTCCAGCCTTGCTGCCCTGTAACACTCACCACCCTGCTTATTAGACCAGGTTAGACCTGATTCAACAGAAACATCCATTAGGTTGTGACTTCCAAGAAATTCTTCCCAGCATTTCTTCTCTGCTCCACTTACAGTTTGACCTTTTAGGTGCCATCTATCATTAATGTTCTCCACCATATTGAAGTCACCAATGATCATTAGGGGACGTGACAGAAATGTTAGTTCAGACCATAACCTGCATCTATCAGAGATTGAGTTAGATGCATACACGTTGACCAGAGTAAAATTAAAAGGGACAGACAGGGATATTGAAGCCCATTGTTGAGCTGGAGAACAATCATGCCCATACATAAAACCTGAAAGCTTTGTATTTAAACCAATAGCTGCACCCCCTCTTCTTGCATCATGGTCTGTGTGGAACCAGTTATATTGTGTACCTAATCTCTTGAGATTAGTTAGCAAAGCAGAGCCTTGAGCTTTGAGTTCCTGCAAACAAAGAATGTTAGGACATAAGCAGTTGTCCAGAAGCCAATTCTTGATAGCCATGGGTCTAGCAGGGTCAGTAAATGGATTACTTTTAGCTTTGGAAAATTCATTTTTTGCTGTTTTTAGGAGATTTGGGAATAGAGACTGAGATTCTGGTGGGATCTTTAGAAGATTCCTTTTTCCTCTTGGATTTGAAAACAGCAGTTAAGGGTAGCCTCTCCTCCTCAGCTTGGGTCATGAGAATATCCACTAATTGCTCTTGGGTTGCTGCAAGTTGGGATTTGAGAGCTTGGTCTTGTAACTCCAATTTTTCTTCAAAATACTGGTCCTCTTTACCTTTGTTTCCAGGGTGCTGGGAGTTTGGGATAGACTCCACCTTTGAATCTGATGAAGAAGTTGATGATAGACCTCTAGTTTGAGCCAAAGGACTATTAGGAGGTGTCATCTTGACTTCCTTGTCCTTTAACCCTGCAAGTGCTGGTTCATCTTCCTCAGGGTCAATTGTTGCCGGTTGGTCTTGAGTAGATCTTTTACCCATGAGTGGCTGAGAGTCTTCTTGCAAGTTGACTTTAGTCTCTACCTGTTGATCAGTGTCTTCATCCACATCATAATAAAAAGGATCAAACACATCAACCAACAGAGGACTAAAGTTGTTCTTGTTCCTGGAGGTTGAGGGTTTAGCATTTCTATTATTCTTGACAGTATTTCTTTTATGGACAGGTTGGAAACTATCATCCTTATTAGCAGGGGCATCCTCCAGATTCTCTTGAGGCTTCAATTCAGGATAGTCATAATAAAGTGACCTTGTTTCAGACAATGAAAGCAAGCATTTGGAAGATTCTTGTAGGCAACTCTTTGCAAGTGTAGGGATTTACCTGAGGAATCTTTTACGGGAATGCACCCTTTTAACTCAGAGTTGAGATTTCTATTTGCAGCTGTGGGTCCCATTTGGTATTGATGCCACCTCTGGATCTTTGTCCTAGAACTTTCCCTACACATTCTCCTATGTTTTTGAGCCAAGGGTACAACTCAATAGGTAAGTCAAGAAAGTCAACCCAAACTGAAGCTTTAGTGGGTTTAGGTCCCCTAGGGTCAAATCCCAGGTACCAGTTAAATACAGACATAGGCATATTTCTAATTATCCATTGGCCTTCATTGACGATCTGCAGGGCATAGTTTCGGTCCTCACAGAACATGAGATGATAGTTGTTAGGAAAATATTTCACCTGCGTGACTTTTATGTTCCTATTAGTCCACTGCTGTGCTATCCAGGTTCTTAATGTTTCTAGAGAGGGTCTACCACCATGGCACAAAGCTATGACTACCCTGTCCTGCAGCTGATTTTGCCATAGCTCCAAGTCTTTGACAGGGATGGTGACCCCTTCTGCAAATGGTTCTCCTTCCATGCAGTTGGGGTTTCCTTCTTGCTCTGACTCAGGGTTATCTTGCTCAAAGCCAGAGGGATGCTCCTCTGATGGGCCTTTGTTAACCACATTGGGGGCTACACACTCAGGGGCTAGGTCTATGGAATGAGGGGACAGAGGTCCAAGGCCCATAGTACCCTCATGGCCTTGTTGAATATTAGGGTTATTAAGAATTTCTTGAAACTGAGAAAAGATAGGGATACCTGAGGTCCTTGTGTTCTCGACAGTAGGGCGTGCACGGTCATGAATGACAGGCCTCGGCACGGTTGACCCAGGCAGTCCTGCCACTGCAGCATATGAGAGGGGGTGAGAGTTTGAAAGTCCACCTTGAGCTTGTCATGCATTGAGAGCCACCGGGCGCTGTGATTATGGACCTGATACTAGAGGTTGATTCATGACTTGAAATAGGGGGTTAACAGCAAGCATGCCTGCAGACATTGGTCCCGGAGGTCTGTGTGCAGAGGTATGCTCCATTGGAGCCACCGACACAAGGCCGTTTCTTAGTGCCTCTTGAAGTTCCATGTTCCTCCCCCCCCAAAAGGGGAGGGGGGTGAGTAGACGTAAGTCTTATCGATGCCTCTGAAGGGGGTAAGTGTGCGGCGATGGCTTCGAGATTTCTGAGAAGTGACACCTTTGCAGAGGGCCATACCACTCATGACCCGCAGACCTGTCGCAGATCTTGCAGGCCTCTTTTTTCTCGAAGCAGAATGGAAATTATCATTGCACTTTCTTACTATTGTCCTAGCAAGGTCTACAATGTTGTTGTGATTACGCTTCACAAATAAGGAGTAAAAATGAGCTATCTCTCTCTCCCCCCCCCCCCCCCCCCCCCCCCCCCCCCTTATTTTTTCATTTGTGGCTAGTACTTCAACACATAAGATCGAAAACCTCTTGATCCATGGCTAGGTGTAAAGGTTATCAGTTTGTAGATAGGCAGTTGGGCATGGCAATTACCTAAAATATTAGGGAAAGTCCAGCAGACATGGGTAAACCTAAAACAATGTGCTAAATCGTGTTCATATAATTTATTGATAATTTTTTCTTTTCTCAAACTGATTTCCCCTTACCATTACATACACTTAAGAGAGAGCCCTTAAATTATCTTTGAGTAAACTTAGGAGAGTGCACTTGGAGCTCTTATATGAAAACTCGACAATGTGTGTGGCAACGCCAATGTTCTCGATGTCCCTATATTGATAAAGGTAACTACCATCTGTCTACTTTGTATCTCTCTTTTTGTCAATTGACCGCTTGCTTGCCTACTTGCCAATGCTTGACATGAACTTTTATCTAAAAACTTGGAAACCAACATGTGGAAGGTAAAGTGACCATATTCAAGTGCTTTTGCAATAAATTTCTCTAGTTGTAGACAAAATAATATGCACGAAAGGACATATGCGAGAGCTGAAATACTTCTGAAAGGATTCCTTTACCCAATATAGCAAGCAAGGTGACACATTAGTTGCAAGGAGAGTTATCAATAACGTCGTTTGTAGTACGATCCATGTATTATTTGAAGATAACCACTTGACACATTTTATTGCAACCTACATTGCAATTGCATCTGGACATGTACAAATTCTAAAGAGCTTTGATTGGTTGGTTAGCCACAAATATGTGCTCCATCTTTGCATTTTCCACCATCAATCAAGCTCCTATCACTACACTTTCATACTATTGTCAAGCAAGTTATGTAATGTTATTGCGATTAGATTTCTCAAACAAGGAGGGAAAATAAGATTTCTCTATATAATATATATTTCAAAACTCACAATAGTGAGTGAAATTGAATTAAAAAGAACCAAAGAAATTACATAGGTAGCCCTACTCAACATCCGAGCCAAGTAATCAACCCACCATAGAGACAAAAAAGCCATAACCACCAAGACTAACAAAAGATACAGTCCGAATAGGGGAGACAAGCCCCGACACAAGTAGGATCCAAGTATAAACCAAAATAAGTCCGCCTAAGAGGGGATCATAACAATTGGGTGGATGCACGGTAGGGTGGACTAAAAAGCACTATCCCGGACATAGGTTTCTAGCACTAAAAAACTACATTTGTTGGGAGAACATTTTCTTATAAATATATGGGTTAAAAAAAATTATGAGTGTGTACCGACCCAGTAATGTAGGTAGTGAACCACAAAATAATTGGAGCCCATAGAGCAGAAACTAGTCTCTCTCTCTCTCTCTCTCTCTCTCTCTCTCTCTCTCTCTCTCTTTGTGTGTGTGTGTGTGTGTGTGTGTGTGTGTGTGTGTAATGTCTCTCTTGCTTCATTTTGCTAGAGATAGGGCATCACAAGATAGTCAGGCTTAAACGCAACTCCTTCTCCTTTAGCTTTAGTAAAGCTTCATTTTTGTGTGTGTGTGTGTGTAATGTCTCTTTTGCTTTGTTTTGCTAGAGATAGGGCATCACAGGATAGTGAGGCTTAAACGTAGCTCCTTCTCCTTCAGCTTTGGTAAAGGTTCATTTCTCTAGAGACAGAAGCTGAAGAAGATGCTACTCTTGTAAGATCTAGGGAAACTGAACATGGGATCCTCCTCCCTACCGCCCCTTATATAGGCTAGCTCCTAGAACTTGCCCTAAGCGGATCCTCAATCCGCACTGGTCCAGTCTAGGCCCTTGGCCTAGGTCCCTAACCCCCTAGGTTGGGCCTTGCCCCGTAGGACCCTTGTCCTGACATTACTCCCCCCTTAAGGAAGAGTTTTCGTCCTCGAAAACACAAGTAGTAATATCTTCTTAAGAACACTGATGTTTTCTTTATTGATGTCCCATAAGTGAGCCAGTTGTCTGTATGATCGATAATTGGTGCAGTGAGGAGGTTCAATGAAACCAAGAGCAACATCTTGATTTTCAACATTTTTGTCCATTTGCAACCACTTGGGTCTAAATGGTAACTCCATTTTTGACTCACTTGAGTGTTGTAAAGGAGTAACCACAACTAAGAGTCACTTGGGTCTAAATGGAAAATCCCTTTATAACTCACTTGAGTACTGTAAAGGAGTAATTACAACTAAGAGTTTTCCAAAGGCATAACTAGTTTTCAGATCTTCTGAAGGTACTGGAATAATGCAAGGAAACCTTGACGTAACTTTCCATGCAGTTGTGAGCCAGATTTCCTACTCGCTTGAGTATCTTGAAAAGTCCGTAGATAAGGAGTTTCCTCGTGTTAGAATTCTGAATATTTTGGAGCACAAAGAACTACATGTTCATCCCTAAGGAAGGTTACTTGCCAACATACTTTGTCAACACACCTGGTAGGTCCTTGACGTATGAAAGTATTGACACAAGCTCCAACCCCACAACAAGATGTGTTCAAAGTCGAAAATTGTACTTAAGCAAATTCTAGAATAGGGAGAAAATCATCTATTCAGAAATGCGGTGTGCTAATGCATGCTCTTAGCAGATCCTTTAGCACAAGATTACTGTTTGTAATTTGCCTATCCCCTTGGATAACTGACAGTATTGAGGTGTGTTTTCCTCACGGTTTACAGACAGTTGTCCCTGATGACTGGTAAACGATGAATCACAGTAGTGTATAACATTGGTGAGGAGTCAACAATGTCGGAAATAACCATCGTGGTTAACTTGAAAAAATCCACAAACGCCCAAACCGAGCCATGACCTCTATTGGTGATTAGTAGACCCAAAAGTAATCTCTTAGAGATAGTGCACATAGAGTGCAAAATGCTTCATAAGCAACAATGTGAGCTGCAATTGTATATTTTATAGGCCACTCTGAAGTGAGAGGTGTAGCATCATGCCTACTACACTCCACGAGTCGACCTCTAATCCTAACTCATCTCTATGGTGAGAGATATACTACTACACCATACGAGTGAGAATCTAAATTTACCCTAAGCCTTCCCTGGAGTGAGTTATATAACTACACACCACGGGAAAGGAAACTATATTCTACACACCTCTGGAGTGAGCCATATGGCTACACACCACGAAGTGGCCTACGACCTGCAAGCCAACTTTGTGGTGAGAGCCGAAACTACTACACCACACAAGTCTGGCACAACACAAAAAAAAAGTTAGTATTTACTGATAATTTCAAAAATATACTTGAAAACCGTTGTAAACCAAAGATGCTGTCGCTATTTGTCAAACTCTCAGAAGCTCCAAGCTCTCCAAACTCCAAAAAAGTCCACAATGCTTTTCGATTGAATACGGCGACGATTGTATATATATACAGTTTTTCGATCGAGATATTTTTCGATCGAAAACGGTTTTATACAATTATTCGGTAATTATTCGGAAATGCGGCGTATATTGATGCTTTATACGTATAATTTTTGTTATACGGGCGTATAAATGCAGGGCAGGGCGAACCATTAACTCTTAAAGAGTGCAAAAAGCTTTTCCCTAATCACTTTGTATGCCATCAACTATTTCAAATAAGTGGCAATGCAAAAGATACAGCTCCGTTAAAGCTCTCTGATTTGCAACATAAAGGACTGGCATGTGTATTGCTGCAAAGGTTTATACGACAAGAGAGATGCCTACCAAACAACAACCAAGTAGCAATTTACTTTATCCAGCAATGCTATGTTCGATATGTTTTGCTGAAGAGAGTGGATTGGTCAGATCCTCCAGGCACCGCTGGCGTTGGACGTGGACGCATTGCAGAAAAGGTGGCAGCACGCAATGCAAATAATCCAATGCCTCCTCGCAAGCTTCCTATTGTTTTACTTCCTGAAGAGTCAGAAACAATGACTGAATTAGCCAGCCAAGAAAAAGACCTTGCCAGCCAAGGAGAAACACCGGACATGCTTCGTGGCCGTATTCTTGAGCTTGAAATAGAGTTAAGTGATGCACAAGCAAATCTTGAACGATATGAATCATTGTATGGACCTTTGCCAGATGATACTACCACTTCACATAAAGATGTTTCTCAACCATCCCCTGAGCTAGGAATTACAGATTTTACCATAGACGAACTTATAATAAATATATCAAACTCATAAGTCACTTAGAAGCTTTTTGTAATCTCAAAATTATATCAAACTCTTTTCGATTGAGTAATTTCCCAGAACCTTGTTGTAATTTCAAACCTACGACGACTTTATGTAATTTTTATTCGACAAGATATTATCGGCAGTTTATATTTGAGTGTGAGTGAATATGTGCGTTTGAGAGAGAGAGAGAGAGAGAGAGAGAGAGAGAGAGAGAGAGAGAGAGAGAGAGAGAGAGAGAGAGGTTTTGATGTGAACGACAACGAGATAACACTTTCTTTCATCATATAAAAAAACTTGTTGAGTAAGTATTACAATGGTACTCTCACAAATCATCTCCATCTTCAAAAACTGTAACCATATCATCTACTTCGTCCATATCTGAGCATTCTGAAACTATCTCCCATTCCATATCATCATCGTCATCAACTTCTGCAGAAATAGCTTCATGCGTTTGGAAGACTCCATATTACTTTTGAGCATCTCTAGTTGCAATGTTTTGAGGCTTATAAATAAGTCTCATATTGCAAAAAACATACACCAAATCAGCATCCCGTTTAGTATGAAGTCTGTTTTGCTTTTTAGTGTGCACAAAGTCGAATGCTGACCAGTTTCGCTCACAACTTCCACTTGATGCAGCTACTGATAAAACTCTAACTGCAATGTGTTGCAACTCCACTTTCTCTCCACCATACTCCTTCCACCATAAAGGTGCACTTGTTTTGCCAATGGCATCTATATGCCATGGATCCAGAAACATACCAGTTCTGTTGGCATAATCTACTCGCTGATGAAAAGCTGTTTTTCCATCTTTGTGCCCTAAGAGTTGGGAGCACACTGTTTTGAAGTCGGACATAACCTCTTTGTTGGCAGATTGCTGATGCATTTGAAACTTAGGATCCAATACAAAAGCCGCACCATGCAATGGCGTATTCAACTGCACCCAACGCTTGTTAACAATTGTAATCATGGTAGTGAGGCGGTTTCGGGCGGGCAACAAGAAGAGCGGCCTCTAAACGCCCTTCGAGGCTCCCGTGCTGCTCAATTGGTGTTGGGGCAAGCACAATCAGAGACAACAACAACCCACAGCCAGAAACCAAACAAGAAAAGAGGCACCACCTAGTTGTAGATGTGAACTAGGACGACGTGATATCTCCTTGTACTCAAATGCACAAGAGAGGGGAACTCAAGATAGCCACACACACCAAACACAAAAATTCACCACGCCAAAGAGAGGTAAAGAGTGTGGCCAAGAGGAACTCAGTATTAGCCTTAAAGACTAGATGCACACAAAGCTTGATGAGAAATAGAGAGACAACACAAAACTTGATACACAAATTGTCTTAGGGTCACGGGAGCCCTCTCACCGAGCACCCTCTTACAATTGAACTTTTAGGCAAACAATTCAACAAGCCCTCAAACCACCAAGCATGAAATGGCACAACAAACTTCAAGGACGATATACCTTCAAACACCTGATGAGCCAACTTATCAAGTCAATTTGGAGAGAAGAGTCGTCGTTGCAGCATACAATTACACCCAAAACTATGAATCTTATTTATGGACAAGAGTAGGCTACAAGTGTGATGCAAAGTATGGTATCACTCCACTCCTCTAGATGGCATAACTAATTTCAAGCTTCTCCATGCACCTATGTGTAGTGATGGAATAGAGCACTCACAATGCACACACTCTACACAACTAGGCTTGAAGAGTGGTGTGTTATGTGTTGAGAATGGTGTGGTGTAGTGTGATCAGGTGATGATTTACAAGGGAGAGAAGGGCTCTATTTATAGGTTTTAGAAGCCCCGATTAGGATTAGGCCTAATCAAGTTTATTTGAAGGAATAAAAGATTATGCATATTTTTATTTTTATTTAATGAGGGTGGGTCTCTCTTCTCCTTTGAGTCACGTGAATGTGGGCTCAAGGGACGAGAATTATTGAGGATGAAAGGAGAGAGGATTGAGTGAATATTTGGGAGTGCCTACTCTAGTAGAGGGTGCATTTTACAATAAGGTTAGTGGTTAGTAGTTAGTAATTATCACTAAAAGATATTTACAAAATCATTCACGAAATGGTGAGATATATGATGAGAAAAGTTAGAGAAGGGATAAGCTTGTAAAGCAAGGTTGAAGCTTGGAGAAGTTGACATTCACCTCTTTACAGCACCGGTAGAAGAAGCGGTCAGCATGGCGAAGTAGCGCGTGTCGATGAAGCTATGTTATGTTCAAACCTTGGAAAATTCATGATAAAAGCCTTCATTTGCAGAGGTTATCTTTGGATTTTTGCTGATTTTTTGAAGTTCTTTACAAAGTTGAAGAGAGTATGGTAATATGGACATATATGTAGAGAGAAAGGGGGACACATAGAGTGTAGAAATGGAGGATGAAGGCTATGGAGGTGTGAGAGAAGTGGCAATGGTGAAGAGGGTGAATTAGGACATGGGAGTTGCAGGTTTGGGAGTGGGAAGGAGAGGGAGGAGTGTGTATGAAAGAGGAAAATGATAAAGTGGAAGAGGGAGTGTGGCTGCATAGCATGGGCAAACTGGGGTCCATCAATAAAATCATAGCTCACAGCTCGTATCTCAAAAAAATATGAACAATTTTGAGGTGAAAGTTCAGCTCACGAGCTACAACTTTTGTTTGTATCACCTTTCCAAATTCGGAGAGCATGTGATCTTTAAAAATTCAGCAAAATCGACTGTTTTTTTCCACTGCACAAGGTCCTTGTGAGGTCCTTCTTTGGATGATTCTTTTGAATACCTCCAAGAGTGAGCTCCCCATGGTGCATGCATGCATGCCACATACCCTTGACCTTATTTGGTAGGTCTATAATTGAAGATATTGTTGAGATCATGATATAAGTGAATAGTACAACTAAGAAAATCAAATATTTAGGGGTCTAAAAAAATATGTACATGTCAAATATAAATAATATAGGTGGAAAAAATATAAAGGGGTCAAAATAAATCTCTCTCATTATAAGTCTATCATAAAAAGATGAATGTTTTTGGTGTTCTAATTTATGAGAGTAAAAGAGAATAGATGTAGGAAGGAAAAATCACAATAGTGAAAAAATATACACATAAATAAAACTAGTTTTTTTGGATTTTTGTTGGGATGGAGTTACACCAAAAATAAGAGAAGCTGGCATGAAATTAATTTTATATGGAATAAAGAGTATGCAAAATGGTAAGAAAAAAAATGGTAATGGTGAGTCAATGTACATAACATAAATAACACACACCTAAGTATAAATATTTATATAAATATCAAATTAATTATGAAAAATCTTTATATTTAGGCCCTATATACAATGAAATATTTACACACAAATGGGCCATAATATACTTTTATTTTTTATTTTTTTGGCTCAACTAGCCCAGTGACTAGCTAATTGAGGATTTTTAAGAAGATATGGGAAAAGTCCCCTAACTCACACACGCCTATGTACAATGAAATGGTAGGGATAACCAAAATGTTTGAGTGATTTGATAGGGTGAGGTAGCTTACTATGGCAATTATGGAAAGCCGAAAAAATGGCTATCAGTAGCTTTATCCTTTGCACCAAAACTGACATTTTCTGTTAGCTTGCGTATAGCCTCTGACATATACAAGTAGACCTGACCAAAAATAAAAGAATCTGTGTCAACTGCTCTTAAAAGATCTACAAATGGATTTGACACAGTTAGTATTCTTTCTACATTACGCCAAAAGACTGTCGAGTTTACTATTTGCGCACATCGACCAGCTGCTTCCTGATAACTTGGATACTTGCTGAGCCATCCATCCCATCTTCTGTCTGCTAAGGTTTCCATCAATGCAGGCTTCAACTCTTGCAAAGCAGCAAGAACATAGTATGCCGTAGCAAACCTTGTCGCGCAAAATATTTGCAAAGCTTTATTTGGTGACTTGGTTCGAAAAAGAGCATACGAAAATTGATGCTCTCTAATGAATTTCACCACATGATTTGCATCCAATAAAGTTTGCTTCACACATGCCATTTTACCAATATCTTTTAAAAGCAAATTTAAAGTGTGAGCTGCGCATGGTACCCAATAAATCTCCAGATACTTGACTTGAATAGCTCTTCCTGCTCCTTTGTAGTTGGCCGCATTATCTATGAAAATAGCAGTCACATTCTTTGGTCCACCTGCCTTTGCAATTGCACGCTCATACACCCCTGCTAGGTAGGTGATAGTCTTTTCTTTCAATGAGCTGTCAATTGCTTCCACGAACATAGCCCCTCTAGGGTTAATAAGCAGTACATTGATTAAAGGGTTTTTCTGACAGTTAGTCCATCCATCCAATGCTATGGTGCATCCATATGCTAGAATAAACTCTAGAACTGTGCGTTTGAGAATGGCTTCAGTACTGTCTTTGACTTTATCAAGATATTCAGTTCACATCTTGTTATAGTCAGTAAGCACAAATCCTTTTTTGGCTGTACTCATCAAAGCATCTTGAAATATTGGATTGCGCATAGCATTGAACGATATGCCACACGCAACAAATGCTTGTGTCCATTTTAAATGCAACTCAAGCAACCATTGTTTACCTAATGCTTCAGGCATTGTCTGTCCATTGGATGACGCTCTGTCGTATTTGATTGTGCTAGGAACTCCTCCTGATGTAGAAGCATGTCCATGAAGAGGGTTCAATTGAGAACTTTGATCATTTACGTGAGTGGTACACACCTCTTCTGTTGCCTCATTGTATACTAATGGTTCAACATTCGCATGAATATCTTTAGAAACATCACCTTTATGTTTAGCTGTAAGAATCAACTTTACTTTGCGAGAATACATGGCAAATTTTTCATGAATATCTTTTGGTGGTGCCCCGCACTTTTCAACATTGTGAGGGACTTTAAATAAATGCTCTTTAATTCTGGTTGCATTACCACTGAACTCGTGGCCACAAGATTTACATTTAAGTCGAGATGTATTTCTCCGAGCTTTCAACTCATGCACATAACTCCACTCTTGTCCTTTCACCATGATACACAAAAGTAATTTGCTAGTAAAAACAAAGTCAATGATCATTTTCATAATCAAAATCAATTAAAACATTAAACTAACAATGATTGAACGAAATTAAAACAATGATTGAACAAAAATACAATAATAAAAAACAATACCATTGGATTACATATAAATTGCATCGATTTATCTAAAGTGCAAGCTTGTAGCTTTAACACATTACGATAATCAATAATTACAATTAAATCAAGTATTAAAATGATTATCATTATAAATTGCTATACATACAAGAGCTATAAGTGACAGTTTTAAATGTCAAAACGATAATCACTTACAATACTTGATAATTATCGTATCTATGTAAAGTGCGAACAAAACGTTCTTACACTTTACCATAGATTTTTAAGCGATTATCTATCTACAATGCGAGCATGTGTATGCTCTCACACAGTACGATAGATTTTGCAGTCCAAATAAAGATAAGAGAATATCAATATTTTTGGACATGTTTTTCCTAAATTTTTACTCAAGTGAGAGCATAGCAGTGTGAATAGCTCTACACAAAACGTAAAAATATAATTTTGTTTCATTATATTCATTTTGAAGTGAGAGAAAATCTCTACACATCAAAATCGAACTTTAAATTACATAAAATTAATTTTTATGTAATTATATTTTTAAACTAATTATCTCATGTGAGAGTACACTCTACACACAACGATAATATCTTACTTTTTTTTAATTAGTCACTTTCAAGTGTTAATTAATTGAACACATTGACAAGTGATTCTTATAATTACAGTTTGTATCAGGTGAGAGATTAAACTCTTCACAAAATACAAACTTTCAACTATTTACTAAGTTTTTCAAAACAAATTCATATATTTGAATCAGAACTTAAAATTCTATTGAATTTTAATGTTTATTAAATTCAAATTGTTTTATTTTTTTACAAATTACTTTTTTTGATCGTTTGATGAGAGTACTCACATGGAAAACACTGACTGTGAAAGCTGGTGTGAGGCCTGTCGCATGCTGCTATATATACTAACATATTCGATCGTTATAAATTTCGTTCGAAAATAATTTCGATCGAAAAGTTTTTCGATCGAAAAATCAAGAAGTTATACGATTAGCCATTTATGCTGATGTGGCACCGTATAATACGGCCGTATAATTTAGATAAACGAATAATAAGCCCATTATTCGCGTATTATACGTCTCCCGAATAACGAATAATGCAACTTATATTTTGGCATTATTTGGGATGCTGATGTTGGTAGTAAAATTCGTGATGTTATTGTCAGTTTAGGGCTAATGAGAGCATTGACGAGGATGGCTAGCGTGTATGCCTAATATGGTGCCGTTACGAAGGCACAAAAAGTGCTTGAAGAGCTTCGTGTTCGAAAAGTAATCTCTTGGAATGCATTGACTGCGGGATATACTTAGCTGGGCAAGGCCAATATGTATGCCCAAATGTGGTGCCGTTACAAAGGCAAGGCTGCCCAATATAGCCCACTCATGGCCGCCCACTTAATAAATTAAAAGGGGGCCACCTATTTTTAGGGGGAGTGTGAACCAAGGGAAAAGGAGAAAGCCTGGCAGCGAGCAGCAAGGGGGAAACGTACGCAGATCAAAATTGCATTGCGCAGGTTGGTACACAACTTAGACGGGCATGGCCACAAAGCGGAAAACTTCCAGCGTGCCATAGCGCACAGATTCGGCCCTTGTCCCGACAAAAATGGTGCACCTCTTCCCCCGGATTGCCACGTCAGCAGGATGGGTCCCGCACCACATCAGTCACGGCGCCATGGCTGATGGGCTGAGGAAAAAATTGGGGGGCCTATTTTAGGGCAACAAAGAGTCTAATTAAAGAAAAGGCTATCAATGAGGTAACGAGGATTGCAGGGAGGAACAAAAACGACATAGGGGAGCCAGGAGGGTTAATCTCTCTCTCTCTCTCTCTCTCTCTCTCTCTCTCTCTCTCTCTCTCTCGACTGTGGAGAGCAGGCTCGAGGCTTGAATCCAGTGAAGCACTAAGAAAGGGAAAGCTTGGACAACCAAAGCAAGAAGGAATTTCTCTCTCCCTCTCGAGCTTGGTGGAAGCAACAAAGGCTCTCGAGGTGAGATTGGTCAAGCCATGGCCCGGAGCTTGGTCAAGCCAAGGCTCGGAGATTGGTCAAGGCAATTGCATGCAAGGAAGGTGCTTTAAAGGGGATTCCAAGTGAGGCCTGAACAAGCCAAAGCAAGAAAGGCTTGTCGAGGTCGAGGCAAGCAAGCAACGAGAAGCTCGAGGCAAGGTCAACGAGGGAAATCTCTCTCTCTCTCTCTCTCTCTCTCTCTCTCTCTCTCTCTCTCTCTCTCTCTCTCTCTCTTTTTCGAGCTTGGACAAGGAAATCTCTCTCTCATTCTTGAGCTAAAGAAGAGGCAAGAAGGGATTTCAAGACAGTAATTGAAGTCATATCAAGCAGTAGAACAACCGATCTAAGAAAACTGGCACAATAGGATTTTATTTGTCAACGGCAACTTAAATTAGTTATTTCTTTTTGATGAATCGCGGAGGCGTTAACGGCCCAGGTATTTGTAATGGGAGCCTAAACTCCTTGATTTCAGTGAACCTAAGTGTCGGTGCTGTTAACATTCCGACTTGGCTATTGCCAGCAGAATGTACTCAGAACTTAAATTGATTAATTGAAGGTTACGGTGATTGACAGAGCCTTTTTCACCTGTTGTTCTTACTCTCTGTCTTTTACACCTCCCACAGCCAGAGGCCTGGCGCCTGCCCGGCTCACGTAGAAAACACATATTTCCCGACAACGTAGCACACATTAAAAAAGAATGTAAATAGTTCTGAAAAGAAACTAAATACTGTCAGTTGCAATCTTTTGCAAGCCTTGCTGAAAAGTCTAAATGGCAATAGAAGATGAAACATTGATCACTTCTAGGTACAGACAATGAAACTTTTTCATTAACAACTTATAGCCTTGCTATATGTATAAACAACCATCTGTAATGTTGTTTAGCAGTACTTGTACCTTAACAAGTCATTCTAAGTATCTGACAATTTTTGGCCACGAAATTGCTCCTGATACGTCGTGCTAAAAATGGTCTAGAAAACAGATGTGACCAGCACCTAGGGACTTTGTCGTGACACATAATTGAAATAATGGTGCCAGTGTCAGTCCAGAGACTCATATTCTCCACATGTGGAATATGTCTCATATAAGTATGTGTAAAAAAGAACATCCTTCAAGTACAAGATGTACTTGTGTGTGGAGGTAGCTACAAACACTCTACGACGGGAGTGAGAGGGACCCTCATTAGCCTTGCTCCACACTGGCTAAACCGAACGCCTTGAGTTACGAGACCATGTTGTATCCCATGTGACAACATGTGCCAAATTGAACCCTACAAGTAGGTTCGTAACAGCATAAGACAGAAACATAGATTGCACACTTTGCCCAAATTACTTTGTGCCGACATGCCCTTGGCATGGCTCTGTAGCATTCAAGCGTACTTAGACGTCTTGAAAAACCAAGCAAAGCATACTAAAACTGGAGTAACAGCAAATCAATAGATGCGTACCTAGAGATTTGAACGTAATATACACTTACCTGTATTCAAATGGAGAGGAGAAAACAAGTGAACTACCGATCCCTTACAACCATGTTGTCACAACTGATTGTTGTGTCTATACTCCGTGGTAGAGATCAGCCGGTGTGAGTTTAAGATGATAAAAAACGCAGTTGAGCATTGTACTGAAAACATGTAGTGTAAAAATGACACCCTAAACATCCGTAATGACAGGACTCTTGCTTGTCAATTAACGACAATGTGTAGTCCACTGGTTAGAGCTTGTTCGATGTTGAGAACAATCGTCTAAGGAATACCAGAAAATGGATCTTATCCTAGGTTTAGCAATGGCTCTTAGCCAGCGTGCGTGGTTCATAACCATCATGGAAATTAGTGTTCAATCATCAAACCGATGAAGTCGACTAATGTGGATGGCACCTTGCCCAATATCTAGGTGAGAGTTTTAGAGCATCTTGGCTCACGAGAACTCAATAGTGAAACATGAAACAAAAGTTCGTAGAAAATTTTCATTTTGTTCCTTATAGAAAGAGATGAAGAATGAACAGAGGAGCAGGCTAGGCTCGAGGAACTTTCCTGACATTTCTAGTGTGTGTGTGTGTCTTGATCACAACCATAATGTGTGTGTCCAGAATGTGTTCTCTTAGACATCTTATGCCTGACTGGCAGCTTATCCTATAAGCGTGAAACAATCTGATTGCATGAGACTCGCATCGCGAGAGGGAACACAAGTCACATCTTGACCATCTACCGTGTATGGGTAGTGACTGTATGGGGATGACTTGAATAGGGCACCTTGCCAGTGAACCCATTAGAAATTTTAGGTTCTTTTTAGTGGTGTGTGTCTTGATCACAACCATAAAGAAAATTATGGGGAACAATGCATACGTAATATCGTCCTTGATAGAGTGATCGTGTGAGAGCGTACTCTATACCACCTGGTTCGCATGCCTTGCATACAAAAATGGAAGCCGGTGGCTACCGTGACAACCGTTAAAGTCAACACCATAAGTGCCTTGCACTGCTAGACTGGTAGGAATTTGATGAGATGATATCCTGTAGGTGCCACAACTTGGTTGCCAACTGCTCTTGACACCGAGTTAATCGGAGTATGAATTAGAAGCCTTGTTTCATGTGAAATGGGCCAAGAATTTGGCTTTTCACAACAAACAATACTGTCCAAAGTAAATGCGAGACGTAAAATTGTAGGACACGTGTATCATATACAACCTAATTCAGTGATCTTGCATGCATCTCTTAATGTTTTCGAAGAATCGTATAAGCTGAGATGATGTGATTGGTCGTACCAAAAATGACGATGGAAGAAAAGCAACTGGGGCGTAACAATATATACCCAATTCAAAAAACTTACAATACGTTTGAAATCCATATTCAAGTATGAGAAAATGGGTAAGCATAACATGTTCAAAAAGCCATATAACTACTGTGCCGTGCACCAAAACTGGAGTTAATGTCAAATCACGAACTCATACATCATGCTTAAGTTTGTCGGACATGTGGACACTGATTTTTTTGATGCGTTCCTAAGCAATAAAAGCATAATTTTTGACGTTTTTCCCGTTGGAAGTCTGATTGTGAGAGTCATTTCCTGACCACGTTGGTCACGACCAAATCTGTATCGACCATCGAGTTCTCTTGTACATGCAACACCGCTTTGGTGATAACTGTTGGACAGACAACCCCTTGGGTTGCTGGTGAGTGAGAAGTTGATTTTGGTAGCATTCTATAAATTAGTTGTGTGAGATTTTCTACTTGCGTCATCAATCTTTGGACCCTTATAGCTAGCTTGCGAAAGCGTGCATCAAAAGTTTGCCAGTCGTGTCGAGTGACAAACACCCTGGCATCCGGCAAGTTACTATCATCCTCTAGAATATCAAACACGCTCTAAGGAGGAGATGTAGATACTCACGAAGAGAAAGATAGACTACCTGGGTATGCATCGTCCATCCCGGTTTCCACGTGGGTACCCTCCGTGAGAGTAACCGGACACACAACATCCACCAGTGAAGCAGACAACAAAGATTCGAAGTCAAACATGTGATGATCACCTATTTCCGCACTCATGGAAAGTCCATGTTGTGCGAACAAAAGAGAAAACAGTACCTTGGAGTGCAAAAAAAAAAACTCGTAGCCGTATCGAACACAGAGGCCGGTGTTCAGCCGTGCGGCCGTAAAGAAGGTGAATTTCAAGCCACGGGAGAAGTCGTGAAGAGTTGAAATTGTCGAGGAATTTCAATTTTCCAATGACATCAAAGGTGTCGAGAAAGTCGAGCTTCCCAATAAACTCCCCGGCATCGGATGCAGTCCTGCAAATTGCAAGTCACCGTATGCGGACTTGATGAAGGATCTTGGAATTGTCGGTTGCCAACTTTAATTGCTGGTCTTCAGAACCTGTGGAACTCCAAAAAAAAGAAAAAGAACAATCCGCCAAATACACCATAGACGACTCTGCAATTTCTGAAACTCTGCCGAAAATCGAGGTGTTTTTGGAAAGTTCTTAGAACCTTGTCGGTATGCCGAGCCTTGCTCGAGCTTCACAAGAGGAAGGGGGGGGTACCCGCTGTGGGTACCGTCCCTTGAATAGGGAAAAGCCCTTGGCCTCTAACCCCAAAAGGGTTGGGCACCCACGATGTGTGAAAGGCGATGGCGTGTTGCAGAGTCGTCGAGGAGGAGAAATTGATGCGCCACCCCCGGCTCTTCTCAAAACGGCCCGGCCCAGTGACTAGTATGGCGCAACTTGGTCTCGTGCTCAATTCAAGCCCGCCATACGCCAGTTGGGGCAGGTGAAGATACCGCCTCCCTCCTCGCAAGCGGGGTTGCCCACGCTGTGGTCGCAGCCGATCCCCCTGTGTAGAGCGGCTTCACGCCTTCATCCCTTGCCTCATGCACATGCAAAAACAAGACCACGCCCTCATTTTCTAAACTTAGCTCTGATACCAATGTAAGACCTAGGGAAACTGAACATGGGATCCTCCTCCCTACCGCCCCTTATATAGGCTAGCTCCTAGCACTTGCACTAAGCGGATCCCCAGTCGGCACTGGTCTAGTCCACGCCCTTGGCCTAGGTCCCTGACCCCCTAGGTTGGGCCTTGCCCCGTAGGACCCTTGTCCTAACAACTCTTCATCTGAAAGTGTGTGCATAGCTGGAGGTAGGTACTGAAGAAGATGCTACCATATTAGGAAGACGATGGGGTCTAGAAGGGCCTCTTTATTTGCCATGAGATTATGGAGGTGATTAACATTTGGACGAATAGATATATGCCATGTGTGCAAAAATGGTGGGTATTCTGTTAGACAAGGGGATCTAGAACCTAGGAGTCCAACACTCAACCACCCACTATATAGCATAGCCTCTGGCCCTTTGCCCTAGTTGGACTCCCTTTCCACACTTCCTAGCCCGGCCCTGCCCTTGTCTAGTCCGTCCTTGCCGATGTCCTGAGATTACTTCCCCCTTAAGAAGAGTTTTCTTCCTCAAAAACAAAAGTGGGGAACTTCTTCTTAAGAACACTAATGTTTTTCCAAGTGGCACTTTCCTCAGGTCCGTCTTTCCACTTGATTAAGGCTTGTTGACGTACATGATGACGTGTACGCAACTCATGATAATCGAGAACACGTTCAGGTTCATGTGGTAAGGTAGGAGGTTCAATGAAATCAACCAAAACCTGTTGGTCAATGACATTGTCGTCCCCATGTAACCGCTTACGTAAACGGCTTACATGAAACACCGGATGAATACAAGAATGTGAAGGTAGCAATGATTTGTAGGCACGATCACCTACTCGCTTGAGTATTTTGACGGGCCCACAATATCGGGGAGATAATTTAGGTGTTGGCCTCGTTTTCAGACTTTTTGAACGTTCTGGCACACGTAAAAATACTTCCTCCCTTCTTCAAAAGTAACTTGTCGACGTTTTTGATCAGCGTACTTCTTACACTGATCCTGTGCTTGTCGGACATTCTGACGAGCAAGTTTCAGCATATCCATGTGGTCTTGGAGAAAATCCTTAACCTATTGAAGTTTTTCGGTTGCCAACGCCACCGTAACTGGTGACCTAGGTTGAAACCCATACATGAGCATGAAAGGACTAAATCCCGTTGTGACATGCTTAGCACTGTTGTATGGAAACTTGAGAATAGGTAAGTATTCTTCCCAGTCTGACTCCTGTTTGCTGACGTATGCTCTTAGCATATCCTCTAGCACCTGGTTAACTCGTTCAGTCTGACCATCTTTTTCTGGATGATTGGCTGTAGAGAGGTTCAGTTGTGTACCCAATCGCTTAAACACAGCTCTCCAAAAGTGATTGTTAAAGTTGGAATCACGGTCATTGACAATGTTACTTGGCAAACCATACAATTTGTATAGGTTGTCCACAAATAACCTGGCTAGTTCTGGTGTCTTAAGCGTTTATTTGGTTGGAATAAACTTGCATAGTTTAGTCAATCGGTCTACGACCACCCATACCGAGTCATGACCTCGTACAGTGGTTGTAAACCCACAACAAAGTCCGTAGAGATGCTTTTCCATTTTCCATTAGGAATCTCCAAAGGATATAAGAGTCCTCCTGCTTTCTGGCACTCTGCTTTGTTAGCTTGACATTTTTAGCAATGCAAGACATAAGCTTGAACAAAGCCATGTATACCTGGCCAGTAAAACTGTCATCGTACGAGAGCATAAGTTTTTCTAATACCCGGATGCCTTGCACTTGGACTATCATGACATTCATAAAGAATTTGGTGTCGAATGTCTGTGTCTGTCGGTACACAAACTCTTCCCATATGGAGTAGGTACCCATTGTCGATAGTAAAATGCTTCCATCGTTGTAGTTCATCACTCGATAGAGGAGAACTAGGTGTGGAGGTTAGCTGTACACTACCGTCATTGGAGTGTGAAGGATCCCTCATTTGAACATGGCTCCACACTTTGGAATATGCTTCATCATGCTCATATTTGCCTTTGAGAGAATCTAAAAATTCACTACGAAGTTCCATGAACAAGAGAGAATTGATCTCTGGCATACGACTTAGAGCGTCAACCACTACATTGTATCGTCCTTTACGATATCTTAGCTTGGCATCATATTCCTGAAGAATCTCGGTCCTCCTGGCTTTTTGACCCTTCAAATCCATTTGTGTGTAACCCATTTGATGCTTTCATGGTCAAACACAACCTCAAATTGAGCACCATACAGATAATTCCGCCATGTTTTTAAGGCTGACACTATTGCATAGAGTTCGCGCTCATAGGCAGAGTAGTTATGTTGAGTTGCATCAAGCTTCTTGCTTTCAAATGCAATCGGCCATCCGTCTTGTAACAGGACTGCTCCAATAGCATGGTCACTGGCATCCGTTTCCAAAATGAATGGTTTCAAAGGATCTACAATAGCCAGTATGGGAGATGTAGCTAATACATCCTTGAGCGTATCAAAACTGTGCTGTTGAGAAAATCTCCATTGAAAAGCTTTGCGTTTGCCTTTTAGTTGATCCATCATGGGAACAACAATATTAGCATAGTTTTGAATGAACCTTCGGTAAAAACCTGAAAATCCCAAAAAAAATATGTAACTCTTCAAGATTTTTAGGAAAATACCATTTTCGGATGGCATCCACTTTGGATTGATCCATATATATCCCATTAGCTGAAATAGCATGCCCTAAATAATGAATTTCATCTTTTAAAAAATCACACTTAGATTCCTTGGCATATAATTTGTTTGTGCGTAACAACTCAAACACCTGCTTGAGATTTTGTAAGTGTTCTTCTTCAGAAGCACTGTAGACTAGTATGTCATCAAGGAAAACAATGACAAATTTGCCCAAATACGGCTTCAAGACACTATCCATAAGTGTCATGAATGTTGCGGGCACATTGGTTAACCCAAAAGGCATCACCAAGAGCTTGTAGTGTCCAAAACCATGTTCGGAATGCAGTTTTGGGTATATCGGCAAGTCGAATACGGACTTGGTGATATCCTGACCAAAAGTCTATTTTTGTAAAAATGCGAGCATGAGTGAGTTTGTCAAACAACTCATCTACTCTGGGCAATGGGTATTTGTTCTTAACCGTCACCACATTTAATCCACGGTAGTCTACGCACATGCACATACTGCCTTTCTTTTTCACTAATAGGATAGGAGAGGCCCATGGTGAAGGACTAGGTTGTATATACCCTTTGCTAAGGTAGTCAGCAAGCTAACGCTCCACCTCATCAGCTTCAGAATAACTCATACGCTAAGGCGGTTTACTGACAGGTTTACAGCCTGTAGCCACATCGATGCTATGTTTCACTGATCATGTTGGCGGTAATCCTGGTGGCAAATCATTAGGAAAAAAATCTTGAAATTCCTTTAGTAATTTTTGTAACTCACTAGCAATGTTTTCTTGTTTAGAATTAGCCATTGGTGGAAGAGATGAGAGACAAGCATGCGGCGTTGAGGAATGTTCAACAGTTTTAATGTTAGAAAGAAAAAGAGAGAGTGAGTAACACAAGAAAACTCGATCTATTTCATTATAAAAAGCAAGCTGCATAAGCTCAACGGTACAAATCAATGGTGATGAAGGTATATCCTTGTCTCCTAACAACACATGTGCACCATGGGATTCAAACATCAAGCTGTTGTGCTCATATCTATGCTTCAGTGATGGTCCTAGGCTATGCAACCACTCCCTACCAAGAACCACATTTGCCCTTTCCATGTTCATAACCTGAAAATCCAAGCATGTGGAGTAACCTTGTACTTCCAACGGATCCCAGATTTTGGTGTCATTTCCATTCATCATTTCTACCTTGTAGTGCTGGGTACTCGGATTTTGAGGCAAATTGAGTTTTTTCACCAATCCATAATTGATGAAATTGTGAGTAGCACCGTCATCTACCAAGATGTGCACCTTGTGGCCTTGCAGAGATCCGTGCATACGTACTAACTCATGTGGTCCAAAGGTTTGTTGCCACATGGAAGCTGTGAGACAACATTCATGTACCACCTCTATGTGTGTTACTTCCATTGTAGACAAGCGTGAGGAAGACTCAAGAGGTAGCAGTAGCACCGTGTGCACTACTTTCTCCTTGCCATGAGCAACAAATTTTCCCTTGGGACAATCCTTTTTTCAATGACCGCTTTCTAAACATTGAAAACATAATTTTTCTTTCTTAGCTTTATCAAAGTCCTCAGGAGAGAGAGGACCCTAGACCCCTTGGGTTTTTTAGATGCATCTGGATTGGCAACTATAAATTTCCTTTTATTGTGCCCATATTGAGTGTGTGTATTACCATGTGTATTAGCAGTCACGTGACTATTATGTGCTTTCATTTCATCTAGGTCATCATGAATATGTGCTTTCACTATGGCTTCCTCAAGTGTTTTGGATCTTGGGTCTTGATGTACTTCTTAATCTCTAGCGTCAGACCTCTTACAAACCCCCGTACTTGTTGGAAGTTATCTAAGCCTTCCAATTTGAGAATAACATCCCGATAGTGAGAAATATATTCAAGCAATGATGGGTATTGGCGCATGGAACATGTGTCCCAAGCCGTCCAATTCTGATCTGCCTCATTTGTAGGCAAAAATTCTTTGTTAAACATAGCTTCAAAAGCTACCCAACTCTGTGGTATGATGTTCATCTCCTTGAGAGAAACCCACCATTTGTAGGCCTTGCCTTCCAGAGTTAAGCTTGTTTGCAGAGCTCTGACTGCGTCCGGAGTACGCCGCAAGGCGTGAATCCCATCCCACTTGCTGAGAAAGATATTCACTGCATCTTTATTGCAGTCTCGGCCTTCTCCCTTAAAAATCTGTGGTTTGGTGTTTTTCAACAATTCACGCACCTCTTTTGCAGTGAGAGTATGCAACGTATCAGCATTTGGGCCTTGCTCTAGATTAGAAGGGCCTTGCCCTTGTGTAGCAACGTGCTCATGTATGTGCGTGTCAGTAGGACCCTTGGACTGCTGTTGCATTAATTGAATTACTAATGTGGATAGTTTAATAACATTTGCATTTAAAGATTTAGAATTTTCATCCATGACTCATGCGTGTCTGAAGTGCACAAAATTCTTGAATATCCAGCAGTTCGTAAGTGTCATCACCTGCCGTAGCATCGTGCGTACTCTCCTTGAGAGGATCTGGATGCGGGCCATCATTGGCACGATCAGGCGTACTTTGCTCAAAATCAAATGTCATATTGATATCTGAATCCATGGCGACACAGTGCGGTGCAAGGAGTAGTTAGAAAAAAATACTTGAGATTGAGAGCACTCGCAAAGTGTAATTAGCCTTGATAATTCCGTCAAAATTGATAGTATCCCGGTGGAAATCGATTTGAATTGTCCGTCATATAGGGAACTCCACAAGTCCTTGGTAGCCGAATCAATTAGACTTGCAATCATTAGCTGATTTTGCAAATTATTTGTACTTTGAATTCCCGTTAGTTCTTAAATCTCTGAGTTGCTACCGGTAATATGCAGAGAATGTGGCTCAAAGTTTGTGCCGACCATGGCGAGATGCCGCACCTCTCCGGGCCTTGCCGAATCCGCACACGAGGAAGGGGTTGGGGTACCCCACTGTGGGTACCGCCCCTTAGTGTTGAAAATTGGGTGGCCACTAACCCCCAAGGGGGTTGGGCGCCCGTGTATTGCGACATAAACTTCACACATCACTATGTCTGCTCAGAGCAGCGCGCGAGCAAGTGAATATTCCATGGCCGTCACTGTGGTGAGCTAGGGGCTTTGGCCCAGTGTCGTGAAGTGCTCCCGCACCCGCTGCGTAGCCGTAGAGCCTACGAGGGGCGTTGTTGACGCAGGTCCACCTCAGTGGCTCCTCCTTGCAAGGGGGATTTCCCACGGACTGCTTGCCATGTTGTCCTCCTCACAGGAGAGGTGTTCCATGACATGGTGACCCCGACATGCAACTTGCTCGTGCAAGGCTGTGTGGCTCCCCTCCTCCACGGCTGTGCCTTTTGCAAAAAAGAACCAAGCTCCTGATACCAATGTTATACAAGGGGAACTAGAACCTAGTAGTCCACCACCCAACCACCCACTATATAGCATAGCCCTTGGTCCTTTGCCCTAGTTGGACTCCCTTTCCACACTTCCTAGCCTGGCCCTGCCATTGTCTTGTCCGGCCTTGCCGGTGTCCTGACATGTTCAAGAGAGGTGTAAGAGTGGTCAAAGGATGCACTTTTCCCCCCAAAAAGGGGGAGAACAAATTTATGATTTTTGGCCTTCTATATGATCTTTGATTTGAGTGGAGATTATAGATCTAGAATCTACACGCCGAGCTCTTTCCATAGCTATGTTACATGATACACTTTTACTTGCTAGATTTTAAATTTCATTTTGGGTGAAACTATTGAATTCAAATAGATAGCCATTTTACCTGTTTGAATTCAAAAGTTTTCCTTTGATTGTTTTCTTAATACTAAAGGTTTAACTTCCTTAAAGTGCCAAATAAAGATGCCATCCTAGACTCCATTCTCTTCCTAATTAGTAACCATTTTCAAGTGTTCATAGCTCAAGGCTAGTGTTGAAGAAGCTTATGCCAACCATCTATAAGTTTCTGAATAGTTGCCAACCATCTGGAAGTGTGTGCATAGCTGGTACAATGAAATCTAAAGTATCTTGTGTAAAGCCATCACAAGAACTTCCATGCAACTCACGCAAAGATGAAACAAGGGACATCAGAAGGAAATACAAGGCTGATTGTAAACAAAAACAAGGAGAGAGGGCCAAACTAAATGAATCACTTGGTTCCACAGAAAACAATGATATCAGTGAGCAAAAAAGACGCAAGATCTGCAATGAAGTGGCTCATTGTTTTGGTACGTGCACAAGGGGCCTAAACTCAACAATAAAAAAATAAGTGTTTGATCAACTCCTCCTACATCCATCTTTGAAGGAAGTTACAGATTCAAGGGAGGCACAAGCTGTTCAAGCAGTGTTTGTCTCAAATATTCAACAACACCCTAACATTTGTGAAGCAACTAAGATCCTCAGATGAGCTTTTCTTGAAAAGATCAGTTATGCTGATGCTAGTGAACAAAAATGGGTCTTCTAAATCAAAGGAGATAAACATTGCAAGGGCTTCTAGAGTTTTGCGAGTCCACAGGAGTACTTTCGACGCAGATGAACATTGCATGAGGCTAGAAGAAGAGGATGACTCATTGCCATTGGCAACATGACAAAGACAGTGGTGTAGAAGCACCCTTACCCATGAAGTGAAATACATTGTTTTTTACTTCTAGACTACAGAAACAAGGGTCTAATTGGAAGGTTATTAGCAGTTCTAGAGAGGTTTCTAGATTTTCTTGTCATAATTCTAGCAGTTCTTAGGAGGTTCCTAGCTCTCATTGGGAGGTTTTTGTCAGCATTGATTGGGAGGTTTCTAGCCATTCTTGGGAGGTTTTTAACTCTTTTAGGGAGGTTTGTAGAAGTTCTTTGATGGTTTTTAGAACTATTGTGCTTTGATGATTGGACTACCTGGTTTCGAGCTTTGATCATTCTGTTGTTTCTAGGTGGAGCTATTTGAAAGTTTCAAGGATGCTTATCCAGTTGTTCAAATTCAACAATGATGTTTTGAGTATCTGAAGCCATATTTTGTGTGCAAGCTCAAGGAAATAATTACATGTTGCTACATTGTGCATGTGCAAATGACGTATTTAAGGGAAGCAATAAATCACATGTGACAGAATTTTTCTGGCCTACATGGAGTTGCATGTGATTAGACATGCTCAATGTGTACCCATGACTTACACACTAGTGCTTGCAATGCTTCTAACCATGCATGTAGGAGTACTACAACTTTATGTGAGTCTGTTTTGTGCCCCAAGCCCACAGATTCATCTTTTCACAAGTCAATTGTTTAATGGGCAACTGTGTTGATTGCGGCACTAGAAAAATACCCTTGTGTCCAATAGATCTTGCCAAGAAAGATTTGCAGGTTTTTGTCAAAGTTTTTGAGGATGTCAAAATAGTAGTCGGTGTTAACGATGTTATTGGTAATCAGAACGGGAGAAAAAAAGAAAAGAAAGGATCTTTTGCACAAGAAACTACCCTACATTGAGCTTCTCCATAGTTTCATATGCACCTCCAGAAGTTCATTAAACACAAATTCATTTGCAGGCGGCAAGCTAAACAATTTAAGGAGTCTCTTCAACGATTTTGATCAATACAACTATCTCCATCATTGATTTTTTCGAGAATTACACTTTTAAAGAGCAAAATGAAATCTAGTCCATGCATTGGCACTCCTTCTATGTCACATTTCTGGTGCATATAAACCATTTCAAGGTGAATGGTGCGGTAGAAAAGGTAGTTCATCTCTATATATCTGATGACAAAAAGCATGATACATTGTTTGTTCAACATTGCTTACTGTTTCATCACAAATGGTTGAAAGAACAAGGGCTGGCACCAAAGTATCATTGGGTGTGGTCACATGGAGCAACATCCCAATTCAAGGGAAAAGCGACCACTTTACTTTGTTGGATGATACAAAGAGCTCATATGTACTGAAATGCTATGGAACTTCTTTTGCTTAGGTCATGGCAAGGTGAACATGATGAAGCAGGTGCAGCTATTAAGAGAGTGTTGACACAAGAGCAACTCAAGGTAGATGGTGTACATATGAAATGTGCAAGAGATTTTATGGACTTTCTACGGCCCAAGTACTCACGTTAAAATGGAGAATGGAGAGAGCAGGGTTTCTAGGAGATCAAAGAAGGGGATGTAGACTGCAACATCAGGTGGGATTGTAAAGCTATTCCTCAATCTTTCTCCATTCATGATGTTAACGGCTACGATTCTCAAAACTCACGAGCACTTAGGTTTAGGTGGTTGGCATGCTTATACACTTGCTGCTTGCACGGGAACTTGGAGAAGATGTACAAATAATCCCTACGTTGGAAACTGGATGTATCACATTATTGTCCCTATTGATGCATTAGGTAGTGATGATGAAGAGGATGCTGTTGAGCCCTTTTACGTAGTCCATCATGATGCTTTGAGTGATGCTCTCACAGTTGGAGACAACTTTGCAGTCAATGCAAAACCAACCAATGATGAAGGTGCAGAGCTTTACATTCTCAAGTGCATTGCATCAAAGCAGAGGGCCAAAGGCACATGCAAGATGGATGGGGAAATACTATTGATAGGGGGTCCTAATTTGTAACGAGGATGTTCTATGGAGTAGTTGATGGAAGAACGTACAACATCCTCCAACAAAAGTCACCTGCTCTTTTGTACTCACACCTTGTGAGAGCCATCATAATCCCCATGGAAGAAGCAGAAAGTTGCGATAGTCTATATAGAATGTCATTAGAAGTTTACGAGGTGGTATTTAACAGCATGGCGATAGATCTTGAGGTAGACAATACAGCAGCCATTGAGTATGATGAGTATAAAAAATTATGGACAATGTATTCAAATCCATTCATAAGAATGCACTACATTTGGTTGTCGCCTCTTCTCTCCTTAAATCCGCTCATAAGATTGTACTACATTTGGTTGTTTTCTCTTCTCCTCTCAAACCATCTCACTGTTTCTAAAAAAATGTACGTTGTTTCTTGTCCATTTTATTTGAAGCATCTCAATGCAAGGTCTTCCAGCAATTAGGTTTCTAAATGGTTTCTACCATTGGTTTCTACTAGGACATGGTTTCTACCATAGCCTGTTATGGTTTCTAGACTAGTTTCTACCAAGCTGGAACCAATGTCAGAATTGTTTTTACCACTCCATGAGTGGTTTTTGCCATTAATAAGGTGATTTCTATTCCAAAACACCAACAAAGGGAACAAAGTAGTAAACCTGCTAGTAGCCACACACAGGGTTTCCCTAAAAAATGTTACAAATTGATGAAAGCGTTTGTATATTAAAAGGGTGATTCCCATCATTATATCAATTAATCAGTCGAGTTTACAATAGGTCTTTTGTTGGGGCTATTAAGAGAGTTTAAAAAAGGTTTGCTATTTCTGCTAGGGTTCTGATTGTTTATTTTTCCACGAGCATTTGTAATCTTGTAGTTTCTATGTTTCCTCCTCCCTCCTAAGACGCTCTACTATTTCTCTCTTCACTCTTTCCATCTCTAGTCCTTCCTTCTCATGCCTCTAAGCTTCTAGGTTGGCCTCCATTTTTTGATGTCGGATAGATTCCCTCCTTTCGGTATTGTTGCAAGTTCTCTATTGATTGATTTCCAGTTGGCTTATGACTACATCAAACTAGTCTTGGTTGGTGGGCCTTGCTATATAAGATCTATAGAATATAACAGGATATATGCAAATTGATTTTTAGCAGCTAGCATTGAAGGGAACAAGAGCAAGACTAATTTGGGAAGGGTGGCATTGCTTGAAAGGGATATACACTTGAAAAATGCTATAATGTATATGGGAAGAGATAAAGTTAAGTGCATCAATTATTAGAGATTATATGGGTGCTTACAATTGAGACTATGGTTATACTACTATGTCTATAGATGAATGTTTTTTCTAGAACATGCTACATGTAAAGTCTTGCAAACCGAAAGTATTTCAAAAAGAAAATTTTCATTGAATGGTTGGTAGCGCAACACATCGGCTCGCATTTTTGAAGGTGGATTTGAAGTGTGTTTTGCCTTTCTTCTTTTATAGTTGTTCGTGTTTTTCCTTTCTTCTTGTATAGTTGTTCGTGCTTTGCCTTTCTTCTTTTGTAGTTATTCACAATACAATGAATGAGGAAAATGATACATGTAATTCCACCTTCTGTGTTCTGTGTTATGGCATCAACAATGCATGTTGCACCATTTGCTGCACTGATTGTCAAGTCGATATTGTTTCAGTGAGCAGCTCACGTAAATTGCGATCGAATCCAGCTCATTGAACTTAGGGTCTAGGAGCCACTACTGAAGGACATTTATGCTACCCGCATTTGTCTTCATTCCAAGTTTTGTGATGCTAGTTTGATTGTACAATTCAAGGCAAGGTTGTCATAGTGTTGGACGTCCGACATGAGTACAGATTACCGTAGTAGAGTTGTTGATGTAGTCATGTATATGCGCTTCATCTATAATACATGCACCCAAGGTACAATCGATCTTATCTACGATTGGTTTTATTTCACAAAAAATGGAACTAAAGCAATTCACGGTCCGTTGCATGTCTTATAGAGCATGAAATCTTGTACAAAGCTGCATGTCGCCAGTGGACCAAGCTTGTGATATGGCATGTATTAGAAAGCTCCCATGCGTGACTACAAACTGGGGATAGTTGGGCAAGATCACCGAGCAAGAGAACACATTTGTTGTTAAAGAGATCTGCCATTTTACTGCTTGTTGCATTGACATTTTGTCTTACGATAAGGTCAAAAGTTGTTTGCTTTAACATGTATAGGTTGTCTATAATTATAATGTATGTCTCTTTTATGTTCAAATATCGCTCATCGGTCTCATCAATAGAGAGAGGATATTGATTCGTGGTTGGTATCTTGAACTGGAAATGGAATAAAGTTACAATGCTACTAAGCCTTGTTGTTGCCGCTCCGATGACAAAGCGCCCAACAATAATACATAAGTGAGAACAACAAGAGTGTCTATTTCATTATCTGTCGACCTTGTTTATCGCTATATATGTAAGGTATGACGTTTCGTAGCAGAGTCATATTTCTAGATTGTGAGCAAAGATGTCACATTGCATGCTCCAATTTTTATACAATGCAGTGATTTCAAAGCATGACCTAGCATATGGACGATAAGCTAGTTTCAAGATGGCTGCAATTTTCTCTTTAGCTTATTGATGCTTAGACTGTAATCTTATAGGTCTTGAGAAGTTCATACAGGCACGGAGTACGAGCGAAATGAGGACATATATAGTATGGCATAAATTATGTAAACACCTAGTATGGTATAAATTATGTGAGCTGTGATACACCACATGCATTCACTACTGCAATACATCACATACATTTGGCAAGCAACCATATGCAAAAAGTTGCATGTGTAACTTACTTGCAGATGTTGATCGACATTGAGTGTATAGTTATGAAACGAGATCCAAATAAACCAAAGCAAAGGAAGTAATGCAGAAAATTCTAAAACAAGCAAATAGATAAAGCATGAATGAACTGCAACAATAAATGAGGCGCTTTTTTGGCCTACAATCTTGTACTCCTGCTTTCTGATTGTCCAATCTATAGGCAAAAATTAGACTCAATCTACAAAAAAGCAATGTGAATAGTTAAACATATCGTCTTTCAATGAAACGTCACACTGAAAGTGCAAAGTATATTGTGCACGTTGTGAGCGGGATGAAAACACACACAACGCCTCTATAACGACCCGACACACACTCTTGGAAAGATACACACACACACTATGGGGCACCACTCGGCTTAGACAACACACCTGGCCGAGACAGGGAACACACCTCTGGAGTGAGAGGAGAGAGACTATCCACTTGCCCACTCCACACACACACACACACACACACACACACACACACACAAAAACTCAGCTCAAGAAGAACTTCTAATGTTTAGATACAAATGAGCTTGGGCCAACACCAATGGGGCAAACAGCTCACACAATATGGGTAAAATAAGCCAGATACAATCACAAACTGGAGCAGAAACTTCGCTCATAGGAGAAACTTACACAGAAAAACAGCAGGAAAAGAGTGAGGAATTTGGCAAAATGGACAACGCCATCGCGTCCGGAACGGCCCAAAACCCCAGTCTACAATGTCAAAGTGCTCAAATCCGACCTCGGATGAGCAGTTTACGGCCAAAACAGGCTCCAAAATGAGCAAAAACACACCTGCGGCTGTTCCTCCTCTCTTCTCCACGTTTTTTCTGGTCTTCTCTCAGTTTTTTCAGTTCCCACACTTAGCTTTATTAGTTGGGCACCCTTGGACTTTTAGATGACCTCAAACGGACCCCGAACAGGCCAAAAACTGACCTCGCAGTGCATAGTTGTCACTTTTTTGCATCATTCGCACACCTGGCACTCAGCTTTTTTCCAATAATGCATCTCGCCACCACGTGAAGTGGCCCCAAAAAAAGGTCCTCATGATGACCTTTCTGCATAATTCTCACAAGCAAACACCCACGTTGTGTCCGTCCTCATCTGCGTGCAAATATTGACCTCGTTCGCCCTCCTGACGCCACTAGATGCCATCTGACGCACCTGCTGACCTCACGTCGTTGGCCCGCGGATAGCTTCCTCGAAAAGTTTTCCGCGCTACCAACTTCACTTTATTGTAGAAAAAACACACTCGTACTGATAATAGTGAAAATCGTTGCACTATGTGCATGCTGTCCTACCTGTACACATGTGGGCCCCACGTAACCACCTGGCTCTGGAAAATGGGCAATCCTTTATTTGATGCACCATGCATGTGTATGTACATATGCGCAATCCCTTGCTCCAAAAAACTCCTGACATAATTTGCCCATCCCCTAGCCTGCTAGATCATTCATGATCAGCAGCAGCAAAGAGAGATATGAGACTCGCCGCATCACAAGTCTCCTCATCCTTCACCAACATTTCTTGCTCCACCGACAACTCATCTTGCTCCACCATCATCAATCTAGCATGATACAATTTAAGACGCAATCCATTTATCCTTGACTTATGTAGAACACCATCCAGGTTAGCCAGCTGATATGTGCCATTTGGAAAACACTCTACTACCTTGAAAGGACCTTCCCACTTAATTTGAAACTTCTTTTGGAAGGTGTTGTCCAGCTTACTGTTGTAGCGCAAAACCAAGTCATGTTGCTTGATGCCCTTACTTTTGACCTTTTCATTTATCTTTGTCAAAGCCTTATCCTGCATCTGCCCATAATGCTCCAATGCGCTCATCCTATCCAACTGGACCTCTTGTAACTGCAAGAGCCTCTCTTTGAATGCATCACTAGGCGGCCCAAGAAACTTCTCTAACATCTTGACCGCAGGCAACTCTACCTCCACAGGCAATAGTGCTTCCTTTCCATACACCAAATGAAATGGAGTAAACCCTGTACCTGTCTTCACCGAAGTACGGTAAGCCCATAATGCACTAGGCAATTCCAAATCCCAATTCTTTCCTTGGTGCTCTGTCACTTTCGAAAGAATCTGTACCAACTCACCATTGAATCTTTCATTCAAGCCATTACACTGCGGGTAATAAGGAGTGGTATGCTGGTGCCTAATCTTCATCTTTGCACATAAAAAATCTAGCAGTTTAGCTCTAAAGCCAGGCCCCTTATCTGAAAGTAACTCCAGTGGCACCCCAAACTTGCAACATATTTCATCATACACAAATTTTGCCACATCCTTTGCAGTGATCTGTTTTACTGCTATAGCCTCTGCCCATCTAGAGAGATAGTCCACTGCCGTCAAAATATAGCTTTTGCCCCTGCTTGTGATAGGTAACGGGCCTATTGCATCAATTCCCCACTTTTCAAACACATCAAACGCCATAATGGTTTTTCGTAGCTCTGGCTTCAACACTCTCTTCCCAAATGCTTGACACCTATTGCAAGACCTACACCAATGGTGAACATCCTTGTGCAAACTAGGCCATACATACCCCTCTTGCAAAATCTTATGCAAGGTGATCTTTAGAGCAAACTGGCCACCACATGCGCCTTCGTGATTCTCTTCCAACACTCTGTAAAGCTCCTCCCGCCAAGGTACACGTCTCAACACGAGATCAGCCCCTTTCATGTATAAGACATCACCAATCAATTTGTACCTGTATGCTCTACGCACAAAGCCATACTTCTTAGACTTCTGAATCTCCTTTGGAATGATTCCTATTAGCAAAAACTCCTCTTCTTGAGCCAAACTTTCCCGGCCATGATAAAGAGGTAAAGTGGTCCTCAACACAAATAGCTCCCCAATCATGCCTTGAGCTGCTTCATGTGCCTCTCCATTTAGAGCACGTTCAATGTGTCTGATACTCCATGCTTCAAACTTTTTTAACAGGCCTTTAATTCTGAAGCACATTTCCTTCAATGAGGTGTTCTTGCTCTTCCACACACCCAACACTTGCTTCACCACTAACAAGGCATCACCTTTTATGCTCAACCTTCGAACCCCATGCTTCAAACAAATGTGTAATCCGGCTTCCAATGTAGCATATTCAGCCTCATTGTTACTATGAGCATCCAATTTGAACCCTCTCTTGCATACTAGCTTCCCCTCTGGATCATAAAGTGCTATACCCCCTGAAGCTGCATCATGGCTCTTTCTGTATGAACCATCAAAGAACAACACATGTGCATTGCTGATCTGTGGCACTTCTTCAACTACCTTTCTCACCACCTCTTCCTTAACAATAAGGGGATTCTCCTTGTAGGTCAACAAATCAGCTAGGGTAGCCCTTGTACTATCTTCCACTAGAAAAGAGAACTCAAACTCTTGCAGCTCAATTACCCATTTCTTCACCACATTTGACATGTTAATACCATTAATTAATTGTGGCAAAAAGGCATAACTCGTCAAGAAAACAAAAGGCCGTGGTAGCAAGTAATGACGAAATCGTCGACAAGCAAATATTACACTGGCCATCACTAGCTCTACTTCCGATAACTTTCTCTCCGCTACCAACTTCACTCGGCTTGCACAATACACTGGCCTCATATAATGGCTTCCCTTCCCCTTTTGCAATAGCATGGCTCCAATGGCATCATCCCCTACTGATGGATTTACATAAAAAACTTTCTCCCAATCAGGAGCCTGCATGGCTGACAACCCCCCTAACACCTCTTTTACCTCTTGAAACACTTCTTCACACTTGTCATCCCATTGCAATGGATCATGCTTTGCCACTTGCTGTAATGGATAAAGAAGCTGCGAAGACAATGGAATAAACCGTGCCATGTACTTCACTTTGTGTATAAAGGTTGCCAATTGCTTCGTACTCATAGGTGATGGAAGAAGAATAATAGACTTAACCTTATCTGGATCAGCCTCAATGCCATTTTCTGACACCATATGGCCCAATAACTTCACCCTTGGCTGTGCTAGATGACATTTCTTTGGATTTAGTTGTCCTCCACATTCATCATATCGAGCCAATACCATCTGCAACTTCTCATGATGCTCAGCCCTACTGCTATAGACACAGAAGTCGTCCATAAAAGCCTTAACACAACTACCAATGAATGGTTCCAACACCCAATTTGCTCTTTCTTGATAGAAAGATGGTCCATTTGACAACCCAAATGGCAATACTGTGTAGCAATAGCAGCCCCATGGCGTAATAAAAGTTGTCTTTGTGCGGTCTTTAAGAGCAATCTTCAATTGAAAATAGCCTGAAAAACCATCACACACACTGTACCTCTCATAACCTGCCACTGAATCCAAGATCTGATCGATGAATGGAAGAGGATATGGGTTCTTCTTACTGGCTGCATTTAAGGGTTTAAAATCTACACAAATCCTCCACTTCCCATCCTTCTTTGGACTGACTACTACTGGACTCACCCATTCTGTGGTCTCCACAGGGACTATGAACCCTGCCTTCAATAACTTGTCCACCTCTACCCGCAAGGCTTCCATTTGCTCTTGACCCATCCTTCTTAGCCTTTGCCGCACTGGCTTAGCACCTTCTTTCAGCTCTATATGCATCTCTTCACCCTTGAACCCTCTGATCTCTTCATATGAAGTAATGAACAAATCAGGAAAACTAGCCAGCATATGCAAATATATATCCTTCTCCATAGCTGAGAGGTCTCCACTGATCATTTGTGTCATCAATTCCTGCTTCTTTGACAACTCAACCTTGGTTTGCATCAGCCCTTCAATCACTTCATAAGGCCCTTCACTTTCATCTTCAACCTCATTCGCAAATGCGACTAAACCACACTCCTGGATTTCTTTATCCATCAAAAGAAATGCAACATCAGCATCCTCATCACTGCTGGTAGTGCTATCACTATCCTCATCTGTCACCGTGGAAGAGTCTTCATCACTAGACTCATCCTCATCTTCATAAAGCTCCTCTAATCGTTTCCTTGTGTCCATATTATAAAGCTTCTTGGTACCTGTCTTTCCATAGAGGCTAATCGTACCATGTCGCCAATCTTGAACGACTCCCACTGCACGTAACCATGGTCTGCCCAGTATAATAGGATATGCTCCCAACCCTGCTGGCATCACATGAAAATCAACCACTGCCTTTGCATCATATGCCTCCACTTCTAAGCTCTTTACAACACCCAAGCATTTTACTTTTTGATGGTTTGCCAATCTGATCCGAAAACCTGACACCCCAGCCACTGTGAGACCCATCTTCTCAACGCATGAGTGTGTTATGACGCATATTTGGGCTCCGCCATCCACATAACCTTGTCCCAAATTTTTCCTTTTATGCCACACATCTACTATTGGACAAATGTCTGGTAGCTCGTCCATTGCCAACACCTTCACTGAACCTCTCTCTGGCTCTTTCTCCATTGGGTTAACCATCCTCTTCCACTGTCGCTTTAGCTTAGGCACCATCTCTATAAGCTGCCCAAAAGTAACATCTGCCTTCTTGCTCGTCAGATCCTCCTTCAAGTCATAGCTTAATTGCCCATCCCCTAGTGGAAAATCTGAAACATGAAACTTTCGACGAGCTCTCCTTTTCCTCTTGGCCTTGACATCCTCGCCATCATGGCTCTTTCCTTTCTTCTTACTAGGACCTGGGGCACTTCTTCCTTCCTTTTCCTCTGTGGTCCTCTTCCCAATAGGCATCACTAATGTATCTTCTAGCTTTGATGCCTTCTCCAAGGTGACTACACTTAGCACTTTTGTCTTTCCCTTTTCCTCCTGGGTCAGTCCACTGGTTCCTTCGTCTCCCTTAATTTCGATGCCATAATCATTTGACCTAGTTAGCACCTGTCTTGGCAATGGATACATGTCTCCCCCCATCCTTGGTGGCTTATCACATTGCGGGCTGATGTGACCCAACTCTCCACAATTATAACATGTGGGCGTCTGCCTCCAAAACCTACTATTACTTTGTCCAGCACCATTCCTAGGTCTTTCTTCACCTCCTGGCTGATTTGCAAACCGCCCTCGACCTCGATTATTTCCCACTTGACCTAGCATGTTTAGGCTGAGATTCTTCATCAGATCAACCACTTGCCTCATGTCTTGCCTTAGGCCATCATCTTGCACTGCTGTAGTGACCACTGCTGGCATAACCTGAGTAGTAACAGGAACCACTGGTTCATGATGAACCCCTGACATGCGCCCTTGTAAAGACTCTATAGGCTGAAATTCAAACCTCATTGGCAAAGACTCCACCCCTAATTGGCTCATTTTCCTCAGCTTCCACTCTTTGTTCCTTGCTACCTCTAGTGCATCTTCATATGTCCTAGGCTTCTTTAGCTCCACTCTCCAACGTATATTCTCCCAAAGACCAGCCAAGAACCTGTCCTTCTTCATCATGTCAGGCGGGGGTACTTGTGGTGCTAAAGCCTTGCACATTCGCTCCCATGCCAATGAAAACTTACGTATGTACGCATCTACTGGCTCACCTTCCTTTTGCACCAAAGCCTGTACTTCTTGCCACACTTTTTCAGGATCTTCTATCTTCACAAACTCCACTTCCAACCCATGTCGTAGATTGTCCCAACTCAACCTTACAGGTGGATCAGCCACACGCAACTCCTCTTCAAACGCTTTAGACCAAACTCGTGCATCACTCTTCAAACAAATTTGGAGAAGGCGTAACATTTGCGTAGGGTCATGAATCTGGTTGCTAATGCAGGCAACCTCCATCTTTTCCAAAAATTCTTCCACATCTTCATCACTTCTTCCATGAAACTCGGGATAAGAGAAAGCCATGGCTACCCAAATTATGATGCTTTGAGAACCCCTTCGAACACACGTGCAAGAACCCAAAACTTTTCACTTCCCAATCCCTAGAAACTTCAATGGAGCTCAACTTTAGATAAGGACAAACACATGCACATCAAATGAGTTTTCATAGTTGATCATCGGAATGACAACAGGCAAAGGACATTCCAGGATCTCTCTCAATCTTCTTGGCCCAAACATAAAGACTATGCGCTGCTGGAAAAAGATCTTCCTGGACACATGAACATTAATCTGAATTCTTTGCGTTAAATGAAAAGGAGTGAACTGAGGGCCATTTTGATCATCCATTAAAGCCAACCATGAAGCTCCCAAGAAGGCACACCTGACTCAACCTCTGATTTTGCCAAAATTTCAGCAGCATAACAGCATAAATGGCTCAAAATACCAAAAAACCAGCCATCATAACTTGGGAAAATTTCGACAGAGTTTCCCCAGAAGTAGAGCAGTAGGAACCCAAAATATAGACTGTCTATGTATGCATAAACTATCAACAATAGAACCCGAGCATCAAGTAGGACTCACTAGTACATAGCCTATGGCGAGGTCACGAAAAGGGTGCTCCAGCTACCTGTATCACCGAAAGGATCTCCACATTTGAGAATCCCCCAGCTCAATAAAAACCTCACGCTATCGACCCTCACACGAAAGCTAATGCAAATCGCGTATAGTCAAGTCTCAGAAATGACTATCTTCCAGACTAAGTCTCAGAAATGGCTGGGACTGCCAAATAAAACTATATATGGCTCCACAAAGGCGTACAATGGCAGTTTCCACAAGTAACGTACAATCCAACAGACAATGCGCTCAAATAGGCGCCAAGTGATGCATTCCCACAACAACTGCAAGTGACATCACTGTACTCCAGCTACCTGTACCTGTGTGAATCACCTGTACCTGTCCCTGTCCCTGTTCTTGTAACCTGTAACCTGTAACCTGTAATCTGTAATCTGCAACCTGTAATCCAAAAGCTTGAAGCAGAAGGTACTCGAAGAAGATCCTCCGTGGGGGCGCCAAAAGAATGTGAGCGGGATGAAAACACACACAACGCCTCTATAACGACCCGACACACACTCTTGGAAAGATACACACACACACTATGGGGCACCACTCGGCTTAGACAACACACCTGGCCGAGACAGGGAACACACCTCTGGAGTGAGAGGAGAGAGACTATCCACTTGCCCACTCCACACACACACACACACACACACACACACACAAAAACTCAGCTCAAAAGAGGAGAACTTCTAATGTTTAGATACAAATGAGCTTGGGCCAACACCAATGGGGCAAACAGCTCACACAATATGGGTAAAATAAGCCAGATACAATCACAAACTGGAGCAAAAACTTCGCTCATAGGAGAAACTTACACAGAAAAACAGCAGGAAAAGAGTGAGGAATTTGGAAAAATGGACAGCGCCATCGCGTCCGGAACGGCCCAAAACCCCAGTCTACAATGTCAAAGTGCTCAAATCTGACCTCGAATGAGCAGTTTACGGCCAAAACAGGCTCCAAAATGAGCAAAAACACACCTGCGGCTGTTCCTCCTCTCTTCTCCACGTTTTTTCTGGTCTTCTCTCAGTTTTTTCAGTTCCCACACTTAGCTTTATTAGTTGGGCACCCTTGGCCTTTTAGATGACCTCAAACGGACCCCGAACAGGCCAAAAACTGACCTCGCAGTGCATAGTTGTCACTTTTTTGCATCATTCGCACACCTGGCACTCAGCTTTTTTCCAATAATGCATCTCGCCACCACGTGAAGTGGCCCCAAAAAAAGGTCCTCATGATGACCTTTCTGCATAATTCTCACAAGCAAACACCCACGTTGTGTCCGTCCTCATCTGCGTGCAAATATTGACCTCGTTCGCCCTCCTGACGCCACTAGATGCCATCTGACGCACCTGCTGACCTCACGTCGTCGGCCCGCGGATAGCTTCCTCGAGAAGTTTTCCGCGCTACCAACTTCACTTTATTGTAGAAAAAACACACTCGTACTGATAATAGTGAAAATCGTTGCACTATGTGCATGCTGTCCTACCTGTACACATGTGGGCCCCACGTAACCACCTGGCTCTGGAAAATGGGCAATCCTTTATTTGATGCACCATGCATGTGTATGTACATATGCGCAATCCCTTGCTCCAAAAAACTCCTGACAACGTCATACAAAGGTGCCATACAAAAGTATGGTGGAGAGCTGGCACTGTGGTCTCTCCAAAAACTTATAAGAAACGAAAGTCGTGCCCTGCTTGGTAGCATTGTTGTGCCAAGCAAACACATGCGCATGGAAAATCGGATGCAGATAACGAACCTTGCAATGTTGTCGAGCTGGAGTCGCGCTTGTGCAATTGGAATGTGTAGTGTTGTGAGTATATGTCCTCCCTACCATACACAAAACATTTAGATGTAGATTTATGCTCTATATCCTATGGTCAATATTACCTTCTCTCTCTCTCTCTCTCTCTCTCTCTCTCTCTCTCTCTCTCTCTCTCTCTCTCTCTCTCTCTCTCTCTCTCTCTCTCTCTCTCTCTCTCTCTCAAAGTGGTAAGCTGCTTCGGTCAGCAATTATGTCTTCTTGGCTCCTTGCTGACTAACCTGCATTATGTATCAATACCAAATTAAAATCTATATTTTCAAACCATCCAAACTTTACTTCAATCAAAATTTTAAGGCTTTGTGAGCTGATCCGATAGCTGCTACGTACATGGACCTTTGCTCATAGGATCCGCCACTAAATCGTGGTTATTGGCACGAAGGGAGCTCCAAAGAAGTAACTACTATGGTTCAAATCCACACTACCAGCATTCCCTACTTTGTATGCATCTACTGAAGAGCAATGCTACAATATATTGTTGTTGCTAATCTCAACTGCGACCGCATTGGTTGCGGCCTGCAGGCGGTTTAGAAAGAGAATCTCTTTAGAAGAAACAATATTGGCCATATTTTCTGTAAAATTTTTTCTATCCATCCAAATGTTGAATGGCTAGTAGTGAACTAGTGTTGGAGGCTAATAGGTGCTGACATATTGGTATGCTTGTCTCCAAAAATGCCATTACTCCGCAATCCTTGTTATTCAACTTCTCCAGCATCAAAGCTCTTTGAGTGGAAAAAAGAATTAGCTTTTGCTTCTTCTCTTTGACTATTATCTCGATCCTGCTCGGCAATGTATGCATGATTGACTACTTGATTTTTGCTGCAATGTTGTTGCATCTCCTTGGAGCTAGACATTAACTAGCTCCCATGGACACCATATTTTGCATTAAATTGGTCGTGAGAGATGTTTCTGTTTGTCTCTCAATTGTTTTGAAATGCTTGCCTCATCAAATTTTTAGATAGGCTATCAATAGAGTTGGACGAGGAGTGATACTGAAGTCACTAGCTCATCAGACCATGACTTGCACTAGTGGCAATATTACCAAATGCCTTTCCCTCGACATTGAGCTGTCTACCACTAATCCCTTCACACTCTCTGCTAAAAGCGTAAGAAGCTAGCACTGAAGCCGCTGGCTTAATTACTTGAGGATAACCAGCATAATCTTCAGTGAGATCGATCCTACTAATATTTTTTGCCCTCATGTCCACTTCGATGTTTATTCTTTCCATTTCTTTGGCCTCTTTTGTCTGCATCGCCAACACCCTGATATTATCAGCATAAAAAATGTGTTGAACGGGCCTGCGAAGGCAATGAGTTTTGGTGGTTCAACTCTAGATTAGGCCAACTGATCATCGATTGAAATCTGATTATCTTCTGTTTCAGTAGCACTAGAACAGACCTCTCCCATTGATTGATCGCACAAAATATCTTATCTTTTAGAATGCTCATCACGTCAACAAGCATCCAAAGTACCCTCGAGCTTGATGATCTACAAAATATAACCAGGGTTTGAAAGGTCTCTGGTACTCCTCGTGCATTTTTTTGTATTGTCCTCCGAGTCAGTCTTACGAGCATCCTGTGTACATAACAGGCTTGCACGGAGACAATGCTGTATGTGACAATTCTAACGGCCCATCTCGGCATCACAAGAGAGAGAGAGAGAGAGAGAGAGAGAGAGAGAGAGAGAGAGAGAGAGAGAGAGAGAGAGAGAGAGAGAGAGAGAGAGAGACTTGTGCACAAAGAGAGCCCTACTATCTGGTTGTAGATAGAGCACTGCCAAGGAGTTATGGAATCATATCGCATTGGTGCTTTTCAAGACTGGAACACATAGGATTGCATTGCCGAGTTGCAACAAATCGTAAGCAAAGAAGATATATAATTTACTCAGACTTATGTCCAAAGCTTTTGAGTAAAGAAAGAAAAGAAGTGCAATATGAACCGTCGGATTTATTTCTTAATGGAGGATGGGGATTGAGCCAAGTGGCTCAACCCCTTGGCCTCGTTCAGGAAAAGCTCCTTAGGCTCACCAAGTCAAAATTCATCCTTGCCGATGTCAAACACATAGTCAATGTGTAAGCATAACGGTCCTCTGATTGTAATCATAGAAACAACCAGTCTTTTAAAGTGTTTTCGAAGAAGTCTTGTTGCTGCTTTTCAGTCTACGGCTCCAACTTGGAGCAAGAAGACAAGTTCCTTCATCGTTCTGGCACATTAGGAAGAATATGAACCCCAAAAGGGCCCTTTAGCTTAAGGGGTGATTAAGCATTGACCATTAGGAAGAGGGTGGTGGACACAACTATACCCTCTAAAAGGTAGCGTAGTAGGGGGCTTGGGGGCCTATTTCTTTCCCTCATTATACCTTTGTCCCCTAGAAAGAGAGAGAAAAGGCAAAAAAGGGAGGGTGGCTTTCCCTATTTTCATGGGCCTCCATAAAGAAACCCTAAATTTTTATTTATTTTTTAATTAATCTTCAAATCTCACTTTTCACTCCCCTAAGTCTCTCCTAGCCAAATACATGGTCAAAAAACTATTTTCTTTGACTAAAATCTGCATTTCTCAATAGTACACTCTATTCTACCTCTTCTCTCTTCCCTCTCCCCTTCTCCTCCTCCCTCCAAGATTTCCATAGATGCAACACATATGGAAGCTTTCGATAGCTACATCACCTGTCTCTCCCTTTCATCCACACCATCCCTTTGAACTACTTCTTTGCTCTGTTCTCCCCATTGAACCACTTCTCCCCCTCCTTCCAAGCTTTCCATAGCTGCAACACAAATGGAAGCTTTTCATAGTTGCACCACTTGTCTCCCCCTTTCATCCATGCCATATAGTTGAACTACAACTTCTCCTCTTGTTTTCCATTCAACCACTTCTCCTCCTCACTTCATTCATGAAGAAACATGCCTCTCTCTCTAACACCACAACTTTTCTTCTTCTAGTGCTACCATGTCAACCCCCTCCACTTCAAGGAATCCAAAGGCTGAAATCGAGGTGGTTTGCTTGCATAAAACTATGGATTTTGATGGGGAATGCATTTCACAAGTGTTTTCTAAAGGATCATGGGTCTTCATGCAACCTGCAGCTATCGGGATGCATCGAGTTCAAAACTGTGGAAACCTCTACGAACATTGGAAGGGGAGACTTCTTGGTTTCAAGAACCATAGAGTCAATGGCACAATATCAATTGTTCAACACGTATACTCTTTGCGTTCCATGCGCTTGAGAAATGGAAGCTCAATTGTTCAACACGTATACTCTTTGCATTCCATGCGCTTGAGAAATGGAAGCTCAAGAGGTTTTTCAATAAATTGTAAGTCATAAAATATTACTAGTTGCGGATTCTAAAGGCTTGTTAGTTGTTTTTGACTTGGGTGTTGTCATAGATATATTCCCATCCGACTTTGTAGAGGAACAACCAATCAAGATTCTCACAGGAACCTTTAATGCTCTTCATGCTGACATTGATGTTATGGTGCTTCGCAACTCGCCACCTTCGATGCTACTACAATGCAAAATCTTTTTCTACTCACACACGTATGTAGTGCCGGCCTCAGACAAACCTTCATGATTGTGCTTGGAATGGCCACAACGCGATGCTTGGTCACTCTTATTTGTAAAGGAGAAGATGCTTTTCAATATTTTCTCTTCATTAAAATTTGGGAAGGCTTCTAGATCAGTAGGGCTCAGTTGGTGATGCCCCGTTCATGTTTTTGTACACTTGTTCAAGACATTGCCATTCAGTGTCACACATACTATGTTTTGTTGCAATAATGTTATGTATGAAACACTAAAACTCGTATTGGGAGATAATTGGGGAATGGTTGAAGGAGTGCACCAAGGACATAAATAAAAGTGTAAGGTGGGGGCTTCAAGTATCGGGATACGATATCTGAAAGTACACACTACTTTGTACCTACACTTCCACTATGAGCGTTGGATGTGTAAGAGTGGAAGTGGATACAAGTACAATCTAGTGTTGCTGATTTTGTGACATCTGACATGTCCATTACTTTGTCAAATGATGTTTCTGAGATTGTGCAATTCAGTGAACACTAGACTCTCACCAACATACAGGAACACCCAATTATCTTGGGCTACGAAGATATCAAATATTCTTACTTTCATCTCAATTGAGAAAAGGTCAGGTCAATTTTTATGTTGTCTACATGTTCCAAATGTTAGTCTTATTAAAATCTTTTTTGTTGTTTTAGATTGGTAGGCGGATGGAAGCAGCCATGAGAGCGCAAGAGGAGTGGAGGGTTGACAACGCACTATCTTTAAGTTGATCTGATAGATCAATGTAATCGGATTTAATTACATGTTGTAAATCATTTTCTTTGATGGAAATTCAAAACTTTTTTGTCGCTATAGTATCACCGTCATTCATTAAGTTTTTGAGATTTTGTTTTAGAGTTTGTGTGCGCACCCATGTGTGTTTGTATGTATTTCAAAGAGCTTTGGGATGCTATAATTTTTTTTAGCGGTCCAGGGGGGGTCTATATAAAAGGGAGGGGGATTCTCAATGATTGAGAGTGAGACAGAGAGAAGACACAAAGAGAGAGAGAGAGAGAGAGAGAGAGAGAGAGAGAGAGAGAGAGAGAGCGATCACCATGGTAGTACATGCTAGTGCATCCTCCTCCCACAGAGAAGAAACATTGAAAGAGCCACACACCCCCCTTTTCCAGTTCCTTCTTTTCCTAAAGGAAACCAGAAATGTTGGATGCAATGATCTTCACAGATTCTTCACCCGCATAGTGGATTTACAAAAAACCATGCAACTCCACAATGATACTTTTCATGAAATCATAGAGTATATGCATGTGCATATACTCAAGTATGCTGTGAACTTTGAAGACAACGCCATGTTGTGGTTGCCATGTGATCTACTTCACTACATCCACAAGGGTAACACTACATTTTCAAAGAGACAAGCCCGCTTTAAGGCGATTGCAAAAGAGGAAAACTACTTATGCCAAGTGACAAATGAAGTTGCAGACTCCTTCAAGAAGTGAAATAATGGGCAATCTTTCTTATCCAATATTGCCACTCTCTTCTTCCTTGTCAACGAGGAGCCCTCCTTGGAGGAGATGGAGATCCCGCATCTGGCAATGGGTGGGGTGCTGCCGGATCACAAAGATCCAAAGCTTGCCTCTATAGATGTCCAGAATGAGCAAAGACTACAAGCCACCAAATATCCCCATGACTTGGAGGGGGTAGTTGTAGGGAGAGAACAGATTGTTGGCACCTCTAAGGTGCCCGACCCCAAGAGCCATGACCTTGCTGCGATTCCCAAAGTGGAGAATATTATAGAAGCTGGAGAGTATTTATTCTTGCATGATTTGGAAAAGGCTTCTGGTATCTGGCTAGATGAATGTCTTAGCCTCATATGCACCAAGATGGAGTTCCCCTTTATCCTACAGTAGAAGCTACAGATGACAAGCTTCTTCCATTGGGGATCTTTGTTGCTGACACAATTGCACTAGTGATAGTGGTTATTTTTTCTGGAGAGTAGAGTCAAGTCACAGAAGAGGAGTTTGTTGCAACACATGCCAGGGTTGTTTCCAACCAACTCCTATCTGCCCCGACTAGACTAGTTTGCAGAGCCCCTGCAAAGTCGATGAGAGCAAATCCTCTATCAACCTTGAAGCCACACAAACTATGGGTGATGAGGATAAGAATAGAGGTAATACTAAGAATCTTGTATGTTGATAATTCTACCTTTATTCTTTAATTTTAGTTAATTCCTTTTTTGTAGGATGTGTTGGACATGGATGTGTAGACTAGCCGAAAGGGGGAAGCGCATAGTGTTTGGGCCTCAAGCAGTCCTTGCACACTATATCAGCAATGTACCAAGGTCCAATGCAGGATGTGTGCATCATACACAAGGATTTCTTTCCCAACTGCCATTTTGTTTTGTGGGTTCTTGAGGCCGTAAGTAAACTCCTATGCTTAGCCACCATCTCTCAAAGAGCCCATGTAATTATTCTGGTGAAAAAATCACTTTCAATTGCCAATTTTGGCATTGGTTTTTGTGGCAAGGTCATGGCACACATAGCACTTAGTCAAGCCCTGGGGTTGATAGTGCCCAAGGTATTGCTACCTCTGTGCTTACATCCATCCTACCCAATGATGTAGAATGTCATAGAGATATCACAAAGTGCCTCCTATCAAAAGATAGTTAAGCCGGATGTATAAGCTTTTGAAATGAAAATTACATCTCATGTCCAGGATATTTTTCAAAGTTCAATTTATTGATTTGATCATGTTCACTGACCTTGCAATTTTGTGAAAAATTTATCATTTGTGATTTGTACTAACTATTTGAATGTTAATTTTGTACATTGACAAAAAATTGTCCTAAGATTGGCATATAAATTACAATTTTGTACTAGAGGTTCCCTAAATGTGGCAATTTGGGCCCAATTGGATGTGTCCACAAGGCAATGAGAAAATGCCGTGCAAGCATTCTTTTTGGCCAATTCTCACTGCCTTGTGGACACATCCAATTTGGCCTAAATAGCCATATTCTGGCAAATGCAGGACAAAGTTTGTACATAATGGACAATTTCAAGCGAGTCAGGAAATATTTTTAGCCTTAGTTGCCATCATCTAAGATATGCACACCATCTGGAGAACCTTTTTTACAGTTGATTATCATCTCTCCTTCAACCATTTAACAAAATAAATGTATATAGACATTAAGTTTACATAGATCGATAAAAAGAGACGTGATTGTATTTATCACAAAGTGCAAATACATTGAGCTCCCAAGAAAACTTGAATCTAGTATAAGGGTTCCAAACAAAACTTTTTTCCAATACAACGGTTAGTTACAAAAAAAAAAGGTTTTGACATAAGCAAATATCACTCGTGCCTTACCCGACGTGCTAGTTGCATGTCCTTGGCCATGATTGTTACACGCTTGACATGAATAGGATATAAGAACGTGTTCTCAAAGAGATTGAACAAATAAACCTCTGCAGCCTCTATGAATTGATTTGAGGAAAACTACAAACATTCAAAGCTCTCTGTTGTAGATTTATAGCACCTCCTTACATGTACATGCAAATGGTGCTTTCCTGATAAGCAAGTCTCCTATCTTCTAGTAATGCTCAATTTTAGCAAACACTCTACAAAAGCATCATGCTCTTTGAGGTCGACGTTGTAGGGGCCTCTGAGCTCGTTGTGGCCGTGCTCTTTTTGGCTTCCTGTAGAATTTTGACTTGCGATGGTGCTAGGGAGGTGGCTCAAGGGAATTTTCATCCAGATCATAATATTCATCATCACTGCTCTTCATTGTTTGGTTGATCACAAGGCATGGCACCCATTCCCGTGGGGACTGACTTGCCGGCCACATTTTGGCGACCTGGGCCAGATGGCATCGCGCCCATCCGACCTGGCAATGTCTTTCCGCCCACCCTATGATTCACTAAGATTCCCTCCCCTTCCCATGGCAAACGAGGATGTGTCCATCTCTATGCGTTTGGGGTCAGCTTCCTCTTATAGTTGCCAATTTGCACGCATCTTATGCCTTCTGCGGGCCTCATTGGTCTTTGGATTCTTCTTTGTAGTTTTTTTCGTCCTTGCCATCTAGAAAGTGCGTTTGGGGGCTTCTTAGAGCTTGTGTTATTGGGTGAGGGAGGGAGTGTTTTGTGTTTGTGATGGGGGAGTTTTCCCTCTTTATGGTGTGGCCATATAAGGGTGGGTTTACATGGTGGGAAAGAGCCCCTAAAAGCACGAGAAAATAATCTTTTGAATTACAAAACCACATGAAAATAGTAAACTATCCAAACACATAGAGAAAAACATCTACTTGTAAAATTGTGTAAAGAATCAAACAATGAAAACACTAGATCCAAAAGAAAACAGGGTTGTGACATAAAAAAGTATGTTGTAATGCTGAGATTACAGGAATAACATGTGCATTCAAGTGCAATGGATTTTCCATTATAATGAGATTTTAAGTACATCTATTGCCTCTTGGCCTAGACTTCTCCCACCCTAGTCCTTGATGCTGGCCACACTGCATGCCGTGCTGGACCTTGTGAGGATATCCAACGCTTTGATACACAAGCATGGGCCAGTTGACGGGCTTCTTTTGCCAAGCACGATGACCTTGCATGTTAAATTGACACTTTGTGACCAAAGGTGGTACGGTAAAACCAATTGAACATTTCCTAAAGATAGCATGAGCGCACTAAACCCCCTCAATGTCTTGTATTCCTGAAGTAGACACCCCTGGCATGATAGTGTGACTTCCCCATATCTTGCGTGATTCAAATGTCCAATGAAGCATAGATGTACATAAAGTATGCACCATGGACATAGAGGATGTGTTGCTCGTAAAGTCACAAAACATCGATGATCAAAACTAAAGCATAGTATAGAACAAGGTTGAATAGCAAGCGCTCACCATATAGTGTGTAATGTTTATTTCACCCCATGCAGTGACGGCCGCCTTTGTGAAGTCCACCACCAAATTTTGGAATTCTTGTCATTGCTCACTAGTTGTGATTGCCAGCCCTAGTATCTTCATCATCTTGTTGAATACCACCCAAACATGTTGTTGGCTAAGCCAACACTTGCATCGCTATCATTTTCCGTTATATACTTGCAAAGATCCTTCCACAACTCCCATCCACCTTCCAATGTTGATGTTTTAGTAGCAAGACTACTTTCCTTGGACCGAACCCTCTTCAAAATGTGCCTTGCCTTTAGTCCACTCATGGACACTGGTTGGGCCACTTCCTGAGAAATTGCGTTGTTCTTCTATGCAGTAGTGGAGGTATTGGTCTCATAACAACCTACTGAATTTAAAATCCCTTCCACTTTGTACATAGCATCAAGCAACCTCTCCGTGCAGGCTTCATTGTAAAGGCTAATGAATATGAAGCTTTAATAAACAATCAGAGATGAGCATAAAAGCATGAAGTGTACAAAAATGCACATTTTTTAGAGGGAAGTTAATTATAGGTTCCATTCATGGTCTTGTGTGGCACGATTGGGCTCCTTCAGCATAGGACATCGTAGCACCAAATGCTCCCACACACATGTAATTTGTGAATTGTCCTCTTCCTTTTGCCGACTATTGAAAATTTGTGTGCATTCCCCTTATAGCCCTTACTGAAGAATGGAAAAGGATACAGAGCTCCAGTGCTTTGTTTTCACCCTAGAATACACTTGATTGTTTTCCAATCGCCATCTAAGTGCCATTAGACTTCAAACTCCCCTATGCCACCTACTTGGAGTTTTTCCCCGGCTAATTGTGCCTTAATGACATCTTTTATCGACAAAATGAGTTCAAAATTCCAAGCAAGCACTCCATGGGTCTCCTTGGGAACCTTGCTTGGCCTCCCTGTCGGTGAAATCAGGGCATGTGTAGTAGGGTGCATCCTTGATGTGCGCCTCATACCCACTTGTCCATCTATTGTGTGATGCTCAATCTTGAAGACCTTATGCGCTTTTTGTACAATGCATTTCTCTTTAATCACCTTAGACTTTAAACAAAGAGAGAGACCAATTTTCTTAGCTGCCTCCTTTGAAATGGAGTCCAAGATTTGACTCTTGTGGCATTTCTTAGTATTGAACCACTACTACATGCTTTTGTTAAAGTGGAAGAGGAATCACCTCCACTTCTAGGAGGAGTTTGCAATGTTGTTGCACTCTCTCGATCATTTCTATTTGTCTCCACTTGAAATCCTCCTTCAAATAAAACCTCAACTTCTTCATCAATGAGATTTGTTCCTAGATCAACCGACCAAGTTATTGGAGGAGGAGTTGGCCTTGATTGTATAATATGATCCAGCACATAGCAATGAATAACATGTCTAGGACAGAATTAAAACTTGGTGCAAGAGTCCCTTTACTACATGCCACAATATTTTGTCCACATATTTTTCCACCGTTGGGGTTGACATTGCATGTTGCATGACTACCAAGATGGGCTCTTTTGATTTCCCACATAGTGTCATTGACCTTTCGTTCTAAAACACAAAATTTCATCTTCTATTTGGAATTCTCACTCCCATCTACAACCCCTGAATCTTCCGTGAAAATGAACTTCCTTGGCCTTCCGTGTGCTGTGCGGTCTCGTGTTTTTGCATTGTACTCTGGCCTATGTGTCGATTCATCCTCAACATCAATGAAAATCAATGGCCCTCTCTTTTGCCAAATGGTTTCTTTGTCTCCTTCAAGAGGGGTGCGAGTCTTATACATTGGTGTTCCAGACGTAGCCTTGTTTACTACTCGTGTCACTTGTGCTGGACTAGAGGAAACTCTTTACTTGAGCCTCTCTAGTGAAGGACCCTTTACAATATGTTTACCTTGAGAGTAAGAAACTCCTTTGTAGTATTTCATTTTCCATATCTGCATCAACACTTTCCTCTATTACTGTCATGATGCTCCCCCAATGTGCAATATGCACCTCGTACCAACTCAACCAAGAGTCCATTGGAGGGATGTTTTTATCCATGAAATTTCCATTTCGCCACCTCGGGCAGGGTCGGGGGAAGCGAGGGTGGGGCTGGGTGGGGACATGGTAGGGGGTAGCTAGATCGGGGCGGGGTGGGGGACAGTGGGGGCGGGGGTGGGGCTGGGTGGGGACAGAGGTAGGCGATAGCTAGTCTGGGGTGGGATGGAGGGCAACGAGGTCGGGGTTGGGTGGAGACATGGGCAGGGCGGGGATGTGGGGCTCGAGCGGCGGGGTCGGGACGAGATGGGGACAAGGGCAGCCATGACACAAGGGACAAGGGGATTGGAGATAGGGAGCGGCATGGGGACACGTGGATGGGAAGCAAACCACATGGCACGTGGCCCTAGGTCCGTCATCCATGTGGCAGTCGATGTGGACTACGGGTAATCCACATTCCACGTGGAATGCCACATGGACGGTGTTCCCCCTTGGCTCCCTATCAATGACCCTTGACTCCCCGTGACCCATTTCCACGCACCCCCTTGAACTTACACCTCCTGGACTCCCTACCCGTGTTGCCCCGCTCCTCCCTGTCTTGCGCCGCTCTCTTCAACCCTTGGTCCCCCCGCGTTTCCCCTTGAATTCTGTGTCTCGGACCATGCCGCGTTGCCCTCCCCTCTTGACCCCCCTTGGCCGCCTCACCCTCGCCACCTCCTTGGCCCCCGCCCACACCGCCCTCCCCCCTTTTGCCTATAAAATCTCACTTTCTCTTCTTTATTTTTTCCACACTCCCTCTATCTCTCAAGCGTTAGTGATCTCTATCTCTTTGAAAAACAAACCCTTTTTGTTTCATTACCTCACACCTTTTCAAACCTTCTCCTCCCACTCTCCCACTCTCTCTCATTTTATTTCTTTCAAAGCTAGTTTTCCCAACCTCTTTCATTTCATTTCTCTTAAACATTCTCCCCACACCTTCAAACCTCTTCTCTTACTTTCACCTTTCATCTATTCTTTGAAATCCATAAGCACCCTCATTAACAAAAAAAATTCCAATTTTAACAAGAAAAAAGTCCAAAGACGTGGACCACCAAGAAGAAATGACAATTCAAACCACCCAAGAAGAAAATCCTCTACACACCACTCAAGAGAGTGGTTCCGTGGTTGGAGCATCCGTTTTTTACGACAATGCAAGTGGCTCTTTCAATGGGTGCAAGCACGTTGATGACCATCCTTGTGGAGAACACGGGTAATGATCCTCTTACTAATTTCTTTGGATCCGTGGTTGATAGCCACATCTCATCGGTTAATACACATGTTGTGCCATACAATCACTTGTTACCTTGCATCCCCCTTTTTCGTATTTTGGCTAAACGGGCCATTAGAACAAATGATGAATGTGTGGTAGAACTAACGAACTCTATAGAAAAAAGAGGTTACCAGCCCACAATGGCTTGCTTCATTGTGTCCGAATATTTTTTTGGACAAGATCCTATACCATTAGATAGGTGTGGCACTCAGAAAATAGAGTTAGTGATGTCGGACACATTCGATGACCATATTATAGACATCCCTGAGCTCTCTCACATGGAGGAGAAAATGTTCATTGTATGGGACGGCAACCACCGGCTCCATGTGTGGAAAGATTGGGCATTGTGGGAGAAACTAGATGAGTCCTCTACACCAAAGATCGAGTGCACGATTGTGAAGTACAACCTTGCAGAGATGACGGAATTCCTATCGGTACTCGGCATGATCAACAAGTAAGTTTCTTCACACTTCTATTGGTTCACTTGATATTATTAATTGTTAATATAATGTTTTATTAAAAATGATGAGTGCAAGTGTGCACTAATGCATGCGGGGAGGGGGGAAGAACACAAGCCGGTGTGGCTGGAGCAGTCTCACAAGACTTAAGATGAAGAGCTCCTTATTCTCATATATAATGAAGAATAAGGTTATGTACACATGTGGGTGGGCGGCCGAACACTGGACGTCCAGGCAGAAAAAAGGCGAGTGCACGTGTGCGCGGATACGTGTGGTGCGTGCGGGGAAGGGGACGGAGTAAAAGCTGGTGTGGGTGGATCAGCCTCACAAGACTTAAGATGAGGAGCTCTTTATTCTCATATGTAATCAAGAATAAGGGTATGTACACATGTGGGCGGGCGGTCAGACACTGGATGTCTGGGTGGTCAAAAGACGTAGCGCCTTACCCCAACAATCTCCCACTTAAAGGCGATGCAACGATAAGTGAGGCCTACTAGCTAAACTACTAGAATGTATAAGAAACTAGGTGAGAGACTCTCTCAACCTACGTCCACTGGCTCACTCTGTGGATCTACACGCAATCCTATCAGCTCTGGTGGTAGGAGAGTGTGCGTACCCATGCTAGAGCCTGCATGTAGATCCTACAGACCACTTTGTATGGTTTGCAAAGCTCCACAAAGCTTCATCCTAGTGTTAGCCACTGTATGGCTGACAATCCCTACTGCAAATGCTTCCATTCCAGCTGCAAGGTCGGACCTCCACAGTAACAAGTCGAACATGAGATGCCCAAACGCTGATGAAATGTGCACAAGACTGGTTGTACTCGCCACCTCTATGCTATCTACAATCACTGGATCCTCAGGACTACCAATCGCGTATGGATGTGTCAGCACCGACACTAGGGAATCTACGTCCCTCTCACCCATAGGCAAAATTGTGCATCTTGGCACCAATTCATTAGCCTCTAACATGAGCATGTCAAAAAACTCCATATCTATTAGCTCTATCTGTGTCTCTAGGGAGCAAACCTGATCTACCTCTGCCTGCACAAAGTCTGAAAACACCTCTTGTGTCTCACTAGAGCACTGCCACTCTATCTATGTCTCTACAAAGTCTACGAGCATGTTATGCATAGCTAAATGCTCTATCTTCTAAGCATGATGAAGATAAATTGCAAAAAGTACACGTCTCGTCTCTCGCTCAAAGCATGCTAGCAACAAAATCGAGAGTACGCCATCTTGAACCTCAGATACATGCATATGATATACTAAGCCGTTGCGGGCTCCTCTGGCAATCACTAGTGAACCGCAATGCATCTGGAAAGACTGCTCTCTAAGTAGTAGCTCGTAACTAAAAACTCCCAACTGTCTCACTGAGATCAAGCTCAGTCTCAACTGAGGAACATAACGCACATGATGTACACCACTAGGCAATGACAAACAAACATCTCTTGCACCCTCTATGTCAAACACCATACCATCGACCAAGTGCACACAACCAAGTCTCCCACCAAAAAATTTGCTAAACCACTCATGACATGGTGTGACGTGAAAAAATGCACTGCTATCTAGTAACCATTGTGGAGAAAGTGTGCTAACCATAGAAAAATCTGCAAGAGGTACACTAGAGGCAAGAGTGACATCACCGTCATTGTCATATACTACCACTAGAAGTGCCTCTCTAACATCTGTCAAAGCCATATCTGCATCTTGCATACATCTCCGATGTTGTCTCATACTCTAAAACAACGGCGTCTAATGTGACCGCAATGACAACAACACATGTATCCGCAAGAATGAGACCACCGTCTCTCAGTGTCACACATGTCTGCTGCCATAAGTGAACGAGACCACCATCTCTTAGTGTCACTTATGTCTGCTGCCATAAGTGAACGCCAGAATGGCAACAAAGTGGGATATCACTCAACCACTATGCTAATCAAGCATAAACCAACTAGTAGCTCAATAGTGAAAACCTGTAACCTGCATGTTGTAGTCTCACGCTTGGAATATGCGTCAATGTGAGAACATGAGGCAAAATCAAAGGAAACCTGTAACCACTATGAGCATACCATAAATGTATGGCTAAGAGCCAAATTATGGCAAGAAATCTGTGAAAACTCGGACAGAATCTCCCCTATAAAGTGAGCAAAACCTCAAGTACAATCTCAACCATAAACCATGACAAAATGGCAACAAAGTGGGAGTTAACTCAACCACTACACAATGCTCAAAAGCATGATCAATCGCATTAAAGCTGACGCTCACATATGCCCAAAAGAAACTCCACAATCTGCAAACTCTGCAAGCATAAATTGGGACAAAGTGCTCAACTGAGCATAAAGCGCATAACCATATACCCAAGTAGAGAGTAAACTAGCTCAAACGCATCCCACGAGAGAAACTGCTTGCCAAATATCTACAAAAAAATTGTGAAACCTGTGACTATCTATCTGTAGCCACACAAGCATACATCAATCCTCACTCCTACGAGAGTGGGTACAAGAACACCAAAACTATGTCCAAACTGACAAAACCTATCAAAGTGAGTGTAAGCACTCGATCACTGTCAAAGTGGGAATATATCGATCACTGTAGAAGATGGCATAACACTGCAAACTTTTATGGCGAGAAGACGGGGAAAAACAAATAGAATTTCCTTTGCAAAATGAGTCAAAACTCAACGCAAATTGCAAGACAAAAAACAGCAGATAACTGCCAAAGTGGGAGTCGACTCAACCACTGAACCATCAAAGAGCAAACTATGAATACGTGCAAACCATGGCAAGAATTTGGGAAAAATCTGGCAGAGTTTCCCCTGGAAACTGAGCAAAAACAGAAAAAATCTCACCAAATCGCATGAAAACTAGACACACAGTGTCTTAGTAAACAGATCCACAAATGCTCTACATACACTGCCAAAAGCCTAGCAAACTGGCGCACTCCTAACCGAGTGACTCTATGAACGTGTAGATGTTCAAAACAATGTATAAACCTGTAAATCTGCTACCTGCGAGGTATCTCATCTCAAGTTATATCCACATATGCATATATAGCATGAAACTGCACCAAATTCTATGAAAAATGATCTCTAGTGCTCCACGCAAGCTGCTCGCAACTTGTAAGCAAAACCGCTGAAGAACTGGCAACTACTACCTCATTGATTGGTAAACACGTCGATCGATCAAGAGCTGTGTGCTCTCAAGGGAGAAATCTGCTCTGGAGATGACCGTCAAAGTGGTAAAGCCGGGGATGGCCGTCGAAGCCGCCCTCCACTGTCGGGCGGAAGTGCCCATGCTATGGCTGCCTGTGCTCAAAGTCGAAAAAATGCTTTGAGCAAATGCTCAATGTCGGCTTTCATCATCGGGCGAAAGCGCGCTAGTCAAATAACAACAAATCGGTGTCAAAACCGATGCGCCAAGCCGAGCCGTCAATGCTTGAGACCATAGACGATACTAGAATATCAAACTCAGGCTGATGCCGGATAATATAGGGCTTACTTGGCCGCACGTAGCCACTGTGTTCTCACATAGCTCGTTTTATGTCAATCTCCTCTCACTCTCCAAGCAGTTGTACACCAAACTGCCTTGAAAAACATAGTCTCTATGTTTTAGATTTTTGACCCACTTGCACTCTGAATCAGAAAACAATTTCTTCTTTAAAGTTGTAGATCTTGATGAGATCTACATTTTGAACAAATTTTTTTTGCAATCGGAGCTTCCTAGCTCATGTTATGGTCAAAATATTGAACAGATGTCAAGCTGCCAAACCTAAGAGACTTGCTTCTTAGTGTCCCTAGCTCACATAAAACTTGATCTCTCTCTCCCCTTTTGCCTGGTGGAGTGTAAGCTCTTGTTACCTTGATCTCTGAGATCTACTCGTCAAATCCATGTTGAATCCGTGACTGAATCAACCCGTTCCAGTGCTGTGAAGCGCTGAGCTCCGATCGAGATCCGTCGCTGCCAAGAGATCACCGCCGCCGCCTAGCTGTAGCTCTGATACCAACTGATGAGTGTACCTGTGTACGGATGCATGTGGTGCATGCGAGGAAGGGGGAAGAGCACAAGCTAGTGTGGATGGAGCAGCCTCACAAGACTCAAGATGAGGAGCTCCTTATTCTCATATATAATGAAGAATAAGGGTATGTACACATGTGGGTGGGCGGCCGGACACTGGACGTCCGGGTGGGCAAAAGGTGTAGCACCTTTATCCCTACAAAAAAAGAGGGTGACAAGAGTCCATGTGCCTCACACCATTACACACGATATATTTATGATGCAAAAATTAGCGCTTGCAGACCCACAGGTCTTATTGGACAAATTCAATGAAGAAGATAGGGAAAAAGCTTAAAAGGCGCTTTGTGGGACGGTAATGAACCGTTCTAAATGGCTTAAACTACATATTTCTTTGCTAGTGTAACTATTATGGAAGGTAATTCTACATTTACAATACATATGCAGTAGGTAAGTACATGGGGTATTTCTTGGAAATCATTTTGATTTGGCAATTTGTATTGTAGGAAGAGTTTGATGCAATGTATCGGTTCAAAACACAAAATTTATCAGTCAAGGGGAGTAGAGAGTGCCGCATGCACAAAGATGATAACAAGGCAAGCTATGATTTGACTCTGAAAGAGAATGAGAACTTTTTTGTGCAAAAGGGACTAGAGATAGCAGTCATAGTCAATCCCAAGAATGGAATAGATTTTAAATGTATCTTGTTTGTGGTTTGGGGAGAGAAGGGTTGCAAAATGACCCCCTTTAGAGTCTCCAAGGTTGCACGGGCACGGAGTAAGTATTATCTTCTTTTGAAAGAATTGTTTGTTCTCCTTAATTTATTGAGAATGTTATCCAATGGTAAATTGTAAAAAATATTGCTTGATTGATATATTCTCCATGGACGATGTCTCGTTAGTGGAGGCATTATTCCAACGCAAGGGAAGCCCTTCTCACAATGGTTGAGAATGCATGTGTATTGGTGGCAGCTTGAAAGGTGAGAGTACTAACATCAGAGTTTGAGGCCTTATCTAATATTTCCACATTACTAATACTTAAAGTGCAGGGGTGTATTGAGTGTGGCCGATAAGATGGAGGCCAAGAACTCTCTGGAATAAGAGTTGGTCTCTTTAGATAGCTATTGCAGTGTTAGAGTTCAGAGCTACTGATTATCTGGGCGGTTCAGTTATAGTGAGGATTGGAATTAAGTATTGAATTGAAACAAAGAACTGAACTGGAATAATGTACTGCAATGGAAGACACAAATTGGAAGACTGGGAATGGTATTATGGATTTAGATTATTAGTACAAAGATATTCAGTACAGTGTACAATAGGCTTAAGCTCAGATGAAGTATGAGGATTGATTACAGGAGTAAGTGATTACAGAGTTGAAAGCCAAAATATTATGAAGATAAAAGTCTAGGAGCAAGAGCCCTTAAGCCAAAAGTCCCAAAAAAGCCCTAGATACATTATAGCGGCTCCTATTAATAGGCTTACAAAGTTACTAAATAACTATTGTAATTACTGTAATTACTGCTAGTGTAGCTGTTCCCGCTCGTCGGCCTTCTCAGGAGCAGTTTCTGCCTGTTGTGACTTTCCTCGCCTTGTACATCCTTCCCCTTTCTTGAATTTTGGTATAAACAAAAATTGCCTTCTGATTGGAAAAAAATCCACTACCTGATTTGGATTTGTTGTTGAGATAACTAGTCTAGTTTTTTGAGTTGTCCGATGTTCCTCATGATAGTACTCTTTTGGTATTGCCAGATTTATGTCGTACTTCATGCTTGTTGAGTGCTTAACATTCATATAGTTCTAATTCCAAGGGTACCCATCCAAGGAGCTTCTAGAGCCTACTAGATAGCTAGGAAAATCCACCATCTAATTCTAAGATGGAACTACCCAATATCCTTCCATTGAACCCGCTTCCTCTTGCCCTTCTTCTTCTTTGGTGCCTCAGAGGTCCTAGTGCCAGCATTGTCCTTTTGAATAAGTGTGTAAATGGCTCCTGCTCAAGATGATCCCGCCTTTGTGTGGTTATCTAAAATTCATAAGGTGTCAGGGCATTGTAAGTAGTGTTGTTGGGATCATACAAACTGTGTTTGCACTTAGTCATATGGGTTCTGGTCAGTTTATGACAATGTGAGACTGTGTGAATCCATCCCTGCGGGAGTGGCTCATTTGTCTTTAGTCTCGCTTCAAAGAGAATATCCGTCATTTCTCTGTATTAAGGTCCCAGTCTTGGTTTGACAGTGATATCCTTTTCAGGAATCTTGGAGGACTCCACAATTAGTTGAAGTAACTAATTTGTGATGTTTGTTAATGCACAGAGCTGGACCTTCCATTGACCCATACTGAGGTTGAACCTTTGCATTTCTGACTGTAGATCCATAATAGTGTCCATTTTGAAGGCATCATTGACAAGTGATTGCCATGCTTTTCATATCATAGTGGCTCGCTCATACCAGTCACGAAGTTCATCAGTGATGCTGAGATAAGTCAGTCGATCTACTGGTTCCAGATGTTGAGGATACAAGGCTGGAAAGAATCTTGGTAGTTCCGTCTCCTTGGTAGGTAAAGCATACAAGAGTACTGGAGAATCAGATACAAGCTCCAAAAAATTGAGAACAGTCTTGTTCTTGTTCTATTGCTGCATCATCTTTCTAGTGATTTGGACCAACTGAAAGAGTTTTCGGAGAGCAGTTTCCTATTATCCTACTGATATTTGGGTTTGGGGTCCTTTATTGTTGGAAGGCTGATCTTTAATGATGGCATGTACCCTCTGATCCAAGACACCTCTGGCAATCTGCATATCAAGCAAGAGTTCTTTTAATTAAATCCTGGCCTCCTTCATACATATGTATGTAGGTCTGTTTCCTAGCAGCTAATATAGTTCAATAGCTATGGAGTGGCGATCTGTAGTAGACTATCTCTACCAATGAGAATCAATTCACATATCATGAGAAGTCAATGTCTAGTCAGGTACCCTTTCCAATAGTTGAATACTGCTGGGATGAACACGTAGTTGGCACAACACTTGATCATGAAAAGCAGCCGACTTCCAATAATATGGCTTGACACCCATTATTCATAATCTGGCTTTACATTTTCTACCAAAAAAAAAAGAAATAAATAGTATCGCTGCAATAGAATTTTTAAATGATGCCTCGCAAGGGCCTACCGATCGGTTTGTCCCATTTTCCTTTGTGCTCCATCTTTCCATTTACCACAATCAATCAATTCCAAGGTGAAATACTTTCATTGCACTTTCATACTATTGTCCTAGCAAGGTCTACGATGTTGTTGTGATTACGCTTCACAAATAAGGAGTAAAAATAATCTCTCTCTCTCTCTCTCTCTCTCTCTCTCTCTCTCTCTCTCTCTCTCTCTCCCCCCCCCCCCCCCCCCTCTTATTTTTTCATTTGTGGCTAGTACTTCAACACATCAAATCGAAAACCTCTTGATCCATAGCTAGTTGCAAAGGTTATAAGTTGTAGATAGACAGTTCGACATGCAATTACTTAAAATATTAGGGAAAGTCTAGCAAACATGGGTAAACCTAAAACACCATGTGCTAAATTGTATTCATATAATTTATTGATAGAATTATCTTTTCTCAAACTGATTTCCCCTTACCATTACATACACTTAAGATAGAGCCCTTAAAACTATCTTTGAATAAACTTAGGAGAGTGCACATGGCACTCTTATATGAAAACTCGACAATGTGTGTGGCAATGCCAATGTACTCGATGTCACAATCTTTGATAAAGGTAACTACCATTGGTCTGCTTTGTATCTCCCTTTTAATTTGTCAATTGACCGCTTGTAGCTTGCCTACTTGCCAATGCTTGACATGAATTTTTTTCTAAAAACTTGGGAAACCAACATGTGGAAGGTAAAGTGACCATATTCAAGTGCTTTTGCAATAAATTTCTCTAGTTGTAAACAAAATAATTTGCAAGAAAGGACATTTGCGAGAGCTGAAATACTTCTAAAGGAATCCCTTTACCCAATATAGCAAGCAAGGTGACATATTAGTTGCAAGGAGAGTTATAAATAACGGCGTTTGTAGTACGATCCATGTATTATTCGCGGACAACCACTTGACACATTTTATTGCAACTTACATTGCAATTGGATTTGGACATGTACAAATTCTAAAGAACTTTGATTGGTTGGTAAGCCACAAATATGTGCTTCATTTTTGCATTTGCCACCATCAATAAAGCTCCTATCACTACATTTCATTTTATTGTCAAGCAAGTTCTATAATGTTATTGTGATTAGATTTCTCAAACAAGGAGTGAAAATAAGATTTCACTCTCTCTCTCTCTCTCTCTCTCTCTCTCCCTCTCTCTCTATACATACACACACACATATATATATATATATATATATATATATATATATATATATATATATATATATATATATATATATATATATATATATATATATTGAAAAACTCACAACAATTAGTGAAATTGAATTAAACAGAACCCAAAAATTACAAAGGTAGCCCTACTCAACATCACGAGCCAAGGAATCAACCCACCATAGAGTCACATCAAAGCCATAACCACCAAGACTAACAAAAGATACAATCCGAACAGGGGAGACAAGCCCCGACACAAGTAGGATCCAACTACAAACCAAAATATGGCCACCTAAAAGGGGAGCATAACAATTGAGTGGATGCATGGTAGGGTGTACTGAAAAGCACTAACCTGGACGTAGGTTTCTAGCACTAAAAAACTACATTTTTTGGGAGAACATTTTCTTTTATATACATGGGTTAAAAAAATTATGAGTGTGTACCGACCAAGTAACGTGGGTAGTGAACCGCAAATTAATTGGAGCCCATAGAGCAGCAACTCATCTCTCTCTCTCTCTCTTTGTTTGTGTGTGTGTAATGTCTCTCTTGCTTCGTTTTGCTAGAGATAGGTAATCACAAGATAGTCAGGCTTGAACGTAGCTCCTTCTCCTTCAGCTTTGGTAAAGCTTCATTTCTCTAGAGATAGAAGTTGAAGAAGATGCTACCCTTCATCTGCAAGTGTGTGCATAGTTGGAGGTAGGTATTGAAGAAGCTGCTATTGTATTAGGAAGAGGATGGGGTCTAGGAGGGCCTCTTTATTTGCCATGAGATTATGGAGGTGATTAACATTTGGACCATGTTTGCAAGAATGGTGGGTGGTCAAGAGACGTGTAAGAGTGGTCAAAGGATGTTCTTTTTTCCCCAAAAAGGGGGAGGACAAATTTATGATTTTTGGCCTTCTATAACTCCTACATATGATCTCTGATTTGAGCAGAGATTACAGATCTAGAATCTACACATAGAGCTCTTTCCATAGATATGTTACATGATACATTTTTTCCTGCTAAATTCTAAATTTCATTTTGGGGGAAAATTTTGAATTCTTGTCATTGCTTTTCAGCCTGGTGCTCCAACTTGGGAGCAAGAAGACAACCTTCATCGTTCTAGCACATTAGGAAAAATATGAACCCCAAAAGGGACCTTTAGCTTAAGGGGTGATTAAGCATGGACCAATAGGAAGAAGGTGGTGGCCACAACTTTACCCTCTAAAATGAAGCGTAGTAGGGGGCTTGGGAGCCTATTTCTTCCCCTCATTATAGCTTTGTCCCCTAGAAAGGGGGGAAAAGCAAAAAAGGGAGCGTGGCTTTCCCTCCATTTTCATGGGCGTCCATAAAGTAACCCTAAAATTTCTTTTTTTTAAAAATCTGTAAATCTCACTTTTCATTCCCTAAATCTCTCCTAGCCAAATACATGGTCAAAAAACTATTTTCTTTGACTAAAATTTGCATTTCTCATTAGTACTCTCTATTCTACCTCTTCTCTCTTCTCTCTCCCCTTCTCCCTCTCCCTCCAAGATTTCCATAGATGCAACACATATGGGAGATTTCCATAGTTGCATCACCTGTCTCTCACTTTCATCCACACCATCCCTTTAAACTACTTCTTCGTCTCTTTCTCCCCATTGAACCACTTCTCCCCCTCCCTCCAAGCTTTCCATAGCTACAGCACAAATGGAAGCTTTTCATAGTTGCACCACCTATCTCCCCCTTTCATCCACACCATATAGTTAAACTATATCTTCTCCCCTTGTTCCCATTTAGCCACTTGTCCTCCTCACTTCATTCATGAAGCAACAAGCCTTTCTCTCTAACACCACAACTTTTCTTCTTCTGGTGCTACCATGTCAACCCCCTCCACTTCAAGGAAGCCAAAGGATGAGATAGAGGCAGTTTGCTTGCATAACACTAGGGATTTTGATGGGGAATGCATGTTGCAAGTGTTTTTTGAAGAATCTTGGGTCTTCATGCAACCTGCAGCTATCGGGCCTCATCGAGTTCAAAACTGTGGCAACCTCGACGAATATTGGAAGGGGAGACTTCTTGGTTTCAAGAACCATAAATTCAATGGCACAGTGGACATTGTTAACCACATATACTCTTGGTGTTCCATGCACTTGAGGAACGAAAGCTCAAGAGGTTTCCCTATAAATTGTAAGTCCTAAAATATTGATGGTTGTGGATTCTAAGGGCTTGTTATTTTTTTTTGACTTGGGTGCTGTCATAGATATATTCCCATCCAATTTTGTTGAGGAACAACCAATCAAGATTCTCATAGGAACCTTCAATGCTCTTCATGCCAACATTGGTGTTATGATGCTTCCCAACTTGCCACCTTCAATGTTGTTGCATCCTAAAATCTTCTTCTACTCACACACGTATATAGTGCCGGCCTCGAAGGATGGATATGGTAAGATCATTGCTATTGACAAATGTTCACAATTGTGCTTGGAATGGCCACAAACTGATGCTTGGTCACTCTTCTCTATAAAGGAGGAGATGATTTCTGATATTTTATCTTCATTAAAATTTCAAGAGGCTTCCAGATCACTAGGTCTCAATTGGTGATGCTCCGTTCATGTTTTTGTACACTTCTTCAAGACATTGCCATTCAGTGTCACACCTACTGTGTTTTGGAGCAATAATGTTAAGTATGAAACACTAAAACTCGTATTTGAAGATAATTTGGAAATGGTTGAGGGAGTGCACCACGGAGATAAATACAAGAGTAAGGTGGGGGCTTCAGGTATTGGGATACGATATCTGAAAGTACACACTACTTTGCACGTATGCTTCCACTATGAGTGTTGGATGTGCAAGAGTGGAAAGTGGATACACCTACAATCTAGTGTTACTGATTTTGTGACATCTGACATGTCCATTACTTTGTCAAATGGTGTTTTTGAGATTGTGCAAGTCAGTGAACACTGGACTCTCACCAACATACATGAACACTTGATTATCTTGGGCTACAAAGATATCAAATATTCTTACTTTCATCTTAATTGACAAAATGTCAGTTCAATTTTTATGTTGTCTACATGTGCCAAATGTTAGTCTTATTAAAAGCTTTTTTGTTGTTTCAGATTGGTAGACGGATGGAGGCAGCTATGAAAGTGCAAGAGGAGTGGAGGGTTGGCAGCGCACCATCTTTAAGTTGATCTGATAGATCAATGAAACTGGCTCTGATGCCATGTTGTTAATTATTTTGTTTAATGGAAATTCAAAACTTTTTTGTCATTATAGTATCACAATCATTCATTAATTTTTTAAGATTTTCTTTTAGAGTTTGTGTGCGTCCCCATGTGTGTTTGTAAATATTTCAAAGAGCTTTGGGATGGGTTTTTTTTTTAGCGGTCCAGTGGTGGTGTATATAAAGGGGATGGGGCTTCTTAATCAATGCTTGAGAGTGAGATAGAGAGAAGACACAAAGCGAGAGAGAGAGAGAGAGAGAGAGAGAGAGAGAGAGAGAGAGAGAGAGAGAGAGAGAGAGAGAGAGAGAGAGAGAGAGAGTGATCATCATGCTAGCACATGCTAGCGTATCCTCCTCCAATGGAGAAGCAACATTGAAAGAGCCATAGACCCCCCTTTTGCATTTCCTTCTTTTCCTAGAGCAAGCCAAATATGTTGGATGCAATGATTTTCATGGATTCTTCACGTGCATAGTGGATTTACAAAAAACCATGAAACTCGACAATGACACTTTCATGACATCATAGAGTATATGCATGTGCATATACTCAAGTATGTTGTGAACTTTGAAGACAATGCCATGCTGTGGTTGCCATGTGATCTACTTTGCTACATCCACAAGGTGACACTGCATTTTCAAAGAGACTAGCCCTCTTTGAGGCGATTGCAAAAGAGGCGAACTACTTATTCCAAATGACAAATGAAGGTGCAGACTCCTTCAAGAAGTGCAAAATTGGGAAATCTTTCTTATCCAACATTGACACTCTCTTCTTCCCTGTCAACGAGGAGCCCTCCTTGGAGGAGATGGAGATCCCATATCTGGCAATGGTTGGGGTGCTTCCGGATCCCAACACTACAAGAGGTTGTGTGCTCTTGTGACGCTGTTAGCGACAAAAATACACTGGGTTTTTATAACCCCCGGCGTCGCTAAAACCGTCACTACGAGCGTCGCTACGAGAGCGTCGCTATATAGCGACGCTCATAGAGACGGTTTTAGCGACGTTTACACAGAAGACTATAGCGACGCTCATAGCGACGCTACAGAGCCATAAATAGCGACGCTTATAGCGATGCCCGAGAGAATTTTTTTTTGGTGGCAGGGCATTGAATGCCCTTCCACCCATCAACCATATTGTACTTGATTCACCTTTTAAAAAAAGTGCAAGGGTAGATAATAGACCCAAAATAGTCACCCACAAGACGCATTGTTTGCAAAATTGACAATTGTACACATCATAGGCAAAATGAATTGATTGGCAAATGTAATAATGACAATTGTACAACATCATAGGCATAAAGAATTGATTGGCAAAAGGAACTGCGGTGACAAATGTAATAATATACATGGTTCAAAAAGACGTATAAAATCCGTCTCATGATACATAAGATATGAGAAACCCTAAACTAATGCTATCTAGCTACGGCTAAACTGACGTCATCTAGTCAGACGTCTCATCGCGTCCAAGCGGCGTATCTGTCGGATTCTGCACAAAAAGACAATAAGACAGCTTTCAGTAAGTATAAACATATAACGACATTTATAAAACAATACAAAAAATAAAAAAGAGTAAACCCTAATACTAACCATGCCGCCGCGAGAACTGAGAATGTCCATCAGGGCGTTTAAGCCCTTCCTGCCTGCGTACTCGCGCTCGTACGGTGTGGGATCACGTCCTGTCATCGACCACTGTCAAAACATACAAAGATTTCATGATGTTAGAATTAAAAAACTCATAAACCCTAAACTATCAAACATAAAGAGCAATGTGAAAACACTTACAAAATCGGCCTCAAATGATGCCCATCCACCGCTCCCCAAGTGGTGCGAGCTCCCTGCCTCTACTCGCGCTCTGGCTGCATCCTTTTGTTGCTTCCACTTGTCAGGATTCTCGCGCGCTGCTTTCTTCGCATTCTTCCAATCTTCTTTGGCCAGCCAATCTGGCCTGTTCCACCCATTCTTGATTGCTTTTTGCACTTCGAAAGGCTTGTGTTTGCAGTATTCGCGCATTCGAATCTTCATCAGGTCTTCATTGAAGCGCTGATCCCGTGTTGGAACGGGAAACTCCTCATGAAGTATGCTGATGACTCTATTTTTTAAATCACTTGGTACTTCACTCCATTTGTTTAGTATGTAGTGTCTAAACAACTGAGAGCAAAGACCACGCATGCACGAGATCACCTTCTTGCCGTCATCATCCATGATGATGCCGCCGCTGAAGTCGATGGAGTAAGACAAGCCCTCTGGCCAGTGACGCGTGAACCTGGGTGTCCCGGCAGGGGTCTCTAGTGGCGTGTCGATGGGGGTACGGACGTCAGGTGTCTCCACCGGCGTCTGGGCCCCGAAGTGAGGAGTGTCGAGTGGGGTGGCTCCTGGCGGAGTAGGTAGAGGTGTGTACCTTCTAGGAACAGTCAGCCGTGCAAAACCTGGCGTAGATGGCGATGCTGTGGCTGGTGTGGGGGCGGGCAAAGAAGGGGAGGGTAAAGAGCCTCGTCGAACACGAGGCGGTGTGGAGGCATCGGTGGCGGAATCCCCACAACAACCGCCACCGCCACCGCTAGAGCGCCGGTGTCTAGACGAGTGGGAAGCTCGTCTCGTCGACGCCGAAGCTTCGGAGCACGCCGAATGCTCTGAAAGAGAGGGAGATGCGGATGGAGTAGGAACGCGCGATGATGCGCCAGAGCGATGACGGTCCACGTACCACTGTCTCTGCTACGGTGACAAAGAAGAAAGAAACTCCTCATCATCCATACCTGCATTAAACACACGAATATTTAAACTTAATATTGAATGAATAGAGTAGACAATGACGCAAAGACCATTAAATACAATGACGTAATGACGCATATAAATACAATGACGCAATGAATTGAGTAATAGAAGAGGCAAGTCGAAAACTCAGAATTTTCAATCAAAAGATGTGAGCGCGAGTAGAAAAGAGCGTTATACACCATGGAAGGTACTTAGAGAGCCAGAGCTTTTACAACACGGAGCAAAATTGTTCAAATACAATATTTGTGGCTTTAAGAGATCTCTCTCTCATCCTCGCATAACTCAGCATAACTTCCTATATCTATATAGAGCTCTCCGTTTAAACACATATCCTCTGTTTCATTTTGTAGATCCTCTGCATGCACCCCATATAGAGTAGTAGCATCTTGATGCTCGTCTGGCACCACCGCAGCGGCTTCTGATTGAGCATCTTCTCTGATCTCCTCCATTGATGTCGTTGTGATTGGCACATGGTAGCCTTCATACGTCCTTGCACTACGAGGGGCTACCTCTATGACGTAGCACCAGTTTGATGTAGACTTTGTAGGATGAAATATTACCTGCCAGAGCCACATAACTTACATGAGAGATTTCAAGCACATAACTTGTAAAAGGGGGGTGTTAACTATTTACATACTTACTTGTTCACAATGCTCGGGTAGTACGAAAGTGTCTCTTAGGTCAATCCATTTCTTAGTAGAATCCACCTCAAGAAAACCAGACTCTCCTCTACGCACAGTAGCGTTGCGACCCTCCATGATTATCTTGAACCATTGCACGTCGAACAAGTCGACAAAAAATCCTCTGTAATCGATCCTCAAAATCTCTTGCAGCGTGGCGAAGTAAGTGAGTTCCGCCACCACAAGATCTGCATCAGAGGAACGTCGTCGACTAGACTGTTCAAATTTTGCCATGATTCCACAATCTTGAGTAAAATGCTTTTTGTCGATTCGTTCCACCCTAAAATGTCGACCTTTACACCATGCTGCTGTGTATGACTTATACTACAACGAACAAAGATTATGAGTGGCCGTTCAAACGTTTATAAATAAAGTCACTTGCTAGTCGTACATTGCAAACTTACCTTGGTCGCGCAACCCCGAGAGTACTCCCACTCTTCTTCAGTCACTTCGTCACCGCATTGTTGTGCGCTTTTCAATTGGTTGTGCAACCATCTTAAGCTCATGAAGGTTCGTAGGCTCTCCAGAACCGCTGGATAGTGCATCGGTGGTCGTCTTCCCCGTCTCCACTCGATTCGTGCCCTTTGTCGCTCTTGCTTTGCATCCTCATATTGTGAAATCCACTTTTGCATCACTGGATTGTGAAGCATGCAAAATCGGTTGATTTTAGCCTCTAGATCTTCCGTCATCTTCTTCTCAACACCGAGATTGCACATGACAATCCCAGATATGCGCTCATCATCTATGGTTCGCCATAGCGTGTCCCGGGATTTTTCAAATCCATCTAGCCACTCTCCAATGTACACTAGGGACTCTGATACCAACCAACCTTCTGCCATACTACCCTCCGGACGTGCCTTTTGACGCACATATCCCTTAAGCGTTTTCATGAAACGCTCTAAGAAGAACATCCATCTGGAATGAATTGTGCCAGCTATTTCCACCTCATCAACTATGTGAACAAGAAGATGCACCTGAATGGTTAGCATTGTAGTAGGAAAATGTTTCTCAAACATGCACACAAGCTCCGCAGCATTTAGTTTGGCGAATGGTATGGAGTCTACGTTGATCTCCTTTTGTGAGATCCATTGCACCAACTTTGCAAGTTTGTAGATTGTGTTACGGATGTCGAGAGACAAACATCCCTCAATGGCAACCGGTGAAATAAACTGTAAAGTATGTGCAGCAATGATATTAAAGTCCACATTTTATGCAATGATATTAAAGTCCACTATGAACGTACCTGACACATTTTATGCCAATCGTGTGACTTCAAACCGGTAAGCTTTCCTTCTTTAGTAAAACACGTTTGGAGCGAGTGCATTACGCCAGTGGGGGTCCGCAAAGATCGAATGGTCTCTTTTACTTTGCGTTCTTGGGCTCCTGTGAAAATCCATGGTGCTTTAGGGAGTTTTATCGATCCATCAAACGCTGTTTGCGGCCAATATTGCTCCATACGATCCACATTCCTAAGGTCAACTCTGGCTCCCAAAGTATCTTTCTTGCCGATCAGATGGTCCCATAGTAGATTACCCACATTCTTGAATATGTGCATTGGATCGAGCAAGTGATTGATCATGAGTCGGGGCTAGTATGGTAACTCGTACCATAGAGATAGTCTCTTCATCCGTGGAGGCAATCCATCATCGCACATCTCCTTCTGCTCTAACCATGCTTGTGCAGACATCCTTGGTGGCTCTCTTCCCAAAAAGCCGTCGCGTAACACATGATTCTCTGGAAGATACGCTTGATGACCTTCGTAGATTTGCTTCTTCAGTGAGGGTGCCCTACGTGCATTCAGTCTAGGTCCACATGTGACACATGCTCTGTATCCGCTTGTTTGATGCCCTACATGTATACACATGATAATAGATCAACTATGGGAAAAAACAAGATTTACAGTGTCTGAGTGAGGAGTGTCAATAGATCACGTGAGCATTCTGTTAGCCGGGGATAGTCATGCATGGCCCACATTAGAATGCCTCTGATCAAAACATTTCGTCGTCCTGTGTGTCAGCTCATATCCACCACCTCTATGCCAATCCACAATTGTTGTAGCTCTTCCAATAGTGGACGAAGATACACATCCATATTCCCCACTTTATATCGCCCTGGCACAATCAAGCTTAGCCATAGGTGCCCCTTCTTCGTAGTCAACCACGGGGGAATGTTGTAGTTGACGATGAAAACGGGCCATACACTGTAAGATGTTGATCTTTGACCAAATGGATTTACGCCATCCATAGCCAGGCCTAAGCGCAAATTTCGAGCTTCCCTGGCAAAATCCGACCATGTTCCATCTATATGTTTCCACGCTACGCAATCTGCAGGAATTCGTAGCACACCATCCGAAGATTTATTCTCCTCATACCATGATGCTAGGGCGGCCATGGACTTACATTCGAAGAAATGCTTGATGCGAGGAAGCAGAGGGAAATGTCGCAAAACCTTTTGTGGAATTTTTGTCCTGTGGAGATCTACTCGATATCTTTCGGAATCACATTTCGGACACTTCTCCATGTCTATGTATTCCCCTCTGAAAAGAATGCCGTCATTAGGACAAGCGTGGATAGAATTGTAATCCATCCCCAAGTTTCGCAAAATCTTTCTTGCTTCATCTCGGGAATCTGGCATCACATTGTCAGCTGGTAGTATGTGCTCTTTCAGCAATCTACACAACATAAAAATATGATACAGTCGTGTAAAAATCTATCAGATCATTATACATTTAGAGTTTTATTAAAGTAAACTAATTGTAATAGATCACCTGAAAAGCGTTGTGACGCTAGTGTCACTCCATCCAAACTTTGCCTGCATGTTGAGAAGAACCAGGAGTGCTTTCAATCTAGACATACGTGCTCCATTATACAATGGCGTATCGGCTTCACTTTTCATATCATCATAGATAAGCCTTTCTGAATCCATGATCGTCTCGATCATTTCATCAATCTCGGGCTCAAACATTGCCTCGTTGGGAATGTGCTCTGCATGATCATCCCCCGAGCTGTCAGAGGCTACATCTTGTGGCCTCACATATGCTGCTTGACCAAAGCGCCTGCGAACACGTCTATTGGGTTGCAAGATTGCTGCTTGTTGGCCAACGTCAGAGTCCGACGAGTTATAATTGGCAACAACTCGATCTATAATAGATGGATCGAACTCGCCAAATTCGCGAACGTGCTGCAAAGAAACACATCTTGTCTGTCGTACAGCATGCTTGCATTGATTACAAGGACATAAGACCCTCGTTGAGAGATAGGTGTTTCGGTTGGACGGTCCCACATCCTCGTCGCTACTCATAATGAGGATAAAAAACTTATAACCTGGACAACAAATTTAATATTCTATTGGCATTCTTTGTCTTATCTCTCTCTCTCTCTCTCTCTCTCTCTCTCTCTCTCTCTCTCTCTCTTTACCTCACATTCTCTAGTCATGTCCAATCCCCGCACACCTCGGTCTAGAGGTGCACGGAGATCAGAACCACCGGGTTATAATCTCGTCTTTATTGGTCAATACCTATATTTGTGGGTACAAGAAATCTACACACCCACGTCTACATGATACTGCATGTAGTGGACAAAACCCCTTTGCGTCTTCTCTAGCTATAGCACTTCACAGCATCTTAACATCTTTTCACAGTAGATCTTTTCACTGTTCGTCTAACTCTAAACCCTAAACCGTAAGTAATTCTTGCGTGGACTCGATCTAACATAAATAAGCGTAAATCTAAATAAACCTAAATCTAACTAAAAATAAACCTAAATCTAATTTAACGTAAGTCTACATCTAACCTAATCTTTAACGTCTTTTGGGATAGTTTCCTACGATGTTAAAACTCTCTTCTTCTTGTGTGTGTGTGTGTGTGTGTGGGTAAACCTAAATAAACCTAAGTCTAATCTAATATAACATAAATCTAAATCTAACGTATATTATGTTATATTCAAAACAAAGAACTAAACTAACAGGGATTATAAGAACCTTAAAACTGATTTAGCACATAATTTTTTACATAACTCGGCAAGAGTTGGCATTCTCATCACTAAAGATGTGAGAGTTAACTTCTGGCGGTGACGCTGCCTCATCTCCATCCACATCTGCCGACAGCAATTGGCCCTTTAGACCGTTCTTGCTCTTGTTACTAACTTTGAAGTTGCTGTTGAATGACTAGAGGCTGTCTAGATGGTCATTGTGTCGGGGATGTAGTGACTCTTGCCGCCCTGAAGATCCACCTTCTTCCCTATCTTCTGAAGACATTTCACCAGTACTTTTGGATCGACGGAGCCCACCATGAGTGAAGGCAGCAATACCCTATATTCCATTGAGGGATTTCTTCACCCGCTTCATGCAGGCATCGCAGTCTATGGAGACCTAAATCTAATCTAATATAACGTAAATCTAAATCTAGCGTAAATAAACGTAAATCTAGTTAAAAATAAACCTAAATCTAATTTAATGTAAGTCTACATATAACCTAATCTTTAACGTCTTTTAAGATAGTTTCCTACGACGTTATAACTCTCTTCTTCTTGTGTGTGTGCGCGTGTGTGGATGTGTGTGCCAATAAAAAGAGATAAATGGTATAGCCTTTCTATCACCCATGCCAAGTATGATAGATTGATTATGCCATTTCCCTCTTGAATAATAGGTCTTGAGTTCAACTCCTCGTCGGCTAGATCTTTAGGTCTTTTAATTTTAATTAGTTTCCTACGATGTTAAATTAGTTTCTCTCTCTTTCTCTCTCAATGTGTGTGCGTTTTTTTGGATCGTATGCATGTTTTCTCTCTCTTTTCCTCTCTCAATGTGTGCGTTTTTTGTTTATGCATGTTCTCTCTCTCTTTTCCTCTCTCAATGCGTGCGTTTTTTGTTTATGCATGCTCTCTCTCTCTTTTTCTCTCTCAATGTGTGTGTGAATTCTTTGTTTATGTATGTGTGTGTGCGTTTTTGTTTTTGTTTGTACTCTCTCTCTCTCTCTCTCTCTCTCTCTCTCTCTCTCTCTCTCAAAAACACTATGTGTGTGTGTGTGAGAGAGAGAGAGGGAGAGAGAAAGAGGGGAAGGGAACATGAGAATGAGGAGAGGGAAGGAGCATACCTAGCTCTCCTTCCTCTCCTCGTGTGTGTGTGTGTGTGTGTGTGTGGAGAAGAAAAAGAGAGAGAGAGAGAGAGAGAGAGAGAGAGAGAGAGAGAGAGAGAGAGTGAGGGAGGGCGTTACCTGCTCCTTGCTTGAGGGCGCCGAAAAACTCAGATCTGAGATCTGAGTTTTTGGGCACGCTCGGTTATTTTTTTAGACCAGCCGGCGTCGCTATGAGCGTCGCAAATTTACAAAGAAATTTGCGACGCTCATAGCGACGCCGGGAATTTTTTTTTTGAGCGTCGCTGTGTGAGCGTCGCTAATATGAATAGCCTCTTGTAGTGCAACCATCCCAAGCTTGCTCCTGTAGATGTCCAGAGTGAGCGAAGACTACAAGACACCAAATATCCCCTCGGCTTGGAAGGGGTAGTTGCAGTGAGAGAGCTGATTGTTGGCACCTCCGAGGTGCCCGACCCCAAGAGCCTTAACCTTGTTGCAATTCCCAAAGTGGAGATTATCCACCTCAATAGCATAATTATAGAAGATGAAGAGTATTTATTCTTGCACAATCTGGAAAAGGCTTGTGGTGTCTAGCTAGATGAGTGTCTTAGCCTCATATGCACCAAGATGGAGTTCCCCTTGATCCTACACTAGAAGCTACAAATGGCAAGCTGCTTCCATTGGGGAACTCTATTGCTGACACAATTTCACTAGTGATAGAGGATATTTGCATTGTAGAGTAGAGTCAAGTCATGGACGAGAAGTTTGTTGCAACACGTGCGAGGGTTTTGCCAAAAAACTCCTATCTGCCTTGACTAGCCTGGTTCGGAGAGCCCCCGCAAAGTTGATGAGAGAACATCCTCTATCAACCTTGAAGCCACACAAACCATGGGTGATGAGGATAAGCAACTAGAGGTAATACTAAGCATCTTGTATGTTGATAATTTTACCTTTATTCTTTGCTTTTGGATAATTCCTTTTTTGCAGGATGTTTTGGACATGGACGTGTGGACTAGCCAAAAGGGAGGGGAGGACACGGTGTTTGGGCCTCAAGCAGTCCTTGCACACTACATCGGAAAACTACCAAGGGCCAATGCAGGATGTGTGCATCATACACAAGGATTTCTTCCCCAACTGCCATTTGGTTTTGTGGGTGCTTGAGGCCACAAGTAAACTCCTATGCTTAGCCACCATCCCTCAAAGAGACCATGTAGTTATTCTCGTAAAAAATCACTTGGAATTGCCACTTTTGGCATTGGTTTTTGTGGCTAGGTAATGGCACACATAGCACTTAGTCAAGCCCTGGAGGTTGATAGTGCCCAAGCTCTAGCTGCCTCTGTGCTTACATCCATCCTACCCAATGATGTAGAACGTTGTAGAGATATCACAAAGTGCCTCCTATCAAAAGATGGTTAAGCCAGATGTACAAGCTTTCTAAATGAAAATTATATTTGTTTTCCATTATCTTTTTCAAAGTTCATCTTATTAATTTGATCATGTTCAATGACCATGCAATTTGTAGAAACTTTATCATTTGTGATTTGTATTAACTATTTGAATGTTAATATTGTACATTGACAAAAAATTGTCCTAAGATTGGCGAATAAATTACAATTTGTACTAGAGGTTCCCTAAATAGGCCAAATTGTATGTGTCCACAAGGTAGTGAGAAAATGGACTACAAGCCTGCTTTATGGCCAATTCTCACTACCTTGTGGACACCTCCACTTTGGCCTAAATAGCCATATTCTGGAAAATGTAGGACAAAGTTTGTACCTAATGGACAATTTCAAGCCAGTCAAGAAATGTTTTTAGCCTTAGTTTCCATCATCTAAGATATGCAGACCATCTGGAGAACCTTTTGTACAGTTTATTATCATCTCACCTTCAAACATTTAACAAAATAAATGTAGACAGATATAGATATTAAGTTTAGATAGAGCGACAAAAAGAGACATGATTGTATTTATTGCAAAGTGAAAATACATTGAGTTCCCAAGAAAACTTGAATCTAGTACAAGGGTTCCAAACAAAACTTATTTCCAATACAATGATTAGCTACAAAAAAAGGTTTTGACGTCAGCAAGTATCACTCATGGCTTACTCGACGTGCTAGTTGCATGTCCTTGGCCATGATTGGTACACGCTTGGCATGCGTAGCACATAAGAATGTGTCCTCAAAGAGATTGACCAAATAAGCCTCTACAGCCTCTTGAATTGATTTGAGGGAAACTATAAACATTCATAGATCTCTGTTGTATCTGTGTAGCATCTCCTTACACGTACATGCACATGGTTCTTTCCTGATAAGCAAGTCTGTTGTCTTCTGGCAATGCTCAATTTTAGCAAACACTCTACAAAAGCATCGTGCTCTTTGAGGTCGATGTTGTAGGGGTCTCTGAGCTCCTTGTGGTCGTGCTCTTTGCTGCTTCTTATAGAATTTTGACTTTCAATGGCTCTTGGGAGGTGGCTCGGGGGAATCATCATCCAGATCATAATCTTCATCATCATTGCTCATCATTGTTTGGTTGATTACACTCATGGAACTCATTCCCGTGGGCAGTGACTTGTCGGACACATTTTGGCGACGTGGGTCGGATGGCATCATGCCCATTCGGCCTGGCAATGTCTTTCCACCCACCCTATGGTTCACTAGGATGCCCTCCCCCTCCCATGGTAGATGCTCATCAGATGTTTTCGTCTTTGTGCGTTTGGGGTTAGCGCTTTTTTGGTTACCGATTTGCGCACATCTTCTACCTTTTGCATGCCTCATTGGTCTTTGGATTCTTCTTTGCAGTTTGTTTCGTCCTTGCCATCTATAAAGTGCGTTTGGGGGCTTCTTAGAGCTTGTGGTATTCAGTGACGGAGGGAGTGTTTTGTGTTTGTGATGGGGGGTTTTCCCTCTTTATATAGTGTGGCCATATAAGGGTGGGTTCACATGGTGGAAAAGAGCCGCTAAAAGCACGAGAAAATAAACTTTTTTGAATTACAAAACCACATGAAAATAGTAAACTATTATAGCACATAGAGTGAAACATCTACTTGTAATACTGTGTAAACAATCAAACAATGAAAACACTCCATCCAAAAAAGAAAGAGGGTTGTTACATTAAAAAATAGCTATAATGCTCAGATTATGGGGATAACATGTGCATCCAAGTGCAATGGATTTTCCATAATCATGAGATTCTAAATACATCTAAGCCTCTTGGTCTAGACTTCTCTTACCCTAGTCCTTGATGCTTGCCACACTGAAAGCCGTGTTGGACCTTGTGAGGATCTCCAGTACTCTGATAATCAAACATGGGCCAGTTGACGGTCTTCTTTTGCCAATCACAATGACCTTGCATGTTCAATTGACACTTTGTGTCCAAAGGTAGTACGATAAAACCAGTTGAATATTTCCTAAAGATAGAATGAGCGCACTAAACCCCCTCAATGTCTTGTATTCTTGAAGTAGACACCCCTAGCATGATAGTACAACTTCTCCATTACCTTATGTGCTCCAAATATCCAATGAACCATACATGTTCACAAAGTATGCACCGTGGGCATAGAGGATGTGCTGCCCACAAAGCCTGTAGGGAGGCGTTGTAGCAACGACCTAATCACAACCCACACAAAATTATCAATCCGTGGATTGGCAACCCGGCTAGGGCATGGAAGCACGAGCATCGGATGAATAGAAATAGAGGATTCAAGAGAATACCTCACCAATACAAGCAGAGATTAGCCATGGAAAGACTAACTCTAAACATAATCTAATCACTAATCAATCAACTTCTACACAAATCAAGTCCACTTAAGTCCCACTTGCGAGTCTTATGAAGTCACAAGAACACAGTCAACACAAGCATCCATGATCAAAGCACACACTAATTGCATTGAAGTTGGCTTTCCCAATCATCACATGCCAACCAAGGTACTTAAAACACATCACACTCAAGTGGCATTGAGCTCAAGGCTCTTAAACCTTCACACACTTAAGCACACAACTAGGGACAAACTCTAATGACATGACCAAGAGTGCACACACACTACACTAATTTAGAGAATTAGAGAAGTAATCAACTAATTGAAATACTTATGGAAGAAGAGAGTTAAGATCAAAGCAAGAAGTACATACCTCTCTCAAATCTAGACAAATGAGAGTGTAATACTACTTCATGACATAATGAAATGTAGTAAAGATAAGACTAATGAGTAAAATAAGGATTAGATTAATCAAGCTTCTCTGATTATACTGGATTAGTACTAGCCTCTGAAGCATGTGCATTAAGCTCAAGGCTAGGCCATCCATAGAGTGAACGCTTAACACTAGGTTGGTAATGGGACACTTTTATGTCCTGGGACACTTTTATGTCCTGTTAAGTGACCATTTTCCTTCAACTATGTCAAGAGTTTCAAAATGGATTTTGAGGTGCTATTTGTCTAGAAAGTTGTCTCATGAGCTGAAAAAAACTCCACATTTTTTTGGAATATCAATTTCATCTTTAACCTTGTCCTTGCACAACATTTCACAACCTAAACTGTGTGAAAAAACTGGTCCTGTTTTTGGCTTTTTTTAACTTTTTGCAACTATACCACTCTAGAATTCATGTTTGTGAGGTCTATATTGCTAGAGAACTATCTTTAGTAGTTCTCAACATGTCCTGATGCTTCTAGGGAGAAATAAATGTTAAAGTTGTAAGTTATGACCAAATTACAAAAATTGTCAAATCTTGTTTATTAGCCAATTTTAGCTCTTCTATCATTTTTTTAGCGGCTTTCATGATATCCAATGTAGTTTTGATTTTCTATGTCGCATATTGTAACATAAAGCTAATATTCCTTGAGTTTTGGGGCACCTAATACGCTATTTTGCATAGTAGACAACGATGGTTGATTTTTTCAATTATAGATGAAAATGAAACATTCTAGTATATCAAGTATAGCTTTTTCAATATTGTTAGTTTCTTGTGACAACTACATGCATTTTGTAGGTAGTAACCATATCTAGTCATAAGGATCAAATTTGGATAGATATTGAATAGTTTCTATGGGATTCTACAACTCATAATGTTGAACCCAGTTTTTTCGTGTTTGCTGTATTTAGTACTTTATCTTTGGCCCCAAGATTCCCCTTGGTAAGAGATGTATTATTCTTTTGACATGCTCCATGGCTCCTTATGAACCTAAAGGACAATAGGGAACTAAGAAAACATGCATATATTATTTGTATTGAGCGTGGCTATGGAAACTTTAATGATAGGTTTGCAAAATGGAAAAAATTCAACTTTTTTGTACCTATTTCTTTTGGCAAAACAAAAAAATAGTAAGTGAGAAGCAATCATATGTTCTGATCACCAACCCATTGAAGTTAACTAGGGAATTTATCTCAAGTCCTGCAAAAATCCCTAATCTTATTTTTATCCAACAAAACGTAAGAAATGACTGTTTTGATGAAAATGTACTGGTCCATCAACTTTGGAGGCTTGGTGTGACCAAAAGATGAGAAATTTTACAAGTTTCTTATTTTTTCCATGTGTAGTAGGACTTGAACTATAACCTCATGAAAGGATTTTACAAAATGAGTGGATCTACTATGGTTTTGGAAGTTTTTTTCAAAACCCTGAAAGGACACTTTTATGTCCTGCTAGGTTACCAACCTAGTGTTAAGAGAGAGAACTCTCAAAAGTGGATCCTCAAGAGTGGATACGCAAAATGAAGCCTCAAGGTACTCCAATCACATCACACACTAGTGGCATTGAGGTCAAGGCTCTTAAACCTTCACACACTTAAGCACACAATTAGGCACAAACTCTAATGACATGACCAAGAGTGCACACACACTACACTAATCAAGAGAATTAGAGAAGTAATCAACTAATTGAAATACTTATGGAAGAAGAGAGTTAAGATCAAAGCAAGAAGTACACACCTCTCTCAAATCTAGAATAATGAGAGTGTAATACTACTTCATGACATAATGAAATGTAGTAAAGATAAGACTAATGAGTAAAATAGGGATTAGATTAATCAAGCTTCTCTGATTAGAATGGATTAGTACTAGCCTCTTAAAAATTGGCATTAAGCTCAAGGTTAGTCCATCCACAGAGTGAACACTCAAGAGAGAGAGAGAGCTCTCAAAAGTGGATCCTCAAGAGTGGATACGCAAAATGAAGCCTCCAGGTACTCCAATCACATCACACACTAGTGGCATTGAGGTCAAGCCTCTTAAATCTTCACACACTTAAGCACACAATTAGGCACAAAATCTAATGACATGACAAAAAGTGCACACACACTACACTAATCAAGAGAATTAAAGAAGTAATCAACTAATTGAAATACTTATGGAAGAAGAGAGTTAAGATCAAAGCAAGAAGTACATACCTCTCTCAAATCTAGAATAATGAGAGTGAAATACTACTTCATGACATAATTGAAATGTAGCACAGATAAGACTAATGAGCAAAATAGGGATTAGATTAATCAAGCTTCTCTAATTAGAATGGATTAGTACTAGCCTCTTAAGAATGGGCATTAAGCTCAAGGCTAGTCCATCCATAGAGTGAACACTCAAGAGAGAGAGAGCTCTCAAAATTGGATCCTCAAGCGTGGATACTCAAGAATGAAGCCTCCTTTCATAAAGGCTTTCACCACAATCCCTTCTACTATGGGTTTAAGTTTAATCCCTCTAGCTAGCATATACAACTTTAGAAATCCCAATGAGCCCAAGACTTATACAAAGTGAGTTGGAAATATTATGCACGTCCATACAATATCACCCTCTTTATGCATATGCAGCGTAGCCTGAGTTAGCCGCTGCTACCATTCTCCCTTCCTAATTTGGCACATGTCCTCGTGTGCTGGTGAAGCAAAACACGGTGACATGGTAGAAAGCAAGTCCATGGAAGAAATGTTGAGTTGAAAAACATAAGAACAAGTAATGAGCATTAAAGGCCAACAAGGATACAAAACATGAAGTAGAATGAACAATCATGCAAAGTGCATATTTTGCTTCTAAAAGATGGGTGACTCATAGTCAAAAACTAGACAACATAAAGCAAGAAAGACACCTATACTATTGTGAAGAGTAAACCACTTGAAATTTCAATTTTATGCATGAAACACAAGCAATCAATTCAGACCCTAGGCTAATGCAAGTTCATAAACTTACTAGCCTAAAAATTAGGTGACCAGTTATATTAATATATCATTCAAGTCTATCATGTCTACGGGCTATAAAAAAGCTCCTAATCTATTAGTACAGTGTCACAGCTTTTTTGAAGCTCATGGAAGTTTTGTTTTTATCATTCAACTACCATCCCAAGGCAAGTCTAGGTACGACTCTTGGCTCCTTGAACCCTCAAGAAGGTGTTCCAAAAGCCTACTAGCCTACCAAGGTGACGGCTAACCCCTATCAGCCCAAGGCATCAGTTTAAGGGCCTTGACCAAGCGAGCCAAGGTGATTCCCTTTGCCTGCCAAGTGCTAATAAGGCGCTAGGCCTCACAAATTAGACACAACATAACATAGAAATTTTATTTTCATTTGTCTAGTGGCATTTTTGCTACTTTTTCTTGACACTTTTTTGCTTCATTGTTTTCATTTTTTAGCACTTCTTTTATTGCTTCCAACATGAGATGCTAATGGAAAAATGGACTAAAGGACTAAAGCCTAATCATAGCCCTAGGTCATGTTAAAAATGAATGGAGTATTAAGACTATCACTAAGAGTCTAGGAATAACGAGAAATGAACCTACATTAACCTAAGGTCAATGCCAATTACCTATAATTAGCACACATAAAACATAATCTTTTAATGAGTTAATATTCACAAAGCAAAGTGTTGAAACTTTAGGATACCTAGCTTTCGAACATGAAAAAACCATAGCTTAGAAACAAAAATTACTTAAGCCAAGCATAGAGAATGGAGAGATGAACAAAATAGAAAAATTATGGAAGGATTACACCTATTCATGCTCTTTGTGCATCCTTGAACAAGCATCCTTTTTGTAGAGAAGTATCTTGATCTTTGTATTACAATCCAAGTTGATTGAAGCTTTTTCTTGACACTTTTTTGCTTCATTGTTTTCATTTTTTAGCACTTCTTTTATTGCTTCCAACATGAGATGCTAATGGCAAAATGGACTGAAGGACTAAAGCCTAATCATAGCCCTAGGTCATGTTAAAAATGAATGGAGTATTAAGACTATCACTAAGAGTTTAGAACTAACAAGAAATGAATCTACATTAACCTAAGGTCAATGCCAATTACCTATGATTAGCACACATAAAACCTAATTTTTTGATGAGTTAATATTCACAAAGCAAAGTGTTGAAACTTTAGGATACCTAGCTTTCGAACATGAAAAAATCATAGCTTAGAAGCAAAAATTACTTAAGCCAAGCATAGAGAATGGAGAGATGAACAAAAGAGAAAAATTATGGAAGGATTACACCTATTCATGCTCTTTGTGCATCCTTGAACAAGCATCCTTTTTGTAGAGAAGTCTCTTGATCTTTGTATTACACTCCAAGTTGATTGAAGCTAAGTGTAAACACAAGCTCCAAAGGCCTTTTATTGAAAGCCAAAAGCACAAAAAACATTAATGAAATCCTAAAGCTAGGGTCTTGCATACTCGAATTTGCCAAAGGGAAAACACCTAAGAGAAAAAAGTGCCTTTGGTTATGCACATTATGCTCTTTAGTAGCAAATTTATGCATACATATCAACAATGAGAGAGGTAAAACGCTTCTACATAAGCAAATTTTCAATTTTTACCATCTCTCATGCATGATTCAAAGTTGATTAAGTGCTAGCTCAACGATATATGGAATTTTAAAACAAACCAAGAGCTAGAAATAATGCAACTTTGATGAAATGAAGTGAATCTTGAAAGCCGAATTTTACAATTTAAAAGCTCCAAACAAGCTCGCTAACAACTAGCTCAAATGAAGTTTTACAATTTTTTAGAGCAATCTATGACCTAGAGAGGACTGCAACTTGATGAAATGAAAATGAATGGCTCTCAATAGCCAAATTTTGTACTTGAAAGCTCTTAAAAAAGTTGGGTAAACACGTAGCTCAAATGAAAACATTTTCACTTTAGACCAAGCTATGAGCTAGCATGTATACAATTTTTAGTCAAAAGAAGTGGAATGGCTCTAACTAGCCACATTTTACAATATATTGCAATGATGATCCCTTCTTGGATCATTTGAAAACACACTCGTACCCTTCAGAATAAAACTCAATTGTAAGTGCATGAAAGCATTTGTCAATCAATACAAGCACTAAAAATGTGATGTTCAATCACAAACTCAAAATGGTATTGCTCTCCCATGGTCATAAAAAAAAAAGCTCAATTTTAGTGCTATGCAAGGTTTTTGCATTTGAATCAAGCACTAAAATGCAAAAGCAATGCAAAGTTTAAGCACAAAGTCCCAACTCAGCCTCAATGCACTATCAATGGTATTTTCAAAAGAGGGAAGCTCTCATGCATCCAAAGAAATTTTCCATGTAATGCAATGACAATGTCAATCAAACCAAGTATTAGAGGAATGCATAAACCAGAGGCAATTGTAAAGTGACATTTTTTAAAGCATGAAACTCTCATACAACCACCACAAAGAATCAATGCCCCTATCTCTGTTCTATAGTAGCAATTATAGCAAAACAAAGAGAGCATAAGTGAAAATTAGCACGCTTGGTTGTTTAACCGATTCTTGATCATCATAGGTCAACAACCTTCAACAAAGATCCAAAAATTCAACAATGATCATGAGCCCCTCAATTTAAAGTAGTGTTTGCAAAAGATTTCAATAGGAAAATGCTCGCAATTTAGTGGATTTCCAAATATGAAGCAAGAAGAGAGAGAGGGGAAGATAGAGAATTGCGTTGATTATTGAAAAACTCGTTAAAAATTTCAAATTTAGTGCAAGAATCAATCAATCAAGCACAAGCATCGATCAATCACCATTTTCTGCAATGAAAACTCTTACTATGATAACTTTTTATTTTTTTTGGTCCCCTAAGTAGTCTCATATTTTTTGGATTTGCTCGTGACCATGAGTGAGAATCTTCTTTTATAACCATTTCCTTCATAAAGAAATTGGAAAGTTTTTATTTTTTATTTTTGGTGTTTTTCCGTGATCGAGCTGTCGATGAGGCAAATCTGAAAGGATGACACACAACACAGTCACGACCGAGAGGCCCTGAGAGGGTTTGTTTAGTGTTGGTGAATGGCGCTTGTATTTGCAAGTTGGTGCGAGTAGCTCAGGTGCCAGATGAAGTGGCGATGCGTGCTTATTATACTGAGAGGCCAACAGGTGGAGCAGGGAGCTTCCGGTGAAGCAGGCCAGCGTCATCATTTGCAGTGGCCGCAAGTGTGTTGAAACGGTAGTAGAGGCAAGGATTAAGAGCCAAGAGCACAGCCCGACTACCCGAGCAAGAGGGTAAGGTGAGGTCAGGCCGCTACAACTCAACCCGAATCTTCAACTGGCCGAGAGAGAGACGATCACCAGAAGGGAAAAATGGGGTGGGGAATCTGGGGATTTTCTTTTTCAAGGTGACGATTAATAATGAGCCTGCATCAGTCTGAGGCGGGGCATCTAGGTGCAGGTGATGACGTGGGTCTACAGAAGGGATTGTGTGTGTGTGCGCGCGCGCGAGCGCGCGCTCGAGTCACGACGAGAGAGCGATCATGACTGCCCCGAAAGCTATGGTGGCGTCAGGTCAGGTTTAGTGTAAAGTTTCGAACGAGAGTAGCATGATAGGCTTTTATATTTTTGTTTTGAATTCTCAAAGAAAACTCCTTAGGAGGGTGTTCTCACGTTATAATCATGAAGGGGAATTATTGTGTCCGCTAGTGAGGGAGGGGAAATAATGCACACATCGGTAGACAAAAAATGAAATATGCTCATAAAAATTCGTTTTTTTTGTAATTTTGAGTCCAATCAAACCATTAAAAAAAAAATTCTTGCATCATACATACCAATTTGAACATCCTAGCAGCTAGAATTCCACATGCATCATGTAATGACACAATATATTCATCCAATCCTTATCAAATTTTAAATTCTCATCTACTTGTACACACTATTAATCCACTTTCATCCATTTTTTCATTTATGCTCAAAATTGATTCTCAATACATCAATTCATAGACAAGATGAGTAATCAAATCTTCTTTGGCTCATTTAAATCCAATTTTTTCAATCATTGCAAGACTAATTTCTCAGATCTCAAAGCTCTAATTATCCAAACCCTGTCGGATTTGTCATTTGTGGTTTCTATGGCTACACACACGTGATTATGGCACTTGAAAATGCACAATGTAATGAAAATATTTGCCATATCCAATCAAATTCGCATACAACTCAATGACAATACATAAAATCATTCTCAATTATGTGCAATTGAGTTGTTCCTCTCAATTATTTGATGACACACACAAAAATGTTTAGATCTATTCAATCATTACGATTAGTGATCAACACCAATCATTCACTCCAATTTGGATAGATAATGCCTTTGAGTAGGCACACACATTAGTGCATTTTTTTCATGTTTATCAAGTTGATTCAACATTAGCATGGCAATGCACTAAAAATCTACACAATTGAGTACCAATAATATTGAGTAATCTATCTCAATTGTCAAAGCCAATTGTAACACACACATCAATTATTTGGTCAAATTAATCATCATAATTGGTAAAAAATACCAATTATTCATTCACCCATTGGATTGCACATGCCATTAATTGGCAGGCACATTCAAATTTAGGCCAAAATTTTATGCAACTATTCCATCAATTTCACACTGTAATGTGCAAATTGCAAACTCAATGAAGCATAAGTGAATGCATGCATGCTTAATTTCTAAAAAATTAGCACTATTTTAAACCAATCAAGCAATGCACACACTAGAAAATTAAGCACAAATAATCAAATTTTCTCAATTGACAATGCAATTAGGCTAATCCCTAATGACTGCACACACTTTTCATGCACATTTCACAATCAAAAATTATTTTGGTGTCCCAATTGACCATCAATCATTGAAAATCAAGTGGTCTTGGATGGGCGTACAACTCAAATTTTGCGCATTTTTTGGCAATTAAGCTTATCCAATGATTAAATTAGCCTAGCATACACATCAATTTCATGATTGCACATTCACATAACATCAATTCCATCTATTTGTATGCATGTACACACTCAAGATTAGGTGCAGACACACTTGAAATTTTTGTTTGTTTTTTCCCTCTTTGGTGCATTACACACACAATGCTTTTTATGCACACACACAAACTCTTAATGAGAATTAAGCATTATCTTAACACACACATCATTCATTAGTGAAAATTGACCATCAATCTCATTCCAAAACAATCAAATTAGGCATTCAAAGTATGTCAATTGAAATACACACCTAATTTTAGCAATGAATTAGCAACACGTTGGAATCAAATTAACCACCTAAAAGCTGAATGGAGTAGGTCAATGCACTTACAATCAATTGCATTCAATCTAATCCTTTTTCCATGCGACGATTCCATCATGCACACACATGTGTGGCTCTTCCAAATAAGCCCAAAAATTGACCATCATAGGCCAAAAATCAAACACTCAAATTATCAAATTAGGCATGGATTAACACAATTTACTTGACAAAAGTGTTGATTCCACTTCTTATAAGGGAATTGGAACATTCATTACACTTCAATGTTAGCAGTTAGGCTAGCAAAGTTAGTTAAAAATTAGTAAAATTAGCATGAAATTAGTACAATTAGCATGGAAATGAAGCAAAATTAGTAAGGGTTATTATGAAATTAGTGAAATTGTGGGTGGAATTGGGGGTTCTGGGTATTCACAACTCAAAACTTAGCTTCAATTACTTGCACAACATCATCAAATCAAACCGAAATTGAGTTACACACACTCAAAAACCAATGAAATTAGTAGGGAAATTACTCTATTCTAAACATCCTATACTCACTAGCTTAGGTTATCGATCCCCGACAATGGTGCCAAATGTAGGGAGGAGTTCTAGCAACGACCTAATTGCACATTAAGAGAAAGTTGGACTCACTTTTGGGCCCTGTAAGAAGTGCCACGTCGGCTTAGAGAGAGAAAATGAAAATGTTCAATTGTGCATTTTATGTGATACTTTTCTTCGCAACAAAAGGCCAGAATGACATTCTTTGGTAGGTAGCCGTCGTCTTTATCATTCTTATCCTTCATTCTCTTGTCAGGAATCCAACTAACCGTATGACTAATGATTTGAAATGCCAACTTACAAGCGTTCCCTCCAGAAATATAATCCACACGAACTCTATCAACTCTAAACTTGAGAATATGGCTTTCCCTCCCAAAACTTGAGACATTTCTCCGTCTTCTTCTCTATCAACTCTAGGAATGGAGAACGCATCTTTTCCTGATGAAAACACTAATTTGAACTTACAATCCTCAGCCCCTTCATATTTAACACTTAGCCAAATAAAGAACACACATCATCTTCATATTGATGTATTGCAAGAGTACGCACCGTTGCAGAAACGTAGGAGGGAGTCTTTCTTATCTCAACGGGAGAAAGAACTTAGAAGGACAAACAAGGAACATCATTTGGATTTGTGGACCTATGGGTCTATTTATCCAAAGGATCCTACAACTAATGCGCCACCTCCCTTTGCTAATATCACTAACCTCTTACATTTCACATGCGATGGCAAGGATGGGCTATTGGGATACACCGAACATTTGGAAATGAGAGGATTGAATGCAGAAAGGCAAAGAAACTTCCTGACAATGGAGAACATGCAGCTGAAGAAACTTAATGAAGCATGCTCTCAAAAGATTTCATCAAACAAAGAGACAATCCAAGGCCTTGAGAAGAAGATCACAAGTTTGCGAGAGAAAGACACCGTGCTTGGTAGTCGGAAAAGAAAACGAGATTTGTGCAACATTGAGAACATGAAGGTTGGTAGTGGTGCCTTGAAAAAACGAATACAAGCTTTAAGGTAACTCGAAGTTTGTTTCTTCAATGTGCTTCATTAAGAAATGGATACACTTACTTTCCTATATATGATCATAACGCATTGTGCTTTTTTGGCAGGTCTTTACTGCATCCAAACTCGAACGGTGCAGGCTTCAATGCCGGAGTGCATTACAGCTGTCTAGTTCCAAAAGAAGTAGTTGAAGAGATGATAACTCAGAAAAAATTTCGTAAGTTAAAAGGGAGGCTACTTACCTCCTTCATGAACGAGAATCAGCTGGAACCAGTGGAAGTGCAAGCAATACTTGATGAGAGTGGCATCTCGCAGATGGGATACAGGGCACTCTTCAAAGCATTAGCTAAAAAGTCTCAAAATAAACTACAGAGAGGATCATTGCTGCCAAAGCCATCACATGTAGAGGCTGCTTTCCGGAACTTAAACGATGAGGTGTTTGAGAAACTTGGGTCACCATTCCATATTGAAGCAACGTTCTTAGGCAAGGGCGGCAGAGAGGTACAGTTTAACGAGCACAACAACCTCTTCGTTGATCTTGAAGCATTGCAAAGGTATGTAGTTCACTTCTTTGACATCAGTCGAGACGAATGCGGTAGGGTTCTCAAGTTTGTTTTGAAGCTCGACGAGTGCGAGGTCCTGAAGAACAAGAAGTTGGAGAGAGTCACCATTACCCTCATGAACAGAGCTCTGGATCCATCAATAACGAAAGAGGATCCACGATACTTCAACGTGCAATCAGAAAACAACATTCTAACTCTAGGATCATTTCAGGTATGCTTCGTTCAATCTCTGATAACAAAAATATTGATTATTTGGTTGTTGATTTTGTGTTTTCATTTTTCACTGCAGGTTGATAAGGAAAATTTTGAAATCCTCGATTGGGTTTTTAGTCAAACCCAAATTCCTTCTATCATCAGTGAACAAAGAAACGGAGCCGTTCTTTCAGTGGAAGGATTTGGTGACTACACAGTGGAATGGCACATGGCAGGTGACTTAAAGACTCTTAAGTGTATGTACAACATAACACACGGAGCAGCTGTGGCAAATCCATGCTTATATTGCATGGCTGATACACAATCACTTGAGAGTGTGCAATGGATTAGAGCTCCCAACAGACATCTTCAAGAAAAAACTTTTAAACCAGTGCTTGATATTCCTCTGAGTAGAGTTCACGTCTGTACACTTCATGCACTCTGTCAAATAATTGAAAAGGTGGTTCATTTGTACATATGTTTTGCATGGACATTAAAGCCAGAGAGTGAGTCGAAAAGAGTGATCAAAGAATTAGAGAGAGTGCTCTTAGACATTGGTTTGCATGGAGGCAATGTCAAAATCGAAGAGGACCCTAAGATGTCTCAAAGTCAGTACAAGGTACCGAGGAAAGCATCGATAGGCGGAGTGAAGGCAAGAAGGTTTCTTGGGTTTAGCCTCAAAGATTCAGATAGAGAAGAAAGGAGAAACCTGTTCAACAAATGGAAACAGTTACATAAAGTGGTTAAAGACAATGCTGGTGGTGGGGCAATCCAGAATCACAAGGAGAACGTGTGGAAATCATTAGATAAAAGTTTTCATTACGTTGAGCAACATTCTTGGGAACAAAGTAAGCTCACATCATCTCAAGCAGCCTTGCTGGATTGGAAAAAGGCTTACCTTACAGGGTGGGGTGGGCAACATATCACACATTACATGGTCGGCTGGCATTCTAAGTATACAAAACAAAATTTTAAATTGTACTCTACTGACCATTTTGTTTTATTTCAATGCAGCACATACTGTTCAACCATGGTCCATATTTTGCCAAGACATACGGCTCACTATCAATATGGTCCACACAAGGCATGGAAAAAACCCACTACATGGCAAGAACAAGTTATTTTAAGCACACTCGACATGGGGGAGGAAAAGAAAAGGCCAATAGCCTATTAGAGTTACACCAATGGACTTATAGACGACTAATTCATAGAGCAAGGCAGAAGGAACTTCTTAAGAGTTCAGAAATTACATGGTCTTTACAACACATCCGCAAAGAGAAGAAACAGATGGCTTTGGGAGATTCAAATGCGGCCGAGCGCCATGCGAGGTGGCGCCGATCACGAGTCAGGAGCGGGAGAAGATGGACCTGAGCCTGTCGTTTTTATCCTCTTCGATGCACCTCTTTCTTCCTCACTTTGTACCTCTTCGATGTGCAAGCTCTGTAGATGAGCTCGTTCCTCTGTTGATGGAAGCATCTCCACGGGCATCAGGCGTCTTCTTTCCCTCAGAAATAGCCGCTTGTTGTATGGATCTAAGCTTTTCGGGTCTTCAACCCCTGCAGCCAGAGCCTGAGCTATGTAGGACATGAAATAGGGGGCTCTGAGTGCTTGGCACCCATACCCAATGCCAAATACGCGTAGAGCAAACTGTTTCTCAATCAAAATTAGTCTTTCTACGTTTAGTGGGAGGGGGTGCCCACCACACAGTGGGAACTTTGCATTGTCATCGGAGTATTCCTTGTGGTATATTATGATCTACATAAAAATTGCAATGAATTATATGCTGTAAGTGAGATGAGAGCAATTGCCAAGTACTTGAATTGTTTCTACAAACCTTTTTGTGGTTGAAACGCCCGATGTAGTGAGACAACGCCGCATCCTTGCTTTGGACTCCAGTGACAAGCCCTTGCCGTGAGCCTCCCGCTCTTCTAAGGAAACTATCGTCATACACTAGCACTTGGCAGCAAAAAAAATGATCATGATATTTTATCACTGGGCCATCTTTAATACCATCTGAATGCACGACAAAAGTTACCATCTGATTCTCATACATTTCCAGCATCGACCTCACCCACAAATGAATAGACTAACTATTCATTACCTGATCTTTGGGTGCCACGTGCCTACCCATGTTTTCCAAGCGGAGTTGTTTTGTTGTCGATTCAACTGCCTACCCACGTGCCTCTCTGGACTTCACTTCATTGAATGTGTCTTTGATCAATTGCCACCCTGAAGTGAACTGTGAGTCACGGCAGACAGCTGTGTCAGCAATAAGATGCTAGTCCACTCCATCATCGTCCACAAACCCCATATCTGCCTCACAAAAATTCACAATTGCCGCTAGGCAGTAGTCCTCCCATATATTGAGCTCATGCATGATATCTGTGAGCAGAACATAGTGGGTGTCTCCCGCCATAGCAAAGATGGGAGCACAATTCAGAGGCAAAGTCACTTCCTTACTTGGGCTTTCTTGCTTGCACCCTATTGCTGCATCCGCAAGAGAAACAAGAGTTAAGGCCGCATTAAATGTTTCATTTAGTACCTCTACCTGCTCTTCTTCTGTGTTGAACTGCACCTCCACATCCTCTACCTCTTCCTCCGACGCCAATGGATAACTACCGAAAGTTTTTGACTGCGAAGTCTCTGAGTCACCATCCGTCTGCAAGTATAAGTATCAGACAAACCCATGGTAGAATTCCAATAAGCGACACTTTTTGAACTGCTTTATACACCTGTCTTGTACAAGCAGTGCATTGGAGGGACACTTTTCTAGACTGCGATTCAGTCTCCTTGAAGCACTCTTCTCAGGGTCAAGGTTGGCAGGGCGCACATATCTCATGCCATCAACTGTCATGGAATTGTCACAAGTGACTGTCTCATACTGTTGCAAATGGTTTTGTAGGTACTCAAAGGAGCAATCTATAATCCTCTATATAGAAAACTCTGCATTGAACATTCCTGATAGTTCTAGTGTACGGTGATGAGCATGGGCGTTATATAAGAATGTGAATAGTTTTTCTTCACATGTATCCTCTCTCACGTCTGTCTCCAGGACTATGATCCCCATGACTGAAAGAAAAAGCAAGCCAAAACTATTTGGTGTCATAACCAAGCAAATGTTGAACCTCGAGTACCCCTCAATATCCTTTTTTTCTTGGTTTTGTCCCGTGCACTAATGTCATAAGAGGTGACGTTAGTTGAGTCAGAACCAAGAGAGTAGGGCCCCCAAGAATTTCCGAAGGACCCTATTCGCTTGGTTCTGTCCCGTGTGCTAATGTCATAATAGTTGACGTTAGTTGAGTCAGAACCAAGCGAGTAGGGGTCCCAAGAATCACCGAAGGGCCCTATCGACGGGTTATGTCCCGTGCGCTAATGTCATAAGAGGTGACGTTAGAGAATTTTCGAAGGACCCTATTTGCTTGGTTCTGTCCCGTGTGGTAATGCCATAAGAGTTGACGTTAGTTGAGTGAGAACCAAGCGAGTAGGGGCCCCAAGAATCTCTGAAGGGCCCTATTCACTTGGTTCTGTCTTGTGACGTAAGCATTTAGAACATGTGGATAAGAATAGAGCATATTATGTTATCAGTGATAGATTTATAGGCCTACTTACTCATTATGCCCAAACTCAGGCACGGTCACATAAGGAGTAATTATTCCAACCATGAATGTGGTACCATCACATAAGGAGTAATTATTCCAACCATGCATGCGTTTTTACCCTAACGCAGTGGCTTCGGTGCGCACACAGTTAACAGCACACAGGAAGGGGAAAGGCAGGGAGAAAGAACCTGTCTCTGCAATATCCAATGGCGCCGAGTTGGATGGTGATGTCGCAGGTCACCGACAGCAAGAACCAGAGGGGGGCGATGGCGACGGCGACGCGGAAGCGAAGGGCTCGACCCAGTGGAGGTCACTCAATGCAAGATCAAGAGAGCTGGCCAAGGGGAAGAGCGTAGAAAATGCAAAGGCGATGGTGATGGAGATGGAGACGGCGAATGCAAGGGCGATCCGCGCCTGACTCTAAACGCAGGATCACGAGAGCTGGCCAAGGGAAAGGGCGCAGAAAAGGCAAAGGCAGCGGCGATCTGTTTGTTCCACTCGGAGATGGAGATGGAGATGGCGACTGCAAGGGCGATTGGTGTCTGTCTGACCATAAACGGTCACTCAAAAAGGCACGTGGGTTGTGCTCTCAAGGACAACCAGTATTAAATGGTCTCAGATTCCCATGTAGTACGATTTACCAACCGCAATCTTGCGCATAAGTGAAGTTGACACCCTCCCCAAGGTAAGCATTCTAAGTTGAGGCATTACCCTCGCCAAACATCTCAAGTTTCAACTATTCTGCCTCTTTTGCGTCCTCTATTGCGCATCATTCTAATTAACTCTACCCCCATCGACGCTACGCGGTAAGAAAACTCCATCACCTCTTACTCTCGCGCATCCTCCTTCTCTTACTTGTATTTTGCAGTGCTTCAGCAACGCGGAACTCTACACACAGTGAAGAGGTATGCTAATTACTACCCTTCTGTGCACTTGTATTTTGTGTAGTTAGTACCAAGCGAATAAGGGAAGGTAAACCCTGTTTGCTACACCTGTTCGTTTGGTACAGGTCATCGTCCTTGGTCAGTACCAAGCGAATAAGGTAAGGTCACTTAGTCCAAAGGGCCCTATTCGCTTGGTACTGACCAAAAAAAAATTTAAGTGATGTCTGCTAGTACAGAGGTCAATACTAAGAAAATAAGGGGAAGGTAACCCCTGCTTGTTGCGGATTTAGGGTTTTCTTTTGCCAAGTACGCATTTTGATTTTATAAGAAAGAAACAAAATTACAACTGAACACCGGGTTTGAGTTAGAAAACACTTCAGACTTTACAAAGAGTGAACTATTAATTTTCGGGGGTTTAGGGTTTGCAATAACCATGTAGTCCTTTTCCTTCACAACCAAGCTGTCTCTTTGCAAAGCGTGTTGGCAAAGTTAATGGCTTCCTCATATTTACTGGCTAGCTCAATCACTTCATCCTTCATTTCCTGAAGCCAATTAATGATAGCCTCCATAGAGCCATTCTCGGCGAGCAATTGCTGCATGTCTTCAGGCCTTCTTGCTTCCAGAGAGTCTTTAAAGATTGAGACCCTCTGCTTGACGATCAGCATTTGCTGCAGCTTCAGGCTAGCATCCTGCACAGAGCATTTAGCAAGTAAGCTCTTCAAACTAGGAGCTTGGAAATTGGGAGCAGAAAGCAAATAATTACCAGTGGCTTACCTCGAGAATTGACTCCCATGTTGACAGCAGCCACTCCCGAGATGTGTCGATAGAGAACATTAAAGGTAACATCGGGGGAGGGCCAAGGGGGGACCTCATGAGGAGGGCCCGGATGTGGTGTTGCTGGCGCTGCAGGAGTATACCTTGGAAAGGCATCACCACTATCCTAAGCTTCCTTTATTTGTTCTGCGAAAGCCTGAGGGAGGTTCTGAAACAACTGCTTCTTAAATAGACTTTCAAACATGCCTAAAAAGTAGAGCCTGGGTTCTGACTTATGAGTGAGTGTTGTGTGAGGGGTGGTACTGCCATGCGGTTTCATGCGAGGTGGACGTGGGAGAGAGAATCAATGGTACCATCCCCCCGCTATTAGGGGAGGTGATGGGAGGGAACGACATGATAGTTAGGACCACATCGATTTAACATCTCCTTCACATTGGTATTTTTTTGCAGAGGATGCAAACCTGTTCGCTTGCTTGTACACTTTTTCGAGGTCACTACCCAGCGGATAAGGTATTTTGTTGCAGGGGATGCAAACCTGTTCACTTGGTAGTGACCTCAAAAAATGTAAGCGATGTCTGCTATTACTATTTTCTGAAGCTACTACCAAGCGAATAAGGCAAGGCAAACTCTTTCCTATGTGCCTATTTGCTCTGTAGTGACCTTTGAAAATATAAGTCATGACTGCCATTACTATTTTCTGAGGTCACTACCGAGCGAATAAGGCAAGGAAACTCTTTTCTATGCACCTATTCTCTCGTTAGTGACCTCAAAAAATATAAGTCATGTCTGTCATTACTATTTTCTTAGGTCACTACTGAGCGAATAAGGCAAGTCAAACTCTTTCCTATGCACCTATTCACTCAGTAGTGACCTCAGAAAATATAAGTCATGCATGCTATTACTATTTTCTTAGGTCACTACCGAGAGAATAAGGCAAGGAAACTCTATCATATGCACCTATTCGTTCGATAGGGACCTTAGAAAATATAAGTCATGCCTGCTATTACTATTTTCTTAGGTCACTACCGAGCGAATAAGGCAAGGCAACTCTATCCTATGCACCTATTTGCTCGGTACTGACCATTTTTGAAATATGAAGTCCCTTGTGCTGACAAAGGAATTGTCTTTGGGTGTTATTGTATTTGTAGAGATGCCTCATGTAAAGGCCTGCGCTAAGAGGGCAACAAGTGAATCTTTGAATACTCAAGCAAGAAGACGCCGATATGAGGCGCACAGAGGTGTACTGCAAGAGCTGCGCAGGATAGAACGACACGTTCAACTTGCTATTCCACGTCTCCCTTTCCAGCGAGTAGTGCGGGAGATTTGTGAGCAGTGGAGAGTCGGCATGCGATGGGCCAGCAGTGCACTCCTTTGCATTCAATAAATTGCTGAAGACTACCTCGTGGAATTCTTTAGCGATGGATATATCCTGGCTGCCCATGCACACTGCGTCACTATCATGCCGTGGGATTTTGATACTCTTCGTAGGCTTCGTTTTATCTACAATGGGCTGCTTCAGCCAGTGCCTATCCGGGATAGTAGAGCCATGGATATTCTCAACATCCCCCCTCTCCATCCTCATCCACGACAGACAGAGCCGTCTAGGGCTGAAACAAACAGCAGAAGGACCCGATAACGGGTCGAGAGAAACGACACAGATGGGCAGGCTGAGATAGCCGCAAACGGCCAAGACCAAGCCAGAGTGGACCCCGAGGCATTCATGGAAGAAATAGAGACAGTTATCAAGGAGCTAGCTAGACACCAAAATGATCAAGTCATGGAGGATCTGCAGCCCATCGTGGACGATGAGGGACAAGAGCAGGTCCGGGTGGAGGCCGAGGCATCTATGGAGCAACCAATATTGAAGGAAAATGATCCGGAGCCTGAAGAGCCTGAGGCTGTTAGGGAGGAGCCTGAGGCAGCTAGGGAGCCAGCTCAAGAAAGGCAAGGGAAAGGCTCTGCATCAGAAGGGCCATCCAATGTATCGGATGAGTCAATTATTTTAGAGCAAATCAATGAAGATAATGAAGAGGAATTGAGAATTTTGTTGAGCTCAGCGCCTCTGCATGCGCACATACAGCTGCCTGCAAGGGTAGAGGAGGCCTGCATTACCAGCCTCGAAAATATAGACTTCATGTGCATGCGCAGTTTCACCGACTCGCTCGCAACGAATGAGGTATTCAATGTTGCTTTGTGGTAATTTTCATGCTCTTTAATTCTCATGCTCATTAAATGGGTCTCTACCGAGACATGGGTCAATACCAAGCGAAACAGTGGCTAATGAAATTGGATTTTGGTACTAGTCGCTCGGTATTGACCCATGTATTTGTGGCAGTTGCCAAGTTTTTCTTTATAATGGTTCACTACCTTAAAGACATGGGTCAATACCAAGCGAGTCAGTTACTTATGGAATTGGTGTCCGCTGTTGACTCCCCGCTGACTCGCTCAGTATTGACCCATGTCTTTGCGGTAGTCGTCAAGTTCTTTATAATGGCTCATTTCAGCCAAGACATGGGTCAATACCAAGAGAATCAGTGGCTGATGGAATTTGATAGCTGCCCCACTCGCTTGGTATTGACTCACTTGGTGTTCAAGTCTAATCTCTACCATTTGTTCATGTTAGCCACGTTGTATCGCTTCTGCCCCCTGGGGTTCAAGAGAAAGTATACGTAATAGATCCGCTGATATCTCCTTATCTGCAGAACAACTCAGTTTCCTTTTTGAGTTTGATGAACAGTTTTAGCAGAGTCAACTTTGATCTAGCGCGCTTTCTGGTCACTACGGACAATCAATCGTGAGTATTTTCTTGCCTTGTAAAAAACATCTGTTATTGAGAATCTCTCCTCATCTTTGATGGTGTCTTTGTAGTGATCATTGGAGTCTGATGTTATTTGACATGGAAGCTAAGATTGTTTACTACGCAAACTCCGGGAAAAGCAGGGCGTTTCACGGTCATGTAAAAACGTAAGGTCCATTTGGGTACATTTGGAAAGCAGTGTGTCTTTGTAATGTGTTGCTGACTCAAGTGGTTATGTATGTAGTGCCGCGAAAAAACTTGTATGCTGTGTAGAGCATCTTTTGTTAGAACATGATCTAGGAAATGTAGTCCGACACGAATGGGTAATCGTGCCCACACAAACTGATGACTATACCTATGGTTGGCGAACCTGTTTGAATGCCGTGTTGCTCATCAGTCAAACTATGGATATACCGAATGTAAGTAATCTGCTGTTTTATTGTTTGCTACAACGTATGTATGAAGCAAAAAATGTCTGTATCATGCTTCTACAGGAACTTCGATTACATAACTACACCAACAACGATGTGCGACATTTTTCAGTAATGGCCATCCAGCATATTATAATCTCGGTAAACAGACGCACAGGAGAGGAAGCGGCGAGAGCTGATGAGTTCAAAGAGGCTCGCATTTACGAAATGATGCAACGCCACAATCAGACTCAAGAAGAAGTTAGAAATATGCAAGAAGCAATAAACCAATATTATGCGGACACCGCAGAAGTAGAGGAATGGGCTACACGTAGACGGCAAGAGCAAGAATAGCGGGAAGCTTCACAGGTGCAAGAAGCATGGGAAGCCATGGAAGAGGCCCATGATTTCGAGCGACGCGAAAGGATGCGTGAGACCTGCGTCCCCAGAGGAAGAGGTAGCAACAACCGGAGAAGAGGACAGGGGAGCAACTGGACCAGAGGGCAAGGAACGAGCTGCACAAACTGCGAGAGAGAACAGGGGACGAGTGGCACAAACCGGGGGAGAAGACAGTAGCAGGGAAAGGGAGAAAATTACTTGTATAAATCTTGACAGAAACAACACAATATGTAAAGTTTTGAAACATTGAAAATGTACATTTTTGAAACATTGTTTGACCGCCAAAAAATATCTCTGCATTAGTCATTTTGAAGAGTACATCATGGTTTGCATGGCATCAAAGCTCTTTGCATGCACAAGGTATGTGACCTAGCTTCCGGTGGAAGCAATTAAGTGAAGTGTATTTGTTAGTGATTCCTTGCACAATGTTGTTTTCTCCTTGCGCCTTGGAATCTGAAAAGAAGAAAAAGTTAGATTCAGTCATAGTGTATTAAAGACAATCAAAATTTATCGATTTAGTAAGCACCTTTCTATTGTTGAGATTGAATGCATACAATTCCGACAAAAGTGGAAGTTCTTCACATGTAAGATCTATCCTGAGCTATGCCAGAGTTGTGCTTGACATTGTCTCCATCACAGTAAGTAGGCTGTCTCGAAAGTAGAGCTCCATTGATAAAGGTTTTTTCTCAAGGCTGTTCTCTGTATCTTGGTTGAGTGGAATAAGCTGCCCACTAAGAAGATGATATCTAATATAGTAAAACGATACTAATAAATTTTGAAAGCTTATAATGAACTTGCAAATTATGGACTTCTTTTGCAAAATACATATTTTGTTCTATGATTGTTTCCTATCCCAGTTATCATCTAAAAAGTCCAAACAGCTCTCAGACTTTCAAATGAACATTGTTGTGGTAGTTCTTATTTGCTCATCGAAGAAAAATCTACAAACACTTCAAGAGGCATAAATAGTGTGAGCCGAACTATTTTTGTGTCAATTGAATACTTGAGGGACTTTTGTATATCATGAAACAACTTATTCTTGAAGCTTTCACTAGTTTGCGAAGTAGGCAAGGACCAATCCTTGCTGTCAAAGGATGGAAGTGACAAAGGAGCTACACGACCCCAACCAATGGAAGTTATCAGTTCCACATATGACATATCATAAAAGAAAATTCAATTATCCGCAAGTTCCTTGTGTTGTCTTCCTCGGTACATTTGCTCACCAATAAATGCATGGAAAGCATCAAAAATCCCAACTATACTCTCAACTGGTTGCCAATCTGTCCTATTCGATGGATAAATATCTGAAACATACCAAAGATTATATCCACCACTTAATATTCGAATATAATCATGCACTAAGCAAGATGCTGAAATAGCTTACAGTTGGGTCGATGCCTTGGAAAACTTGGAGGAGATGTTTGCAACCTTAAGTCTGCATGCTGGAAAGCATGTTGTATGAGGACCTCTTTCACCCACTTGCTTTGTGCACACACTTTAAACTCTTTAACTTGACCCTTGAAAGCCTCCACGAAATCATTGTGTTGCCTCCTCTTTCTCCTCCTAGTTTGCAGTAGAATCCAACTTCCGATAGTTATTCGAGATGGAATTCATGCTTGATCGTCTGTAGTATAACTGTTAAAAATGCTAACAGATTCAATGGTAAGGCTAGGCCTTCGAGAAGTAGACATGGTGTGCAGTAGAATGAATACACAGAAAGGTTAGCGCAAATATAAAAAAGGGAAGAAGTTTTGAGAGGGAAGTAGAGCTACTCAAAGTCATATTTGGGCGGGAACAAAGATACTAGATAGAATCTTCAATGAAAGTTCTGAAATTCCTCGGTACATAGTTAGTACGACTTACGGAATTTATGCCTTGAAAGCGTGAAATTGTGCAATTTGATGAACCAAAATAATATTTCCTCCCTTTTTTTAAAAAGAGATTGACTCCAAAATGTTGATTTTCAACGTAACGTTAGCCTCTTCCTCATTGGTCAAGCGCCACTCTCTCTCTAGAACTGAAAGGCCCAAAAGTGAGTCCAGCTTTCTCCTAATGATCCACACAAAATTATCAATCCGTGGATCAACAACCCGGCTAGGACATGGAAGCATGAGCATCGGATGAAAAAAAATAGAGGATTCAAGAGAATACCTCACGAATGCAAGCAGAGATTAGCCATGGCAACAGTAACTATAAACATACTCTAATCATTAATCAATCAACTCCTACACATCAAGTCCACCAAAGTCTAACTTGCCAATCTTATGGAGTCACAAGAACACAGTCAACACAAGCATCCATAATCAAAGCACACACTAATTGCATTGAATTTGGCTTTCCCAATCATCACATGCCAACCAAGGTACTCAAATCACATCACACACAAGTGGCATTGATCTCAAGGCTCTTAAACCTTCACACAGTTAAGCACACAATTAGGCACAAACTCTAATGACATGACCAAGAGTGCACACACACTACACTAATCAAGAGAAGTAGAGAAGTAATCAACTAATTGAAATACTTATGGAACAAGAGAGTTAAGATCAAAGAAAGAAGAACATACCTCTTTCAAATCTATAATAATGAGAGTTTAATACTACATCATGACATAATAAAATGTAGAGAAGATAAGACTAATGAGTAAAATAGGGACTAGATTAATCAAGCTTCTCTAATTACAATGGATTAGTACTAGCCTCTTAAGAATGGGCATTAAGCTCAAGGCTAGTCCATCCATAGAGTGAAAACTCAAGAGAGAGTGATCACCCAAAAGTGGATCCTCAAGAGTGGTTACTCAAGAATGAAGCCTTCTTTCATAAAGGCTTCCTGTTAAAGGCTTTCACCACAATCCCTTCTACTATGGATTTAATTTTAAGCCCTCTAGCTAGCATATACAAATTTGGAACTCCCAATGAGCCTCAGACTTATACAAAGGGAGTTAGAAATATTATGCACATCCATATCATATCTCCCGCTTGATGCATATTCGGTGTAGCCTGTGTTAGCCGCTGCTAACAAAGCCACAACACATCGATGATCAAAACTAAAGCATAGTATAGAACAAGTTGGAATAGCAAGCACTCACCATGTAGTGTGTAATGTTTGTTTCACCCCATGCAGTGACGACTGCCTTTGTCAACTTCACCACCAAATTTTGGAATTCTTGTCATTGCTCACTAGTTGTGCTTGCAAGCCATAGTATCTTCATCATCTTGTTGAATACCACCCAAACATGTTGCCGGCTAAGCACAACACTTGAATTGCTATCATTTTCGGTTGTATACTTGCAAAGATCCTTCCACAACTCCCATCCACCTTCCAATGTTGATATTTCAGCAACAACACTACTTTTCTTCGACCGTACCCTCTTTAAAAAGTGCGTTGCTTTTAGTCCACTCATGGACACTAGTTGGGCGAATTCTTGAGCACTTGCATTGTTCTTCTGTGCAACATTGGAGGTGTTGATCCCATAACAACCTATTGAATTTAAAATCCCTTCCACTTTGTACATAGTGTCAAGCAACCTCTCCGTGCAGGCTTCACTGTAAAGGCATAATCAATATGAAGCTTTAATAAACGATCAAAGATGCACATAAAAGCATGAAGTGTGCAAAAATGCACATTTTTTAGAGGGAAGTTAATTATAGGTTCCATGGTCTTTTGTGGCACGATTGGGCTCCTTCAGCATAGGACATCGTAGAATGCTCCCACACACATGTAATTTGTGAATTGTCCTCTTCCTTTTTGTCGACTATTGAAATTTTGCGTGCATTCCTCTTATAGCCCTTACTGCAGAATGGACAAGGATACAGAGCTCCAGCCCCTTGTTTGCACCCTAGAATGCACTTGATTGTTTTCAAATCGTCATCTAAGTTCCATTCAACGTCAAACTCCCCTATGCCATCTACTTGAAGTTTTTCCCCATCTATTTGTACCTTAGTGACATATTTTATCAACAAAATGAGTTCAAAAATCCAAGCAAGCACTCCATGGGTCTCCTTGGGAACCTTGCTTGGCCTCCCTGTTGGTGAAATCAGGGCATGTGCAGTAGGGTTCATCCTTGTTGTGCACCTCATACACCCCCACATGTCCATCTACTGTGTGATGCTAACCCTTGAAGACCTTATGTGCTTTGTCTAAAATGCATTTCTCTTCAATCACCTTAGCCTTTAAACAAAGAGTGAGGCCATTTTTCCTAGTTGTCTCCTCTAAAACGGAAGTCCAAAATTTGACTCTTATGCCATTTCTTAGTATTGAACCAGTGCTACATGCTTTTGTTAAAGTGGAAAACGAATCACCTCCACTTCTGGGAGGAGTTTGTAATGTTTTTGCACTCTCTCAATCATTTCTAATCGTCTCCACTTGAAATCCTCCTTCAAGTAATACCTCAACTTATTCATTAGTGAGATTTTTTCCTAGATCAACCAACCAAATTGTTGGAGAGGAGTTGGTCTTGATTCTATATTATGATCCAGCACATAGCAATGAATAACATGTCTAAGATAGAACCAAAACCACTATTCGAGAAGCCCATTTAGATGTTTTCTATACTACATGCCACAATATTTTGTCCACATATTTTTCCACCGTTGGGGGTGACACTGCATGTCACATGAGTACCAAGATGGTTCTTTTGATTTCCCATATAGCATCATTGTCATCTTCTCTTCGGAATTCTCACTCCCATCTACTACACTTGAATCTTTTGTGAAAATGATTTTCATTGGCCTTCTATGTGTTGTGAGGTCTCGTGTCTTTGCATTGTACTCTGGCCTATGTGTCGATTCATCCTCAACATCAATGAAAATCAATGGCCCTCTCTTTTGCCGAACGGTTTCTTTGTCTCCTTCAAGAGAGGTGCGAGTCTTATACATTGGTGTTCCAGATGTAGCCTCATTTACTACTTGTGTCACTTGTGCTAGACTAGAGAAAACTCTTTACTTGAGCCTCTCTAGTGAAGGACCCTTTACAATATTTTTACCTTGAGAGAAAGAAACTGCCTTTGTGCTTTGTAGTATTTCATTTTCCATATCTAAAGTACAAGTGTCATGCAGTGAGATTTTTTTTTGAACCCTTTGCCTGCAAGCCAATTATTGTGGTTGCTCTTGGCCAAGTTGGTTCTTGAAGTGTTTGGCCCATCATGACTTTTCTTGATTGCTGTCATGATGCTCCCCCAATGTGCAATATGTACCTCTCACCAACTCAACCAAGAGTCCATTGCAAGGATGTTTTTATCCATGCAATTTCCATTTCGCCACCATTGTCGAAGGAGACAAGACTCCATTGTGGTTGCCTCTTTAGAGGGGGCTAGACGACACTTTTTCACGTCTTTGTGAGTTTGTTGAGGTGAAGAGAAAATATACTTTGTGGTGTGTGCCGCCATGCTTTGTTTGCAATGAAAAAGGCATGATCCCTCTCGATGTTGTAGAACATTGTCTTTGCCACCATTGAACATGGTGTTAACTGCATTCCACTTGGCTTGAGCTTCTTCCACAATGAATCCATGAAAATCCACAGTTTCACATCCATGACCCTCCATAATGTCATTTATGCACTACCAGAAAGAATTTGTGCTTCCATGTCTTCCTCTCTCATCTCACAAATTGCAATAGTGAGGAGATCTTGCATGCTACAATATAAGACAAGCACATTAGTAAACATGTTGTTGGTTGTTTCTTAAGATATTCCAAACTTCATAAATATGTTCCTAAGATAACATACCATGATTACTCAATCCGCCACTTGGTTAGTGTGATCAAACTGCACCCAAGCATGCCAAAGATCTCCAGGTCCACTTCTTCATATTCGATTAATCAAATCCAATTCAGATGCAGGACCATCTGTAGACATCTCGAACACAAAGCATCACTCCCATTCTGCTCCTTTCACATGAAACCTACTTTTGTGGAAAAAATCATATGCGCAATATCCTTTTAGCCACAACAAGGAGTTCAAACCAAAGCTCTCCTTTGTTGACCCATTCCTAGTTACAGCCATGGATCTTTGAAACTTGTATTTCATTGTTAAATTATGAGAGGTAGAGGGACTAGGGTGGGGGACAGCAGGGGGGACACCTGGCTTGAGCGGGGTGGGGGGAAGCGGGGGAGGGGCTGGGTGGGGACATGGTAGGGAGAAGCTAGACCGGGGGAAGGTGGGGGACAGCGGGGGTGGGGTTGGGGTTGGGTGGGGAGAGGGGTAGGTGGAAGCTAGTCCGGGGTGGGATGGAGGGCAACGATGGCGGGGCTGGGTAGAGACATGGGCGGGGCGGGGACGTGGGGTTGGGGCGAAGTCGGGGCGGGGTGGGGACAAGGGTGGCCATGGCACAAGGAACAAGGGAGTTGGGGATAGGGAGCGGGCTGGAGACACGTGGATAAGAAGCAAACCATGTGGCATGCGGCCCTAGGTCCTTCATCCAGGTGGCACTCCACTTGGACTACGGATGATCCATATTCCACTTGGAATTCCACGTGGATGATGTTCCTCCCTTGACCCCCTGTCAGTGCCCCTTGACTCCCCTTGATCCCTTTCTCGAACCCCCTTGACCTTACACCTCTCCTTGACCCCCTGCCTGTGCTGTCCCGCTCCCCCTGTCTTGCACTGCCCTCTTCAATCCTTGGCCCCACCATCATTTCCTCTTGAACCCCCCATTCCCAACCATGCCGCCTCGCCCCCCCTTGGCTGCCCCACCCCCTTAGTCGCCCCACTCGTGTCCCCCCCCTTGGCCCCCGCACGCAGCACCCCCCCTCCCCCCTTTTGCCTATAAAATCTCACTTTATCTTCTTTATTTTTTCCACACTCGCTCTCTCTCTCAAGAGTTAGTGATATCTATCTCTTTGAAAAACAAACCCTTTTTATTTCATTACCTCACACCTTTCCAAAGCTTCTCCTCCCCAGTCTCTCTCATTTTATTTCTCTCAAACCTTGTTTTCCCAACCTCTTTCATTTCATTTCACTTAAACGTTCTCCCCACACCTTCAAACCTCTTCTCTTACTTTCACCTTTCATCTATTCTTTGGAATCCATAAGCACCCTAATCAACAAAAAAAATTCCAATTTTAACAAGAAAAAAGTCCAAAGAGGTGGACCGCCAAGAAGAAATGACAATTCAAACCAGCCAAGAAGAAATTTCTCTACACACCACTCAAGAGAGCGGTTCCATGGTTGGAGCATCCATTTTGATGACAGTACAAGTGACTGCTTCAATGGGTGGAAGCACGTTGATAACCATCCTTGTGGAGAACATGGGTAATGATCCTCTTACCGATTTCTTTGGATCCGTGGTGGTTAATAGCCATATCTCATCTTGTTGGCTTAATTCACATGTTGTGCCATACAATCACTTGTTGCTTTGCATCCCCCTTTGTCGTCTTTTGGCCAACCGGGCCATTAGAACAAATAATGAATGTGTGGCAGAACTAACAAAAGCTATAGACAAAAGAGGTTTTGAGTCCATGATGGCTTGCTTCATTATGTCCGAATCTTTCTTCGAAAAAGATCTTATACCATTAGATAGGTGTGGCACTTAAAAAAAGAGAGTTAGTGATGTCGGCCACATTTGATGACCAAATTAGAGACATACCTGAGCTCTCTCACATGGACGATAAAAGGTTCATTGTATGGTATGGCAACCACCAGCTCCTTGCGTTTAAAGATTAGGCATTGTGGGAGCAACTAGATGAATTCTCTACACCAAAGGTGGAGCGCACGATTGTGAAGTGCAACCTTGCAGAGATGGCAGAATTTCTAATTGGTACTCGAAATGATCAACAAGTAAGTTTTTTCACACTTCTATTGGTTCACTTGATGGTATTAGTTGTAGGATAATGTTTTATTAAAAAATAGGGTGACAAGAGTCCATGTGCCTCCCACCATTGCACACGACATATTTATGATGCAAAAATTAGCTCTTGCGGACCCACAGTCCTTATTGGACAAATTCAATGAAGAAGATAGGGAGAAAGCTTAATAAGCACTTTGTGGGACGACAATGAACCGTTCAAAATGGCTTAGACTACCTATGTCTTTGCTAGTGTAACTATTATGAAAGGTAATTCTAAATCTACAATACACATGTATTAGGTAAGTACATGGGGTATTCCTTGGAAATCGTTTTGATTTGGTGATTTTTATTGTAGGAAGAGTTTGATGCAATGTATCAGCTCGAAACACAAAATCTATTAGTCAAGGGGAGTAGAGAGTATTGCATGCACGAAGATGATTACAAATCAAGCTATGATTTGACTATGAAAGAGAGCGAGAACTTTTTTGTGCAAAAGGGACTAGAGATAGCAGTCATAGTCAATTCCGAGAATGGAATAGATTTTTTCCAAAAATGTATCTCCTTTGTGGGTTGGGGAGAGAAGGGTTGCAAAATGACCCCCTCTAGAGTCTCTGAGGTTGCACGGGCATGGATTATTCCTTCGGAGTAAGTATTGTCTTCTTTTGAAAGCATTGTTTGTTCTCTTTAATTTATTAAGAATGTTATCCAATGGTAAATTGTAAAAAATGTTGCTTCATTGATGTATTGGCCATGGACGATGTGTCGTTAGTGGAGGCATCTATCCCGACGCAAGAGAAGCCCTTGTCACAATGGTTGAGAATTCACGTATATTGGTGGAAGCTTGAAAGGTGAGCATACTAAGATCAAAGTTTGGGCCTTTTCTAATATTTCCACATTACTAATACTTAAAGTGCAGGGGTGTATTGAGTGTGGCTTTGAAGATGGAGGCCAAGAACTCCGTAGAATGAGAGTTGGTCTCTTCATACAGCTATTCCAGTGTTAGAGTTCATAGCTATTGATTATCTAGGCGAGGACTGGAATTAAGTACTAGACTAAAATTGAGAATTGAACTAGAATAATGTATTGAAATGGAAGACACTAACTGGAAGACTGGGAATGGTATTATAACCTCAGATCACTAGTACAAAGATAATCAGTACAGTGTACAACGGGCTTAAGCTCATATGAAGTTTGAGGATTGATTATAGGAGTAAGTGATTGCAGAGTTGAAAGCCAAAATATTATGAAACTAAAAGTCTAGGATCAAGAGCACGTAAGACAAAAGTCCCAAAAAATCCCCGGATAGATTGTAGTGGCTCCTATTTATAGGCCTACAAAGTTACTACAGTAAGCATTGTAATTACTATAATTACTTTCAGTGTAGTTTTTCCCACTCGTCAGCCTTCTAAGGAACAGTTCCCGTCTGCTGGGACTGTCCTTGCCTTCTACATTCTTCCTCTTTCTTGAATTTTGGTATAAACAAAAATTTCCTTCTGACTAGAAAAAAATCCACCGCCTAATTTGGATTTGTTGTTGAGAAAACCAGTCTAGTTTTCTGAGCTAGACGATGTTTCTTATGATATTACTCTTTTAGTATTGCAAGATTTATGTCGTACTTCATAATTGTTGGGTGCTTGACACCCATATAGTTGTAATTCCAAGGGTACCCATCCAAGGAGACTCTAGTGTCTACTAGATAGCTAGGAAAATCCATCGTCTGATTCTCAGATGAAACTACCCAGTATCCTTCCACTGAACCCATTTCCTCTTGCCCTTATTCTTCTTTGGTGCCTCAGAGGTCCTAGTGCCAGCATTGTTCTTTTAAATAAGTTTGTAAATGGCCTCTTGTTCAAGCTGATGCCGCCTTTGTGTGGTTATCTCAAATTCACAATGCGTGAGGGCGATGCAAGTTTTGGTGTCGAGATCATACAAATTGCATTTGCCCTTAGTCAATGGGTTCTGGCTAGTTTATGACAATGTGAGGCTATGTGAATCCATCCCTACATGAGTGGCTGATTTGTCTTCAGTCTGGCTTCGAAGAGAGTCTCCACCATTTCTCTGTATTGTGGTCCCAATCCTGGTTTGGCATCGATATCCTTTTCGAGAATCTTGGAGGACTCCAGCATGACTTGAAGTAACTAATTTGTGACATTCGTTAATGCACGGAGCTGGATCTTCCATTGACCCATACTGAGGTTGAACCTTTGTATTTCTTTTTGTAGATCCATAATAGTGTCCATTTTGAAGGCATCATTGAAAAGTGATTGCCAGGCTTTCCATTCCATAGTGGCTCGCTCATTCGGAGTTCATTAGTGATACTGAGATAAGTGAGTCGATCTACTAGTTCCGGATGTTGAGGATACAAGGCTGGGAAGAATCGTCAAAATTTCGCCGCCTTGGCAGCCAAAGCATACGAGAGTACTGGTGAATCAGATACAAAATCCAAAAAATTGAGAACAGGTTGGTTCTCCTGCTGCATCATCTTCCTAGTAATTCGGCTCAACTGAAAGAGTTTTTGGAGAGCAGTTGCATATTCTCCTATTGACATTTGGGTTTCAAGTCCTTTATTGTTGGAAGGCTGATCTTCAATGATGGCATGCACCCTCTAATTCAGGACACCTCTGGTAATCTGCATCTAAATCAAGAGTTATTTTAATTAAATCATGACCTCCTTCGTACATATGTATGTAGGTTTGTTTTCTAGTAGCAGATCCAACTCAATAGCTATGGAGTGGCGATCTGCAGTAGACTTTTTTGCCAATGTGAATTGATTGTCATATCATCAAAAGTCAATGTCCACTCAGGTACCCTTTCCAATAGCTAAATATTGTTGGGATGAACAGGTAGTTGGCACAGTTCTTGATCATGAAAAGCACTTGACTTCCAGTGTTGAACCAACTCCTTGGCTCCTACATACAACCTTTGGAAGAATTCCAAATCAGAGATAAGAGTGTTATCCTCAAAATATTGTCTAGTAATATGAGCTTACTGATGCCTTAATCTCTTATTTAGTGTGATGAGCTGTAAAGAGCGTTGCTCATCAGCTTCAAAAGATTCAATCACAGCTTTGGATTTTCCTTTGGTGTCGAGAATGTGTTGTGACTGGTGTATTGGAGGTTCTCTAGCATTGCCCTTATTGTACTGGTCATTGCTTTGGTGCTACTGATCATCTGACTGCTAGTCTTACTGGTCCTGATCAGTGCGAGGATTGCTTTGTTGGTCCAGTGCCCCTCAGTTGCAGTTCATCCTTCAACTCTTGAGACTGAGGGTAGGGAAGGAGGAGAATCATCATCATCATCAAGCTTTCCATCCCCTTCCTATGCAGCCTCCTCTTTAGTATCAGCTTGCTTATTGATATGATCCATAATGGCCTGATTTACCAAGGCTATATCATATTTAGTGAGCTTATCTTGCAGAACACTCTGAATAGTCTCAATGAGTGCCTTCAAATTATCCATATTCAGGGCTACTTTTCCTTATGGATTCAGGATATCAACAAGGTTACTATATATGTATCTAGATCTCTACAAGGAAATCCTTTAACACAGTGTGGGTGGTTAGCAGTTCTTTGAAATCTGCACGCTTCATACATAACAGAGTTTGAAATCTGTTAGCATCTCTCAAAGCAGCTTCCTTCTCTTCATTCAATCGCCGATTTTTGGTTTCTAGTTTCAGCATCTTTGTCTGCAGCTCCTTAATTGTTTGAGATGATTGATTCTCAACAATAGCATTCCTGAGAGACTGATTAGCCATTTTTGTTGTAGTTCTTGAATTTGACGATGGCTGCTTCCCAATTCTTCTTTCAGCCTAACCACTTCTTCACTGGAAATTGATGCAACCATAATCTATCCTAAGGAATGGACAATAGTGTTCCATGATGCTTGGATGATCATCGAGCATCCATTAACTACTGTAGCTAAATCATATTCAGCTGGCTCACTGAAACCATGATTGAAGCCATATATAGTAATGTTGCAAAATCTGGTTTTTGAAGTACTAATTTTCCTTTGAGAGGGTTATTTTGTAACTGTTGCAACCGATCCTTCTTGACGAGTGATAAATGCAATTCACTGAAAGGAGATTTGGTGATCGAGCTGTCAAGTGCTTTGCCCTTTCCTTTGCTAGTATCACTTTGCCACCTATTCAGTGCTTGTTATCCATTTAGCTGTTGCTTCTTGCTGGCTTTTTTTAGTGATGACTATTGTTTGAGTCTGCTCTTTGGGTATTGCTAAAGTCTGATCTTCACAATATTTTTCAATTGGCAGGGGCTGGATCTGACTCTCAAGTTTCTTCATTATAGCAATACTCTTTTCTAGCAAAATACTGGGTTTCTTTGAGCTACTAGTCTCAGTCAGTGCGGCCTTCCTCTTTTGTCCATTGATGGTCAGTTGATTACCTAGGTCCTCTTCATGTGAAGGTAACTCCACATTGTCAGTTAATGGAATAGGCTTAGGACTCTAAGGAGGACATCAAGAACGCATATTAGTGATGGAAACAAATTTTGCATCCTTAAATGAAAATGTCATTAAATTATCCACTTTAGTGATACAGTTTATGCAATAGTAGGCCAAGGGTCCTATTGACACACATATGCATGAGCATGTGGCCGATAAGGGGCAAGGCCCTTCTGGTCATGGACATTGTCCATCTCCGGACTCTTTAACCTCTTTCACTACGAAGGAGGTGGATGAGTTGTTGAAAAACACCAAACCACCAACTTTTAAGGGAGAGGAAGAAGACCGCAATAAGGATGCAATGAATATCTTTCTCAGCAAGTGGGATGGAATTCATGCCTTACAGCATACTCTTGATGCAGTTAGAGCACTGCACACAGGTCTGACTCTAGAAGGAAATGCCTATAAATGGTGGATGTCTCTCAAGGAGAATAATATTATTGTACTCATGTATGGTTTTCAACCTAGGTCACCCATTACGGTGGGGTTGGGAATCGAAAAACTCCAGCAGGGTAAGGATTTTATCCAAGACCATATGGATATGTTGAAACTCTCTTGTCAAAATGTTCGGCAAGCGTAAGATCAATATAAGAAGTACGCTGATGAGAAACATCATCAAGTTATCTTTGAAGAGGGGGAAGAAGTGTTTTTGCATGTGCTAGAGCATTCAAAAAGTTTGAAGGTTACGTCAACACCTAAATTATCTCCAAGATATTGTGGGCCTTTCAAGATACTCAAGCGAGTTGGTGATCATGCCTACAAACTCTCGTTATCGTCACACTCTCGTGTCCATCCGGTATTTCATGTAATCCGTTTACGTAAATGATTACATGGGGACGACAATGTCATTGACCAATAGATTCTGGTCAATTTCGTTGAAGTCCTACCACACCGCAAGAACCTGAAGGATTCTTGACTATCATGATTTACGTAGGCATCATCATGTACTTTGACAAGCTTTAATTAAGTGGAAAGATTGACCTGAAGAAGGCACCACTTGGGAAAACATTAGTGCTCTTAAGAATAAGTTTCCCACTTTTGTTTTTGAGGACGAAAACACTTCTCTAAGGGGGAAGTAATGTCAGACCAAGGGCATACCCAGGGGGCTCATGGACCGGGGCCAAGAGGCCAGTGTGGACTTGGGATTCAGAGGCTAAGGGGCTTTATATGGGAGGTTGGGTGGTGAATCCAAAGCAAGGCAATTCCCTAGGCTTCATAACATGCGTATAGTGTACATAGTGTTAGAATTCTATTAGAATGATTTTGATTTTTGGTTGGGTTGATTTTTGGTTTTATTTTGTTATTTTTGAGGAATTTTTTTTAAAACAAAAAAATCCATAATCCAAATGACGAATAGACTGGAGAGATACCGAGTCATAAAATGCAAAGAAGGTCCAAAGACATATTTAAGAATTATGGGAAAAATGACAAAAACGGGACAATTCTTTTCGTTCTCTGTTTATTGAGGAGAGGTAAACAATTTTTTAGGATGCTCATTGTGTTTGTTTGTAGTTTTTAGTAGTTTGCATGAACTAGAAAAATCACATACGACGTTTAGCTTTTGAGTCTTGGAACTACAAACTTGTTCAAAAATGACTACTCGTAAACCTCCGTCCTCAAGTATGATTTTCTAGGAGTAGACATTGTGTCAAAACACAACTTTAGGCCCAAACTCTAGGTTGAGCCTTGTTAAATATACATGGTATTCAACCATGTGGCTATCCTTGTCCTGCTGAAAAAGACAAAAGAATAAGTGTTACAATATAGAGTCGTGAGGATTAGATTCTACACAATGTAGACATTTTTATTGATGGCAAAAAATCCACATTTCAATCCTCGTGGTGTTTAGAACCAAATTGTTGTGACTAGAAGATATTGAGTCTTTGTCTCAAACTTGAGATTAAGGGCCCTTGTATAAGGATTCTAGAGTGAAGTGCCCAAAATTCTAGAGTCCAAAGGCCACATGATACTCTTGTGAAAGACTAAAGCATGCTTCTAAGATTGGGTTCAGACTGTGTGAAACTAGGATCTGTGCAGGGTCATTCTTCTAACAAGGCAATAGGTGATTTGATGAGCACCATTGGTTTCTTTCTCAGACCTCCACGAGCTGGAACGACCTTAACCCTCGGAATAAAACTATGCTAAGGGCCTTTGTCAACTGAAAAACACGTGTAGTTGTTGAAATCACAATTTTTAGCCTTTAAGAGTGGTGATCTAGCCAAGTTCTTAGTTTCGATTAAATTGTGTGTATTCACAAAAATGAGCCTTGGACACCTTGTGTGAACGACAATGATGCACAAATGCTTGAGCTAACATGCGATACAAGGGCACTTTGAACCTACCCTGAGGCTTGCTCATTCGAACTGAGGTTGAGCTCTTTCAAAACATAAACTAAATATTAGCAAGGCATAAAGGTAAATGATATGCAAACGTGATGGAAAATCATGATGGGAGTTTTCTTTAATTTGAATTTTAGAAATGACAATCGTCAAATATGACAGCTAGGAGCAGGGCATGTTGTCACTGCTCCACATTTCCAGCCTTCTGAGACTCCTCATCAAGGTGCCTTAGCTTCCCATGCCTCACTGATGTGACTCAAGCTTCTCCTCAGATTGTGTATCTAGAATTCTCTCTTGCAAGCAGGCCCTTCCTGTTCACAGAGGGTGTGGACTGCATGATGCACGCTCTTCTTACTTTTGTGTGTGCCACAAGCTATATCAGTTTGTGTAGATTGCTGATTTGTGCTCCTTATCACTCATTATTCGCACTTGTGCCGCATTCTGAGAGAAGTCTATCACGTTGAGAAGCCTTGTGCATAGCCTCTGTTTGCTTGGTAATAGCATACAAGAGCATCACACTAAGAATCCTTGTGCATAGCCTCCGCTTGCTTGGTAATAGCATAGGAGATCTTGGATCTAAAGGTGCTCATACAAGGTGCACCAGATTGAGGGAAGTCATAAATTGGATCATCTACGAGCTCCTTCATAAATAGTCTCTAAAATAGAATCATGGCATGCGGTGCAGCCTTATGTATTAGATCTTGCTTGTGTAGTCAACATGGCACATGAAAGCATTGTAGGGAGAGAGGGCATGCATCTACTCCTCACGCAAGCTAGATCTACCCCTAACAAGCCCGTCTTCCACCGATAGAAAATCCATCCTACGTATTGGAGCCTATAGGTGTAGCTGACATGGTGCACGAGGGTATCACAGGGGGACACGATTGGTAGCCACTTATGTGAGATGGAGTTGGACATAACAAGCTTTTTTTCCACCACCTCCACTAGAAAGCCAGCCTCTTGTGTCAGCTGCTCGTCTTCTTCTACTTCCATTTCTATTACACTATACTCTTGTTAGGGGCATATAGCCCTAACAGGTATTCAATGCAGAAGCATGCAGTTTACAAGGAAGCAAGTACAGTAAACTGATCATTGACACATAGAACTGCAAAATAAATTAATAGGAAACACCATAATAGATAGGAAAAGGTACTACCATCACTATGTATTCATAATCATCATCAAAAATTCGAAGAAAATAGCAATACAGAGTCAGGAGATAGCGAACTGCATCGATAGGTACATCCCAAAAAACAGCCTCTTGCCATAAGACATTCTCCGTATTCATATAACTACCCAAAATATAAGTACTTGTGTAAAGATGTCCCTAAGGTTTAAAAGCCAAGATATTAATTACAATTCAAAAAGATAATGCCTCAAATGTCCTGAGAGATCAGGATCTAACGCTTGGCACACCTGGTGGGCAATGTTTCTCAAACATTGTGAGAACCCATCCCTTGATCAAGAACATCAACATTCAAAATGATCTTCAAGTTCAATTGGCTGTGAACTTTCCCTTGAATTTGCAGTAGCTCTTTCACCATATTCAAATTCAACATGCACTCCAACTTCTCCTGTTTCCTTGGGAATTTCAGTCTCTTGACTCAGTATTTCTTCAACAATCATTTGCATTGAATCTGTAGACTTGTGTTTTCCACCTGTGGCATTTGAATCTTCACCTGCAAGTGTACTCGTTATTGCATCTTCAGTAAAGTGTAACTGAATTCCAGCTTCATTTTCTTCCAGCATCACAATATCTCTTAGAGTTGACATCTATTCAGGTTGATGATCTTTGCTTTGCTGCAGCTGCTTCTTCAGTTCCTCTTTTTGCTCCTTCAAATCATTATACTGCTGTTTTAGTTCAGTATTTTGTCTCTACACATACAAATTTTCCTCCTTCATTTATTCCTCTGCAAAGATCTGATATGGTTTGCCAACCACATCATACATCCTAACTTTAATGTGTTCCCACACTCCTTTCATATATTCTCTCATCTCAACCTGCATTTGTTCCACATCAACCAAAGCCAAATACCAACCATCAACATCTAACTCCTCTTCTGACATTTCCCTGATCCTTTCTTCCACTCTTTTGCAAGCAGTAATCCTATTCAAAATAACTCTATTAGTACTCTCCAAAGTAGCATTCAAAGTATTCATCTCTGCACTCAGTCAATCTAATTGAACTCTTTTTCCTGTTTTCCAACAATTTCTTAGAGGAAGCTAATTCCTGCTTCAACAATTCTTGACTCTCAGTCAATTCCTGAATCTTATCTTTTAGCACTAGTTCCTCAATCTGACCTCTCTTCTTTATCTCTATCTCCTCTTTTAATTGATCTATTTCAATATGTAATCTGGTGTTTTCCCTTTTAGCCAAACTTAAATCCATAACTTGCTACTTTACATACTCCTTAACCATTCCAATAGTATTTTGGACTTCACTAAAAGAGACATTTGCAAAACTTGGTTTATTCACCTTTGGCAATTTAGGTACCGAGTCTCCCACATTTGTAATAGGTGTCTCTGTTGCAGTTTTCCCCTTTAGCTTTTTTAGTTGAAAACCTTTTACTAACATGGGTGTTGCTGCTCTTATCACTGGTTTGCAAAGCACCTTTAGTAAACAAATCACCAAACTCCTTATCCATCTTTACTTTGACTATCTCCAAATATTCTTTTGTAGAATATCCTGCAGCAAGTAAACTTTGTACATCTCCTATCATTTGCAAATTCTTTGGTTCTCCACACAATTTTTGTCTCTTATCCCTCCTAAGTGTAGACCCTGAATCTTCAAGAGGCAGTTGTCCCTCCCCTAGAAAATGTCTCCCCTACAATATACTTTTGTTTGTCACAAATTGAAAAACTGTAGCTAAATAGGGTCCCACCTTGGTAGACTTGTCCTTCCTTTTTTGTTTGGTATACACCTCAAACTTAATTCTATCAAAGAGAATAATGGCCCAGCCAACTTGTCTCCGACTTTCAGCTGCTATTAGTATTGCATAATTCTCTCTGGTTACATATTCTGACTTCAGAAGGAGAAATACTTTCTCTAGAAACCATTTGATCTGCTGCAGCCTGAACTGATTCTTCATTCGAGATAACTAATAATAGTGCCTGCCTCCATGAGATTGACCAAATCCTTTAGTCATATCCTTCTCTGTTGCCTTACTGATTTCATTGTCATCTACGTTTGGAACATCAAAAACTTGTGGAATAAGCTCTTTAGTGAGGTAATCTTCATAAAAAATGTGCCCATCATTAGCTTGCACATGGTTTAGATAAACCCCTATCATCTAACTCTGTCTCCAGCTCATCCATGGCAGTCTTGCAAAGTTCAACAACCGGATACTCTTCAACCATGGAGTATTTTCATTAGGCAACAACTCATACCTGAAATCAAGGAATGTATACTCTGAACTCCCCTTTGAAGCTGATGATGCCTTGATAGGTGTATAAATTTCAAGGTCATCATCTTTACTAGACTCACCAACAACCAATGTGCATAGGTCTTAAGGCCACAAAGGGCTCCTCACCATCCCTTCGCGAGTCAAATTTAGCAACTAGAGGTGTATTGTGTGGAGTCGCCATTCTGTTGCATGCAAAAGAGTACAACAGAGAACAGAAATGTTGTGCACTGATGTGATGGGCCCTCCTTAAAATGATGACTTTATTCCCGGGCTCACATGGATGAAATATACAAGTATAATTTACATCATGAGTTTTATTGTCCATTTGGGTCTCCAAATTTTGTCCAAAAAATTGTTTAAGTCTAAAACCATTTATTGGCTTGACAATCACTTTTCCAGACTCATCAGCCAAATTGAAAGTATTAGGCCCCACTGCTCTGAGTATTTGAAATGGTCTTACATATCTAAGCTTCAACTTGCTAGGCTTGTGTCCCAACTTACTGTTGTAGACCATCACCCAATCTCCTGCAGAAAAAAAATTAAATTTAATTTTCCTATTAATCCATGCCTATCTTCTCTGTTGAATGACCTTTGTAGTATATAGCTTTGAATCCTATCCTCTTCAAGTTTCAATAGTGCCTCCTTTCTGCAGTTGACTGACTCTTCAGGAGATAACTTCTGCTGAATTGCTACCCTGAGACTTGATACCAAAAATTCCATAGGCACTACTGCTTCCAATCCATACACTAACTTAAAGGGTGTCATGCCTGTTGTTACTTTAAATGCTTTCCTAAAAGCCCAAAGTGCAGAATCTAATTTTTCATCTTAGTTTGTCCTGTTCTAATATACCAGCTTCCTAATTATCCTAACCAAAATTTCATTGGTACTTTTTGCTTGTCCATTTGCCTGAGGATAGTACACATTTAATTTCTTATGTAATATCATATGCAATTCAGTCAGTTTACTGATCACTTTGTTAATGAAATGTCCTCCCTGATCAGAAACTAACTCAACTGGGAATCCAAACCTGGTCATAATATTTTTATACAAAAATTTTTCCACACTTCTGGCTGCATTATCTCTCAAAGACACTGCCTCAACCCACTCTGTGCAGTAATCTGTTGCAACTAAGATATACATGTTCTATGTATACCTTGCAGGTGCCTTAATGGGACCAACAAAATATAATACCCACTTTTTAAATGGTTCCAAAGGTAGTATAGGTTGCAAAGGCATCCTGTCTACATTCAATGGTCTGACCTCTCTTTGACATAACAAATGGTTTTTACTGAATCCTTGAGCATCTGTTATTATAGTTGGCCACCAAAGTCCTGCTTGAAATATTTTCCTTGCAGTAACATCACCTGAAAAATGACCTCCTGAATTGCCTACATGAGCCTCTGCCAGTGTTGCTCTCTGTTCAAACTCATGAACACATCTCCTGATCACTTGGTCAATTCCTCTTTTATACAATACCCTGCAATAACTGTAAATGGTTTACTTCTTAATGCCAATCTCTTTCTTTGATCCTTATTCACTGCTTCAAGTAGCACTCCTTCGAATTCAGCGAAAAATTGAAGCATATCTTCATACCAGTCCCCTAACTGTTTAGTCACCTGAATGAGAAACATTTCTGCATCAGGCAATTGATCAGGTACTCCTCCAGGATCTTCCTCTCCTATCTCCAATCTGCTCAAATAGTCAGCCAATACATGAAGTCTACCAGGAATATGTATTACTACATAATCAAATTCCTACAACAGCAGTATCCACCTTGCCAACCTCCCTGAAAGGTGTGGTTTATTTACCAAGTAGATCAATGCTTGGTGACCTAGATGAAATATTACTCTGTTTGCCAACAAATAATGTCTAAACTTTTGCAATGCATACACCATTCCCAAGCACTCCCTCTCTGTAACTGTGTAATTATTCTCTATAGACAAGTGTTAACACCCTGCTTGCATAATAAAAAGGTCTGAACCAACCTCTACGGGATTCCTGCATTAAAGCTGCACCAACTGCTACATGGGATGCATCTACAAAGATGTGAAATACTAACTCCCAGTCAGGAACAATCAACACTCGTGCTACAATCAACATAGTCTTCAAAATCCTAAATGCCTTGCTCTACTCTTCTTTCCATTCAAATACAATATCCTTCTTTGTAAGCTTTGTCAATGGTGTACAAACATGAGACAAATATCTCAAGAATCTATTGGGCCACTTGACTTGCCCCAAAAATTTTCTTAATTGCTTAATTGTTTTAGGTGCTGGTGCCTTTTTGATAGCTTTCACCTTTCTGGGATCAATAGAAACTCTTTATTCAGAAATCACATGCCCTAAAAGAACCGCTCTCTTCACTGCAAAAGCACATTTTGCTGGATTTAATGACTACCTGAATTCCCTTCATTTCTGAAAACTTGGTCTCAAGTGTCCAAGATGCTCCTGCTTCTTTCCAAAAACACTAAAATCATCGAAGAAAACTCTCATAAATGTTGTAAGGAATTTAGAAAACACATGTTGTACTGCTTTTTGAATTTTTGGGGGAGAATTTTTCAAGCCAAATGTCACCACATTGCTAGCATACACCCCCATTCAGCCACAAAAGCTGTTTTGTCCATGTCTTCAAATGCCATTGCAATTTGGTTGTAACCACTAAAACCGTCCAAAAAACTATAGATCTCATGTCTAGCTACTGCATCTAGTAGTGTATCACAAAAAGGTAAAGAAAAATGGATCAGTTACTGTAGCTGCATTCAGTTTCCTGTAGTCTACACACACCCTGATCTTTCCATTCTTTTTTGGAACTACAACAATTGGTGACAACCAAGTAACTTCCTCCAGAGGATAAATAAAACCAACAGCCAGAAGCTTATCAATCTCTTCTTTCACCTGTCTGGCATAATTAGGATTCATCCTGTATCTTTGTTGTACAACTTGAATTGCATCTGTCTTCAGGTTAATTTTGCGTTGGAAAAAACTAGCATCTACTCCCTTCATATTTGTGTATTTCCATGCAAAAATATCTTTGAATTCTATTAATAGTTCCTTCAGTTTTAGTTTAAATTCCTCATTCAAATCTGCTGATACTTTCCCTATTTGTGGTTCCTCCTGAGTGTTCAAGTTCAATTCCCGCAGTTCATCCTGAGTAACTCTAGCAGTTCTTGCCGTTTGATTTTCAAAAGCCCTCTCTGCTTGCTTCACTACTTCAATATATTCCTCCTCTTCTCTATTTTCAATCTTCACGTTTTTCAGTAGGTCACTCCCCATCTTGTTGTTTGATTGTTTACTCCCCTGAGTAATCACTGATTCCTGATGTACTGACTGTATTCCATCATTTTCTGACTTTATTACATACCTATTTTCTATCTTCTAGACATCCACCTCAAATATAGGTACTACCGATGAATTAGCTCTAAGAAGTTCTTCTTCTTCATTTTCTCCAATTTCTTCTACCATATTCAGTCCTTCTACATGCAGTGCCCTGAAACTAGGTGGTATCACCTTTTTTGCATCCATTTGCATTCTCACTTTCTATTTCCTCTTTTGCTCACTATAGAGTCTGCTCCCCATAGCTGATTTACCCTTGCTGCTCTTAACCAAGGCCTTTCTAACATCATTGGATATGAACAAGTAGATTCTTCCAATCTCAGAACCACAAAGTTATCCACAAACTGCAGTTCTCCAACTGAAATTTACAATTTTTTGAGAATTACTAAAGGTTGAACCCTTCTCTAGTCTACCATTTTCACCTAAAAAGGTGTTGGATCCCACTCCAAGAGATTCAAACGTTTGCATGTGGACTCTAGGAGATATTGACTCCTGACCCACCATCCAAGAAAACTCGTGGAACAAATTCTTTTCCAATAGATACCCCTAAAACTGGTACCTTGTAATCCACATCCATTGGTAAGACTTCACATACTTCTCTAAAAAATAATTCTTCGTTGTCTCTGCTTCTTGCCTGATTAGCATTTACTTCATTAATTAATCTTTTCAACAACTGTTGAGAGAATGCAGGTATCAACCTCAACATTTTCTTTACAGTAAATGTTTCTGGAGCTGACAACAAGGCTTCATAAAGTTAATCATCACTGTCTTGCTCTTTCAGTTCAATTTTTCCTTTTTCTAATGTACTTTTCTCCTTATCCACCAAGTATCTTACAGGAAACTCCCATTCTTCAGATAATGTACTCCCACCTTGGGATTATTGTACTCCCTTAAGTGCTTCAGTTCTGACTTCTTTTTGCTCCTTCTAGTTTAGAGTACCCTTGTCTTCTTTATTCTGAACAACTTCCTTTACTGGCTTTGTTTTTTATCTTCCTACTACCATGACATCAGTGCACCCACTACTTTCAGGGATATCTTGAATTTGGATACAAGTTGCACAGTCACAATTGTAATTCTTACTCATTCCCTGAGTATACTGACATTGTTGTACTTTTTTAACAGGTTTCTGCTCATCCTGACACAATGGTGCCCTATCTTGAATCTATTACTCCTCAATCCATTCTTCATCAATCCACTCTTCCAACACCACTAAATTAGCCTCACCTGGAGGTCTTTGTTGTCGTTGGGGTGGAGGTTGTTGATTCTGCTCATGAGGCTTGTTATTATTGCTATTATTATTATTGTATCTGATGATAAGAATACCTCTATCATTTTTGTGTCTACACCACAGTTCACAATTAGGACCTTGTTTATGTCTTACTGCTCCACAGTAATTACATTGTAATTGTTGCATGTTTTTTTGACCCCTGTTCTAGAATCCCCAATTGTTTTGGTTCTGAAATATTCTTTGAGGTGCAGGTCTCCTGTTAGCACGCTGAGGAGCTACCACATTTGCAGTTGCCTCCCTCATTTTCTAAGCAATATACTCAGGTCTTCTTCCCCTGAAATCTGGATTATAATAACAATTTTCATATTCATGACCAAACCTTTGACAAACCTGACACTAAGGTTTTCTTGACATTGCAAACTCGTTCATTCCAATTGTCTGCAATTTTTCCTGAATAATTTTGTTGACTAAATCTGCACTTACCACATCCTTTTCCTGGTTCTTTTCAGTCTTTTTCTTACTTTTATCCTTCTTCTGCCTTTTCTTTTCCTTCTTCTTCTTCTTCTTTTTCTTCTTATTTTTCTTCTTCTTTTCTGACCAATCTGCATCTTCAATATCAGTTTCTTCTTCAGTATCCTGACTTGAGTCTTGAGTATCTGACCTTGACTCTTCTGACTCTGAGTCTGAATCTTCAATCTTCTTCTTCTTCTTATCTTTTATTTTTTCTTTGCCTCCATATCTTCTTTCAACTCTTGCAGTAAAATCCTGTGCATTTGCTAATGGGGGTCTCCCTGATACTGCACTTCTAAACTGCTTTTGCAGTCCCTTACAAACGTAATCCTCTAACTGCTCCATAGAAGGTTGTTGGACTGCTTCCAGTCTATTATTCAAATTCCTTAATTTTTGTGCATAATCTTCAACCATCAAATCTTCCTGCTTCAATTTTCTCAATTTCTTTGAAATATCTTCAGGTGTTTTAGCCTCCCTGAACCTCAATAAAAATCTTTGCTCGAGATGATTATAATCAACAAAAGCTCCCATGCCATACTAGATGAACCAATCCATGGCCTTGCCTTGCAGTGTTGCTGCAAAGTGCTCTTTTTTCACTGCATCCAGATGTAATGCCTCATATCCCCTTGCAGACCACCTTGTTTGGAACTGACCAACGTGGCTGTCAGCATCTTGGGATTTTTTCCCACTGAACTTTGCCGCGCCCACTTTGGGATTTGCTGCAGCCATTGGAGGTACGAAAAGTGTCCTGAAAGGTAAAGTACCTGTCCCTACAGGTACAAACTGCAATTGTCTTCTTGTCCTTAAGACTGTTTTAGCTAGGAGTACATTGACCAATCGTTCCGAAAGTTGATATGCTATGAGAGGATTAGTTTGTTGGCCTTCTTGGTTTGCAGGTGGGGTCTCTTGCAGCCTGTGTTCAGGTTCTTGTAGTTCAGTCGCCGTCCCAACAGTCTCTCCTCCTGCAGTAAATCCCCTTACTGGTTCTTCTTGGTCATCACTACCCGACTCTTCATCTTGCCTTCCCCTTGCAGCAAATTCTCTCTCTTAAGCCAAAACTGGGTTCCATATGAGTGTTGCGGTAAATTGGACCCTTGTCCTGACCCACTCATACATGATTTCTTCTTTTCTGTCGTAAATACTATACCAACACTTTCCTTTCATACAGACTGTAACAAGGAGGTAAGTTGCATGTCCCAAAAGGTAGAAATGAAGAAACTATCTTGTCAGCCACTGCAATTTTGATTTCTCGTGGCAAATTTGGAAAGAACTTCGTCAAGAACTTGGCGGCATATTCCTTAGACTCTTCCTGTGGGGTTACCCAATTGGAGAATTCCCTCAGGTGGTCAAGATCAACTTGCATATCAGTTCTGCACACTATATTTCTTACTACCATACGGTTCAGGCTGAATTTGAACCAAACACAGGATCGCCAAATGTTAGGCTCATATAGCCCTAACAGGTATTCAATGCAGAAACATGTAGTTTACAACAAAGCAAGTACAATAAACTGATCATTGACACACAGAAAATTAACAGGAAACACCATAATAGAGAGAAAAAGGTACTGCCATCACTGTGTATTCATAATCATCATCAAACATCCAAACAAAACAGCAATACAAGTCAGGAGATAGCGAATTGCTTCGGCAGGTACATCCAAAAAAACTACCTCTCACCATGAGACATTCCCCGTATTCATATAACTACCCAAAATATAAGTACTTGTGTAAAGATGTCCCTAAGGTTTAAAAGTCAAGATCTTAGTTACAGTTCAAAAAGATAATGCCCTAAATATCTTGATAGATCAGGCTCTAACAACTCTATATTGTACTACGATCCAATCACATCTTTTATATTTTAACACTAGTTCTGTAATTGGACACTTAAGTGTCCCGAGACACTAAAGTGTCCTGTTTTTCTACCAAGTTTTGGCAATTTATTTGTCAAGCTAGAAAGACGTTTTTTACACCTTGCTTCTACCATAGATTGATTATGAGGGAAAGAAAACACTGGATTTTTCTCCATATCAAAATACAATCCGTATCGAGAGAATTCTGGTAAGTTCTAAGACATAGATTTTAGTAAAATTTCAAGCTGTTTTGCCAAAATAATCATAAAATTATGATATCTTTTTATATAGATGACCTTTTTTACGTTTATAAAATTCAAGTGTTAGCACTTAGTGTGGAATACACTTCAAAGATAAGTTTTCAAGTCACATGCAAGTTATAGACATAATTTCATACTTGAGCACGTGCTGAATAAGAGCATAATTTTGGTCTTCCAAAGGTCCCCTCATGGAATTGGTACTATTCTAGTGCAATTTGACAACTACAAATGACTTTATATGTTTAAACCAAGAAACTACATATTTTTTGGGCTCCCTAACTCAATTAAATCTCGTTGCTTGAACTCTATCTTGAATTTTTTATCGTGCAAAAACTCTTGAAAATCTTGAGTTCTCCATAATAACATTGAAACCAAGGTTTTAGGCACCCCAAATGTGTATGTACCATTAATTTTGATACATTTAGTTGATCTACATGGAAAGTTTGATATTATTTGAGGTTGTGAATGCTTATGTGTCAAGAAACAAAATATGAATTTTTTCTCTTATGCAATTTTGAATATTTAAAATGATCCAATAATTGTTGCATACCAAAGCCCTTCTACTTGCCACCTTGAGTGCTCAATGCAAAGGGAAAGCAATGTATCACTTTCTAAAACTCACAAATACATCAAAAACATATTTTTCTTTGTATACAATGATATTCTTGAAATGACCATATCAAACACATGAAACTTTTCATTATTTTATATACTCCAAAGTCATTTTTTTTGCACATGAAACTTTCAATTATCTATAGAAAAATTGTGGAAGAGTCACCTAAAATTTTCTACAAGGTCGCTTCATTTTTTTTTGAGCTTATAAAGGTGATTTCTTCAAAGCGTCAATCACAGTCTTACGAGGGTCAACTTGATGAGTATAGTTCTTAATAATAATAGATTGTAAAATGCAAGGTTATATTTTGAAAAGACCCTCTAGCTAACATATTTAAGCATACCAAGAGGGTTTTCTGAAAGAAACCGCTTAATGTAAGTATCATTTAATTTAAATTTGTTAAAAAATGACACTTAAAGTGTCCTTTTTTGGTACCAAACTAGTGTTAAGTCTTCCATTTCCATACAGTCGATTAATGCTATAGCGCGTAAGAGCTTAAGACAATTGAAGGCTACTTTGTGAATGGATCACAACAAGCATGAATCATACTTAACACTAGGTTGGTAACCTAACATGACATAAAAGTTTCCTTTCAGGGTTTTGAAAAAAACCTCCAAAACCATAGTAGATCCACTCATTTTGTAAAATCCTTTCATGTGGTTATAGTTCAAGGCCTACTACACATGGAAAAAATAAGAAACTTGTAAAATTTTTCATCTTTTGGTCACACCAAGCCTCCAAAGTTAATGGACCTGTACATTTTCATCAAAACAATCATTTCTTACGTATTGTTGCATAAAAATAAGATTAGGGATTTTTGTAGGACTTGAGATAAATTCCCTAGTTAACTTCAATGGGTTGGTGATCAGAACATATGATTTCTTCTCACTCACTATCTTTTGTTTTGCCAAAAGAAATAGGTACAAAAAATTTGAATTTTTACCATTCTGCAAACCTATCATCAAAGTTTCTATAGCCACGCTCAATACAAATAATATATGCATGTTTTCTTAGTTCCCTATTGTCCTTTAGGTTCATAAGGAGCCATGGAGCTTGTCAAAATAATAATACATCTCTTACCAAGGGGAATCTTGGGGACAAAGATGAAGTGCTAAATACAGCAAACATGAAAAAACTGGGTTCAACATTATGAGTTGTAGAATCCCATAGAAACTATTCAATATCTAGCCAAATTTGATCCTTATGACTAGATATGGTTACTACCTACAAAATGCATGTAGTTGTCACAAGAAACTAACAATATTGAAAAAGCTATACTTGATATACTAGAATGTTTCGTTTTCTTCTATAATTGAAAAAATCAACCATCGTTGTCTACTATGAAAAATAGGGTATTAGGTGCCCCAAAACTCAAGGAATATTATCTTTATGTTACAATATGCGACATATCAAATCAAAACTACATTTGGGTATCATGAAAGCCACCAAAAAAATCATAGAAGAGCTGAAATTGGCTAAAAAACAGGATTTGACAATTTTTGTAATTTGCTCATAACTTACAACTTTAACATTTATTTCTCTCTAGAAGCCTCAGTACACGTTGAGGACTACTAAAGATAGCTCTCTAGCATTATAGACCTCACAAACATGAATTCTATAGTGGTATAGTTGCAAAAAGTTGAAAAAAGCCAAAAATAGGACCCGTTTTTTCACATAGTTTAGGTTGTGAAATGTTGTACAAGGACAAGGTTAAAGATGGAATTGATATTCCAAAAAAAATTCGAGTTTTTTTCAGCTCATGAGACAACTTTCTAGACAGATAGCACCTCAAAATCCATTTTGAAACTCTTGACATAATTCAAGGAAAATGGTCACTTAACAGGACATAAAAGTGTCCCAGGACATAAAAGTGTCCTATTACCAACCTAGTGTTAAAAAGTCCATCACATTGAGATATTCCTCTTTGTGAACAAATCATGCTAAACTAATTCAGTCACACTATCTCATGCTGACATGAAAAAATGTACACGTTTACGACAAGCTTCTGAGAGCAAACACTATAGGAAATCAAAGCACTTGGAAGGCACAATGCTAGCAAGATATTTCTACTATAGGAAGCTTGGCACACCTTATCTCTCTCTCTCTCTCTCTCTCTCTCTCTCTCTCTCTCTCTCTCTCATCTATTTCATATTTCCCTTTTTGTATCTAGCGAGGGTAGAGGCTTGAACTTAAGTTTGAGCCTCCATGCCTTCTTCCATTCGGTAGGGTTTTAGCCTCTACCCTTTTTGTATCTAGAAAGGGTAGAGGTTCGAACTTAAGTTCGAGCCTCCACGTCTTCTTTTATTTGTTAAGGGTTTTGACTCTACCATTTCTGTATGTAGCAAGAGTAGACACTCAAACTTTAGTTCGAGCCTCCACGCCATCTTCTATTTGGTAGGGGTTTAACCTCTACCATATTTTGTTTTGGCCAAGGTAGAATTTTTGACTTCAGTTTGAGCTTGATGTGGAGGCTCACACTTAAGTTCGAGCGTGCACACCTTTTGGGTACATGCCATGATAGAGGCTCGATATTTTTGAAAGTGCTTGTCATATAAAAAATCTCTATGCTAGGTAGCTTGACTTTCATGTATAGATTAAATTTTTCACCTCTAGCGGGAACCAATTGTATGTTTTTTCCCTCCAAAAAGGCCACTAGTTTTAACAAATTGTTAGCTTTGTATCCAAAAAACTTCTTTTAAGAGGAGTTACTTTTATGGGATAACAAGAATCTAACTTGTTCCAATAGACCTCCAAGTGACCTAAATTGAACTCATTAACAAGCATCAAACTCCTTCTAGCTGACCTCCAAGTGCCCTAAAGTTCTTGTTATATTATGACTAGAGGAGAGTCATCACATTATTTAGACAATATTATTAAGCTATGGGCAAATAGCTAAAGTATGACAAAATGAAGGTGCCATCTAAATAAAAAAGGAGTTGAATTGAGTGTGCTCTCAAACAGATAATAGATCAAACTACACAACAATGTTAAGTTTGCGAGTAGGATTATAAAAAATGGGACTTGAATAATTCCCAAAATCCTAAATATGTCTCAAAATCTATATGCGCAATGGGTAGAGGAAAGAAAAGAATGGGACAATTCACGAAGTATGTCTCAAAAGACATATGCACAATGGGTAATGTCAAGGAAAGAAAACAATGCCAGTTAGCCTTCAACATGACCATGCGGCCAAATATGACTAAGAATGGTCATAAAACTCCACGATGGCCTACAAGGACATAGAAATTTGGTGATGCGACTAAACAGAAGCACCCACCAAGTGTAAAGCTGCATATCAGACACTTCATGCGACTACAAGGCCGTGTATAGGAAGTGGATCTTTATACTGTAAATTGTCTATCTTGTATGTGACTTAATGAATCCTAACAAGCAAAAGGGACTAGTAGTGAGCTGGTAGTACTAAAAAAGTTAAAAGGGGCAGAAATAAAAATTCAATCATCGATCTATCATGATAGATGCCTGCAAGAGCAACCAAGGATCTAGCCAAATTATGGTCATCATCATTGGTTTTACATGTGTTTGGTAGCTAGAAGGTGTCAAAGATGCCCATCAGTCATTCGCAAGATTGAAATTCAAAAAATTAAGCTTGGAAAGCCAAATGCAATTCCAAATCAGGCTAAACTTTTTCACAATGCTATGCATAGAGAGTACAAGCTAAGGGTTTCATTAAAAAAAAAAGGTATAACCCCTAGCTAGCCAAAGATGCATTTTTTTCAAATTTGAAGCCATAACAGCCATCTACATATCCTGTACATCATGTATATGAAGTTTGGGGACAAATGGACCATGATAGCTCATAGATGGTCATCTATCACGAATGAGGTCGGATAAGACCTTTTCAAAGCAAGTTACTAACTTGGGGAATTAATTGGGGTTTGTCAGGCTAAAATTAAGTCAAGTATCAAGTAGATGTAGTAAAATGATTTACAAAGCACATAAAAGCTAATAGTGGCAAATGTGACTTTGATCACCTTGATGCAGGAACAAAGGAGTCACCAACAAAGAAGAGCAATCACAAATGATACACAAACCAACCTTCATAGGGGTGCATACCTTGTCCTTGATGAGGCGGATCGAATGTTGAACATGGGTGTTGAACCTCAAATGAGAAAAATTATCTCCCAAATTTGGCCTCACAGACAGACTTGGTATTGGAGTGTAACTTGTCCAAATGAAGTCGAAGGTTTAGCTAGACGATTTCTATAGAACCCTTACAAAGTTTTCATTGGCTCACAAGATTTGAAAGCTAATCATTCAATTATATAGATTGTAGAGTTTGTTTTGAGAATGAGAAATACTCAAAATTGACATATTTTCTGGAGCAAGTGATGGATGAAGATTTATTTTTCCATGATGATAAGAGTCAAGCTGAACGAGATTGGGTTCTTTCTAAATTTCAATTTGGAAATAGCCTTATCATGACAGAAAGATGCTATTGCACCTCGGGGAATGGATATGAAGGACATAAAGTTTGTCATCAATTATGATTTTCATGGATCATAGTTCTTGTTGTGGTATGACAAAAGTACAAGCAGTGGAGCATAAGACATCAGAACGACAACAAAGACAGCACTGACATTGACAACCCGGTCATGTCGAGGACGACATGAATTCCAAGGGGGGGAGTGTGGACTTGTGGGTCAACATCATGAAATAGCTCAACAAAGTCTTATTTTTGAGAGTTATGAAATGCTGCACACTATTGTAAGAGGCATCATTTGTAATAAGTAGCTAGTCTAGTTGCAAAAACCGAGGTGCACTGGCACTTCCAAATTTGACCCATTAAAGTCTATTTTAGGTTTAACCTATGGTAGCCTTAGTTTATAAGGTACCTAGATCATTTTGTAAAGAGAACTTTTATCATAATCAAGTATTAAGCTGATGTCGACTGTGTGTGAGAGAGAAAGAGAGAGAGGTGAGTTTCTTCTTGATGCAAATCCCCGCTCGTTCATCACATTGGAGATCAGACAACTCCATTGTGCTAGGCTTGATGAAAGCTACATGACAATGCCAAGCATTCCATGTGAGACGCAGCACGCGTGCTGACGCATCTATGAGTCATTTGTGGTCATAAGTGTATCAAACAATGTTTTTTTCCTATTTGCAAGTAGTCATTAGAATAGTGGGGACATAGTCTACGCATAGGTACTCTTACATTTCAGTTTTGGGCACTTCCAAAATACTTCTCTATCTTCATATGCGTTTTTTGCATATGGGTCTAAAGTGAGGGTTTGTAGTGTAGAGGCTTTGGGACAGGTGTATCCTAGTGAGGGGATGGTGTTCTTTAAGTATCATACGATTTTGGTATGATTTAGTGAGTCTCCTTTTGGTTGTGTGCATGTGGGTTGGTGGTGTAGTTGAGAGAAGTGAGACTCTAGATTCTGGTTTAGTTGGCCTTCTTTGTTGATCTAGGTTGTGTTGCATGCACTTTATAGGTGTTCTGATTCGCTCCAGCAACAAGGTCCACCCTAAAGGAGATGATAAATGGATGCTTTTTTGAAACTTTCTAAATCTTCTCCACACCTTTCATCACTCATAGTCCAATTGATTGTCTATTGAGCAATTAAGGATAGTTGTTATGAATGGTGGGAGGGACGTTACAAGTTTGGGCACCCTCTTGTTGTATGTGACTAGCATTACAATGGGGATAGCTGGCATGTAATGGTTAATTACAATGCTGTCTTTTTATTTTTATTAATAGTGAGATTGATGTTGTGTAGATTGAAATTGAGGAGAAGTTGCCAAATAATATCTCTCGACCATTTATATTTGCACAATGTTTTAGTTACTTTTGCAAATAAGATTTTGTTGTATATATCTAGTGAGAATTCACATTATGACCTCATGCAAGAAGTGATAGCCACCACTCATGGACTAAAATGCAAACAGTGGCCTCAAATACATGGCACCTAATATAGGTTTCATAATGAAAATTAAATACTCAACTCCACAAGAGGTACCGTGGATTTTCGGGGATAGGATTTTAGGTCCTTCTCATGCAAGATTCTCCCCTGTCACTCTTATGGTATGTTGTGTGTGCAAAAATCATGTCTATGTCTCTTTATCTTACCTACTTTCACTATCTAATATATTGTGTGTGTGTGTGCGTGCGCATGCGTGTGTTGTCATTGCCTAGTTTTGTATATGCAGGTTTTGGGAGAGATGGTGAGAGGTTGATGGCTATGCATGTGAGGAAAGATTGAATAATCCTAGATTCTATTCTCTTGGTCTCTCAACAATGCATATGTGACTACAAGTTGCCAAGTGTGAGCAATCTGTAAGCGGCTAGGCTTAGGAAACTTTTTGTTTGTACTTGTGTTTTTGGGAGAGATGGTGAGAGGTTGATGGTTCTGTTTGTGAGGAAAGATTGAATAGTTCAAGATTCTATTTTCTTGATCTCCCAACACTGCATGCGTGACTAGAAGTTGCCAAGTGTGAGAAAAATCTACAAGCGCCAAGTCAGGACAAGAATCTCTCCAAGGTAGTGAGGAGATAACACTTGAGCGTTGAGGAGACATGTCACTCACAACAATGAATGGAGTTGTGGCAAAGATTGGGTATATTGCTTGAAAATTTAAGTGTCAACAACTACAAGTACTTTAAGGTTTTTTGAATTCAAGGCCTAATGCCTTAATGACCTTGTAGAGTATAAAGTTGTGGCCCCTATACATTTATCTGATGTGGCTATTTTTAGAGTGAAGGATAAAATAAAAAGCACAAGATAGAGATCCAAATATTTGCATCTTTGTAAGAAATAAAACCACATCACCTACATTTGTACACAAAATTGCAACTAAGTGTGACTCTTGAGTCCTACCACATTTTGATTTTTTGAGGGTCTTCATTAAACATAGCCATTATAAGAGTTATCTCCTATTTGAGGAGTGCTTGCACTTAGTTGAGTTCCATTAAACCAAAGAGTGTAAGGGGGTGTCAGTGAAAGGGAAATCTTTTTTTGAAACTTTTACCCTTTTGCCTACTAAACACTTCTTGGGGGAGTGGCTACCACTGCTACCTCTTTAGAGGTTTCCTCTCCTCTTTGACTTAGGAACGAAAAGTCAGATTTGAATAGATATAACTCATATATTACCATATTAGGATGTAAGTTCAATTTCTAACCAAAGAGACTTATATTTTCATATTTTGTAAACAAAATTCTTTGAAAATCATTTATTAGAGCTTTCCCTTCCTAATGTAGGCTTAATTTTTGTTGAGATGTAGAGAGAAAGAGGGAGGGAGAGAGACAAGACAAGAGACACACCATGCTCCCAAAAACTGATTCATATTGAGGACCCTAGTGCAACAATCTACTTTAAACCTTACAAAATAATGTCAATGGGTGATCTAGTCATGACACCTTCAAAATAATGGAAGTACCTTATAATGTTGAGTTGTTAGATATGAAATTGATAGTATTGATGTTGATAACTAATGGCTATGTAGTTACCATTCAAACTAGTTGAAACACCATAAATAACTATTTGGGACAGATGATGGAGTCTCACACAAGCATGAAAACCTCTAATATCGCTTGTCTCAAGAAATAGCTGGAATAAGAAGTCGTCAATGCGGACAATTACAAAAATGAGGGACTAAAGTTAAAAGAGATTCTAATCGAATAAGAATATAAAAGGGAGCTACATACTAAAATGATCAAGGAATTAAAACAATAGAATGAATAGCTAAAGATCCTTAACTCAAATTTAAATACTAAAGAATGGAAACTCACCAAACAAAGAGATAACAAAGCACAAATCATTGCTAGATCAAAAGCAAGTAGCTAATGAGGGTTTGAAGGAAGATCACAATGTGTTGAAGCAGTCCATAATAGACAAGCATATCAACCAATTGCTACTTTCTATAATGGACTCTAAGAGAAATCTTACCCTCACATTGGGAGGAATTATGGAACCCGGTGATAACTATCAAAAAAAAGATATGGAGTACAAGAGATCCATGTTCACTAGTGACTTGGCCAACCAAGCACTCTTAGAATATTTGAGAACAAGCCAAGATGAAGATAATGAGATGTCAAACTCAACATATACAGCTCTTGGATGACTACCACATAGATAGTCATCATCACTCACCTTCCTTGGTGGATACACATATCTTTTCTAGTAATACTACAATTGTACCACATCAAGGTGGTCTACCTACCGAAGTGATGGCACACTTATCTACTCACCTCACTCACTAGTGGTTTACATTAGACCATTGTACTAGTTTTCCTTTTTATGTTGTACTTTCTCCTTATGTTTTGTACACCTTTTACCTTGAGTTAGTGAAGAAGAAGAAGTACAACCTTTTTCCTCCATCTCTCTCTATGTATGTGTGTGTGTGTGGTTACAAGACCTCAATTAAAATTATTCGCAAAGAATAGGGTGTATGGCTTTCACAAAGACAATATTCTTTGAACATGTTGAAAAAGTATGGTATGGATGAGTGTAAGCCAATTTCAGTGCCCTTAGGTTAGAATTTGAAGTTGGGAAATGATGCAGGTCAAGTGCTTGAGAAAGCTACCATGTACATGAAGATTGTGGGTAGCTTGATCTACTTGACTATCTCATGTCCCGACTTGAGCTACAGAATTGTATCAAAGAGTCAGTTTATGCAGCCTCCCAAAAAACCACAATTGGATACTATGAGTTGCACTGTGTGCTATGTGAGTGCTACTTTGGATTATGCACTCTTTTATAGGGCTGATATGGAGTTGTAGACCTATGGTTACAAGATGTGGATTAGTTTGGTAGTACACACGATTGCACATCTACCAGAGCTTCATGTTTTCACTATGGCTACAAGATGTGGATTGATCTGGTAGTACATAGTGGAGGGATGGCACACTTATCTACTCACTTCACTCACTAGTGGTTTACACTAGACCAGTGTACTAGTTTTTGTTTTTATGATTTACTTTCTTCTTATAGTTTGTAGACCTCTTATCTTGAGTTAGTGAAGAAGAATAAGTACATTATTTTGCCTCTATCTCTTAATTTTGTGTGTGTGTGTGCGTGTTTTATTTATTTACTTATATTACCCATTGACGAACATATACATGTTCAAAGACCAAGGTACCCAAATAAATACAAGGTTTCATATACATGTTCAAAGACCAAGGTACACAAATAAATACAAGTGTAATCTTTAAAAAAAAACTTAAATAGCATGATTTTGTACAAATGAATATCATCAGGTTTGTACAAGTCACCATCCCAAAAGGTAAAAATTTCTTCACAGATTTTGAACCAGTAGCAAATATTCCAAATAGTAAAGAAACCAAAAAGCTGAACCAAAGAGATTAGCCCTCACTTGCACCCATAGAAACAACACAACATTCTATTAGCATTGGCACTGTATGTAGGTGATGCACGGGATCCTAGTTGTTATCTATGTCACATAGGTACAACTTTTTTGTGCAAGTAAATTCAAAAGAGAAATTTCATTTGACTTTGGTAGACAATTACATATTTAGAAACCTAACTTCATCAATCTATTTAAGCATAGTTACCTACAAACTACCACTGAATAGCATAAGAAGAAAATTTTGCTAAAGGTCTTTATAATTTATCTCCTTATTCTTACAAGTTCTATTAAGAAAGTCTTTCTTCCTAGATCACACCTTGTTTTTAGCCACAAATGAGGCCACATAATCTGCCTTAGCCGCTTTAAGATTTTTCAAAATTTACGTCCTCTTGATAGGATCGACTATAGTACTCATTTGAGCAGTCATCTTATACCTTGGTATACCCTAACAATAGACAAAACATTTCTGGCTTTATTAGCATTGAATCCATCATATACTTACTCCTATATACAAGGAATGATAATAGGTTCTACCATAACCTTGAGCACCACCTACCAGTAAACGGTTGGGTTCCCAAGGAACCCAAGATTCACTCAAATCAAAAGTTGTACATAGTAATCAAACAAGCTAAGGTAAGATGTAACATGCAGAGACAGTAGTGAATCAATCAATCGAGTTTGCAATATCAAAAACCCTTAGTCTGGTTCTATCAAAGTGACACCCTCTTACATCCTGTAGCCAAGGAAACTAGGAGACTAAGCAATCCTTCAAACATCAAGATAAACAAGAAGGATAATTATCAGGTTATCGGTACAAACCAAAAGAAGCCCCATATCAGCAACATAAATGGTAGTGGTGCCGTATATCAGGTAAAGATAGCATTAGGTCGAGACTAATGAAGCTAAGGAGTTTAGTGTAGCACCCATGCCTACCTAATAGGAAGACAAAAGAGTATTCACATTATCATACCAGCAAAAAGTACTCACCAGAAAAGAATCTACCTAGCATATCAACCCAAGGCATTCCTCAAAAAACCTAGTTAGCCCAAACAGATCAGACCAGCACATATACATGAAGGCAGGTTTTTTCGACAGATTCTTTCAATCATGTTATCAAAGAAACAAGTGAGAAGTTTTACCATATCAAGCAACCACCAATCCAATTATGAAAAAACCGTCATAGGTCAAAACCCAAAATGGAGCTAAAGAATTTAGAGTATAACCATGCTAGCTGAGGAGGAAGCCAAAAGAGTGGTCATATCTGCATACTAGCAAAAGAACTCATCCAAAAAAAAGTATGCTTAGCATATCTTCCCAATGTATTCATAGAAAAAACCCATTTAGCACTAAATTGATAAGACCAGCACATGTACTTGAAACCAGGTTTTTACTAAACATATTCCTTCATGCATGTTTATCAAACAAACCAATGATATGTTTTATCATACCAAGAAACTACCAATCCAATTCTTAAAGAACCATTTTCAAATTATTTAATCTCCAGTCTTTTAAGGTGGTTATTCTCGACCATATTCATTCTATCATGAAAAACACAGCTAGACCAGAGTTGCACATCCAAACCGCAAGCAAACACATGCCATAATCACATCGCAACATATGTAGAAATGTCCATCAGCTCGCAATTACCAAGCAAAGAGATATTAATATCAAATATTAACCCATCAAGCCAAATAACTCCACCTAAGAAGAAGAAGCCAGAGAATGAACCTCCAAAGCTTGTTGCTTATCTTTCCCTTTAGCCATAGTGTAGCACACTCAGAGTACATTCACTCAAACAACACTACCTCACCACAACAACGACTCACAGAATGGATAAAATCATGCCATCTCTTTGTGTGTATGTGTGTGTGTGTGTGCACATGTGCTTGCAAGATCTCAAGCTCTCTCCTTCTCTATCTCTTACTAGACAAAGAGGATGAGGATGACAAGCAAAACGACCAAGAAGGAGACACCATTGAGGGGGGTCCATTGTCAATGAAGGATGATGATGCCAATGATGATGACCCACGGATGCTCCTAGTTGTGGTTAAGGAGGAGGTGGGAATCAGTCCAGTCAGACACTTGTTGAATCCCAAGTCCAACCTGGCAAGGCTCCAGAAAACAATAAACATCATACAATGGGTGACCTAGGGAAACCAATCTCCATACCAACAAACTAAAGGAAAAAAAATAGTTCATATGCAAAGACAAGGGAAAAGCCATCTAGGAGGAGCCGCCATGGACCACACTTCAGATTACTCAAATCAATGTCTAAGTTTGAGAAAATATTTAAGGGGGAAAAAAAGTAAGTTCAAATGCAAACATACCTTCAAGATGATGATGCCTATTTGGACCTCGAATGACATAAGATGTTGTACATGGGAGCCAAAAGGATAATAAAAAAATTGGAAGCTATTAGCTACCACAAATAGTAAACCTGATGTTTATTAGCACATCCAAATGTAGTTCACGTATTGAACATAATACCAAATACATTCTTACACTATAGTAAATCCCCAAACAAAGTAGTGATACCGGGTTGGCTGCACCGCCCTCTAGCCCGGCCGGAGAGATTAAAGTTTTCTTGGCTTTCGGAGCCGAGGCTGCAGGAATGAACCCCATTCGGGGAGCATGAGGTAAAAACAACAAAAAAAACGTGTTTTTTCTTATTATTGCCGTGGCCACCAATCTTCCCTCCCTTGCTCGCACACGTGCAATAGGCCGCCGCGTATTTCCCTTTTAACACCACTCCCTACCTCTCCTCCATTATCACCAAAGACAAGCTCGCTCTCCTGTTTATCTCCACTATATCTCTCTCTTATCTTGCTCCTCTGTCACCTAGCCCAATGGACGCATAAAACAAGCCTACTCCCTCTTTTTCCCACTGGCGGGCCACCATGCTTGGACAAAAGTCTCCCTCTCTCTATTTCATTATTCAGTCTCTCTCACCCCTCTCGTCCATACTCATTTTCCTCCCTCTCGTGGGCAGCCATACTACCCTCCTCTCTCCCACTCTCTCGCCACCTCACCAACTCCCTTCTTATTTGTCAACCACAGCAAGCCAATTCTCTCTCATTCACCCTTTACCCCCTCTCTCCCCCATCACCCCCCAGTCCCTCGCTCTCCCATCACTCTCTCTCTCTCTCTCTCTCTCTCTCTCTCTCTCTCTCTCTCTCTCTCTCTCTCTCTCTCTCTCTCTCTCTCTCTCTCTCTCTCTCTCTCTCTCTCCCTCCCTCAGTCTAACTCTCTCTCTCTCTTGCGCGCTCTCTGTGTTGCATCTATCCAGTGCAGCTCTCTCCCCCTCATAGAATATCCACACACACACTAACCATGCCTCACCCCTTTCACCCCCCCAGCCTCATCTCTTACTCGTCGCCTCTCTGCCTGTCTCTCCCCCCATCAAGCCCGCAGGCGCAGCAATACAAATCCTTCTCTCTCATACACACACACCTACAGACACACACTCTTCCCCCCCCCCCCTTCTCTCCCTAACACACGTGCTATCTCTCTCTCACACACTCTCGTTCTCTCTCTCTATTTTCGAGCATAGTAAGTAGCCATAAAAACAATTATATATATATATATATATATATATATATATATATAATAAATTACTCCCTCTCTCTCGTTCCCACACACACGCACTCTCAAAGACACACACACACCCACACACAACCTATATACATACGCACACCCACTCACAAGATCTCGACACTCATACATTACACACAACACACGCACGCCATACACACCCACAAAAAAAAAACGGCGAAGTTGGACGCCATCGACAAAAGAAAAATGACCAAATCACACCGTAGAGACATCAAATCAAGAAAAGACCACAAAGGTATTCCCCGGTCGGCCCCGAAGTGGACAAACACGTAGCATCTTGGTATCATGCAACAAAACACCAATTCTGGTAGCATAAACCTCACACCAGCCACCCAAACCATCAACAAAACCCCTTGTAAATTCCCCAACCCCTCACTCTTCTCTAATAACCTAGCCAAACGGCTAGTGGATTGTAAAAAACCCCCCACCCCACTCTTACCTCCCCTCTCTCTATCTCTATCTTCTCTCCCTCTCTATTTCTCTCACTAGAGAGGCATCTAGACTCTCTACAGCGAACAGTGGATATCTGCAAGAACCATTACGTAAAGACCACCTCTCATGCCTATATAAAGAGGCCTCCGCTAAGCACAAAGGAGATACACAAGTGAAGGAGGAACACACTATCTCCATGCACTATACATTTCATGCACCACTAAGCACATAATGCACCTCCCAAGCTAGGGAGCTCATGGCATCATGCTTTGTCGCAAGCATGGGTATTTTAGCAATAGAAACGTCACCATCATCACCAATCTCCACCCATACCATGGTTGAGTTACTAGTCACGACCACCCCATGCACATAAGGCACTCACTATTCCCCTGCAAGGCAACATGAGCACGCTAGGATTGAATGCACCAACACCGTGCTACCCCGTGCCACTCTTGATGCTGATGATTGACATCATTGGTGGCTGCATCATCTAGATCTTTTCCCTCAGCTAACCTCCCGCTAACATGCTTACCTTGCTAACTCCAAACTTTTCCATGCACCATATGGCGCTCGCCTTCCGTCATGCATCCATAGTGACAACAGCAAGGTTGGTAATATTCAAGACCACCGTTTGTAAGTATCATAATCATCAAGAAAAGTGTGCAATGCTATCTTGATCTTTCAATCCATTCTCTTTCTCCTTAGCTTTGTTTTCCCCACATTCGTTGGATGTTTCATCTCTTGTATATTACTATGCTTGTGCTTCATCAACGGTACGACCTCTTTAGTTAGTCAATATGCTCCATTCCGACCTTGTCACATACCTCTCTCGTACACACACTCCTGACTATTGACTAGGCATTTTCTACATCTGGTCATTTGATTTATCACCATTTCATGTTGGTTACCTAGAGGGCATCTCACTTTTTCGACCCTAGGTCATCTATGTATCCTAGCCGCACTTATGCTAGGTGGTGCCCCTCTCTAGTTATAGGATAACTCCTACCTTCAGATGATGCTTGGGGATGTTCAAGCTATGTGTGCTGTAGAGGCCATCCCATATGGCATGTCATTTCCGGATATCATTTTCTTGGTGCCTCGACCGAGGATCCTTTCATGAAACCCTCTAGTTTACGAGACTGAAACCCCTAAACTTTTGTGGATGGATGAATGGTTAGCAGGGTTTGCTAACTAGACGGCAGAAGAAGAAGAAGATCTCCAAGCACAACTAGACAAACTTTGAATCTCCATCGATGCTCAAGTGCCAGGCATAATGGTAATTGATTTGTAGTGCGAAAGTCAACCAACATGTCAGAATCGGTGGATATACATAGGCTATGTGCCAAGGAGAAGAAGGAGGAAGTTGAGACCATGTTCGCAACCTATGACCAACCCACAACAACAAGATGGAGGGAGCTCTGCACAATAGAGAATCACACTATTCTACTTCGAGAATCGGGTAATTCAAGTCACTAAACTAATTATCACAGTCAGTTTCAAAGTCGCACGTGCTGCCAGAGCACAAATAATGGAAGCACATGCTCACGCTCTCACTAGAGAAACTAGGGATCTACTAAGCCTCTTTCAGGAAAGAGCACCACCCTCTCCCACAATCTTGGAGAGTGACTAAGCACCTCTAAGCTTCACATGAATCAATACAACCTACATCAAGGTAGATCACACATTCCAATATAAGTACGTTCAATCAAGGTAACACTGGACTGGAAGGCTCACTATCAACATGTCATCGACACCATGCTGGGTGGGGAGCACTTCTTTGAGGTTATGGCATCAGATCAGCCACTTGTCTCACCTTTGGTACAAGGCAATGTACCGTTTGAGATTTTAATCTATGTTCTAGTATAAAAAGGGTATACACGCCTCCTTGTAAAGGAAAAAATATATATTTTGATTGCAAGCTAAGCACTGTGTCTTTCTAGTTCTCTCTCTCAGTAATCATGGCAAGTGTTACATTTCCAACATTTAAAGGAAAGAAGGGGGAGGATTTGGTAACAGATTTCTTAGATGACTTTGAAGTAGCATGTGTAGTAAGCAACAAAGATACAGATGAATCCCGGGTTAGAATCTTTAGGCATCTCATGAATCTATAAGTTAGGTCGTGGTACAACGCAGTTCCACAAGAAACTAAGGATGATTGGGATCCCTTAAAAACTAATTTTAAGAGGCGCTTTGGGGGAGGTACCATTTCAAAGAAACTGTGGGACAAGTTGAGAGACTTGAAGCAGGAGGGTCGTTTAGAGTATGCCACCTATGAGTCCAAGTTTGTGGATTTGTGTGAACAGTGGGTTGAGTCACTGGCAAGAGGAAAAGTTGCACCCAATTTCCTCAAAAAGGACCGGTTGACGCATGGCTTGTGGTCGCTGGTCAAAGAGAAGGTGAAGGGTAGATTCCCGGCTACGTACGAGTTATCCATGGAGATTGCTCGCCTTAAAGACAAGAATCTATGGATGAAGGACAAAGAAACCGAGTCAACAGAAGTAGGAACATTACATCAACCAACAACCACAATAACCAACATTCCTCCACCACCGGCTCTTGGGGTAAGAAATGACCAACAAGAAATGTTGGCCCACATTACTGACCAAATGCAAAATTTGTGTGTCCACTTGATACAACAAGGAAGGAATCAAGAGAGAGATCAAGACCTTGGGATAGCACGACAACAAAACAGGGAGTATCACTGCTACAACTATGGAGAAGATGGTCACGGTATGTACTACTGTCCCAAACCACGACAAAACTATTATAGAGGAGGTAGGAGAAACCAGCTATCACCCCCTAGAGAGAGAACACCTCCACCCCTAGCACTAGACCCACCAATACAAATTTTACGTCCACCCCATGCACCACCACAAGCACCCATTCCACCTCTTCCACAGGCACCACCACCTAATCACGTTGTAAACATCATAAGGTTAAAGGTGAAAGGAAAGGCTATAGTGGTGGATCCACCAAGAGTAAAGGAGAAAGATAAGGGTAAGGAGAAGGTAACCTCCATAGAAACATTTGAAGCCATGACTATAAAGAGAGCTAGGAGGGAGAAGACTAAGCAATCTGATGATGAGAGAAGCATGAAAGGAGAGACTAGCAAGAGGCCTTCAAGGCCACAACGGAAAATAGGCATCAAAAAATTTTAGTTAGGGGAGAGTTCTAGGCCCTATGATTTAACATTGGATGTGTCCAAGCAAGGACCAAAGATTAAATGGTTACAGATGCTACATCTTGCACTAAAGGTAAGGTGGCAATGGTCCAAAATGGTAAGTACAAGGCGCTCCAAAACAAAGGTAGTCGGAGCAATTTTGGGTTGCAACATGAATGACATCCTTCCAATTGTCGATGCCAACATAAAGGGTAAGAGAGTTGGAAACACCTACATTGATGGTGATGGACAAATTTTTGTGATGATTGAAGATATGATGCTTCGGCTAGGGCTCGAGGTTGACATGCCTTCTCCATGCAAGGCAAAGATAGCAAACAATGTAAAAGTAAAATGTGCGGGTGAGGTAAGTGCGGTAAAGATAAAATATTTCAACACTGAGATATAAGTAGATGTTTTTGTGATGCATACTAAGGGGGAGGGCTATCCATTGATCTCGAGAAGGCCATGGTTGATGGCTATGAAGGCAAAACAGGACTGGGGCACTGGCCTTCTATGTATGACTGGTAAGAAAGTGGAAACAATCTACTATGACATGAAGACCGGTAAGCAGAAGCAAATGGACCTGGAGACATCAGTAGATGAAACCACTATTGAATCTTTCACTTCTGAGGATGAAACCACTTCCACCAATGAAAGCAAAAGTTCCATCGATGTGATGGGTATCATCATGAAAGATCTACAAGGGTAGCACAACTAGCGACCCATCACCAGAATGGCAAAACAACAAAGAGGAAAGTAAAGCACCTAGCCTAGGAGAAAGTAGGTTGAAGAGCATGTTGTCCATGGAGTTAACAATTGAAAAGAAAGATAAATTTTTGCAAATGTTGATGGGATTTCCTGACCTTTTCATTGACAATTATGAAAGAATCACAGGTATTACAGTAGTGGAACATCATATTAAGCTAAAGCAAGGGGTGAAACTAGTTGTGCAAAAGCTATGATGGCTGGGGGGTCATACAAGAAAAGGCACTCCTTGCCGAGGTAAGGAAGCTACTAGAAACAAGGTTCATCTATCCTGTGGAGAACTCAGAATGGGTGTCACCCAAGAATGGTAAGTGGAGGGTCAGCGTCGACTACAAACCACTAAATGCAGCCACAAAGAGAGACCACTTCCTTCTCCCTTTCTTGGATGAAATTCTGAATGAAGTAGCTGGTTTTGAATGCTACACCATGTGTGATGGTTATTCTGGGTATTTTCAAATACGCATAGCCTTAGAAGATCAGCTAAAAACTACTTTCATTATGCCATGGGGTTGTTTACCGTACATAGTTATGCCATTTGGTCTCACAAATGCACCTGCCACTTTCCAAAGATATGTCACATATGTCTTTCAACCGTTCTTTGGAGCATACATAAGAGTGTTCATTGATGATTTTTGTACATATAGCCCTCTCATCTCACACTTAGAAAAGGTAACTGAGGGTTTGGAAAGGTTGCAAAGCCTAGGTGGGCAATTAAATATAGACAAGTGCCACATTCGGAAAAGTAGAGTCATTCTTTTAGGCCATGAAATTTCAGTGAAAGGTATCAACGCCAATCCAAGTAAGGTATCCGCACTCATAGCCCTACCTTCACCAACAATAGCATGTATACAAAAGGTGAGATACTCGAGTAGATTCATACATCTACTATCACAACTTGTTCTACCACTTCAACAAAACACACAATGATCAGCTTTCACATGGGACTAGAAGAGCGAACATCAGTACAACAAGATAAAGGAGGTCTTTGCCACCCTACCAACTATCTCACCACCTAAGTGGGACAAAAAAGTATATGTCACCTCAAGCGTGGGTGATGACTCCTTGGGGGTTGTGTTACTCTAGAAGGATACGACAACATCTTTCATGAGGCCAATCTACTTCTCCAGTCGAATGATGACAATAGCAGAGAAAGGTTTCACCCATGAGAACACCTAGTCCCAACTCTTAGATTTGCAACTACAAAGTTTCGGTCATATTTGCTACCTATGTTGTACAACACTTGGATGTTTCTGTTAGAGTTACTAAATGGCTAGTTTGTCTGCAAGAGTTTGACTACACGGTACAGGTGGAAATCACGACAAGGGCAAGCTTGGGGGGACTCATGACCTACCAAAACTTTAAGAAGGAGGTAAAGCAATCTAAAGGGGAAGGAGCTCAACAACTTTTAGAGCCACCGGTGGTAGAAAGAGCACACTCTCTCTACTTTGGTGGATCCTATAAGCAAGCATCTGACAAAGCAGTTGTAGGCATAGTGGTCTTTGATGACAGAGGTATCAAGGTATTTTTGCTTGGCCATTTGTTGGAATCATATTCTAACAATGAAGCTAAGTATACAGCACTGACCAAGGGGTTGCAATGGTGTGTCTCACAAGAAGTAAAGCACCTTAATGTATTTAGGGATGCTCTACTTTCGGTAAGGAAAGTAAATGGAGTATGGACATACAAGAATCCTAGCTTGAGGACTCACTTAAGCTGTGTAAAAAATTTGTTGGGTAAGTTTGAAGCAGTTCAACTACACCACATCCCAAGGGCTCAAAACCATGAATCCAATGGATTAGCAAGCGAAAGACTACAGGAAGTGGTGGTTGGGGCTATAAAGCTAAAGCTCCCTCTATTTCAAGGTAGTGACTCCTTACCCGACATCACACATTTTTTGGAAACAGCGGAATGTCCACCGGATTTAACAAAAGGGCAGAATCAATGGCTGACTAGGAAGGCCACAAGGTATCTGTTTATCAATGACGGTTTGTATTGTAAGGGTAAGGACCAAATACTCAGGAAGGTCCCTCTCTCTAATAAAATTATGGGGGTAATTGCTAGTTGTCATGATGGTGTTTGTGGCAGTCACTTTGCCCTCGATAGAGCAAGTAGGAAAATCTTGCACGCTGGTTTTGTATGGCCCAGCCTCAATCGTGATGTATACCACTGGTCTAAGACATGTAAGTTGTGTCAAAAGGCCGGCACCAGGTCACTCATGCCTAAACCACATACACCTATCCTGTCATATGGGCCATTTGAAAAATGGGGTAAAGATGCCATCCGCCGACCTTTGCCTAGGGCCAAGTCAGGGAAGCTCTACATCATCATGAGAGTCGACTATATGACTAGATGGGTGGAAGCCATAGCCATGACTAGGATCAAAATTGTGGAGGTAGCTAAGTTTGTCTATGAGCACATATGTTGTAGGTTTGGCACACCATTAGAAATCATCTCTGATAGAGGGCTAGGTTTCAGCGCAGACTTGGTAGGAGAGTTAATGCAAAAACTAGGCATTACAAGGAGACACTCCTCACCATATTACCCTCAATGTAGTGGCCTAGTTGAAAAATTGAATGGAATGGTTTGTAAAATTATCACCAAGAAGGTTAACAATCATCCTGAAGACTAGGATAAGTATCTACTCCCAGCTCTATGGGCCTACCGAACCTCATTCCGCACATCTTGGGGTTCACCCCATATCATTTGGTGTTTGTCAAGGAGGCAATCTTACCTATTGAGGTGCAACTAGCAAGTATAAGAGTGATGGAAAACCAGTTTCAACGACCAAACATACATTTATGAGATCACATCCTTGACTTGGAACGACTACAGCTGGATAGAGAAGAAGAAATCAATTATTATGTGCTATAGGCAGAGCACAGACGGCTTAGTTTCAACCAACGTCTTTGGCACAAAGATTTAAAGAAGGGCATGTTGGTGCTCCGCTATGACAATCGCTTTGACACACACAAAGATAAGAAACTCCTACTTCGATGGGAAGGCCCTTTCATCATCAAAAAGAAGTATGCCAATGGGAGTTACCAGCTTATGGAAGCTACTCGTAAGCTTCATAAGACCAGAGTCAATGGCTGGAAGCTTGAACCTTATTTTCTACGATTTGAACAGACTCCACCTATCGACATTCCTAATGAGGATACACCATCAACCTCCACCTCCGATGACAATGATCAAACAAATGAGTTAGAGGCATAAATGCCCTAACCTTAGGGGGAGGGCTAATGATACCAGGTTAGCCGCACCGCCCTTTAGCCCAGTCAAAGAGATTAAAGTTTGCTCGGCTTTCGGATCTGAGGCTGCAAGAATAAACCCCAATCGGGGAGCATGAGGTAAAAACAACAAAAAAAACATGTTTTTTCTTATTATTTCCGCCATCAATCTTCCCCCCTTGCTTGCATGCATGCAATAGGCCGCAGCATTCTTCCCTTTCAACACCACTCCCTATCTCTCCTCCATTATCACCAAAGACAAGCTCTCTCTCATGCTTGGCTCCGCCAACCCACTATCTCTCTCTCTTATCTTGCTCCTGTACACCTAGCCCAATGGGCACATAAAACAAGCCTACTCCCTCTTTCTCCCACTGGCGGGCCGCCATGCTTGGACAAAAGTCTCCCTCTCTCTCTTTCATTATTCACTCTCTCTCTCTCACACCCCTCTCGTGCATACTCCTTTTCCTCCCTCTGGGGGGCCACCATACCACACTTCTCTCTCCCACTCTCTCGCCATGTCACCAATCCCCCTCTTATTTGTCAACCACGGCAGGCTGATTCTCTATCTCATTCACCCTTTACCCTCTCTCTCTCCCCTCACCCCCATGGTCCCTCTCTCTCCCATCTCTCTCTCTCTCTCTCTCTCTCTCTCTCTCTCTCTCTCTCTCTCTCTCCCTCCCTTGTTGTAACTCTCTGTCTCTTGCACTCTCTGTGTTGCAGCCTAACCAGTGGAGCTCTCTCTCCCTCATAGCATATCCGCACACACACTCACCACCCCTCACCCCTCACCCCTTTCACCACCCGAGCATCATCTCTCACTCGCTGTCTCTCTTCCTCTCTCTCTCCTCGTCAAGCCCATAGGCATAGTAGTACAAGCCATCTCTCTCTTTTTCTCTCATACACACACACACACACTCTTCGCCCCCACTCCCCAGCACCCGCGCTATCTCTCTCTCTCTCTCTCTCTTTTCCTGCGTAGTAAGCAGTCATAAATAAATATATATATATATATATAATATATATATATATAATAAATTACTCCCTCTCTCTCGTTCCCACACACACGCACTCTCAAAGACACACACACTTACACATCCACCCACAACCTATATACATACACACACCCACTCACAAGCAACTTGACACTCATACATTACTCACAGCACACGCACGCCATACGCACCCACAAAAGATAAAAAACCAACCGACGCTATCGACAAAAGAAAAACAGTCAAATCACACCGTAGCAACATCAAATCAAGAAAAGACACCGCAAGCATGCCTCGGCCGGCCTTGAAGCGGACAAACGTGTAGCATCTCAGCATCACGCAACAAAACACCAACTGTGGTAGCATAAACCTCACACTGGCCACCCGAACCATCAACAAAACCCCTTATAAATGCCCTGACCCCCCATTCTTCTCTAATAACCTATCCAAATGGCTAGTGGATTGTAAAAGAACCCCCACCCCACTCTTACCTCCCCTCTCTCTATATCTACCTTCTCTCCCTCTCTATTTCTCTCACTAGAGAGGCATCTAGACTCTCTACAGTGACCAGTGGATATCTGCAAGAACCATTAGGCAAAGACCACCTCTAAAGCCTACATAAAGAGGCCTTCACTAAGCACAAAGGAGAGACACAAGTGAAGGAGGAACACACTAGATCCATGCACTCTACATTTCATCCACAGCTAAGCACATAATGCACCTCCCAAGCTAGGGAGCTCATGGCATTATGCTTTGTCACAAGCATGGGCATTTTAGCAATAGAAACATCACCCTAATCACCAATCTCCACCCATACCATGGTTGACTTACTAGTCACGACCACCCCATGCACATAAGGCACTCACTATTCCCCCTCCAGGCAACATCTGCATGCTAGGATTGAATGCACCGACACCATTCTACCCCATGCCACTCTCGATGCTAGTGATTGACGTCATTGGTGGCTGCATCATCTTGATGTTTTCCCTCAACCAACTTCTTGCTAACATGCCAGCCCCGCTAACTCCAAACTTTGTCATGCTCCATATGGCGCTCGCATTCCATCATGCATCCCCAGTGCCAAGAGCAAGGTTGGTAACACTCAAGATGACCGTCTGTAAGTATCATCATCATCAATAAAAGTGTGCAATGCTATCTTGATCTTTGAGTCCATTCTCTTTTCTGCTTAGCTTTGTTTTCCCCACATTCGTGGGATGTTTCATTTCTTCTATATTACTGTGCTTGTGCTTCATCACGTGCGGTCTCTCCAGTTAGTCAATATGCTCCATTCCGACCTTGTCACATACCTCTCTCTGGTACACACACTCTTGACTGTTGACTAGGAATTTTCTACTTTTGGACATTTGGGTTATCACCATTTCATGTTGGTTACCTAGAGGGCATCTCACTTTTGCTACCCTATATCATCTATGTCTGCGTCCTAGCCGCACGTATGCCAGGCGGTGCCCCTCTCCAATTATAGGATAACTCCTACCTTGAGATGATGCATGGGGATGTTCAAGCTATGTTTGTTGTAGAGGCCATCCCATATGGCATGTCATTTCTGGCTATTAGTAGCTAACTACAATGAATATGGTTCGATTAGAAGTATTACTAGGCAACAAGCCAACTTACAAATGCATGCAAGACAACCAAAATGAAGTCAAAGGCATGCTATTTAAAATTTAGGTAGCCAAAAGCATTATGAACCACCGCGGCATGGCTCTATTAGAAAACAATGCATGTAGAATTTGAGAACCACACACCAGAATGACCATAAGAAAACAAGAAAATTCACTAAAATTGTCTATTTCATTTGGCCGGAATGTTTAGAAAGATGATGCAGGAAGAAAACCATTTTGAACTACATTGTGGCAGTGCTAGATTCATCGATCTTAATGTATGCACTCCCAATGCAATAACATGAACTGCCAAAGGTATAACCAACATTATACCCATTTTACAAAAAGCATGGTAATCAGTTAAGGTATATTTGAATTATGGATCAAGTAAGGATTGGCTTGGTAGAGAAAGGCGCTATGGGTGGCCTAGAAATATATTCTCAATGATAATAAACACAAGAGTACATTCTCAAATCTCAAGGATGATCTAATCAACTTCAAACGCATGATGACTTAGTGAAAATAAAAAATAGGCCTATTGATCAAATACACTAATGAGATGTTGCAACTATCAATTGAAGTATGAAAGATTCTTAAAAAGGAACTTTCCAAAAAATCTAGTTCTAAAACCCAATTTAGGGAATGCAATTGTTCTTTTGAAGCAATCATTGTCACGCCAATGGTAGGACCGGGCAGCAAGCCAAGGGCTAGGGACTGAATGGCTCAATGTGGCTAGGAGCCGAGGGTTGGGCATACATTAAGGGGTCCTACTTGGAAGGGCTATAAGTAGGGAGGTTGGGAGGAGAACCATATGCCATTCCATCCTTTGTCCTTTCATTGGTATTAGAGCACAGGGGAGAAGGGAGGAGGGAAAGCTATGGATGAGGGAAAGGGAGGGATGCATGAAACTCGCATGTTTTCTCTCTCTCTCTCTCTCTTTCTCTCTCTCTCTCTCTCTCTCTCTCTCTCTCTCTCTCTCTCTCTCTCTCTCTCTCTCTCTCTCTCTCTCTCTCTCTCTTATTGAAGCTTGCATGGTTTCTCTCTCGTTCTCGGTTGATTCATGGAACACCAACCCTGCACAGCCAACGACAGAGGAACGACACCGCGGGACCTGTTCCAAATGACACGGGCATACTGTCTATGGGGTCACAAGGCTCCAAGGAGAAACTCTTGACACCTGGTGAGTATCACCTTGCTCTCCTGCTCTCTCTTTCTCTGTCTACGTGACGACATCCCCAACAGTGGCTCATTGTAGAGCTCTTCTTTCATAAACGAGTTCCCAACCTTGGTTTTTATTTTCATTAAACCCTAACCAAGGGTGCATGCCCACCCCGGGCACACACCCCTCAAGATCTCAAGATATTTCTTATCTTCCGAGTTTCCTGAAGTGTGCGCTAGCAAAAGAGGTTCATTTGATCGTGGCCTTCCAAGGCATGTGTTACAACAAGCACGCTCCTATGATGACAAAAAATGTAATGGAACTTGCCTATTAACTTGAGAGTAGCAAAAATTAAAGAGAGTACTTCTGCGAAATTACTTTGTGAGCATAGCGGATGAACGTAATTGATGGTAGCAACATAAACATTGCATTTATTGACTTTGCATGAAAAATACTTTTGGAAGAGAGAGAATTTAGAGAACATGACAGCAGTTCAGAACCGGATTTATGTGGAACCGGTCCCCCCTCCAATAGGCACCTGTATTATGGTTTCTCCCATCAAGAGAGACTTGTTACAATACAATATTTGTGTTCCTTGTGACCTAGGTGATGCTATGAAGATGGGAAGCTTTATGCATCACAAGCATAACATAAACTTTGTGGAAAGCATTAACTATCCCAAGCCTCAGTCCCAAGACCTCAAACACCTTCGAAGGTGGAGAGAGCTAGCAGTGGCTGAGGGTAGTGAAGAGGAAGAAGAAACATTTCATAGGAGAAAGAACTAATTCCTCGCTTATCATCACTCTTCTTTCTAGCATACATATTAGCATAGTAATGAAGATGGAGAAGATGACAAGCTTAAGCATTGAAGCATGGTTCTTGGTTGAATCTGCATTCCATAGCCAAGAGTGTTGGTGTAGGTTCTCAACCTCTCTACTTGCTTGGAGAAGGAGAGTGAGCTATTTCACTTTGCACTTCACACAATGAGAGTATGTGTGAGTGTGTGTGGGAGAGTATACCCCCTAATCAGGCCCCCTACTTGCTTCGGTCGCCCCCCTTGTAGCTTATGCTTGAAGATAATTAGACCCCTCCAGGCCTAGCCAATCACAAGCAAGATTCATACCAAGCAACAAGGGTAGCCTTGGGACAAGTGTTCCCCTTTCCCCTTTGAGAGAGGGCTTGATAAATGATAAAACAATTAATTAAATACACTAAATTATTACTGGACCCCTTGGAAGCCCAACCAATAGTCTCTAGGCACACCATGAGGGTAACCTAGCTAGGGGCTTGACATGTGTCCTACTTGCCCCTTTGGCAAGGGGTGCCCTTTGGGAGAGAGAGTGGTCACGCAACCACCCCCCCTCTTGCATGGATCGTCCCCTCCTTGTAGGGATTCGTTTTGAATTTTGTGCCACCTCAAGCCCCTCAACATTGGTCCTAGTCTCACCACAAGCTTGGTCCGTAAGACCCTCAAGCTTGGGCTCGGTTCTTACCTCAAGTACATCCCTAGCATCTTAAGCATGACAAGCACCTCAAGAATCTCAATCACCAAGCACCTCAAGAATCTCAAGCACCTCAATCATCAGGCATGTCAAGCACCTTAAGCTTGGGCCGTGTTTCCACCTCAAGCAAAACCCTAGCTTACCTAAGCTTAAAGGACTTTTAACATTAGCTATTGGAAGTCTTCAATGAAGCCCAAAGGTCTTTATGCTCCATTGGTTATCCTTTCTCTTTGATAGACCATCTCTCATTTGGGCCCCTTTACCAATGGTCCCGTGTTGAGATAGATCTATAAGCACATGTCTATATCCTAACCATTGTTCCCGTTTATTCTCCCACGTTAAATGATCTGTTTAATATGAGAAAATCATTTGGGTTGATTAGATATTAGATTTCATGACACTACCTCTCTCTTGAAATCATAGTCGTCCTTGACTATGAGGTAGAAGAGATAAAGCCTTGGCCGTTAGTCAATTTTACTTAGTGGGTAGAGGATCCCTTTTGACCCTATGACATCTTTCCAAGATGGATGACTAATCCATTTGGTGTTTGAGAGACATAGCTACCGCAAGCATGTCTTCTCTTTAGTCCATTTCATTCTCCTAAAGTAGAGTGACAAATTCTACTTGGTCTTTGAGTGACCTCGTCATCACAAACATGATTTTAAGCATGCATATTATTTAAATTTGTGCACAATAAAAAGAGAACTTAGTCTTATAAGACTAAAACATTGGTCATTTAAAAGAAATTTCTACATGTGCTTACTCTAATGTAGCATTGTAAGCATTGACAAGGTTCATACTATCCTTAAGCTGTATTCCTTGCATCCATCTAGCATCTTCAAAATGATAATTTTTGAACTTAATAAGATACCGTCAGATAATCTTACTATGTCGTGGTATCTTGTCTTCATGCCAAAGGATAGCTTTGGTTTGTAGCACCTCTTCTTGGACTTCAACTTTGGGAGGATCTTCAATAATTGGTTCACTTGGTGGCTCTCCTTTGTAGGGCTTGAGTAGACTAACATGAAAAGAATTATGTACGAGCCAATGGTTGGGAAACTTGAGTTGGTAAGCCGTATCATTGATAGGTTTCAAGATTTGGAAAGGACCATAATCTTTTTCCTAGCTTACCACAATTACTCTTGATGGTCTGTAGGATTTTTGCCTGTCGTTTGCCTTAATCGAGCCTTAGGAAACTTGAGTAAGAGCCAATCATTTTCTTTGAATGTTAAGGCTCTTCTATGCTTGTCAGCAGCAGCTTTTGCCTTTTTTGAGAGATGGATATAGCATCCTTAATCTTTTGAAAAGATTCATGTAGGTCACGGCTATACTCATCAGTAGCAAAGATCTTCCCATGTACTTTGAGTAGTAAGGGACTTTTAGGTCTTCCCTCAATGATCTCAAAAGGTGCTTTTCCCATAGAAGTATGTATAGTATTATTGTAGGCATACTCCACAAGAGGTAAGTACTTTTTCCGTTGTAAGCATTGATCTACTTCGGTAACATAATTCTTGAGTAGATTGAGTATTGTAAGATTGGCTATCTCACTTTGGCCATCCGTTTGTGGGTGATAGGCTGAAGAGAAATTCAATCTTGTTCCTAGATTTTTATTCCTAGATTTTCAAAGAGACATTTCCAAAAGTTACTGGTCATTCTAGGATCTCTATCTAACACGATAGATGTTGGTAATCCATGGTGTTTGAAAATCTAAGATATGAAGAGAGTTGCCATTTGGTGTGCCCTAATAGCCTTTTTTGACAGGAAGAAAGTGTTCTTGCTTGCTAAACCTATCGCCTATTGTCCATATTCATGTATTCCCATGGATAGACTTGGGTAATCCAAAGATGAAATCCATGGATATACTCTCCCATGGTGAATCTGGGATAGGCAATGGCTGGAGTAATCCCGGTTTCTCTTCTCTATCATACATAGTCTTTTGGCATACTACACATTTTGAAACATACTCTTGTATGTCCATTTTCATGGTAGGCCAGTAGAAGTATGTTTCTACTCCTCAGAGAGTAGGTTGAATGCCTCTATGCCTTGCATAGGGAGCAACATGTGATTCATACATAACTTTCTCACGAGGGAATGGGTAATACATACCCTATTGCCATGGAGAAGATAACCATCCTGCAGGTGAATGGTTCCTCTTTCTTCCCCAAAGCAAGGGCTGACATTATGTCTCTAAAGTCACGGTCAGTAGCATACTCATCTATCATAGAAGATAGATCATTGTGAGTAGCTATAGACACCACATTAACTTTTGGTCATCGTGAAAGTGCATCAGCCACTTGATTATTATTACCAACAATGTGAGAAATATGGAAATTTAAATGCGAAAGAAAATTTTCCCACCTCATTTGTTTGTCAGAAATCTTGGTTTGCGTCATGAAATAAATACTTGAGACTTTGGTGGTCGGTTTGTAGAATAAATGGAGTCCCCAATAAGTAGTGCTTCCATGTGTTTAGGGCATGTAGAAAGCTAAAATCTCTTTCTCATAAATGCCCAAGACCCGTTCACTGGTATTGAGCCTTCGGCTCTCATATGCTATGGCATGCCTTCTTGAAGAAAAAATGCTCCAAGGCAATCACCACAAGCATCACATTGGACCTCAAATGGCTTTGAGAGATCCGAAAGCATGAGGACCAGTTGGGAGGTAAGCTTCTCCTTGAGTTTTTCAAAACAATTTTTCTCCTTAGCAGTCCATAGATACTTAACATTCTTCATAGTTAAGTCATGTAGTGGTCCTGCTATTTGAGAGAATTTTTCTATGAAGCATCTATAGTATGCGCACATATGAATAAAACTTCTTAGCTCATGTAGATTCCTTGGATTAGGCCATACTTTACCTCTAGCTTTGATGGATCCATACGGATACCATCTTGAGAGATTTTATGACCTAGGTATTGAATCTCTTAAAGGAAAATTTGCTTTTCTTTTGGTTGAGAAAAAGCTTGTTCTCCCTCAATGCTTGAAAAATCACTTGGAGATGTTTCTTATGTTCCTTCAAATACTTGGAGTAGATGATAATAGCATCAAAGAACACTCCATTGAATTTGCGATAGGGTCTAAAAATTTTCTCCATTAGACTACTGAACGTAGCTGGTGCATTAGTCAAGCCAAAAGGCATGACTAGATATTCATAAAGACCAAACATTGTGCAAAACACGATCTTTAAGATATCCTCGATCATCCACTATCCGTATTTGATGATAAACACTTTTAAGGTCAATCTTACTGAAGTAGGTAGAGCCTTGTAGCTTATAAAATAGATCTTCTACCTGATGCATGAGAAATCTGTTTTTGATAGTGATATGGTTTAGTACACGATAGCCCACACACATATGGCATGTACCATCTTTCTTTTGCACTAAAAGGGCTAGAGAACAAAAGGGAGAGAAGCTAGGTCTGACCATCCCTTTGTCTACCAATTCCTGTACTTGCCACATGATCTCCTCTTGTTGAGCTTGAGGGACTCGATAAGGAGGCTTGTTGGGCGATGAGCTTCCTAGAAGGAGCTCAATTCGATGGTCATCATCCCCTCGTTTTGGAGGTAAGTCCATAGGGATATCATCAATGAACACATCTTGGAGTCCTTTTAGAAAATTAGACAATTTTAACTCTTCTTGATTCCTACCATTTACATCTGATGAAACATTAGGATCTTTTATAGACTCTTTGACAAAAGTCATGTACACAAAAACTGAGCTCTTCATTGATTTATCAAAACATGAGGATTTACAAGTGGTATAATGAGACCAACTCACAAGTTACGAGCATCTATATACATGTTCTTTACCCTATAGTTGAATTAGATTCTCCTTTCAGGGAATTTCAAGTTGGCAGCCATGAGATCAAACCATGGTGCCCCTAAGATAGCATTTTTGTGTTGGAGAGGAGAGATGAAAAAGTCTTTTTTGTCAACATAGCTTTGGACATGGAGCCTCAACTTCCCAATCAAGGGAGTAATTGAGGCTCGTTGCCCTTGAAAGCAATGTTGGCCATTACAGCATCTCCCATCTCGAAAGCTTGAATTCTCAAGTTTGTGGCCAAGCTCATTGATATGAAATTGTGAGTAGATCCAGGGTCAAACAAGATGAAGGCATCATGCTCCCTTACCTTTCCCCAAGCATAGAAGAGAGGTACACCTTTGCAATGAGCATCCTCTTTTGGAGCTTCGATGGTGGAAGCTCTAGGAGTCTCATTACAAACATTCTTTTTGGGGCAAGAACGATAACCATATCCTTGATCCCCACACTTAAAACACTTATGATCCTTGCAAAAAGCTTCAAGATCATCAAGAGAGAGAGTTTGTTTTTGTATTCGTAAACTCCCTTCTCCTTAGACCGATTGTTGTTGTTGTTGTTGGAATTGCCTTGGGATGAATTTTGGGCATTGGTTTTCCCCTTGGCATCACCTTTGTCTTTATTTTCCATGGGCTTGACATTCCATCTAGCCCCTTGTTGTAGGTTGATGTGTGAAGAAACCACGGTGTGGTGGATTACTTCAGTGATAGAACTAGGCCCCTGAGAGTTGACATACTCGGCCATCTCTTCAGGTGGTCCCACACAAAACTGTTGCTTTTGCTCGACAAGGGCTATCTTTTGGAAGACAGTAGCCTTGAGATGTAAATCCAAAACTTGTCTACATAATTGTGGATAGACTCATGAGGGAGAAGCTTCAAGCTGCACCATTTGGTAAGCACTTTGTCCTTTGCATCACTTGCAAGGAATTGCTTCATGATGGAAACTCATAGATTTTTCCATGTCTTTGGGGCTTTTCCATTGCCAGGAAGGTTAGCCCACCATTGACGGGCTGATTTTTCGAAGTGCATAGCTACATAGTATAGCTTGGAAGACTCCGTAAAAACCTCGTGTCCAAAGGCCACATCAAATTGTTGGATGAAGGCCAACACTTTGTCGGTAGCACCAAAGGTGCCATCATAGGTGAGAAAAGAGATACTTTTTCCTCCCTCTTTGGACTTCTTTAATTTTTGTGACCTTTGCAATGCAGTTATGATTTGGGATGTCCTCCCCTCCTCTATTCTCTAGGAGAATAGCCATATATTTCATCATAAGAGGAGGAAGGTGATGAAGAAGGAGAAGAGGGTAACCTCTTTCTTGACCTTTTCTTCCTTTGTTCCTATATTCCCTTTCAGAATGATGAGGACAAGGACTATGTGTTGATCTTATCCTCTTGGGAGGAGTTGGCAATCGTCTATACCTCCGTATTTGTGGAGACACATCTTCAAAGGAACTTAAAGTTTCATTTCTTTCTTGCTCTTTGGATTCCTCCTCTAGTATGGGAGAGAGTCTTCTTTTAGGGATCTCTTCAAGAGGCCTCCTAAGCTCTCAAGCATAACATAAAATTTGTAGAAAGAATTAACTATCCCAAGCCTCATTCCCAAGAGCTCAAACACCTTCGAAGGTGGAGAGAGCTAGCAGGGAATGAGCGTAGGGAAGAGGAAGAAGAAAAATTTCATAGGATAAAGAACTAGTTCCTCACTTATGATCACTCTTCTTGCTAGCATATATAATAGCATAGTAATGAAGATGGAGAAGATCGCAAGCTTAAGCATTGAAATATAGTAATGAAGATGGAGAAGATGGCAAGATTAAGCATTGAAATATAGTAATGAAGATGGAGAAGATGGCAAGCTTAAGCATTGAAGCATAGCTCTTGGTTGGATTTACATTCCATAGCCAAGAGTGTTGGTGTAGGCCCTCAGCTTCTCAGAAACCTTGGAGAAGGAGATGGAGCTATTTCACTTTGCACTTCACACAATGAGAGTGTGTGTGGGAGAGCATACTCCCTAAGCAGGTCCCCCTAGTTGCTTTGGTTGACCACCCCTTGTAGCTCATGCTTGAATCTCATTGGACCCCTCGAGGCCTAGCCAATCACATGCAAGAGTCATACCAAGCAACAAGGGTATCCTTGGGACAAGTGTCTCCCTTCCCCCTTTGAGAGAGGACTTGATAAATGCTAAAAAAAATAATTAAATCCACTACGTTATCATTGGACCTCTTGGAAGGCCAACCAATAGTCTTTAGGCACACCATGAGGGTAACCTAGGTAGGGGCTTGCCATGTGTCCTAATTGCCCCTTGGGCAAGGGGTGCCCTTTAAGAGAGAGAGTGGTCAAGAAACCACCCCCCCTCCTTGTAGGGATTCATTTTGAATTTTGTGTCACCTCAATCCCCTCAACCTTGGGCCTAGTTCTCACTTGGCCCTTAAGCCGCTCAAGCTTGGATTGGGTTCTCAACTCAAGTACAGCCCTAGAATCTCAAGCATGACAAGCACCTCAAGCATCTCAATCATCAAGAACCTCAAGAATCTCAAGCATCTCAATCATCAGGCATGTCAAGCACCTTAAGCTTGGGTCGGGTTCCCACCTCAAGCATAGCCCTAGCTTACCTAAGGTCAAAGGACTTTTTACACTAGCTATTGGAGGTCTTCAATGAAGCTAACCCCAAGGTCTTTATGCTCCATTGGTTAGCCTTGCTCTTTGATAGACCATCTCTCATTTGGGCCCCTTTACCAATGTCCCCATGTTGAGATAGATCTATAAGCACATATCTATATCCTAACCCTTGTTCCCGTTTATTCTTCCACATTAAATGATCAATTTCATAGGAGAAAATTATTTGGGTTGGCTGGATATTAGATTTTATCACATAAAATTTGGGAGTTGCAGAGATCGTAAATTAATGGCTGGAGTGAGAGCATAAGATCACAATCATGCAAGTGCATTCAAGACCACCATAATTGTGTCATGCAAGGGCATGTAGGTGAGCATGCATATCATGCAAATCTATGGAAGAATAATCTCATCAAGAAAAGGCGTTGTGGAGAGAAAAGTGAAGTAGCTCGGTGTTTGATGAACGGATTCTAAAACGGATATGCGAAAGGACAAACCATATGGCTGACATGACGAGTTGCTCAAGGACATTTAGGAGGTAAGCAATATATATTACATTTTTGCTTGTAAGAACATTTGTTCATTTATGGAATGCATGAACATATGGCTTATGCATATATGATACTGTTGGCATATCATTTGAGACAAGCATGACAAGGCTTGGCAATATTACCAATAGCATGATATTCTTGTTTTTTACCACACGATGTCCAATAACCACTCACAGTCAATCAAGACTTGAGTGACAAATAATTTTTTCTACAAAAAAATATTCTTCCCGTGCATTGCAAAGGTCATGGAATGGTAGTGCTAGAAACTCTCATGACGATTGCCACGACCTGTTTCTAGCCTTGATGAAGGAGGCATAGGTACTTGGCAAGGCCGACCCTTAACTGCAATTCCAAGAAGCTATCAAGTAAGTTGCTTGGGCTTGACTTCTAGGCCAGTTGTCTCTCATTAAAGCAATTAGACAATGATTGGATGAAGACATCAGTGAAGCGAGGCACCGTCTAAAATCAAGTCAAGCAGGTACGAGGCATATCTATTCCGAGTATTTTTCTTTTTTTTCAACACATTGTACAACTTGACAAGGTCAATGATTTGTGAATGCTTGACACCGTCAACTTTCTTTTTCTATGCACTTGTCAATTGGTATGTCAGCTATGAGCACCAGAACTCCATGAGTACTTATGCGAAGCAAGGCTTCCCTTTCAGCATTTGGCATAGGAACTTAGGGCATCTTTCCAAGTTGTCTGTGAGTTTTTAAATCACAAGAGGGTGTGTATGATACATACGCTCTCTCACTCGAGCAGTAAATATTGCTATGAGACAGATTTATGCAAGTTTTTACTTTGACAACTCAAGACACCTCGCCACAGTAGGGCAACTAGGTTAGAAAATTTCAGGTTTTCTTCTCTTTCTACATTCTAACTTACATTGACAACAACTGCCTATTATACAAAGTAAAGTGCTTTGCAAGAATTTATGAGACATAAGTCTTGTAACCCATGGCAAGATCTTACCATTGACTTCAAGTCAACAACATTAGCACATAGTTCTGGGCATTCGGCAATGTGCATATATAAGCTCACAATTTACGTAAGACAACGGCAAATTGTGGTGTATCCATGTCCGATTGTGTAAGGCACTCTAGTATCGGCTTCATCTGTAAGGCCATTAATGTCACCGAGGGCTTACACCTTTGCATGCATGGCATGCTAGTGAGATTGACATAATTTCATCTCATTACAATTTATGCTTACGCTTTAGCACTAACTACTCTGTGAAGGACAAGGTAAGTGATTGATATCTTTTTTTTGTTTATTCACACGCAAAGTGCCAAATTTAAAGTCACCCTGATACAATCACGCTCACATCCACGGTAGATGAGTCAAGAAGTGACATGTGTTCCCTCTCTTTGAAGTTATCCAAGTACACTATTGTATGCTTATAGGATAAGCTCTGACATAGACATGGTCTACACTAGAGCATATGCCCGGGACATACAACACATTCAAATATGGGGTTTTCCTTAGCCCAGCATTCTCTCTCTCTCTCTCTCTCTCTCTCTCTCTCTCTCTCTCTCTCTCTTTCCAGCTTCTATGCGGGAAAGGTGAAACTCAACATGATTTTATTTACATCTTTCTATGCCAATACGGTAATAGGAAGGGCTAAAAGCCATCAATTGCCACCTATTTTGGAATGGCTAAGAGCCATCTTTTGTAGTCCATTAGTGATTTCTTTCAAGATCAAACAACTCTATTCAGTTGAGTACCCATCGATTTTAATGGACAAGCAAGAGTCTTACCATTGAGGCGGTCCGGGGCGGGCAACAAGAAGAGTGGCCTCTAGACACCCTTCAAGGCTCCCGTGCTGCTCAATGGGGCTGGGGCACAACACAACACAAACCAAAACAACAAACCCACAGCAAAATCCCAACTACACAAGGGGCACCACCTAGTTTAAGAGCGAACAAGGACGCAAAAGAGGAGAATCGTTAGAGCAACCCACAAACAAGCAAGGAATTTACACTAACCCTAACACCAATGGAACACTCTTACACACTAAAACATGATAGAGAGAGAGAGAGAGAGAGAGAGTGCTCGGGCTGCTTTGAAACGTATCGGCAATGATCAAGCAAACACAACTATATATTTAAGAAAGAGAGAGAAAGGGGGAGGGGGTGCTTGTTGCATTAATACCTTCTTACGAATCTGTCATGACAAATCAAAGTGAGATTAGTATTTGTTCAACATAGCCTGCATAAATTTCACCACAACACATCACAAGAAAAGCCACCCCAATCACTGTCTTAAGGCCAGGGGAGTCCTCTCCACCCTGTCGCCCTCTTACAGTATGTGGGATTTATGGCTAGATTGATGACAACAACAGAGACAAGCTATCAAGAACTTAACAAGAAACACCAAGACACTTACGCATCATTGTTGTCCATTACTTCACGTTGGAAGGGAGACAAAGTATCCAAGCTTAGTCCAAATCCACCCTCCTTGATTCAACAAATGTTGGGCTTACACTAGTAGGAGAAATGATAGATTTCCTACTCTCAATTGAATTATCACTCTCTCTCTTACAATGGCATAGAGTTCCCTTGCTAATCCCCTATTACAACACATGCACATGCATAAGACAATGAGCTTCCACTCAAGAGCTCCTTCTAGAGAGGTTGAGCTTGGCTTCTCAAGCTATAGCATAGTGCTCTTGCTTATGGCTCCCCCTTTTTGTGCTAGCTACACCCTCCTTTTATAGAAATTTTGAAGGCTAGGGTTACTCCTCTAACCATGGTTGGGTTAGATTTTCAACAATTTATCTAATTTCTTTTGCTTGGAATTATCAAGAAGTTGGTGGGGAAAGAGAGAGGAGAGTAATGGAGGTGATAGGACTTTTCATAGTGGGTTAGTGTTAGTAGAGTTAGTATTAATTTACAAATGGAATTGGATATTTACAATGGGAGTATCCATGTAGGATACAAATAAGGAAGAAAAACTCTTAAGAGGTAAGAAAAGGTGGATTTCTTACAAGGTTGATGCTCCGAGTGTCTTGAGTAGGGCCAATTTTGACGCTTGTTGACGGTCCACTAGCTTTGACGGTACATTTTTTCTCCACTCTTGACCTTCCTTGAGAGACAAGGTAATTGAAGCTGAGTAATCAACCACCATGATGCTGTCTTTTAAGAGAAGAGGCTGAATTTTGTGGTTTTTTTTTGAAGATATGGGTAATTTGGAGGAGGAAAAATGAGACTAGGTGGTCAATTTTTGAATGGAATTGTGTGTGGGAGGTATGAGTTCACCATGGTTTCTCTTATTCTTCAAGGTTGAGGAGAAGGTGAGTAGGGTGCAGAGAGGAGTGGTGAGAGAGGTGGGGATGATGAGTGGAGAAGTGTGTGTGAAAGAGGAAAATGATAAAGTGGAAGAGAGAGTGTGGCTGCATAGCATGGGAAAACTGGGGTCCACTAATAAAATCATAGCTCACAGCTCGTAGCTCAAAAAAATATGAAAAAATTTGAGGCAAAATTTCAGCCCACGAGCTACAACTTTTGTTTGTATCACCTTTTCAAATTCGGAGAGCAAGTGAACTTTAAAAATTCAGCAAAATCGACCGTTTTTTTCCACTACACAAAGTCCTTGTGGGGTCCTTCTTTGGATGATTCTTTTGAATACCTCCAAGAGTGAGCCCTCCATAGTGCATGTATGCATGCCACCTACCCTTGACCTTATTTGGTAGGTCTATAATTGAAGATATTGTTGAGATTGTGATATAAGTGAATAGTACAACTAAGAAAATCAAATATTGAGGGGTCTAAAAAATATGTACATGTCAAATATAAATAATATAAGTGGAAAAAATATAAAGGGGTCAAAAGAAATCTCTCTCATTATGAGGCTACCATAAAAAGATAAATATTTTTGGTGTTCTAATTTTTTAGAAAAAAAAACAAAATAGATGTAGGAAGGGAAAAATCACAATAGTGAAAAAATATACACATAAATAAAACTAGTTTTTTTGGATTTTTGTTGGGGTGGAGTTACACCAAATATAAGAGAAGCTTATATGAAAATATTTCTATATGGAATAAAGAGTATGAAAAATGGTAAGAAAAATTGTGGTAATGGTGAGGCAATGTACAGAGCATAAATAACACACACCTAGGTAGAAATATTTAAATAAATACCAAAATAATTATGAAAAAATCTTTTATTTAGGCCCTATATACAAAGAAATATTTACATATGCATGGGCCATAATATACTTATATTTTTTATTTTTTTGGCTCAACTAGCCCCATGACTAGCTAATTGAGGGTTTTTTATTTCAGTAAGGAGATAAGGGAAAAGTCCCCTAACTCACACGCACCTATATACATTGAAATGATAGGGATAGCCACAGTGTTTGGGTGATTTTGGTAGGGTGAGGTAACTCACTGTGGCAATTACAAAGAGCCGAAAAACGGCTATCATTAACCCTCCCCCTGGATGATGGTATATTCATGTACCATCATAGAGCATCTTTTCCAAAGAGAGTGCTTCAGAGTCCTTGACGAGATTTTCATTGTTTGGCCCCTCATAATTTTGGCTGGAGTTACACTTATGCTTCATGTAACAATAGTTACATGAGACAGCGGCCTTTGGACAGATCTTTGGTAGATCCTTTGGTAGAAGGCGACTCAAATAGGGCTTCAAGCGATACCCGTTTACCTTCCTGGAGTGCTCTTTACCATTCAAGTCCATAAGCTGATAGTAACTAGAATTGAAAGCCTTCTTGACTATGTATGGCCCTTGCCATCTAGTTTCAAACTTGGCATGAAAACGATTATCGAGTCGATTGTCATACCTTAGCACAAGATCTCCTTCATTGATGACTTTGTCCTTCAGTTTCTTGTCGTGCGTTTCTTTCGCTTGTGTGGCTTTCCTCTTGTAGCACTCATATGCTGCTTCTCTTTTCCACTCAAGCTCCACTAACGTAAGAAGTCGATCCATCCATACCTCTTGATCATCTTGTGCTCCTTTTCCATGAAGTCGCATTGTTGGAATGTTGAGCTCGATAGGCTAGAAAGCCTCTTGACCATAGACCAAGTGAAATGGTGTGAACTCCGTGGCTTCCCTATATGTGGTTTGATACGCCCACAAGGCACCATCCAAGAAGTCATCCCACAACTTTGTCTTGTTTTTCACCATCTTTCTAATGATGCCTACAATGACACCATTAGCTTTTTCTACCAAACCATTTGATTGGGGATAGTAGGGTGTACTGTGACGATGTAGAATGCGAAGTTCTTCACAAACTTCTGTGAGCAATCCTTTTCTAAACCCTGGACCATTATCAAAAACAATCTCCAAAGGTGTGCCAAATCTACAACAAATGTGATTGTAGACGAATTTGCTCACTGTCCTCTCATTTACCTTTGCCACCCTTTGTGCTTCCACCCACTTAGTCATGTAGTCTACAACCACTAGAATGTAGAGTTTACCATTCTTTGTCCTAGATAGAGGAGCCATAGCATCAATGCCCCACTTTTCAAAGGGTCCATTTTCAAGCACTATTTGCCTCGGGCCATGCACCAACCTTCTATTTCCATTTATCTAACAATTGTGACAGCTTTTACACCAATGTTGAACATCCACATGCAAGCTTGGCCAAACATACCCCGCAAGCAAAATCTTCTTCACAGTTGATTCTTGGGCAAAATGACCACCACATGCCTCTTCATGAAAACCTTTTAGAATGGCTGGAATTTCCTCGATAGTTGGTACTCTTTTGCACACTTGATCCTTCCCTCTTTGATAGAGGGAGCCTTCTAGGAAGAGATACATGCTTGCCTTCTTCATGAGTCTCCTCTTCTGAGCTTTTGTGAAGTCTGGTGGAAACTCACCCTCCAAAATGTAGCCAATGATGGGAGCCAATGACTCCAATCCCTGGTATCTCGGTTGCTTGATAGTTGCTGCCACCATGATGACCTGCACTTCTCTCTCAACACATGTAACTGCTTGTTGTGCAAGTAAATCGGCATCTTCATTTTGTTTCCTCGGAATATGATATAGTTGCACTTCTTCAAACTGATTAAACATCCTACGAATGGCATGAACTTTTGTCCTTAAGCTTCCATTCTTGCATGCCCAAATGCCTAAAATCTGTTTAACAATGAGAAGTGCATCTCCCTTTACCATGAGACGTTTTATCCCTTGGCCAATGCACATCTTCAAACCATGAAGTAGTGTGTCGTATTATGCTTCATTATTGCTAGTTGAACCTGGTAGATTGACCTTCTCTTTCATGACCACCTCTCCACTTGAGTTGAGCAACACTAGCCCTCCCCCTACTTTTCCTGTGGCTCGACGAAAATCTCCATCAAAGAACAAGGTAAAAGCATTAGGAATACTTTTTGGTGGTGGCAATGGTAGGGTCTTTACTTCAGGCACCTTAATCTCCTTTTCATGCACCCTATAAGTGAGAATCCCTGCCAATTGTGCACGCACACTATCTTCTACCTTGAAAGAGTAATGAAACTCTTGCAACTCCATAATCCACTTTGAGATCCTAGTACTAAGATTCATTTGAGATGACACCCAAGGGAACAAATTCTCTGTGGTGAGAATCACAAAAGGTTTTGGGAGCAAGTAGGATCCAAACTTCCTTATCGCAAACATGAGAGAAATCATCATGAGTTCTGCTTCTGTGTAATCTCTCTCTAAAGCATTCATGACCCTACTAGCAAAGTAGATGGGTTGCATCCTTGTACTGTGGGGATCTTGTTGTAGCAACACGGCACCAATTGTTTCCCTTCCAACACTAGAGCTAACAAAGAATGTGTACTCCCCACAAGGAGGCATGAGTGTTGGTAGCTCTGACAAAATGACTTTAATGTTACAAAAATACTCTTCAAGCTCATTAGACCATGCAAATTCTACTTGTTGTGTCAACTTTTGCAAAGGATGAAGCAACTCCGAGGCTAAGTGAATGAAGCGTGACATATACTTCACCTTCGGAATGAAAGAGATGACCTCCTTAAGACTCTTTGGTGATGGGAGCTCAATAAGAGCCTTTGCCTTTGAAGGATCCACCTCAATGCCTTTATAGGAAACCTTGTGACCAAGCAAGATCATTTCATCCTCAGCTATGTGACACTTGTCGGGGTTGAGTTGACCTCCCATGTCATAGAGCTTCTTTAAACCTTCTTCTACCCTTTGTAGATGCAATGATTTTGAGCTATAAATGCAAAAATCATCAATAAAAACCCTAATGGACTTTCCAAATAATTCTTGAAACACCATGTTCATGAAGCGTTGGAAAGTTGCAGGAGCATTTGTCAGGCCAAATGGCATGACTCTAAAAGCATAACAACCCCAAGGAGTGATAAAGGTTGTTTTCAATTGATCCTCCAATGCGATACCTATTTGAAAGTAACCCGAGTAGCCATCGCACACGGTGTACTTCTCATGACCAGCTACCTCATTTAGTATCTCATCTTGGAATGGGAGGGGAAAGTGATCTCTTTTTGTTGCCTCATTGAGGGGACGGTAATCCACACACACCCTCCACTTGCCATTTTTCTTAGGAGTGACAACAACAGGAGAGACCCACTCTGAATTGTCCACTGGATAAATGAAACCTGCTGCTAGAAGCTTTCTTACCTCCTTGAGTAGAGCCCGTTCCTTTATAACTCCTAGCCTTCGTAGCTTTTGAGCTTTAGGTGTGGCCTCAGGCTTTAACTCAATCTTGTGTTGAACAACATCTACCCCACGCACGTCGGTGTAGTCTTTAGCAAAAAGCCTAGGAAACTTCCTTAGCACACATTTGAACTCCTCTCTTTCATCCTTTGTAAGTGTTGTTGATAGCATACCTTCCAGCATCCCTTCATCTTCCACCTTTTGGTTTTCTTGGGAACCTACCTCTTCCAAACCTCGAGAAGAGGTCTCCTGGTTGTTTGGCTTAAACCTTACCCCCATGACTTCAATGGAGGACTCCTCTTCAGTAATGCTGCCGCTACTTTCTTCTTCTAAGTGTTTTCAGTCCAATCTTCTTCCGTCTCAGTTCGAGATGATTCTTCATGGAGCTCCTCTTGGCGTTTCTCCTTCATGTCAAAGACAACCTTCTTGTGATTGTCATTCCTGCAAATTAGCTTTCCACTCTCCCAATCCTGCAAAGCTCGCATTTTCATTAGCCATGGTCTTCCTAGGATAAATGGGTAACCATTTCCCTTGGTAGACATGACATAGAAATCCACTGCCTTCTTAATGCCAAAGGCCTCCACAAAAACATTTTTACAAATGCCTACGCACCTAGCCTTGCTGTTGTTTCCCATTTTCACTTTGATTTCAGGTGTCTCATGGATGTGCATGCCTAGTCTTTGCATGAGCCCTTCTGTCATGATGCAAATTTGTGCACCCCCATCCACTAGACCTTTCCTAACCAATCTTCCTTTTATGTAACAATCTAGCACAGGTGTAATATCCTTGTTCATTTCAGCATGTGCAATTTTTACAACAGGAAAACTCTCTTTTACCTTTCTCCTAGTGCTAATTGCCTTTGTTAAATCCCTCCTAACTTGTGGGCATAATGCAAGAAACTGAGGCCATGAGATATCAGGACCCTTACCTCGCATGTCTTCCAACAGGTTGTATGGAGCCATACCATGTCCAAGAGGGAAGTCTTGGAGATTGATACGACGTCGAGTCCTCTTAGCTTCCTTGGTCTCCTTTGCCTTCTTGCCTTGTCCATGGTCACTCTGTGATGGGACACCCTCTTTCTCTTTACCTTTTCCTCAGCCACGCTTAATGCCATTTGCTTCCATGTCAACCTCATTTGAGTTTGTCACCTCTACCACATGCACATTTGGATCTGGCAAAGGTGGAACTCCTTCTACCCCTTGTGGAGGTGGTCTTGGTCCATTTGGCCTTTGTAGAAGCCTTGGTTGTTGACCAGCTCCTTCTCCTACATTCATCACTGGGTAATTCAAGTTAGGTCTCCCTGGCTCTCCACGGGGCCAAGGACAATTATACATCCCATGTCCAGACTCTCCGCAATTCCAACATTGTAAGACTCTCCTAGGTCGTGGATCTCGCTCTTCAGACTTCTTTGCTTGTCCCTTTGGACCTACAGCTTGTGCAAGGTGAATTGACAGGCTGCTTAAAGATTCGTTTAACTTCTCAATTACTTCCGCCGTTACCTCAGGAAGCTCCCTCGATGTTGATGCTTGTGACTTACCTTTGGGTCTAAGACCTTCTATTGCAACCTCTCCCCTTAAGCACTTGAGTTTCCTATATTTCTCAGCAGCCCTAGTTTCAGCTGCATCAAAAGTAGTAGGTGCACTCGCCTCAACTTTTACCTTAAGTTCAGGAAAGAGTCCGGCTATGAACCTCTCCTTCTTCAGAAATTCTGCACCATCACCAGGGTTAGCAACATTTCGTATCCATAGAGCCCAAAGACGTAGAAACTCCTGCTTGTACAAGTAGTAGTCATCAGTCTTTTTGCTTATGAGAAACAATGTCTTGCCATAATTTTTGAGTGTTTTGGGGATCAAAGAAGTATTTCTTGAAACGATTCAAAACTTCTGTGTAATTCCCCTTAACTTCCTCAGGCAAAGAGTCAAACCAAGTGCTAGCATCTTTCCTAAGGACCACCTCAAACATTTCTACACGTTCTTGATTAGTTTCTATCCTCTTGATACGGCAAGACATCTTGAAATTCGCTAAAAATAATTCAGCATCCTCTCCAGGCTCTCCAAAGAAAAGAGGATACCCAGACATTTGGCGTTGGCTTTCCATTGAATTGATTTCAAAGTGACACCCGTTTTTGTTTTTCTTTCTTAAAAAGATTTACACAATAATGTATCTAGCTTGCAATCTATTCTACAACAAAATAAAGATATTCACATCAAACGACCTATGATAATCAATAAGAGGTAGAATGACAGGGTTTGGTGACGCGAGAATTTCTCCTGCTCTTTGGGCACCAAACATGAATACCATACGTTGTTGAAAATGGATTTTTCTACTAATTGCAATGTTTACTCTAATGTGTGGAGTGAAATGAAAGGGAAAAACCTGTATTCTTGGGCCATTATCCATGGTCTATGCATGACCTAATTCTTAAAACAAAACAAAAATATAGACGTCCAAACTAAGGTCGTACCTAATGAGAGGCAAAATAAAAGGATTTACTGATGCGTTTATCTCTACCAACCTAAGAGGACCTAAAATTCTACGAATTACTCGCTGAAATTGCAACTTAGTACTAACAATTATGTGTACCTTTTGCCTTGCAATGGGAATGAAGGGATCATACAAATTCTCGTGATTCATGCAAGCTACTTGATTATGCTAAAGGTTGAGACTTCACAGAACATACACAAGCCTGTCCTCAGTGGGGGCACCAATTTGAGGCGGTCCGGGGCGGGCAACAAGAAGAGTGGCCTCTAGACACCCTTCAAGGCTCCCGTGCTGCTCAATGGGGCTGGGGCACAACACAACACAAACCAAAACAACAAACCCACATCCAAATCCCAACTACACAAGGGGCACCACCTAGTTTAAGAGCGAACTAAGACGCAAAAGAGGAGAATCGTTAGAGCAACCCACAAACAAGCAAGGAATTTACACTAACCCTAACACCAATGGAACACTCTTACACACTAAAACATGATAGAGAGAGAGAGAGAGAGAGAGAGAGAGAGAGAGTGCTCGGGCTGCTTTGAAACGTATCGGCAATGATCAAGCAAACACAACTATATATTTAAGAAAGAGAGAGAAAGGGGGAGGGGGTGCTTGTTGCATTAATACCTTCTTACGAATCTGTCATGACAAATCAAAGTGAGATTAGTATTTGTTCAACATAGCTTGCATAAATTTCACCACAACACATCACAAGAAAAGCCACCCCAATCACTGTCTTAAGGCCAGGGGAGTCCTCTCCACCCTGTCGCCCTCTTACAGTATGTGGGATTTATGGCTAGATTGATGACAACACCAGAGACAAGCTATCAAGAAATTAACAAAAAACACCAAGACACTTACGCATCATTGTTGTCCATTACTTCACGTTGGAAGGGAGACAAAGTATCCAAGCTTAGTCCAAATCCACCCTCCTTGATTCAACAAATGTTGGGCTTACACTAGTAGGAGAAATGATAGATTTCCTACTCTCAATTGAATTATCACTCTCTCTCTTACAATGGCATAGAGTTCCCTTGCTAATCCCCTATTACAACACATGCACATGCATAAGACAATGAGCTTCCACTCAAGAGCTCCTTCTAGAGAGGTTGAGCTTGGCTTCTCAAGCTATAGCATAGTGCTCTTGCTTATGGCTCCCCCTTTTTGTGCTAGCTACACCCTCCTTTTATAGCAATTTTGAAGGCTAGGGTTACTCCTCTAACCATGGTTGGGTTAGATTTTCAACAATTTATCTAATTTCTTTTGCTTGGAATTATCAAGAAGTTGGTGGGGAAAGAGAGAGGAGAGAAACGGAGGTGATAGGACTTTTCATAGTGGGTTAGTGTTAGTAGAGTTAGTATTAATTTACAAATGGAATTGGATATTTACAATGGGAGTATCCATGTAGGATACAAATAAGGAAGAAAAACTCTTAAGAGGTAAGAAAAGGTGGATTTCTTACAAGGTTGATGCTCCAAGTGTTTTGAGTAGGGCCAATTTTGATGCTTGTTGATGGTCCACTAGCTTTGACGGTACATTTTTTCTCCACTCTTAACCTTCCTTGAGAGACATGGTAATTGAAGCTGAGTAATCAACCACCATGATGCTGTCTTTTAAGAGAAGAGGCTGAATTTTGTGGTTTTTTTTTAAAGATATGGGTAATTTGGAGGAGGAAAAATGAGACTAGGTGGTCAATTTTTGAATGGAATTGTGTGTGGGAGGTATGAGTTCACCATGGTTTCTCTTATTCTTCAAGGTTGAGGAGAAGGTGAGTAGGGTGCAGAGAGGAGTGGTGAGAGAGGTGGGGATGATGAGTGGAGAAGTGTGTGTGAAAGAGGAAAATGATAAAGTGGAAGAGAGAGTGTGGCTGCATAGCATGGGAAAACTGGGGTCCACTAATAAAATCATAGCTCATAGCTCGTAGCTCAAAAAAATATGAAAAAATTTGAGGCAAAAGTTCAGCCCACGAGCTACAACTTTTGTTTGTATCACCTTTTCAAATTCGGAGAGCAAGTGAACTTCAAAAATTCAGCAAAACCGACCGTTTTTTTCCACTGCACAAAGTCCTTGTGGGGTCCTTCTTTGGATGATTCTTTTGAATACCTCCAAGAGTGAGCCCTCCATAGTGCATGTATGCATGCCACCTACCCTTGACCTTATTTGGTAGGTCTATAATTGAAGATATTGTTGAGATTGTGATATAAGTGAATAGTACAACTAAGAAAATCAAATATTGAGGGGTCTAAAAAATATGTACATGTCAAATATAAATAATATAAGTGGAAAAAATATAAAGGGGTCAAAAGAAATCTCTCTCATTATGAGGCTACCATAAAAAGATAAATATTTTTGGTGTTCTAATTTTTTAGAAAAAAAAACAAAATAGATGTAGGAAGGGAAAAATCACAATAGTGAAAAAATATACACATAAATAAAACTAGTTTTTTTGGATTTTTGTTGGGGTGGAGTTACACCAAATATAAGAGAAGCTTACATGAAAATATTTCTATATGGAATAAAGAGTATGAAAAATGGTAAGAAAAATTGTGGTAATGGTGAGGCAATGTACAGAGCATAAATAACACACACCTAGGTAGAAATATTTAAATAAATACCAAAATAATTATGAAAAAATCTTTTATTTAGGCCCTATATACAAAGAAATATTTACATATGCATGGGCCATAATATACTTATATTTTTTATTTTTTTGGCTCAACTAGCCCCATGACTAGCTAATTGAGGGTTTTTTATTTCAGTAAGGAGATAAGGGAAAAGTCCCCTAACTCACACGCACCTATATACAGTGAAATGGTAGGGATAGCCACAGTGTTTGGGTGATTTTGGTAAGGTGAGGTAACTCACTGTGGCAATTACAAAGAGCCGAAAAACGGTTATCACCATTACTAAACTTTTGGGTAAAACGGCTATCACCATTACTAAACTTTTGGGTATTATTTTTGCACTCTATACCTTCAATGTGAAGATCAAGTTGAGTTTTTGAAAGACTTACACTTGTAAAGGCTTATCTCTACTAAGGTGTATGGATGGAGCAAGCATTTTAAACAGCACCGCTGTTCAAAAAATCCCCAAGATTATGGATTTTTGGGTCTAGAGTAGACCCAGTGGTGAATACGATTTGAGCTTAAATGGATCTTCTATTTTATCTATAGCACTATGAGTGTCTATACAAGTACAATTTTGGCGTAAGACCAAGCGCGTGATTACTCAATCACTTATTAAAGTGTTAATGATCAATTCTTGGACCCATCACACTTGTACTTTCAAGAAAAGAAGTTTATAATATAAGCCGCCAAGGGATAGTGAATAATTTCAACTTCCAAAGTTGAATTCAAATACTGTTCGCGGCTAGTTGAGCAGTTTTCCTACAAAAGTCTCACCATGCGGTTGGACAATGTGGATTTTTACTGAGGGGTTTGGATTGCAAGGGAAAAATCCAAGGTTACATGTGCAATACTACTTGCACCTCACTAATTTTCTGTTAGCACTCCCAGGACTTTGCAGGCGGGAAATTTGGGCAGGTGCCTTTTGCTACGAACATGTGAACAATATATTCAACCTCCATGTACGCATTTGATTTGTTTTTGTTTGTTTTTCCACGAAGGATGCATAAACTATGTTTCGTTCATTTTTTCTCTTAAGAGAAATGACATGGTCATCTAAGAGCCAAGCAGTTTGGCTTATAGTGTCCAAAATATTTTTTGCATTATGCAGTTATGGACCCAATTCTAGGGTTTAGTTTGGCACATGTTGTCACATGGGATACAATATGGTCTAGTAACTCAAGGAGTTTGGTTTAGCCAGTGTGGAGTAAGATTCATGAGGGTCCCTCTCATGCACGTTGCACCGTGTTTGTAGTTACCTCCACACACTAGTACATCTTGTACTTGAAGGATGTTCTTTTTTTTACATCGTTAGCTGAGACATATTCCACATGTGGAGAATATGAGTCTCTGGGAATGACACTAGAGCTTCTACTTTAATATGTGTCACGATGATGTCCCTAGGTGCTGGTCGAATCCATTTTCTAAACCATTTTTAGCAGGTCGTATCAAGAACAAATTCAGTGACCAAAAATTGTTGGATATGCAAAACAGCTTGATAATCTTACAAGTACGGCTAAACAACATTAACGGCTGATTGTTTATGCATATAGCACGGCTATGAGCCATTAATGAAACGGTTTCCTTATTTGTACATAGAAGTGTTTACTGTTGCACCTTCTATTATGGTTCAAATGTCTCAGCAAGGCTTGCAAATGATTGTAGTAGAAAGTATTTAGTTTATATTCAAAACTATTTACACTCCTGTGTAATGTGTGTTAAGAGCATCACATCCACCATAAGTATTTGAAAGTATGATCATTGATATGCAGGTTCAAATTTGTTTTTGCTAAATGCATGCACACTAGGTGTTTTGGGCCCTAGTGTTTAGCAAAGGTTGATTTGGAACGGCATGCATATTCCTCACATAAGTATGAAGCATTTTGCACTCTATGTGCAGTCTCCCTATGCAATTATGTTTGAAACTACCAATAACCAATAGAGGTCATGGCTCTGTTTGTGTGCTTGTGGATCTTTCAAATTCACCAAGATGATTATTCAAGACATTGTTATCTTTCTAGAAATGTTGTAGGACATCGTGATCTCTATTTACCAGTCATTTGGAAGACTGTCGGTAAACCGTGGGGAATCCCATACACCTCACTATAGGCAAGCTACAAAAGTTATGCTATTGTCAGTATCCAAGGGGATAGGCAACTTATGAAACTTTGGATTAGACTCTAGATCTAGCTTTGTAGTGTCACCCTCCTTGTCCTCATCCTCGTCATTGCCAAATTAGCCAAGGCATTGGTGTATCTAGAGGTTGAGTCCTCCAAGTCACTTTTCATATTCTCTATTGGGATTTTTAACTCATCCAAATTAAGAGTTATGTTGCGTCCAGAGTTTGTAATATCTACCAGAGATTGCTAGACATACTGATCCATGAATACTTGCTTCATCACATTGTTTGCTACCTTTAGACTGTCAACAAATACTGCTTTCTTCTAGTCTAGAGTTGGTTTATACTCAGCATTGTTCTTCTTCATATCTATTACTAGATTTCTATTCTCAGCACTTAGATACCAAATTTTATTATTATAGAATTTTCTTCTATTCACACTCCTATATTATCCCTACTACTATCCAAGGTCATGGGAAGCTTGAATCCATCCAACGTATCTTCTTTATTAAGAATGAAGTAGTCACGACTCACAACTAGATTTATGTTTAGTAGCATCTTCAAGAAAAAAACGGTATTAGATGTTAAAATGTCTTTGAAATATTCTAAAGATTCTAGGTCTATGGGCTTGAGCTGGTGTTTGCATATTCATTGTTTTGTGCATATCTTTAAAGAGTTTGCATTTGTGGAGACAACCAGAATAATTGTAGGAAAAGATGTGCAGTATGAGGATTTGGGAGGATTTTAAAGGAGAATTGGGGTTTTGTGGAGGGCATGCACAATGGAGATAGTTACCATTGTAAGGTTCAAGCATCAGGTATTGAGATGCACTATTTAAAATCATGTACCTCCTTGTATGTACGATTTCACTATGATCGTTGGACGTGCAAGCTTAGAGTTGACATTATAGTGATGATGGCCAATGATGCTTTAAAAGCTATTCAAGTGAACAAGAATTGACTCTTAGCAACGTGTGAGAATATTTAGCCATTATAGGCTTTGAGGACATTCAAAAACCTCAATTTCTTCTACAAGTTGAAAAGGTGAGGATGTTTACACCAAAGATTTTGGTCCATCAATTATTTTCACATCCATTGCTTTAGTTTATGTTGAATTTTGCAAATTGGATAGAGAATGGGAGACAAAATGAAGGTCCAGGATGATTGGGGTATGATGGAACTATGCTATCAATATTATAGTTTTGTTACTCTTACATTTTTAAAAGAATTCCCCTATGTAACCGATATGTTTATCTTTGGAACATTTTGAAATTCAATCATAATTTTTCATTCAACAATAGCTATCATATGTACAATTTGTTTGAGTACCATTTTTACGTATTTTATCAAAGTCTTGGTATCATAATGAGACGGAAGTCCATTGCAATAGTGTGATTTGGTTGATCTATTAAAAACAACAATTTATTACACGCTTTTTTAGAAAAAAAATATTTTTTTGAAAAGGCCCCTACTATACAAGGGGGGCTTTAAAACTCATACTCTTTTTTAATTTAAAAATCCTTGAGCTCTTCCATTGTCTATCAACACCCCAAACCAAACATGGATGCATCCATAGCCTCTCAAGTGCCTCCCTATCCACACCCAACCCTTTGTTATGCCTACCTCTCTTCATTGAGGACACCAACTTCAAGGGAAATCTAGAACTTTACACACTTTTCACTCATCTTCCTGACCTTGCCACAATTATTGCCTTCCATATCAACACGTTTGTAGAGATTTTGAAATTCATCGAGGAGCACATAATCAAATATGCCATAGAGTCCCCCCACATGCAAGGATCTGGGTGCATTGCAACCTCTTGTGCTACATCCATAAAGAAGATTTATCATAGAGATTGTGATGGTTTCAGGAATTACCAACAATGTAGGCTATTTCTTTGACAAGCAAGCTCCAGGGGTGTTGGTGCTAAAAAAATGCAGATTGGGAGTGGAGTACCTTATTGCATTTCTACCTTCATCTTCCTTGTCAACAAGGAACTCAATTTGAAGGAGGTGAGATTGCCACACTTGCAAATTGGGGCCATCATCAAGGATATCAAGGAGCCCTAGAGTGTCCCATGAACCCTCTGGCTGAAGGCCAAAAAAAATTTCTTGACTATCGGAGGGGGTGCGAGAAAATGGTGAAAGAACCCATTTTTGTGGCTAGCACTAGCTCCACTTTAGAGGATGCCCCAGTGATGGATGAGGTCATCCCAAAAGTAGAGATCAGCTACTTATTGCCATATGTAGTGGATGGGGAGGAATTTATTTCTTTTCATGACTTGGAGAAATCCTTTTGCCTATGCATGAATGAGTGTCTGAATGTGCTTTGCACCCAATTTTCCCTAGATTCCACTCTAGATGACCTTGACACCAAACTCCGTCCCCTCGGTGGCCCTTTGATTGACACTATCACACTTGTGTGTGAAGAGGCTCTGGTGGCAAAGCAATTACATGTGGCAGAGAAATATTTTCAAGCCATGCAAGCCAAGGTTGTGGATGCAATGATACCTTATCTAGTGCATCTCTCTCTCTCTCTCTCTCTCTCTCTCTCTCTCTCTCTCTCTCTCTCTCTCTCTCTCTCTCCCCCCCCCCCCCCCCCCCCCCCCCCACCCCCCCCACCCTCCCTTTAATGAGCCCAAGATTCTGAATCTAGTCAAGTCATGCATTGATGTTTGGCCAGTATAGCTTACTGGCACCCTCCTAGTTGGACATATCTTTCAAAGCCTAATTTTTTTCTAAATTGTACTTTTATTTTTTGAGAACTATGTACATGAGATGTAATTTTGATCCTAGAGCTTTAAATTCTAGGGTTGTAAATGTCTTATTTTGTATAAAGGCCCAAAGTACCTGGACAATGCCCTTTTTGAAAGCCCTAGGTGTAAAAGACAATGGCTCTAGTTTGAAAGGAGACAATCTTTTGGATAAAGAAAGAAGATTTGGTGTACGTTGGAAAGGGGGGAAATGTGAAAAACACCCAGCACACAATATGATTGCCTCTCTATAGCCCTATGATTCCACAACACCCCTATCCCCTAACAATCACACACCCAGACTCTTGATCTGCCAACAACTACTGCCCAGGTTCGTACTCAACCATCCCAAACTTCACACAATCAACCAACAAGCATGTCATCATGGCCTAAGCTTCTACCCCCACAAGAGAACCCTTACCCCCATATATACAATTCAATATCTATTGAAACACCCACTTGCTTTCAAGGACTCTAGTTTACACTTGTAAACCTATGAACTTCATGCACACCTTCTCACTGACACACATATATATTTGACCCACAATTAGACAGGAGCAAGATAGGTTTACGCTTGTAAATCTATGAACTTCATGCACAACTTCTCACTCACACACATATATATTTGACCCACAATTAGACACGAGTAAGATAGAGAGATTGACAAGAATGTGAGAGTAGGGGCCAAATGTTATAGCAAGAATCCCTCAAAAGGATGTACAATGGTGGTTTCATGGAAAAAAGTGTCCTCCTTTTGCTTCATGATCAAGGTGTTATCTTCATGCTTTGACTGGTCAAACAATCCGAGGCTTGCTTTACAACTATTTGTAACTCCCTTTTCACTTCTTTGAGCTATCCCTGAAACTAGTTACTACCCAAAGCTGCGGCCCGCCTTGCACTCTCAAGAAACACCACCTCCCCTATGTATCCCTGATTCCACTTGCGGCAACAACGCGAGCAAGCTGACTCCCCTTCTTTATGCAAGTGGTGGCCACACCCTTCGACTGGCAACTTCTTCTTTGCAAACGCCCATGCTCCCCTGTTTGGAGGTCCGGATGCCCCCTTCACTCTGCAGACTAGCAACTCTCGGTGGTCTCCCAATCTTCAATCTCTCAGTCAACCCTTCTGCAACTGGAAACCTTGCTTCCCTTTGCGATACAAAACCCCTTCAAAGCCAGTGCTACCCCTAATTTTTTGATACACCTAGCGACCCTCCTTGTCATCCTTGATTTTCTTGTGACTGGTCCCTAGTATTCACTCCCGGGCTTACTTCTATAATCGCTATCCTCTCTGACCTATAGTAGGCGGACTCCCTCGTCTGCAACCCTCGTCCAATTACTGGCGCCCCCCAAAATGGTGATCCTCTCCCCTTCTACACTCGGACTCCCTAGCGCACGAACCTCCTCCTCCTCCTGTTTGTAGCCTTGCTCAGTACAATCATGCAATCCAAGTTGTCTCTAGCTGAGGTACATTCTCTCTGTAGTGTTCTCTTGACGCCTTGACACATATACGACTTCCAACCATAGCCTCCTCACGCCTGCACTGCCAACTTGTACCCCATACAGGTCTAGGCCTGTCTCGACCTCGGCCCTTCAACTTCTACAACCTTCCTTGGTAACTCCCCTCTCTGGGCTCCTCTCTGATCACCAACCAAACCCACAACCCCCCCCCCCCCCCCTTGCTATGCAACTGCCCCTTTCAATCTCTACATGCTGCCTATGTAGGCCCCCCCTCTCTATGCTTCTGATGGTTCTCCTATGTAGCCGGCCACTTTTCTCCCTCCAGATAGCATTGTCATGCACACTTTCTTTCTCTACTCAAATCTCCTGCAAGTGTCCAACTTTAGAAGTTATGTGCTTGGAAGCTCTCTTGTAAGTTATGTGGCTTTGGCAGGTAATATTTAATCCTACAAAGTCTGCATCAAACTGGTGGTACGTCATAGAGGTAGCCCCTTGTAGTGCAAGGACGTATGAGGGCTACCATGTGCCAATCACAGCAGCATCAATGGAGGAGATTGGAGAAGATGCTCAGTCAGAAGCTGATGAGGTGATGCCAGACGAGCATCAAGCTGCTACTCTCTATGGGGTGCATGCAGAGGACCTACAAAATGAAACGGAGGAAATTTGCCTAGACAGAGAGCTCTATATAGATATAGGGAGTTATGTTGATCTATGCAAGGATGAGAGAGAGGCCTATTAAAGCCATAAACATTGTATTTGAACAATTTTTCTCCATTTTATAATATATATTGCGTCCACTCCAGGAACGTGTGCTCCAGGTATGTTCTCACAAGCAGGAACACTCCTCGATGTGTCATGAAATTCTAATATGTTGACAAGCACTGCGCTTGGAGTGCGATGGAGGTCGAGGCTGCAATCACCAAGGAGGTGATCCGTCTCTGCTCATAAATTTTGTTTGCCCCTCCACTAAATCTAGTTGATCGGGTGAAAAAGACGCTAAGAAGCAGTACTACTGCTTCTTAAGATCTCTTTCACCTGATCAACTGGATCTAGTGGAGAGGCGAGCAACATCTATGAGCAAAGACTATTCACCTCCTTCGCAATTGGAGCCTAAGTCTCCATCGCACCCAGAGCGCAGTGCTTTTACAAGATACATAGAATGCACACGGGAGACAAATTCACAACAACTTCACGGGAATTTCTCTACACAGCAATCCCTCCCCCTTTATGAGTCGTCTCTCTCTCTCTCTCTCTCTCTCTCTCTCTACTTGTCCATGTTTTCTTCTCCATTCAATATTAAAATTAAATGTTCGTGTGTTTAATGCAGGTATGGATGATGATGAGTTTCTTTATTCTTTGTCACCCCATCAGAGGTAGTGGTACAAGGATCATAACTGCTCTAGAGCACCATCACATCGCTCTATTCCTTTAGCGTCTCCCTCTGTTTCGGAGCATTCAGCGCTCCGAAGCTTCGATGTTGATGAGACAATCTTCACACTCGTCTAGGCACCGACGCTCTAGTGGTGGCGGTGGTGGTTGTTGTGGGGATGCCTCCATCAATGCCTCGACACCACCTCGTGTTCGACGAGGCTCTTTACAAGTTCCCCTTCTTTGCCCATCTCCACACCAGCCACGACATCGCCATCTACGCCAGGTTTTGCGTGGCTATCAGCCGTTCCTGGCTACACACCACTACCTACTCCTCTGGGAGTCACCCCAGTCGATACTCCTCACTTCGGGGCCTAAACTCCAGTGGAAACACCTGACGTCCGTACCGCCAACAACATGCCACTAGAGACCCTTGCCGGGACACCCAGGTTCACGCGTCACAGGCAAGAGGGCTTGCCATACTCCGTCGACTTCAGCGGTGGCATCATCTTGGTTGATGAAGGCAAGAGGGTGATCTTGCGTATGCACGGTCTTTTCTCTCAGGTGTTTAAACACTACATACTAAGCACCTCGAGTGAAGTACCAAGTGAATTAAAAGACAGACTCATTAGCATGCTGCATGACGACTTTCCCGTGTCAACACGGGATGACCGCTTCAATGAAGACCTGATGAAGGTTTAAATACGTGAATACTGCAAGCACAAGCGTTCTGAAGTGCAAAAAGCAATAAAGCATGGGTTGAACAGACTAGATTGGCTGGCCAAAGATGATTCAAAGAATGCGAAGCGAGCAGCGTGCGAGAATCTTAACAAGTGGAAGCAACAAAGAGAGGCATCCAAAGCGCGAGTAGAGGCAGGGAGCTCGCACCACTCGGGGAGTGCTAGGTGGGATTTTGTAAGTGTTTTTGCATTGCTCTTTAGGTTTGGTAGTTACCTGTATTTGTACTTTTAAATTCTAACATAATGGATTCTTTGTGTGTTTTGAATAGTGATTGATGACAGGACGTGACCCACACCGTACGAGCGCGAGTACGCAGGCAAAAATGACTTAAACGTCCTAATGGACATTCTGAGTTCTCGCGGAAACATGGTTAGTACTAGGGTTTACTCTTTTCTATTTGTTGTATTGTTTTGTAAATTATATGTTATACTTATAGAAAGCTGTCTTTTTGTTTTTTCTGCAGAACTCGGCAGATATGCCGCTTGGACGCGATGAGATGTCTGATTAGACGACCTCATTCTAGTCGTAGTTAGATAGCATTAGTTTCCTTTTTTCATAGCATATATATAATGAGATGATGTGTATACGTCTTTTTGTAACTATTAGAAAACCATGTATATTTTCTCAATAATGACAATGGTGTTGTAACTATTACATTTGCAAAGCTTAACAATCAAGTGGTTTTTCCTATGATGTGTGTACAATTGTCATTGATTTACTTTCATCAATTTACGTTTGTCAGTTTTGTATCTTTATTCTGCAAACAATACTATGGATGATGGAGTTAATGGTTATATTGTCTTGTGGGTGACTACTTTGGATCTATATCTTGCACTTTCTTTCAAAGGTAAATCTGGGCTTATCTTGGATTCATTTAGGTTTACTCTATTATTGAAACATTCAATATGGTTGATGGGTGAATAGCCTGCCACCAAAAACATTTACTCTTGGGCATCGCTATATAAGGCTCTGCAACGTTTCTATGAGCGTTGCTACAGGTAACCTATAAGCATCGCTATATGTGTTGCTATATAGCGATGCATATAGCGATGCATATAGTGATGCATATAGCGATGGTTATAGCGAAGTTCCCGTAGCGATGCTATTTGCGACGGTCTTAATGACGTCGGGGAGTATAAAAACCCAATGTATTTTCGTCGCTAAAAACACCACAAGTGCACACAACCTCTTGTAGTGTATATAGTGCAAATCATGCAGAAGTGCCATACAACAGTATGGTAAAGAGCTGCAGTGTGGTCTCTTCAAAAATAATAATAAACAATATCCGTGCCCTGCCTTACAGCACTTATGTGTTGCGCCAAGCAAACGCATAGACATGGGGAATTGGACGCATTAAGTCAAATACAAAAGATATAGGATATTGATTAAGCTTAACAAGTAAAGAGAAGTAGATGTAAATTTATGTTTCATATCAAAGATCCACTACATAAAGAGTTATGGATGCTTGTATTCAGTTAAAATTTTATCAGGAAAATTTGGTGTGTCTGCTCACTAGCACTCACAATGGGCTTGTTGTGATCTATTTTTTGAGTGACTATAGTCTAACAATAAGTCTATGCAATCGTTAGCAGATGTCAACAGTGTGTGATAGGCATTCACAAATGTCAGCAACAACATATTGCAGTCAACAACATGCTACAACGTTCTTTCCATTTTCCAATAGTAGCCTAGAGCCTTTGATAGATGCCAAGTGCCAAGAGCAGCCTTAAAGAGACATCAACTGCTTCTAGTATTAGTCGCCAGCCTCATGGTAGCATGCTTCTTCAATTGCATCCAAAGACTCCTGCAACTTCCATGTGACAGCTTCGTGTGCAGTCATATCATAGGCTGGCAATTCGAATGAGTACATACACTAGATGTTGATGCATTGTTTCTTGCATTCAAAGTGCTCTTGATTATTAGCAAGTAGCAATACTATAGATGCCGATGATAGAGATAGGTTGCGATGAGAAAAGCAACAAGGACGTAAGTGGGATGGGTAGTGACTGCTATTTTAACATCACAACACGATTGCTTCATGATAATAAATCGTATGAAAAGCACGCAAAGCGGGCCGTGCGGTTTGGATCTTGGTCAATGGCATAGATCATTCCAAGTATCTTCTTGTCAGATCAAGAAGCCAAAAAACCTTATTAGTCTTATCGAGTAGATATCAAACCAACAACATCTTAGCTTTCATCTTCACACGAGGTCGAGGTATGCAATTAAAATTGATGAAAGGAAGCATAAAATGTTGAGCAGCTACAACACATTCAAGCCTAACCATTTGGACAAAAAAGAAAATAGCATTTTGTTGCAAAATCATTGAGATCATTTGCTCCATAGCATCAATTTCTGTCCTTTTTTCTAAATATGAAGATATTTCTTATCTGCATCATGCAATAGGATTGAGTCGTTACAAGTCCCTCCCATTAGATTTGGCAAGAGGTTACCTTCTTCTCCATCTCCACAACTTTCAAGTATGTTGGGGATTGCAGACATAGACTATCATCTTTATCTCCATTGAGAGTGTGGAGAGGCTACAACCCTCTTCATAATTTGTTTGACTCGGCAAGGTAAAGCCTATGCCATTCTCATTTCCATGACTACGACGGAAGGAAACTTTGCTAGGCTATGCAGGCCCACTTCCTTCTCCTCTTCTCGTAGTCGAAGGGGCCTTGGTTGGAGTGGACCTTCATCTGGGTATTGCTGCCCTTCTATGTGAGCATGCAACACCCACAAAAGTTCGTTCTCTTGACAGATCTTTACTTTAGGAACATCTCGTTTTTTAATGGGTGCAAGGTAGACCTCTTCATGTCCACGTAATAAGGATAGGAGGAATCATCTTCATCTACCTCACGCTCAAAGGGTATCAATGTTTTACATCTTCTCCTTCTCCTCATTGACTTTGTTGTAGGGAGGTAGTTCAAAACTGACGGAAGGCAGAGGTGTGGCCACCTGCAAGGGGCTGGGGCACCTCTCCCACATGCGCACTAAACGAGTTCGATGATGAGTTGCACTGATGCTTTGATAGAACAACCGATGTTGGTTTCAAACAACTCTCAACCCATTGTCACGGTGGCAGTTGATTTTTGATGACAATATTAAATTAAATGACTCAGTAAGGTTGAAGTTAATCAGCACGATTAGCATCGAGGGCAATGGCCTTGATCATGCCAAGCGGAAACCTCCAAGATTTACAAAGTGAAAAACGACATTAGGCTCACCAAGTTAATAAGGTCCACTATTTTAAAAAATCTCAACTTGTCTTCGTTTCACACCACTGCATCATGGACCACAATAGGAAAAACTCATGCTTGACTTCATTTCACACTCCCTTTATTGTTGACCTTGCTTTCAGAAATTCACTCTATAAAACACCGATCCTCCACCATTCGGGTAGGAACAAACACTTTCCTCTTTAACCTCTTTTCCTGCATTTGATTGCATGTCCCTAAGCTCCACCATCAAAAATTAGCAATTTGATCCTTGAAGAGGTCACATGCCCACGGTCAAATCAAAGGGGAATTTTATATGAGCATATATCCATAGAAAGCACCACCTCCAAAGCTTCACGGTCGTTCGTGAATATAGTTGGCTTCATCAAGAGAACTTTAGGATGGTAAAACCTCAAAGAATAGCAGGATCGTCATGACCATCTGCCATTTCGAGCTCAATAGGATGCTCGATTGGTGAACGACCATACACATTCTCTCAAGCACATAAAAAAACCTTACACTACCAATCTTGGCCACCAATCTGACATACATACCACAATTGCATCGCCTTTAAGCTTCCTGACTAATAGAGCTCAAAATCCACAACTTTAGCTACAAAATACAATTTGGCATATATATCCCAAGTGTGCTTGATGAACATTGCATCAAGTATAGCTTTAACCACCTTGCCATATGCTTATAGCTCTCCATTCATCGACTTCTAAGCTTCCCCCGGACTGACCAAATATGGCTGCACCATCATTTCCCACCCCATACTTCAGCATTTATGCTCAAGCACAACCATATTTAGATAAGATAAAACTATAAAATAAAAGTGATATGTAGTATGTACATACGCAGAAAGAGATAGAGAGAAATATCATCAATGGAAACACCTTTCTAGGTCAAATGGAAAGCCATAGGCTCCCCTACACATGATGTAACTCCACCTATATCAAACTAGGGACATTGATCATTGCCACCCAATTGTAAAGCACCCCTAACATGCGCCCTTAATGCATTGGCAAACACAATTGTAAAATTGCATAGCACATCTTCATAATATTTTCTAGTTTCACTTATATCCAGCAATGGTCTTCATGCACACGATAAGCATCCCCATCCATGTGATGGACTCTTGCATCCCGGGAAACCATACCAATATCCACTAAAGAGGTCTTCACAACAGAATCTCCTTGCAAAGAGCATAGTATCTGGCATACAACCTATTGAAAAGCAATCCTCAAAATCATAACCCATTAGGAAGAGGGTGGAGTGTAGGAGGGCCTCTTTATTTGGCATGATCTTATGGAGGTGATTAACATTTTGACGAATAGGTATATGCCATGTGTGCAAGAATGGTGGGTGTGTAAGATGTAATGGAATTTGCCTATTCAATTTGAGAGTAGCGGAATTTAATGAGAGTACTTTCAAGAAATGATTTTGTGAGCATAGCGGGTTGACATAATTGAAGATAGCAACATAATCATAGCAATTAGTTAACTTGGCATAGACAATACTTTTGCTAGAGAGAGAGTTTAGAGAACCTGACAACAGTTGAGGACCGGATTTATGTGGAGCCGGTCCCCCCTCCAATAGGCATTTGTATTATGATTTCTCCCATAAAGAGAGACTTGTTACAATACAGTCTTTGTGTTCCTTGTGACCTAGGTGATGCCATGAAGATGGAAGGCTTCATGCATCACAAACATAACATAAACTTGAAGAAATCTTTAACTATCCCAAGCCTCAGTCCCAAGACCTCAAACACCTTCGAAGGTGGAGAGAGCTAGCAGGGAATGAGGGTAGGGAAGAGGAAGAAGAAACATTTCGTAGGAGAAAGAATTAGTTCCTCACTTATCATACTCTTGTTGCTAGCATACATAATAGCATAGTAATGAAGAAGAAGGAGATGGAAAGCTTAAGCATTGAAACATGGCTCTTGGTTGGATTTGCACTCCATAGCCAAGAGTGTTGGTGTAGGCTCTCAACCTCTACTTGCTTGGAGAAGGAGAAGGAGCTCTTGCACTTTGCATAGTACACCATGAGAGTGCTTGTGAGTGTGTGTGGGTGAGTATACCCCCTAAGCACCCCCCTAGCTTTCTTGGGTCGACCCCCCCTTGTAGCTCATGCTTGAAGCTCATTGGACCCCTCCACGCCTAGCCAATCACAAGCAGAAGCCATTACAAGCAACAGGGATAGCCTTGGGACAAGTGTCCCCCTTTCCCCTTTGAGAGAGAGGACTTGGTAAATGCAAAAACAATTAGATAATTCAAGTAATTTATCATTGGACCCCTTTGAAGCCTAGCCAATAGGCTTCAAGCAACACATGAAGGTAACATGGGTAGGGACCTGACATGTGTCCTTGCTGCCTCTTCAAGCTGGGGCTTCCCTTGTGAGTGTGAGTGTGTGTTCTCTCTCTAATCCCTAGGAAAAGGGCTCGCCCCCCCTCTTGTAGGGATGATTTTGACTTTAGGAGCTCAGGCACCTTAGTCATCAAGCATGACAAAGCACTTGGACTAGGGGGTATTCCCACAAGCATCTCAGGCAAGCATGTCAAGGCACCTCAAGCACCTTAATCAAGCGGCAAGTCAAGCACCTCAAGCACCTTAATCAAGCACCTCAAGCAGGACAAACACCTCAAGCACGACAATCACCTCAAGCAGGACAAACACCTCGAGTTTGGGTCGGGTTCCCACCTCAAGCTCAGCCCTAGCTTACCTAAGGTCAAAGGACTTTTACACACATTATTGGAGGTCTTCAATGAAGCTAACCCTAAGGTCTTATGCTCCATTGGTTAGCCTTGCTCTTGATAGACCATCTCCCATTTGGGCCCCTTTACTATTGGCCCCGTGTTGAGATAGATCTATAAGCACATATCTATATCTTAACACTTGTTCCCGTTTATTCTCCCACATTAAGTGATCAATTTAATATGAGAAAATCATTTGGGTTGGTTAGATATTAGATTTTATGACATTACCTCTCTCTTGAAATCATAGTCGTTGTCGACTATGAGGTAGAAGAGATAAAGGCTTAGTCATTAGTCAATCGTACTTAGCGGGTAGAGGATCCCTTTTTTACCCTACGACATCTTTCCAAGATGGATGACTAATCCATTTGGTGCTTGGGAGACATAGCTGCCGCAAGCATGTCTGCTCTTTAGTCCATTTCATTCTCCCAAAGTAGAGTGACAAATTCTACTTGGTGTTTGAGAGACGTCGTCATCACAAACATGATTCTAAGCATGCACACTAGTTAAATTTGTGCACAATTAAAAAGAGGACTAGTCATATAATACAAAAACATGAGTCATTTAAAAGAAATTTGTACATTTTCTTACTCTAATGTAGCATTGTAAGCATTGACAAGGTTCATACTATCCTTAAGTTGTACTCCTTGCATCCATCTAGCATCTTCAAAAGGATAATTTTTGAACTTAATAAGATACCGTCAGATTATCTTACCATGTCGTAGTACCTTGTCTTTATGCCGAAGGACAGCTTCAGGTTGTAGCACCTCTTCTTGGTCTTCAATTTCGGGAGGGTCTTCAATAATTGGTTCAATTGGTGGCTCACCTTTGTAGGGCTTAAGTAGGCTTACATGAAAGGCATTGTTTATAAGCCAATGGTTGGGCAACTTGAGTTGATAAGCCGTCTCATTGATAGGCTTCAAGATTTGGAAAGGACCATAGTATCTTTTTGCTAGTTTAGCATAATACTTTTGATGGCCCGTAGGATTTTTGCCCGTCGTTTGCCTTAATCGAGCCTTAGGAAACTTGAGTAAGACCCAATCATTTTTGTTGAACATTAAGGCTCTTCTGTGCTTATCAACAGCAGCTTTTTGCCTTTGTTGAGAGATGGCTATAGCCTCCCTAATCTTTTGAAAAGATTCCTGTAGGTCACGGCTATATTCATCGGCGGCAAAGATCTTCCCATGTACTTTGAGTAGCAAGGGACTTTTAGGTCTTCCCTCTATGATCTCGAAAGGTGCTTTCCCAGTAGAAGTATGGACAGTATTATTGTAGGCATACTCTACTAGAGGTAAATACTTTTCCCATTGTGAGCGTTGATCTACTTCGGTAACATAAGTCTTGAGTAGATCAAGTATCGTAAGATTGGCTATCTCACTTTGGCCATCCGTTTGTGGGTGATAGGCCGAAGAGAAATTCAATCTTGTTCCTAGATTTTCAAAGAGACCTTTCCAAAAATTACTGGTCATTCTAGGATCTCTATCTGACACGATGGATGTGGGTAATCCATGGTGCTTGAAAATCTGAGATATGAAGAGAGTTGCCATTTGATGTGCCTTAATAGTCTTTTTGACAAGAATAAAATGTGCTTGCTTGCTAAACCTGTCGATTATTGACCATATTCCTGTATTCCCATGGATAGACTTGGGTAATCCAAAGATGAAATCCATGGATATACTCTCCCATGGTAAATTTGGAATAGGCAATGGCTGGAGTAATCCAGGTTGCTTCCCTCTATCATACTTGGTCTTTTGGCATACTACACATTTTGAAACATACTCTTGTATGTCCACTTTCAGGGTAGGCCAACAGAAATACGTCTCTACTCCTCGGAGAGTAGGTTGAATACCTCTATGCCCTGCATATGGAGGAGCATGGGATTCATACATAACCTTCTCATGAAGGGAATGGGTAACACATAGCCTATTGCCGTGGAGAAGATAACCATCCTGCAAGGTGAATGGTTCCTCTTTCTTCCCCAAAGCAAGGGCTGACATTATGTCTCTAAAGTCAGGGTCAGTAGCATACTCATCTATCATAGAGGATAGATCATTGTGAGTAGCTATAGACACCGCATTAACTTTTGGTCGTCGTGAAAGTGCATCGGAAACTTGATTGTGCTTACCAGTTATGTGAGCAATATGGAAATTAAATTGCAAAAGAAAATTTTCCCACCTCATTTGTTTGTCGGAAAGCTTGGTTTGCGTCATGAAATCCTTGAGACTTTGGTGGTCGGTTTGTAGGATAAATGGAGTCCCCAAAAGATAGTGCTTCCATGTGTCTAGGGCATGTAGAACAGCTAAAAGCTCTTTCTCATAAATGCCCAAGACTCGTTCATCACTATTGAGCCTTCGGCTCTCATATGCTATGGCATGCCCTTCTTGAAGCAAAACCGCTGCAAGGCAATCACCACACGCATCACATTGGACCTCAAATGGCTTTGAGAGATCCGGAAGCACGAGGACTGGTTGGGAAGTAAGCTTCTCTTTGAGTTTTTCAAAAGCAGTTTGCTCCTTAGCAGTCCATACAAACTTAACGTTCTTTTTTGTTAAGTCGTGTAGTGGTCCTACTACTTGAGAGAATTTTGCTATGAAGCGTCTATAGTATGCACACATACCAATAAAGCTTCTTAGCTCATGTAGATTCCTTGGGTTAGGCCATGATTTTATTACCTCTAACTTTGATGGATCCATACGAATACCATCGTGAGAGATAATATGACCTAGATATTAAATCTCTTGAAGGAAGAATTCACTTTTCTTTTGGTTGAGAAAAAGTTTGTTCTCCCTCAAGGCTTGAAAAATCACTTGGAGATGTTGCTTATGTTCCTCCAAAGACTTGGAGTAGATGATGATATCATCAAAGAACCCTCCAATGAATTTACGATATGGTCTAAAACTTTTCTCCATGAGACGATTGAAAGTAGCTGGTGCATTAGTCAAGCCAAAAGGCATGACTAGATATTCATAAAGACCAAATGTTGTGCGAAACGCGATCTTTAGGATATCTTCATCCACTATCCTTATTTGATGATAGCCACTCTTAAGGTCAATCCTACTGAAGTAGGTAGAGCCTTGTAGCTTATCAAACAGATCTTCTACCCGAGGCACGGGAAATCTTTTTTTGATAGTGATATGGTTTAGTGCTCGATAGTCCACACACATACGGTATGTGCCATCTTTCTTTTGCACTAAAAGGACTGGAGAAAAAAAGGGAGAGGAACTAGGCCTCACCATCCCTTTGTCTACCAATTCCTATACTTGCCTCATAATCTCCTCTTGTTGAGCTTGTGAGACTCGATAAGGAGGTTTGTTGGGCGGTGAGCTTCCTGGAAGAAGCTCAATACGATGGTCATCATCCCCTCGTTTTGGAGGTAGGTCCATAGGGATATCATCGATGAACAAATCTTGGAATCCTTTTAGAAAAGTAGACAAGTCTATCTCTTCTTGATTCCTATCATTTTCATTTGATGAAACATTATTAGCTTTTAGAGACTCTTTGACATAAATCATGTACGCAGAAACTGAGCTCTTCATTGATTTATCAAAAGAAAGAGGATTTACAAGTGGAATAGTGTGACCACGCTCACTAGCATCTATATACATGTTCTTTCTCCTGTAGGTGAAGTAAATTCTCCTTTCAGGGAACTTCATGTTGGCAGCCATGCGATCAAACCATGGTGCCCCTAAGATAACATCGTGATGTTGGAGAGGAGAGATGAACAAGTCTTCTTTGTTGACATAGCTTTGGACATGAAGCCTCAACTTCCCAATCAAGAGAGTAACAGAGGCTTGTTGTCCCTTGAAAGCTGCATCGGTTGTTACTATATCTCCCATCTCAAAAGCTTGAATGCCCAACTTGGTGGCCAACTCTATTGATATGAAGTTGAGAGTAGAGCCTGGGTCAAACAAGATGAAGGCATCATGCTCTCTTACCTTTCCCCACGCATAGGAAAGTGATGATCCTTTGCAATGACCATCCTCTTTTGGAGCTTCGATGGTGGAAGCCCTAGGAGTCTCATTGCGAGTATTCTTCTTGGGGCAAGAACGATAGCCATCTCCATGCTCTCCACACTTGAAACACTTATGGTCCTTGCGAAAAGATTCAAGATCTTCAGAAGAGAGTTTGCTTTTACCTTTGTAAACTCCCTTCTCCTTGGACCGATTGTTGTTGTTGTTGGAAGTGCCTTGGGAATTATTTTGAGCATTGGATTTCCCCTTTGCATCATTTTTATCTTTGTTTTCCATGGGCTTGACATTACGTCTAGACCCTTGATGGAAATTGATGCGTGAAGCAACCATGGTGTAGTGGATTACTTTGGTAATAGTACCGGGCTGTTGAGAGTTGATGTATTCAGCCATCTCTTCAGGTAATCCCGCACAGAATTGTTGTCTTTGTTCCGCAAATTCTATCTTTTGAAAGACAGTAGCTTTGAGATGTAAATCCCAAAACTTGTCTACATACTTGTTGATAGACTCATGAAAGAGAAGCTTCAAGCCGCGCCATTCGGTAAGAACTTTATCTTTAGTATCACTTGGAAGAAATTGCTTCATGATGGAAACTCGTAGAGTTTTCCATGTCTTTGGGGCTTCTCCATTGCCACGAAGGCTAGCCCACCATTGACGAGCTGATTTTTGGAAGTGCATAGCTACATGGCGTAGCTTGGAGGACTCTGTGAAGCCCTCGTCCCCAAAGGCCGCATCAAATTGCTGGATGAAGGCCAACACTTTGTCGGTAGCACCAAAGGTGCCATCATAGGTGAGAAAAGATATACTCTTTCCTCCCTCCTTGAACTTCTTTAGCTTTTACGACCTTCGCCATGCAGGAAATGATTTGCGATGTCCTCCCCTCTTGTATTCTCTAGGAGAATAGCCATAACTTTCATCGGAAGAGGAGGAAGGTGAAGAAGAAGGAGAAGAGGGTGACCTCTTCCTAGCCCTTTTCTTCCTTTGTTTCCTCTCTTGCCTTTCAGAGTGATGAGGAGAAGGACTATAGGTTGCTCTTTTCCTCTTGGGAGGAGTAGGCGATCGTCTAGACCACCGTCTTCATGGAGCCACATCTTCAGAAGAACTTAGATTGTCATTGCTTTCTTTCTCTTTGGATTCCTCCTCTAGAATGGGAGAGAGTCTTCTTTTGGGGGTCTCTTCAAGAGGCCTCCTAAGCTCTCTCTCCTCTGGGAGAGGAAGGGAAATTCCATAAGCACGAAGTTGTTGAGTAACTTCGGCTTGCAAAACAGGGTTGCCCATAGCTTGTTGCAACCTAGTGACGAGATAATTCACAAACATGGGAGCATCATCATTAGCACCTTCATGTGAAAAATCAAAGCTATCAATGTTCATTCTAATCTCTTGATTATTGTCAGCCATGTTAACAAAATTTATGTTTATACTTAGTGTATGCTTTGGCAATACAAAACCTTAGTTGCCACTCCTCTTAGCCTTTGAAAATCGTCTCTTAAGTATCTACACCCACGGCTCAAAGTGGTTAATTATAGAGAGTAGAGGAGTAGGTCTAACATAGCAGAGTTGCCAAGGGTTAGCTCCTTTTGGACTTCTTATGGCTCAATAATGGTAAAGCTGTAGGCAAGTCTAGAAAGACTCCATTATTAAGTCCAAAGCTCCCGAGGTGTGCACCATCCCCCACATAGTGGGCTCAACAAAACCGATAATAGATCCCAATTCCACTTACCCTATTATAATTAACAACATCAACCATTTATAGGCCACTTAAGGACCTATCTTCTTAAGCAAGAAAAGAGAAACCAAATGCTCTGATACCAATGTAATGGAATTTGCCTATTCAATTTGAGAGTAGCGGAATTTAATGAGATTACTTTCAAGAAATGATTTTGTGAGCATAGCGGGTTGACATAATTGAAGATAACAACATAATCATAGCAATTAGTTAACTTGGCATAGACAATACTTTTGCAAGAGAGAGAGTTTAGAGAACCTGACAACAGTTGAGGACCGGCTCCACATAAATCCGGTCCTCAACTGTTGTCAGGTTCTCTAAACTCTCTCTCTTGCAAAAGTATTGTCTATGCCAAGTTAATAATTGCTATGATTATGTTGCTATCTTCAATTATGTCAACCCGCTATGCTCACAAAATCATTTCTTGAAAGTACTCTCATTAAATTCCGCTACTCTCGAATTGAATAGGCAAATTCCATTACATAAGAGATGTATAAGAGTGGTCAAAGGATGCACTTTCCCCCTCCCTCCCTCCCCCGCCCTTCAGAAAAAAGGAAGGTGGATACTTTTATTATTTTTGGCCTTCCATAACTCCCACATATGATGTCTGATTTGAGGGGAGATCATAGATCTACAATCTACACGTCGAGCTCTTTCCACAAGAATGCTACATGATATGGTTTTACCTGCTCGATTTTAAATTCTATTTTGAAAGAAATTTTGAATTGAAATAAACTAGTCGTTTTGCCTGTTTGAATTCAAACAATGTCCTTTCATTACTTTCTTAATACAAAAGGTTTTACTTCCTTAAACTGCCAAATGAAGAGGCCATCCTAGATCCCATTCTCTTCCTAATGCATCAATCCATCTGCATAACTTGTTTGCACATAGCCTGACTGTCTTCGATAGAGTCGTCTTCTTTCACAACTTTGCCTACAGATGTTAGAGCCACACAACCAATACTTCTTGCATGCACATTTCTCCGTCCCACTTTTCATGTATGTCCTCTACTATCAAATCATTAGGCAACAAGGGAGAGTGAAACTCATCACATACGTCATCATCAAGTAGGAGAGAATCGCCAATTATCTCCTTGTTATAAACTGACTTTGTATGTACATCTTTGCCTTCATGCTGTTGTGCTTTGTATTTGCTTCAACAATTAGAACCTCTGATACTTGCATGGATGGCTTGATCTTCTCTATTGTATGATGATCTTCACCCTCTATCGGCACCTAAGAATCCACTCCATCTTTTGTCTCTTCTTCATACATATCTTCATTTACGCACCCTTCACCCTCATTGATGAGATCCTCCTTTGCAGGTAGGGATGTATAACACATAGGGGGCACCAATAAAACATAATATTGAATAGAGCTTACCAATGGAGAACTTGCAACCACTACATGCTGGCAATTGTGAATGACTTTTACTTGCACTGCATGTTACGAGGTCATTGAAACAAAAGCATAATCACTAGTCCTAATAAAACCCACCTCCAACTTCTTCTTCATCTTTCTACTCTTCACTTTGGCGATACACACTGCATCCTCATAGGCCTCTGTACCAGTGAGCTTCATCTTTTCTCGAATCTTGGGATGTAAGCACTCCAAAAATCTCTTGAATTTGAAGTAGTCATTGCCTCAAAACTATGTAGCAGCTTCTAGTTGCTGCCAAATATCTTCAAATTTCTTCAAAAATATTGCAAACTCACAACCTATATCTTGCTTCAAAACCTTCAATTTTGCTTCAAATTATGCAAGTAAAATTATTTGCTTGATGTCTTGGATAAACCAAGCTCGAAACACCTTCCATGACAATCTATCGAGAACTTCTAACCTCTCGAACCATGCTTTGGCCTTCCCTTGCATCAACAAGGACACAGCCCTTGACTTGGCTTCGTCCTTCAACATCCGCATTGACACCATCCAGAGCTCCACATCTAATATCCAATATTCTGCATCATATTCACTTGAGAACACTAACTGACAATCCGGGTCCATGTTAATATTGAACCACGCCATTCCTTAAGCAATCAGTATGGTCCTCAATGGGGGCACTACAAGATGGAAAGGGGGAAATGGAAAAACATCCAGCACACAATATGACTGCTTCTCTATAGCTTAATTCTTCCATAGCACCCCTATCCCCTAACAATCACACACCCAAACTCCCGATCTGCCAACAACTACTACCCAGGCCCGTATCCAACCAAACCCAAACTTCACACCATCAACCACCAAGCATGTCATCATGGCCTAGGCTTCTACCCCCTCAAGAGCACCCTTACCCCGATATATGCAATTCAATATCAACCAAAACACCCGCTTGCTTTCAAGACCTCTAGTTTAGATTTGTAAACCTATGAACTTCTAGCACAACTTCTCACTCACACACATATATACTTGACCCACAATTAGACACAAGCAAGATAGACAGATTGACAAGAATTTGAGAGTAGGGGCCAAATGTTACATCAAGAATCCTTCAAAAGGATGTACAATGGTAGGTTCGTAGAAAAAAGTGTCCTGCTATTGATTCATGATCGAGGTGCTATCCTCACACTTTGAGGGGTCGACAATTCCAGGCTTGCTTTACAACTATCTGTAACTCCCTTTTCAATTCTTTGAACTCGTTGCCTCTTGCTTGCAACGCCCTTCAATCCGTGAAACCAGTTACTAGCCAAAGCTACTTCTTGCACTCTCAAGAAACACCACCTCCCCTATGTATCCCTGATTTCACTCACGGCCACAACTCAAGCAAGCCGGTCCCCCTTCTTTATGTAGGTGGTGGCCACACCCTTCGATTGGTGACTTCTACTTTGATAGAACCCGTGCTTCCCTGTTTGGAGGTCCCGATGCCCCCTCCACTCTGTAGCCATAGCAACTCTTGGTAGTCTCCCAATATTCAATACCTCAGCCAACCCTTCTACGACTTGCGACCTTGCTTCCCTGTGCAATATAAAACCCCTTTAACGCCAGTGCTACCCTTCATTGTTTTATGCACCTAGCGACCCTCCTTGTCATCCTTGATTGCTTGTGAGTGGTCCCCGATATTTTCTTATGGCCTTACTTCCATAATCGCTCTCCTCTATGACCTACATCAGGCGGACTCCCTCCTCTGCAGCCATCGGCCAAGTTACACCCCCCAAAATGGTGATCTTCTCCCCTTCTACACTTGCACTCCCCAGCTTTTCGTGAATATAGTTGGCTTCATATTGAGGATTTTGGATGGAAAAACCTCCAAGAATAGCATGATCGTCATGACCATCTCCCATTTCAAGGTCGATACTAGTGCTCAATTGGTGAACAACCATACACCTTCTCTCAAGCACATATACAATCCTGACACTACTAATCTTGGCCACCAATTAGGCATACATACCACAACTGCATCACCTTTAAGCTTACCGACTAATAGAGCTCAAAATCCACAACTTGACCTACAAAATGCCCGATTTGGCATACATATCCCAGGTGTGCTTGATGAAAATTTCATCAAGTATAGCTTTAACCACCTTGCCATCTGCTTATAGCTCTCCATGCATCGGCTTCTAGGCTCCCCCCAGACCGACCAAATCTGGCTGCATCAACGTGCTGACAAGCTTCTTCTCAGTTCAACTTTGTAATTGATACTTCTCATGATTGGGTAATCTATTTTAAATTTCAGAACTTGCTCTTTCATTCAATTGTAAGCATTTCAAGTTATGTCGACTAAGCATTTGCAAAACATATCTTCAGTTTTGATTGCATGAATCTTTGTTTTATAAGATTTTGATTATAGGAGATTGTTATTAGATCTTAGTGTAATCTGTTTGAATAGTTTAGTTTAATTGTTGTTTTTATGACCTTGTAAATGATGGATTGTGATTGTTCTACCTTGTCAAAATGTTGCTAGAGTTTGTGGACTTGTCTCCTTAGACCTAGTATATCTTTCTTTAAACTTGTGGCTATCAAAATTCTTTTAGCCATTGCAATAGCATGATGATCAAGAAATTTGATAGGATACAGGTAGGTTTTCTATCTTAGAGTTATAGATTTACTTATAGAGTCTGACATCCTTGCTTATTAGGTTCACTTCTTGAGATTGACACCCTCAAAGAGTCTTTGTGCCCCATTCAAGTCACTTCCCTAAGTATTGACATGAGTATGTTAGTGCCAAAAGGGCTATTTTACGGACGTTCTTCACGGCGACCCACTAACATCGATGCCATTGTTGGGTAATGATCCATTGGTGATGAGTGATCAGTGCATGTTTAGAGTTTTTGTTATCCATAAATTTATCATCCATTCCATACATATTAAAGCAGTAAAGCAGCTAGACGGGGTTTAGTGCTTCTTGATATAGTCTAGAGTGGAGGCTTGGCTAGATCTATCTTGAGAGATAAAGAGAGTTGTTAGTGAGATAGCAAGAGACATTTCATTCTTCAATTTTCTCCATGAGAGTGTTGTTCCATGTTTTGTTACGACTTTTATTTACATTGTTTTGTTCATGTGTGTTTCATGTTTCTGTTTAGCACATAGGAGTAGGATAAGTAGAAATCATCACCATCAAATTGGGTTGAAAAGATTGAGGCAAAAAGCATAAAAATCCACATTTTGGACAAAAAAGACCATAACTCTGAAATATTAAAATTTGATGCTAGAGACCTGAAAGCTGATTCAAAATCAAAAAGAGGGTGCCAAAGGACCTCAAAAAATGTATCAAAAGCAAAATGGAAAGTTTCAACAAATTATGTGGTGGAACATGGATCATGATCCATGTCCTTGAAAGGGTTCATTAGTGTAGAATTGAGATCAATTGAGAAATATTGACTTTCATCAAGTAAAACCAAATTTTGGGATCAAATTGTGATTAAAAAACACACTCAAAAGAAGAAAATTGTGGAAAAACACCTGTAGTTAGTCTATTTGACTAAAATTTGGGGATTTTTTACTTTTTATGTTTTAAATCCAAAAATATTTTGAAAATGGGCTCTAAATAGCAAAGTCTACCAATTGGCCAAGTTTCATACCTAGAAGAGATGGAACATGGATCTGATCCATGTCCCCTATCTGAGAATGTGACGACAGAGACCTATAGTGATTGTAGCAAAAATATGTAAGAATATATCCACAAAAAAATTATTAAAAAACAAATATCTATAGTGTTTGCATCAAAAATCTATAAGAATATATCAACAAAAGAGATATTATAAAAAGAATCCAAAAGTAGGCCAAAAGGGCCAAAAATAGTGGTAAAAATTTGCAAAAGCATATATAGGGTTTGATTTTAAGCTGACCTAAACCATCAAATTATATAAAAAGCATATACCTGGTATCAGGGTACCAAGCGCAAGTTTTGGAAAAAAATTCGTCACAATTGGCCATTGAGATATATGGATTGTGATTCATGTCCCCAAAGAAAGTTTTGAGAAATTTTTTGTAGATTTTGATTGCTTTTGGTTGGTTATATATAGATATCATCATTTGAGTGTAAAAAGAGTAGAAATAAATTTGAGTGTAAAAAGTTAGAAATCAATTTCCAAAACCAAGAAATCTAAGAAATCAATTTTCTTTTAGTTGGTTGTAAATCGATATCATCATTTGTGTGTAAAAAGTGTAGAAATCGATTTCCAAAAGCAAAAAATCTAAGATTTTTTTTGAACTAAGAAAGTGGATGTAAGCTCATATCCAACGAGTGCATGTTTATTGTGTAGATTGTGAAGATAAGAGCATTGAATCTTGAGGTGATTCCAAGTTGAAGAATTTCAAAAGTGACCAAAGAGGTAACAGGTTAGGGTTTTGTAAGAGTGAAAATTTCTTGATGTATTTGAGATCAAGTAAATTTGATCCAATTAGAAACCCTATTGTAGGAGACCAAGTGAGAAGTATTTCCACGGAAGAGAGTGTGAATCAAGAACCATTTGCTCCATTAGAGTCGATCATTGAGAAAATTCTATCTGATACATTACTAGAGAGATCTTGAACCATCATGGCTGAGGGATTCAACAAGGTGAGTTTTAAGGAGGGACCGAATGTGAAGGTAGGTACTCGATACGATAGACCAAAGAGAACTTGAGATATATATATATATATTGAAGGTCCACTCCATCAATATCATATCACTCCTAATACAATCAGACATATTTTATCAGATACTAAACCATATACAAAAAGATTAAGTCCAAAAGGATTGAGAACTATTGATTGAATGAGCCAATAACAATTTTCGATGATTAGACCAATGGGATCCTTGGGTTTCAAGGTTCTAATGACTACCAATAGGGACAGTGAAGCTCCTAGCATGACATATACCATGAGAGATTTGATTACCTTGATAGAAGCGAGAGATGTGCGTCCTGAGGAGAGGGACAAAGAAAGGACTCCAACTAGAGTTCCTAGTGGGATTTATGAAGCTAGTGACATCCTAGCAGGAGAGCCATGAGTAGTGAGAATGGTTGTAGAAACACGATGTATATGAAACCATTCACACATAGCTAAATGTGTTTCCAAAAATTATAACAGATCAAAATATCCATATGCTCATGTCTCACTCTTCAAAAAAGATTTAAGGGTTGAACAGATAATGGATTTCCACACATAGTATCAAGGAGTTGAACTAACATTGGAAGGAAAAGCCTTGGCGTGGTCCCAACCTTTGAATAGCTATGATTTTTTAAACATAGAACATATCTTGCATGAATTCACTAAATAATTCTCTAAAAGGGGAATCAAGTGTAATATCATGTCCCAAATCTATTTTTTTAAGAAAAAAGAGAATGCAAAAGCAAAGGAACCTTCACTTTACTTCAAATAGTATAGAGAGGTGTCTTGTGATAGAGTTATCACAACATAAGAGGCTATCAGTTCTCTTTATACAGGTTTAGAAAAATGAACCTCTCAAGAAGAATCTGCATTTGAAAGCATGCACAACATTTGAGTAAGTCACTAGAGAGGATTTATATCTAGTTGAAAATTGTAACGCCTATGGAGAGGTCATTGAAGACACAAAGAATGTGACTAGTAGTGCCTCTTCTACGACGAGTGAATCCAGGACAAAGAAGAATGTTCAAACTCCTACCGTTTCTAACATTGATCAATTGGTTAAGAAGTGATAAGGAGGATGAACCAAAACTATAGATAGAACCGGCATAAGGCGACAATCAATGAGGAAATGTGACACTTGTGAAGGGGATCATCCCACCTTATGGTGCAACGCTAAGTCAAGACCACCAATTGTAAATGCACAATGCATTTTGAATATGCTATTGAGAAAAATTGGATCAACCACAAAATGAGTGAGTGTTTTTATAATAAGAATTATGTGAGGGAAAGGCCATACTGACCTCTAGGAATGCAAAAATTTCCACCACCATGTCGATACCAAATAGGCCCAAACAATGCATACCAAGGGAAAGACCTCAACCAGTGATTGGTCAACAACCTCCTTTAACTTAGGAGAACTGATAAATCATAATATACACACAGTGTGTAGAAACACTTACAAGTCAAAGAATGCTATCACCAACTTCATACTATGAAGAGCCAATTGAATTTTTTGAGAGGGAACTCGAGAGTAGTGTGTATGTTTATGAAGGTCATCCTTCTTGGATTAGTAGAGATGATGTTACACAGGAAGATGGTTGGTAGCTTGATTTACTTGACTATCTCCCCCTTTGTAAATTACTTCTAGTTTGCAGTGCTTGAGAATTCTACCATGCACAAGAAGATGGTTGGTAGCTTGATTTACTCGACTATCTCACATCCAGAGTTGAGCTACACAGTTGGATTTGTGAGTTACTTTATGGAGTCTCCTGGGAAATCATACTCGAATGCAATGAGGTACATATTGCATTATGTCAGTGCTACTTTGGATTATGCACTCTTTTATAGGGCCAATGCTAAGTTGCAACTCTATGGTTACACAGATACATATTGGTCCAGTATCACATATAATCGCAAGTCTACCATCCAATTCATGTTTTCATTTAAGAGTGCTTCTATCACATGGAGCGGCAAGAAGCAACCTACAAATGCTCTATCAAGTACAAAGACAAGATACAAGGTGCTCTTGTGGTGGTGTGTGAAGTAGCACGGCTAGGATTTCTACTTCAAGACTTTGGAGTACATGTACAAAGGCTAGTTATTATCTGTTCTGACAACCTTAGTAGCATAAAGGTAGCTCAAAATCCAATGTTGTGTGAGAGGATGAAGCACGTTAATGTGCATTACCATTCCATCAAAGAGAGAGTCTTGGCAAGTGACATTGACCTTGACTATGTGACTATAGATGAGCAGGGTTAAAATATCTTCATGAAGGCCCTTGGAGCGTAGAAGGAGCTAAGGTAGTTTTGAGTGATGCTTTGCATACAAGAGGTGACGTTGAGCGTGAGTGTTGAGATGCCAAGCTCAACATGTACCACTCCTAAATTACTAGCATCGACGATCATCATCATTGGTGCATCTTGGTGGATAGTCATATCTTTGCCAATGATACTACAACTGGACTACACGGACTTGGTTTACCTATCAAAGTGATGGTGCACTTATCCATTTACCTCACTCACTAGCAGTTCACACTAAATCATTGTACTAGTTTCCCTTTATGTTGTATTTTTCCTTTTATTCTTTGTAGACTTCTTATCTTCACATGGTAAAGAAGAAAAACGAGAGGATTTTCCTCCATTTGGGTGGGTGTGCTTGCAAGAGCTCAAAATCTCTTGTTAAGAATTAAGGAGTAGCTAAGTAGACATTAGAGTGGTTTACTTTATGGAGAGATATAACTTTCACAGACAAGAGAGATAATAGAGAGAGCACAAACAATATACATGGTTCACTCAAGTGTGAGTTATGTCTACGGGAAAGAGAGCACCTAATGGATTTTCACTACAAACTAGAAGTAAGTTATAAAAGGATTAGCAATTCTTAATGGACCTCCCACTTTGCTTCACTCTCCTTCACCACCTCATACACACTCTACCACCACCAATCCACAATGTATTTTGTGTTTACAAGAGGCCTCATTTTATAGGCCAAAAGGAGCCTCTAATATGGGCTACCCTCTCTCATGCAAGACACCCTTGTGTAGACAAGTTTAAGTAGAACTCCCCCATGCACCCATATGTAGCAACCCTTGGTTAGACAAGTCCGCCTACAAATCGACCACCGCCTAATGAATGTTGTCCACTCACCATTGAATTTAGCTATCGGACATAAACTTCCAACCACCATGAACCGGCCATCACTGACCACCAACCGACCTTTTTTTTATCACTTTTTAGTTGTCGTTCGGCCATAATATTTTAGTGTAAAGAAATATTTTGACAAGTGATCTTTCTTATGCATGATTGATTCTCCTCATAATGAGAGCTTACAAATGTGTATTTTTAAGAATAAAAATTACACTGGGTGAATCAAGCTCCATACTTTACATCTCTCCTTCTCTATCGCTTAACAAGGTGTTTTCATCAAGATGTGATAGGAGTTTACAATAGTAAACTCTCAAGATGATAGGAAGTTTTCAATGAGAGAACTCCCTTGAAGAGAATACATGAGTTCTAAGTTAAGCTCACTTCAAAGAATTTTTTACCTTAGGGTTTCTCTCTTCAAGGGTCCAAAGATGTTTATGAGGACGTACAGTTTTCTTCAAAGGGAGGCATTGTCATATCCTCTATAGCATTGAGGGTATAGAGCACATATGGCATGCACAAATGACATCCTTTAATGAGCCCAAGATTTTGAATCTAGTCAAGTCATGCATTTATGTTTGACCAGTACAGCTTACTGGCACCCTCCTAGTTGGACATAGCTTTCAAAGCCTTTTTTTTTCTAAATTGCACTTTTATTTTTTGAGAACTATGTACATGAGATGTAATTTTGATCCTAGAGCTTTAAATTCTTGGGTTGTAAATGTCTTATTTTGTATGAAGGCCCAAAGTAGCCGGACAATGGCCCTTTTTGAAAGCCCTAGGTGTAAAAGACAATGGCTCTAGTTTGAAAGGAGACAATCTTCTAGATAAAGAAAGAAGATTTGGTGTACGTTGGAAAGGGGGAAATGGAAAAACACCCAGCACACAATATGATTGCCTCTCTATAGCGCAGTGATTCCACAACACCCCTATCCCCTAACAATCACACACCCAGACTCTCGATCTACCAACAACTATTGCCCAAGTTCGTACCCAACCAACCCAAACTTCACACAATCAACCACCAAGCATGTCATCATGGCCTACGCTTCTACCCCCTCAAGAACACGCACCCTTACCCCAATATATGCAATTCAATATCCATCGAAACACCCACTTGCTTTCAAGGCCTCTAGTCTACACTTGTACACCTATGAGCTTCATGCACACCTTCTCACTCACACACATATATATTTGACCCATAATTAGACACGAGCAAGATAGGTTTACACTTGTAAACCTATGAACTTCACGCACAACTTCTCACTCACACACATATATATTTGACCCACAATTAGACACGAGCAAGATAGAGAGATTGACAAGAATCTGAGAGTAGGGGCCAAATGTTACAGCACAAATCCCTCAAAAGGATGTACAATGGTGGGTTCAATATGGAAAAAAGTGTCCTCCGTTTGCTTCATGATCAGGGTGTTATCTTCATGCTTTGACTGGTCGAACAATCCGAGGCTTGCTTTACAACTATCTGTAACTACCTTTTCACTTCTTCGAACTATCCCTGAAACCAGTTACTACCCAAAGCTGCAGCCCGCCTTGCACTCTGAAGAAACACCACCTCCCCTATGTATCCCTGATTCCACTCGCGGCCACAACGCGAGCAAGCCGACTCCCCTTCTTTACGAAAGTGGTGGTCACACCCTTCGACTGGCAACTTCTTCTTTGAAAACGCCCGTGCTCCCGTGTTTGGAGGTCCCGATGCCCCCTCCACTGTGCAGTGCTGGCTACTCTCGGCCATCTCCCAATCTTCAATACCTCAGTCAACCCTTCTGCAACTGGCAACCTTGCTTCCCTTTGCAATAGAAAACCCCTTCAAAGCCAGTGCTACCCCTAATTTTTTCATGCAACTAGCGACCCTCTTTGTCATCTTTGATTTTCTTGTGAGTGGTCCCCAATATTCGCTCACGGCCTTACTTCCATCATCGCTATCCTCTCTGACCTACAGTAGGCGGACTCCCTCCTATGCAACCCTCGCCAATTACTGATGCCTCCCAAAATGGTGATCCTCTCCCCTTCTACACTCAAACTCCCTAGCTCACGGACCTCCTCCTCCTCCTGCTTGTAGCCCTGCTCAGTACAACCGTGCAGGCCAAGTTGTCTCCAGCTTAGGGTCGTTTTCTCTGTAGTGTTCTCCTGACACCTTCACACATATACAACTTCCAACCATAGCCTCCTCACGCCTGCGCTGCCAACTTGTACCCCATACAGGTCTAGGCCTGGCTCGACCCCGGCCCTTCAACTTCTGCAACCTTCCTTGGTAACGTCCCTCTCTGGGCTCCTCTCTGATCACCAACCAAACCCCCACCCCCCCCCCCCCCCCCCCTCCTCTTGCTATGCAACTCCCCCTTTCAATCTCTACATGCTGCCTTATATGGCGACCCCCCTCTCCATGCTTCTGGTGGTTCTCCCATGCAGCCGGCCACATTTCGCCCTCCAGATAGCATCGTCATGCACGCTTTCTTTCTCTACTCGAATCTCCTACAATCCGTAGTGCTCTGAAGTAGCAGCTCTCGCTTGTTTTGTAGTGCTCCAATAGTGTACCACCCTCAGTTTGAAAACTAGTCTTGCGGTGGCCATAGCTATAGAATATCTATGGAGCCTAGTAGGACATATGCAAATTAAGCACTAAAGTAAACAAGACTGCCGGTAACTTGCCAATGATGGCACTTCCTGTGTGTGTGTGTGAGAGAGAGAGAGAGAGAGAGAGAGAGAGAGAGAGAGAGAGAGCACTAGTTGTAGTAGCATATCTTGCAGTCCTTGCTGTCGTCTATCCTCAAGTCCATTTGGGTTAGTATTAAGTGCTAATTTTATTACTAACGTGGCACCAAAGAAACAAGAAAATGGTTAAAGCATCAATGAACTGCAACAAGAAATGAAGTGTTTTACTGACCTGCAACGTTGTATTGGTGCGTTTTGATTGTCCAATCTATAGGCCGATATTTGATTCAAGCTTCAAAAAAGCAATGTGAATAGTTAAACATATCGTCTTGCAATAAAACGTCACAGACTGAAAGTGCAAAGTATCACTATAAGAGGTACTTCACATTAACGACGCTCGGAATGCGACGCTGAAAAGTGAAAATTGCTATGAACGTCGCTATTCTATTTGTTGCATAGCGACACCCATAGCGACTCTCATAGCGACAACGATACGCGCTCAAGTGACAGAGGTAACCCGCGCTCTCCCTCTCTCTCTCTCTCTGTTTCTTCCCCCCCCCCCCCCCCCCCCCCCCCCCCCACACACACACACACACACACACACATACACGAGGAGAGGAAGAAGAGCCAGGTATGCTCCTTCCCTTTCCTCTCTCTCATGTTCCCTTCCCCTCTCTCTCTCTCTCTCCCCCTCTCTCTCTCTCTCTCTCACACACACGCACGCACACATTGTGTCTTTGTGTGTGTGTGTGTGTGTGTGCGTGTGTGTGAGAGAGAGAGAGAGAGAGAGAGAGAGAGAGAGAGAGAGAGAGAACACATGCATAAACAGAGAGAGATAAAGTAAAGAGAGAGATATAAAACAAAGAGAGAGAGAGAGAGAGATAAAGTAAAGAGAGAGAACGAGGGAGAGAGATATAAAACAAAGAGAGAGAGAGAGAGAGAGAGAGAGAGAAGAGAAAACAAAGAGAACGAGAAAGAGAATAAAAAACCAAAGAGAGAGAGAGGGGGGGAGAAGACGAAAGAGAGAGGAAAGGGGAGAAAACAAAGAGAGAGAGAGAGAGAGAGAGAGAGAGAGAGAGCGATTAAGTTTAGATTTAAATTAGATTTAAGATTATGTTAGATTACATTTTGATTTATGATTATGTTGAGTTTAAGATTAGGTTAGATTCAAATTTACGTTTGAACGTGGAGGGACTAGGTGGGGCCTAGTTTCAGCGACAGCAGGGCCGATTGCGTCAGAAGCTTCAGCGTTGCCTTGTGGGAGGAGAGATTGATCTCCTTATGCTTCAGGAGCACCATCTGTGTGAGCCGCATTCGGCGATGTGGTCAGATTTTGCATGGACGATATGATATCTTTTGGTCAGCTGCTTTTGGACCTAGAGGCTCCTGGGTGGGGTATGTATGACTATTGCGGATTCATTGCAGCAGGCCATCGTGGATAGAGGGATTATTGTGCCAGGCAGGGCTCAGTGGATTACTATGCAGGTTCAGGGTGGCCTTGTGGGCTTCCTAAACATCTATGCGCCCAATGTGGCGAGTGCTCGTGCAGAGTTTTGGTCACAGATTGTTGAGTCTTTGCCACAGGTTGACCATTGGTGTGTAGGAGGGGACTTCAACATGTTGGAGGACCCTTCTGACAGGATTGGAGGCAGCCATGCTACTGTGAATGGAGTCGAGTTAGCAGCTTGGGAGAGGTTGTGTATGACTTTGAGGATCTCGGATACATGGCAGCACTCTAGGTTTGTGAGGCCTCCAGCCAGTCTTGCCTTCTCTAGATCGGACCGCAGAGTGGGAGGAGTGAATCTATCGCGGATAGATCGCTTCTACACTAGTGACCACTTCAGTGACTTAGGGGGATCAGTGGGCATCCTGGCAGGGACATCCTTCTCGGACCATGCACCAGTGATCCTCACAGTGGCAGACAGGCAGAGGAGTGGAAGCACGATGCTTCGCATCCCAGAGCGGGTCTTGTTGGACCAACACTCAGAGAGAGGGTAGAGGCTCTCTGGACAGAGGGCATGGACAGCCAGGTTCTACCTGCAGACAGAGTGTCCTTAGGCCTAGCTGAGCTTAGCCACTTTTTTCTCCAAGAGTCTCTGGCTCGCCAGGCTGCAGCAAGAGAGGAGGAGGAGCGTCTCAGACGAGGCATTGCTTCACTACAGAGGATGCAGGAGCAGCATCCAGACAGTCCATGGTTGGAGGAGCAGTTACATCAGGCTCGATAGGAGCTTGTTAGCACAGAGGAGAGGCGTCATGAGTTTGTCTTTCACCGACAGGCATCTCAGTGGACTCAGGTGGGTGACACAGTGACAGGTGCTTTTTTTGAGACTGTGGGACCTCGGCACTCGCATGCCAAGGTCAATCAGTTGAGGAGACCCGATGGGTCAGTTGTTTGTGAGCCGGAGGATATGCGTGCAGTTGCTATTGACTTTTATTGTGAGTTACTGTTGGTTGAGCCCCAGTTAGAGCACCAGGATGCATGTAGGGAGCAGGTTTGGGCACAGATGCCTTGTCTTGTGACTGAGGAGATGCGCCAGAGGCTAGAGATGCCACTTCAGCTTGAGGAGCTACACACGGCTCTTGGGGCCCTCCCTCGTGGTAGCTGTCGAGGTGAGGATGGGCTGACTCCAAGCTTTTTCTTGGAGTACTGGGACCTGCTTGGCCCAGATCTTTGTAGTGCCTTTCATTACATTTTGCACACAGGAGTGATGCCTGATAGCATGAGTGAGGGCCTGATATACCTCATTCCAAAGGAGGGTGGCTCCTTGGATGAGATTTGACAGTGGCGCCCAATCACCATCCTCAACTCAGCCTACAAAATTATTGCCAAGGCTCTGAGTTTGAGGATTCAGCCACTTTTGGAGAGCCTTATACATGGGACTCAGATAGGTTTTGTCAAGGAACACAGTATCCTTGACAACATCTTCACTTTCTGGGAGGCTTCTGCCCTGGCACGGCTCCGTGGGGAGGACCTTGTGATTCTTCTTCTCGATTTTGAGAAGGCATAGGACAGAGTTGACTGGGACTTTCTAGAGGGCACTGTACGCAAGATGGGCTTCTCAGATGCTTGGATCTGAGGGGTGGCAGCTTTGTACAGACAGGCTCACAGTCAGGTGTTTTTGGCAGGAGGTAGAGGTGAGCACTTCATGCTCACACACTTGGTCAGACAGGGTTGTCCTCTTGCCCCCTTTCTCTTTCTGTTCTATGCGGAGACGATGAGCAGATTTTTGGTGTCATAGCAGGTTGCTTTGAGGGGCTTAGCACTCCCTATTCGGGGAGATGAGCCATTGGACACTGAGTTTGTCGATGACTCAGCCTTGTACTTAGAGGGCCAGGAGGCCAATCTGCACAAATGTGAGTAGGCTTTGGAGACCTTCTTGTTGTGCATCGGGCGCACTGATCAACTGGAGAAAGACAGTGGCTTTCTCGGTTGGCAATGCTCCTGTGCTAGATTGGATGCGAGGAGAGGGTTTCAGGTGGATTCCCCCAGGGACTGCAGTTCGGTACTTGGGTTGTCAAGTTGGTTTGGACTTGTCCCCCGAGAAGGAGATCGCTCCTCTTCTCCTGTCCATAAGAAGAAAGCTGCTACATTGGAGCTCAGCACGACTTTTGCTGGCTAGTAGACTAGTAGTTGCCAACCAGGTGTTGTTGGCAACTATGTGGTACATCACTTCTTGCTGGATCTTCTCGAGTTCTTGTATCAGCCAGGTAGAGATGCTGATCAGGAACTTCCTTTGGTCAGGTCGTGACACTGAGATTGCCCGAGCCAAGGTGGCTTGGTCGGTCATCACACTTTCTTGTTCTCAGGGAGGGCTTGGGATCATTGATCCAGCACAGCAGAGCAGAGGCCTTCTTGTGAAGTTCGTAGTCAGAGGACTTCTTCCAGGACAGGAGCCCTGGAAGGAGTTCTTGCTACAGAGGCTTCGTGCCAGGGTGCCTCAGTCAGGAGGCCCCTAGCAACCTTTGACCAGATGGATCTTTATAGAGTTGCACCGAGTTGGTTTGAGCAGGAGACTGGAGGACCGCTTCGCAGTGAGTTTGCTTCGATCTTGGGAGCTCTTACGACGTGGCCTAGAGCAGAGACAGTCGACGTGCACGGAGAAGTACCTATGCCAGTCCCTCTTCTGGAACCCCATGGTTAGCACTCAAAGAGGCCACTTGGTTGGTAGTCGGCCTCATGTTTCTTGGGGTCCCATGGCAGCAGGTCCAGCGCTCTCTCTAGGTGACTGGCTAGAGTTCACAGGTTTGTCAGAGGAGGTGCAAGGTTTCCAGCTACAGGGCATGAGAGGGGTGTAGAGCATGTGTCAGGACATTTCAGAGTCAGTTCCAGCTGAGTGGCTCATGCCTCTCGAGCCAGTAGCACCCCGGTGGATGGGAGCCTTCACACGACTGGAGGTTCTCATATCATTCACGGCCTGCTCAGAGTCTGTCTCATCCTTGTTCTTCAAGCTTCAGGGTGGGGGACGACTACAGCGAGTTGAGTTAGAGGCCCCGCAGATAGCAGAGTGTTGTTTTCAAAGGATTCGAGTAGTGGGCATCTGTGGGCGGACCTGCGTCATAGACCCTGACCCAGCAGTTCTTGAGACAGGACACTGGAGGCTATGGGCTTGGGAGTCTTTTCCGTTGGCACGAGTACAGTGGGATCTTGGTGAGTGGCTATGGAGGGACCCCTTCTCTTCTGCAGACCACCCAGGAGTCCCGTTCTTTCACTACACTGTTTGATTGGGACGTCATATACTAGCAGCACAGAGAGAGGTCCTCCCCGCTGCAACACGTCATTGGCAGGAGGAGGGTCTCACAGTCGAGTTCTTGGTAGAATTTTGGGAGAGGTTGTGGGACTCCAGACAGCCGAGGCGAGTCACCTTGTTTCAGTGGCTGGTCGCACATAGAGCCACAGTAGTAGGGAGCTGGCTTGTGCATAGTGGCACATGTGCAGCTTGTGACCATTTGGTGGAGAGTCATCGTCACTCTCTTTGGGATTGTCCCTCGGCCCAGCAGGTGTGGCTACGAGTTCTTCGGTTGATGCCTGCTCTCTCCACGGCTCGACAGTACACTTGGGAGGCAGTGGCTTGGTCCACCCTCACGGGCCCGACACTTCAATTTGAGCTATCTTCCACCAGCAGGATGATAGTGATGCAAGGGGGGGCGACCTACACTTTAGCCTGCTACAGTGCTTACTCCACAAGAGTGGTGCAGTGAGAGAGAGGAGTGTTGGGAGCTCATCAGTGGCCTGACACTTTGGTTCATCTGGCGGGCCCACTGTTTCCACATCTTTGAGGCTCGTCGTGTGCCACCAGCGGAGACTGTTTGTGACTTTTGGCTAGAGCTCATTGATACTCTCAGAGGACAGCTTGAGGGACTACAGGGCAGCTCCGACCGCATGCGGGAGCGCCGCGAGGCTTTCCTTCGACTCTGGCGCCCTGGGCCTTTCTACACCATAGTCCAGGGGGTGCTCAGATGGCACTACTATCCATCTGTGTGGCTCTTCCCTCCTCCCATCTCTTGATTTAGCCTCATTGTATATATGCTATTTTTTCATTGGGAGAGTCTTCCCATCATGCTTGTTGTAGCCCTCTCTTGCAGAGGTGGTTGTAGCCCTATGGGCAATTTTCATTAACTAATACAAGAATCTTTTTCTCGGAATTTTTTTTTACGTTGGATTAAGATTAGGTTGAATTTACAATTACGACAAGATTTAAAATTAGCTAGCTATGTTAAATTTAAGTTAGATTATATTTAGGTTTAGGATTTAAGATTGGATTAGATTTAGGTTTCTGTTGAGTTTAAGATTAGATTAGATTTAGATTTAAGATCAAGAAAAGATTTAAGATTAATTAGATTTAAGTTAGATTATGTTTAGGTTTAGGTTAGATTTGAGATTAGATTAGATTTATGTTTATTTTGAGTTTAAGATTAGATTAGATCTAGATTTATGTTCGATTTAAGATTGAATTAGATTTATGTTAGATTTTAGTGCATGTCAATGAAGCCGTGCTTTGACCAAAGAGCAAACACTAGTTACACAACAATATGTATCTTCCCATCAAAATATGACACCTATTAATTCACACACTAACCATATTGAATTAGCCGTGAATCACCACATGTTCAATTAGGTTAGATTTAAGATTATATTTTGGATTGAGTTTTTATATTAGAGTCTACCTTCGGGATTACAATAAAAAAATTAGAGTTAGGCGAACGGTGATCCCTCTCTTCCTTTCTATGAATGCAACCTTAAGTTGGAAATCTTTCAACGACGTGATACTCACATTGAAGGCCAACATGTAATGTGCTAAGTAATCCCTAGAACAAAAATCTATTGAAGAGATGTTAAGATGATGTGAATTGCTACAGCTAGAGAAGAGGCAAAGGGGTTTTGTCCACTACATGCACTATCATGTAGACGTAGGTGTGTTTTTTGCTTGTACCCATAAATATAGGCATTGACCAATAAAGACGAGATTATAATCCGGTGGTTCTGATCTTCGTGCACCTCTAGACCTGTGCGGGGATTGGACATGACTAGAGAATGTGAGGTAGTTTACAGTGTGAATAAAGAGAGAGAGAGAGAGAGAGACAGAGAGAGAGAGAGAGAGAGAGAGAGAGAGAGAGAGAGAGAGAGAGAGATAAAAGACGAAGGATATCAATAGATGATTAAATTTATGTCCAGGTTATAATTTTTTTACCTTCATTATGAGTAGTGATGAGGATGTGGGGCCGTCCAACAGAAACACCTATCTGTCAACAAGGATCTTATGTTCTTGTAATCAATGCAAGCATGTTGTTCGATGGACAAAACGCGTTTCTTTGTACCATGTTCGCGAATTTGGCGAGTTTGATCCATCTATTATAGATCGAAGTGTTACCAATTATAACTCGCTGGACTTTGATGCTGGCCAATAGGCAGCAATCTTGCAACCCAATAGACGTGTTCGCAGGCGCTTTGGTCAAGCAGCATACGTGAGGCCACAAGATGTAGCCTCTCACAGTTCAGAGCATGATCATGCAGACCAAATTTCCAACGAGGCGATGTTTGAGCCCGAGATTGATAAAATGATCGAGATGATCATGGATTCAAAAATGCTTATCTGTGATGATATGAAAAGTGAAGCCGATATGCCATTATATGATGGAGCACATGTTTCTAGATTGAAGGCGCTCCTGGTTCTTCTCAACATGCAGGCAAAGTTTGGATGGAATGACACTAGCATCACAGCGCTTTTCAGCTGATCTATTACAATGTGTTTACTTTAATAAAAAACTCTAGATGTATAATGATCTGATAGATTACTAACACAAGTGTACCACACTTTTTTTGCTGTGTAGATTGTTGAAAGCGCACATACTACCAGCTGATACTATGATGCCAGATTATAGAGAGGAGGCAAGAAAGATCTTAGAAAACTTGGGGATGGATTACAATTGATTCACGTTTTTCCTAACGACTACATTCTATTCAGAGGAGAATACATAGACATGGAAAAGTGTTCGAAATGTGATTCCGAGGGATATCGAGTAGATCTCCATGGAAAAAAAATTCCACAAAAGGTTTTGTGACATTTTCCTCTGCTTCCTCGCATCAAGCATTTCTTCCAATGCAAGTCCATGGCCGCCCTAGGATCATGGCATGAGGAGAATAAATCTTCGGATGGTGTGCTACGGATTCCTGTAGATTGCCTAGTTTGAAAACATATAGACGAAACATGGCCGGATTTTTCTAGGGAAGCTTGAAATTTGTGTCTAGGGATGGCGTAAATCCATTTGGTCAAAGATCAACATCTTACAGTGTATGGCCCATTGTCATCGTCAACTACAACATTCCCCCGTGGTTGACTACCAAGAAGGGGCACCTGTGGCTAGACTTGATTGTGTCGGGGTGGTATAAAGTGAAGAATATGGATGTGTATCTTTGTCCACTATTGGAAGAGATACAACAATTGTGGATTGGCATAGAAGTGGTGGATATGAGCCGACACACAGGTTGACGGAATGCTTTGATCAGAGGCATTCTAATGTGGACCATGCATGACTATCCCGGACTAACAGAATGCTCAGGTGATTTACACTTAAACTCAAACATTGTAAATCTTGGTTTTTCTCAAGCTTATCTATTGTCATGTGTATAAATGCAGGGCTTCAAAAAAGCAGATACAGAGCATGTGTCACATGTGGACCTAGACTAAATGCACGTCGAGCGCTCTCATTGAAGAAGAAAATCTACGAAGTTTATTAAGCGTATCTTCTAGAGAATCATGTGTTACGTGAAGGCTTTTTGGGAAGAGAGCCACAGAGGCCCTATTTGCACAAGCATGGGTATAGCAGAAGGAGATGTGTGATGACGGTTTGTCCCTAGGTATGAAGAGACTCTCTCTATGGTATGAGCTACCATATTGGTCCGGACTCATGATCAATCACTTGCTCGATCCAATGCACATATTCAAGAACGTGGGTAATCTCCTATGGGACCATCTGACCGGCAAGAAAGACACTTTGGGAGCTAGGGTTGACCTTAGAAATGTGGATCGTATGGAGCAATATTGGCCGCAGACAGCATCCGATGGATCAATAAAACTCCCTAAAGCACCATGGATTTTGACAGGAGCCCAAGAACGCAAAGTAAAAGAGACCATTCGATCAGTGCGGGGGTTACCCCCATTGGCGTAATGCACCCACTCTGAACGTGTTTCACTAAACAAGGAAAGCTTTCCAATTTGAAGTCACACGACTGGCATGAAATGTGTCATGTATGTGTGAAGTGGAATATGTCATAGTGGGAATTGTGTAAGAAATTCGTGTGTGGACTTTAATATCATTGCTAGACGTGTTTTGTAGTTTATTTTACCGGTGGCCATTGAGGGATGTTTGTCTCTTGACGTCCGTAACACAATCTACAAACTTGCGAAGTTGGTGCAATGGATCTCACAAAAGGAGTCAAATGTAGAATCCATACCATTCGCCAAACTAAATGCTCTGGAGGTTGTCTGCATGTTTAAGAAACACTTTCCTACTACCATGCTAACCATTCAGGTGCATCTTCTTGCTCACGTAGTTGATGAGGTGGAAATAGTTGGCACAGTACATTCCAGATGGATGTTCTTTTTAGAACATTTCATAAAAACACTTAAGGGATATGTGCATTAGAAGGCACGTCCGGAGGGTAGCATGGCAGAAGGTTGGCTGATATCATAGTCCCCAGTTTACATTGGAGAATGGCTAGATAGATTTGATGAAGCCCGGGACACGCTATGGCAAACCATAGATGATGAGCGTATATTTGGGATAGTCATGTGCAATCTCGGTGTTGAGAAAAAGATGACGGAAGATCTAGAGGCTAAAATCAATCGATTTAGCATGCTTCACAATTTAGTGATGCAAAAGTGGATTTCACAATATGAGGATGCAAAGCAAGAGTAACAAAGGGAATCATAGAAAAATTTGAACAGTCTAGTCGATGACGGTCCTCTGATGCAGATCCTATGGGGACGGAACTCACTTACTTTGGCACGCTTCAAGAGATTTTGAGGATCTATTATAGACGATTTTTTGTCGACTTGTTTAAGGTGCAATGGTTCAAGATAAACATGGAGGGTCGCAATGCTACTATGTGCAGAGGAGAGTTTGGTTTTCTTGAGGTGGATTCAACTAAAAATAGAACCGATCTAAGAAACACTTTTGTACTACCCGAGCATTGTGAACAAGTAAGTTATGTGATTGGAAGCTATCCAATTTTAGAATTTATGTACTTGGAAGCTCTCATGTAAGTTATGTGGCTTTGGCAGGTGATATTTCATCCTATAAAGTCGGCATCAAACTGGTGGTACGTCATAGAGGTAGCCCCTTGTAGTGCATGGAGGTATGAGGGCTACCATGTGCCAATCACAACAGCATCAATGGAGGAGATTGGAGAAGATGCTCAATCAGAAGTTGCTGAGGTGGTGCCAAACGAGCATCAAGGTGCTACTCTCTATGGGGTGCATGTAGAGGATCTACAAAATGAAATGGAGGACATTTGCCTAAACGGAGAGCTCTATATGGATATAGGGAGTTATGCTAAGCTATGCAGGGATGAGAGAGAGACCTCTTAAAGCCATAAACATTGTATTTGAACAATTTTGCTCCATTTTATAATATATATTGTATCCACGTGGCTATACTTGAGAAATTTAAATTGTGTTTAATTGTCATTGCGTCCACTCCACGTACGTGTGCTCCAGGTATGTTCTCACAAGCAGGGAAACTCCTTGGTGTGTCGTGAAAGTCTGATATGCCGACGAGCACTGCGCTCCGAGTGTGATGGAGACTAAGGCTGCAATCGCGAAGGAGTTGATCCGTCCCTGCTCATAGATGTTGGTCGTCCCTCCACTAGATCTAGTTGATCGGATGAAAGAGATGCTAAAGAGCACTGCTACTACTTCTTCGTGTCTCTTTCACCCGATCAACAAGATCTAGTGGAGGGGCAAGAAGCATCTGTGAGCAAAGACGGTTCACCTCCTTCGCAATTGCAGCCTCAAGCTCCATTGCACCTAAAGTGCAGTGCTTTTACAAGATACGTAGAATGCAAACGAAAGACAAATTCACAAGATCTTCACAGGAATTTCTCTACACAGGAATCCCTCCCCCTTTATGGGTCCTCTCTCTCTCTCTCTCTCTCTCTCTCTCTCTCTCTCTCTCTCGCTACTTGTCCATGTTTTCTTCTCCGTTCAATATTAAGATTAAAACTACGTGTGTTTAATATAGGTATCGATGATGATGAGTTTCTCTCTTATTTGTCACCCCAGCAGAGGTAGTGGTACAAGGATCGTCATCGCTCTGGAGTACCATCACGTCGTTCTACTCCTTTAGCGTCTCCCTCTGTTTCGGAGCATTCAGCACTCCGAAGCTTTGGTGTCAACGAGATGATCTTCACACTCGTCTAGGCACTGACGCTCTAGTGATGGCTATGGCGGTTGTTGTGGGGATGCCTCCGCCGATGCCTTGACATAGCCTCGTGTTCAACAAGGATCTTTACCTTCCCCTTCCTTGCCCGCCTCCACACCAGCCACGGCATCGCCATCTACGCCAGGTTTTGCGTGGCTATCGGCCGCTCCTGGCTACACACCACTACCTACTCCTCTCGGAGTCACCCTAGTCGATACTCCTCGCTTCGGGGCCCAGACTCCAGTGGAGACACCTAACGTCTGTACCCCAACGGCACGCCACTAAAGACCCTGTCGGGACACCCAGGTTCACGTGTCACAAGCAAGAGGGCTTGCCATATTCTGTCGACCTCAGCGATGGCATCATCTTGGATGATGAAGGCAAGAAGGTGATCTCGCGCATGCACGGTTTTTGCTCTCAGGTGTTTAAACACTACATACTAAACAACTAGAGTGAAGTACCAAGTGAATTAAAAGACAGATCCATTAGCATGTTGCATGACGAGTTTCCCGTGTCAACACGGGATGACCGCTTCAATGAAGACCTGATGAAGGTTCGAATACATGAATACTACAAGCACAAGCGTTTTGAAGTGCAAAAAGAAATAAAGCATGGGTGTAACAGACTAGATTGGCTGGCCAAAGAAGATTTGAAGAATGCGAAGCGAGCAGCGTGCGAGAATCCTAACAAGTGGAAGCAATAAAGAGAGACAGCCAAAGCCCGAGTAGAGGCAGGGAGCTGGCACCACTTGGGGAGCGGCAGGTGGGCATCATTTGAGGCCGATTTTGTAAGTTTTTTTGCATTGCTCTTTAGGTTTGGTGGTTACATCTATTTGTACTTTTAAATTCTAACATAATGGATTCGTTGTGTGTTTTCAATAGTGGTCGATGACAGGACGCGACCCACACCGTACGAGCACGAGTATGCAGGCAGAAATGACTTAAACTTCCTAATGGACATTCTGAGTTCTTGCGGCAGCATGGCTAGTATTAAGGTTTACTCTTTTATATTTGTTGTATTGTTTTGTAAATTATATGTTTATACTTATAGAAAGGTGTCTTATTGTTTTTTTTGTAGAATCCGACGTCTGATTCGACGATGTCAGTCTAGTCGTAGTTAGATATTATTAGTTTCTTTTTGTCATAGCATATGTATAATGAGATGACATGTATACGTCTTTTTGTAACTATTGGAAAACCATGTATATTTTCTCAATAATGGCAATGGTGCTGTAACTATTCTATTTGCAAATCTTAACAATCAAGTGGTAATTTTGTATCTTTATTCTGCAAACAATACTATGGATGATGGAGTTAATGGTTATATTGTCTTGTGGGTGACTACTTTGGGCCTATATCTTGCACTTTCTTTCAAAGGTGAATCTAGGCTTATCTTGGATTCATTTTGGTTTACCCTATTATTGAGACATTCAATATGGTTGATGGGTGAATGACCTGCCACCAAAACTTTTTACTCTCAGGCGACGTTATATAAGGCTCTACAATGTTGCTGTAAGCGTCGCTATAGGTAGCCTGTAAGCATCGCTATATGCATCCCTATATAGCGATGCGTATAGCGACGCATATAGAGATGGTTATAGCGACGTTTCCGTAGCGACACTGTTTGTGACGGTCTTAGGGATGCCGGGGAGTATAAAAACCCAATGTATTTCAGTCGCTAAAAACGTCACAATTGCACACAAACTCTTGTAGTGTATATAGTGCAGATCATGCAGAAGTGCCATACAACAGTATGGTAAAGAGCTGTAGTGTGGTCTCTTCAAAAAATTTAAGAAACAATATCCATGCCCTGCCTTATAGCATTTATGTGTTGCACCAAGCAAAGGCATAGACATGGGGAATTGGATGTAGATAACGGACCTTGCAATGTTGTCGAGTTGGAGTCGCGCTTGTGCAATCAATATGTCCAATGTTGTGAGTATATGTCATCTCTCTCAAGCACAAAACACGCATTAAGTCAAATACAAAAGATGTAGCATATTGATTAAGCTTAACAAGTAAAGAGAAGTAGATGTAACTTTATGTTTCATATCAAAGATCCACTACATAAGAGTTATGGATGCTTGTATTCAGTTAAAATTTTATCAAGAAAAATTCACGTGTCTGTTCACTAGCACTCACAATGGGCTTGTTTTAATATATTTTTTGAGTGAGTATTGTCTAACAATAAGGCTATGCAATCGTTAGCAGATGTCAACAGTGTGTGACAGGCATTGACAAATATCAGCAACAGCATATTGCAATCAACAACATGCTACAACGTTCTTGCCATTTTCCAATAGTAGCCTAGAGCCTTTGATAGATTCCAAGTGCCGAGAGCAGCCTTAAAAAGACATCAACTGCTTCTAGTATTCATTGCTAGCCTCATGGTAGTGTGCTCCTTCAATTGCATCCAAAGACTCCTGCAGCTTCCACCCAACATCTCCGTGTGCAATTGTACCATAGGCTGGCAATTCGAGTGAGTACATACACTAGATGTTGATGCATTGTTTCTTGCATTCAAAGTGCTCTTGATTATTAGAAAGTAGCAATACTACAGATGCCGATGATAGAGCTAGGTTTCGATGAGAAAAGCAACAAGGACGTAAGTGTGATGGGTAGTGACTGCTATTTTAACATCACAACACGATCGCTGCATGATAATAAATCATATGAAAAGCACGCAAAGCGGGCTGTGCGGTTTGGATCTTGTCAATGGTAGAGATCATGCCAAGCATCTGTTTGTAGGATCAAGAAGCCAAAAACCCTCATTAGGCTTATCGAGTAGATATCAAACCAACAACATCTTGGCTTTCATCTTCACATGAGGTCAAGGTATGCAATTCAGATTGATGAGAGGGGGCTACAACACATTCAAGCCTAACCATTTGGACAAAAAGGAAATTAGCATTTTGCTGCAAAATCATTGAGATCATTTGCTCCATAGCATCAACTTTATCTCCATCTTTGTAAATATGAAGATATTGCTTATCTGCATCACGCAATAGGATTGAGTCATTACAAGTCCCTCTTATTAGATTTGGCAAGAGGTTACCTTCTTCTCCATCTCCACAAATTTCAAGTATGTTGGGGATTGCAGACATAGACTACCATATTTATCTCCATTGAGAGTGTGGAGAGGCTACAACCCTCTTCAATCTTTGTTTGACTCGGCAAGGTAAAGCCTGTGCCATTCTCATTTCTATGACTATGACAGAAGGAGACTTTGCTAGGCTATGGAGGTCACTTGATTCTCCTCTTCTCATAGTTGAAAGGGCACCATCTTCATCTCCGTGACTTGGTTGCAGTGGACCTTCATCTGGGTATTGCTGCCCTTCTATGTGAGCATGCAACACCCACAAAAGTTTGTTCTCTTGACAGATATTTACTTTGGGAACATCTCCTTTTTTAATGGGTATGAGGTAGACCTCTTCATCTCCACATAATAAGGTTAGGAGGAAGCATCTTCATCTACCTCAGGCTCAAAGGGTATCAATGTTTTACATCTTCTCCTTCTCCTCATTAACTTTGTTGTAGGGAGGCAGGTCAAAACTGACAGAAGGCAAAGGTGTGGCCACCTGCAAGGGGCTGGGGAACCTCTCCCACATGCGCACTAAACGAGTTCGATGATGAGTTGCATTGATGCTTTGAAAGAACAACCAATGTTGGCTTCAGATCTCTGCAGACCTTCAAACAGCTCTCAACCCATTGTCACGATGGCAGTTGATTTTTTATGACAATATTAAATTAAACGAATCAGTAAGTTCAAAGGTTACCAAGGATGTTGGCTGTGGGATTAGCATCGAGGGCAATGGCCTTGATCATGCCAAGCGGACACCTCTGGGCTCTACAAAATGAAAAACGACATTAGGCTCACCAAGTAAATAAGGTCCACTATTTTAAAAAATCGCAACTTGTGTTCGTTTTACACCATTGCATCATGGACCACAATAGGAAAAACTCATGCTTGACTTCACTCCACACTCCCTTTATTGTTGACCTTGCCTTCACAAATTCACTTTGTAAAACACCGATACTCCACCATCCGGGTAGGAAAAAACTTTCCTCTTTAACCTCTTTTCCTGCATTTGTTTGCATGTCCCTAAGCTCCACCATCAAAATTTAGCAATTTGATCCTTGAAGAGGTCACATGCCCATGGCCAAATCAAAGGGGACTTTTATATGAGCATATATCCATAGAAAGCACCACCTCCAAAGCTTCATGGTCGTTCGTGAATATAGTTGGCTTCATAAAGATCACTTTTGGATGGTAAAACCTCAAAGAATAGCAGGATCGTCATGACCATCTGCCATTTCAAGCTCAATAGGATGCGCGATTAGTGAACCACCATACACCTTTTCTCAAGCACATAAACAATCTTGACACTGCTAATCTTGGCCACCAATCCGACATACATACCACAAATGCATCGCCTTCAAGCTTCTTGACTAATAGAGCTCAAAATCCACAACTTGACCTGCAAAATACAATTTGGCATATATATCCCAAGTGTGCTTGATGACCATTGCATCAAGTATATCTTTAACCACCTTGCCATATGCTTATAACTCTCCATTCATCCACTTCTAAGCTTCCCCCGGACCGACCAAATCTGGCTGCACCATCATTTCCCACCCCCTAGTTCAGCATTTATGCTCAAGCACAACCATATTTAGATAAGATAAATTGTAAAATAAAAGTAATATGTAGTATGTACATATGCAGAAAGAGATAGAACACCTATTTAGGAAAATAGGGAAAAATTCACACATTTGGGATAATTCTTTGTGTCTCATGGACTTGAGGTAAGGTTGTACTGTACTAGGTTGTTGCACATATGAAAACTAAGATACAATGTTTAGTGGATGCTTATGAGTCTACAAGATCCAATATGGTCCGTTTTCAACAACCATACTATACACTAGAGTGTTTTTGCACATGTTAGTTTACAAATACACACCCACACACTCTCACGCGCACGTGCACACACACACACACACACACACACACACACATGCTCATGCACCCAAAGTTTTCTTCCCACACATACTTCATTTGATAAAACAATTAAAATGTAAGTTGCAAGAAAAACTTGGGTGACTAATGTGAAAAAAAAACACCATTCATATTGAATAAGATTTCTTGAAGATTACAAAGGTGGGATGCCATTATCAATGTTGATAATGACCCATTGCTAGAAGATTACAAAGTTGAAAGGTGAATGCTAAGCGATCATTCCTCTTCATTTTCATTGAAATTTGATGGTGCCTCATGTTCATCAAGTTTCAACTGACTCTTTTTGGCCTTGAGGATTATTGCCTTTGGAATCTTGATTTTCTCAAGAATTCGTCCACCCTTGGGCTTCCATGCCCAAATGATGCCGCTAGTGTCTTCCCAACGTTGAGGATCATTGATGTTCTCTCTCCAATACTTGTTCCAACAATCCTGGTAAACCTCCACATCACTTGCATTCTTCTTCTTTGAAATTGGTGCCCAGTATTGTATCTTCACTTGAAGATAGGTTGCCGAGTCATTGTTCTGATCAATATCTGTTGCTGCCACTCCTAACCAAATTGGGTAATTTTCATCACAAGGTTGCACAAGTACAAATTCTTCCTTTGCCACATCAAGAGTTGGGTTGAACTCCTCAGCAGGTTTGTTGCTCATTGGACCACAATAGTGGCCCTCTATTATGTCAAGTGCTTCATCTAGACCATCTTCCAATGGAACTTCAAGAGGATGATCTTGTTCACGCATACTCCTTGGCCAAAAGTCATCAAATAAAGTGTTTTCACTTTGTCCAGGGTTTTGCATAGCTTGCATGAGATTCTGCCAGTACATAAGAACTGGATTGATCCACCTAGCATACTCACTTTCATCTCCTTTCTCTTGCAAGTGATCTTTCCACCAACTAACATACTTCTTTATTCCTTCCATAACTTTCTCACTATCTTTAACATACTCAAATGGTGGTAATACTTTTGGAACACCTTCAGGAAGCTTGGCTCCTCATTGGTCATTTCTCTTCCATAACTCTATACCATTTTCGGGTAACCAATCCACATTTTTAGGGTGCACTTTGTACTGCATCAAAGGTATTCCATCACTCATATAGAACCTAAATTGCAATGGATTTGAATGACCCACTAAGCTATCTGCTCCATCATGTAAGAACCCCTTTACAAATCCTTTAAAGTCTGCCACCTTTTGTAGGAGAAAAGGTGTTGGATGCATGCTAACACACTCACTGAAGATCTTCATCAAATGTGGAAATGTAAAAATGGCTTGTTTTCTAAGCTTCTCAGAAAAGCGACTGAACAATGCATCAATATCTTCATGAGTGTGACCAAGCATAAGAAATCCAAGTTGTACATTGTCAAAGACTCCTTGTGCAACCAACAATGATAGGTATGCAAACACATATCGATTCTTATTTTCTGAACCACAATTGTCAAGTTGCAACAACAATGTTCTTGGCAACCTCTTGAACCCAAATACATTGCCATCCTCCTGTACATGTGCATTAGTACCAAAGATTGATTGCATCCTTGGACAATCATTTCCCTGTCTAAAAGCAAAATTCTCAGTGTCCACATTCACATTTGTGATTAGATCAGTCTCTGCCTCTTCATTTTGAGCACTCTGTTCCTTGCAGTACTGGTTTTTCTCCTTAAGCACTTTCATATGGTGATAGAGAGAAGCTGTAGACAAAACACAATCAAAAAGATTTGTTCGTGGTTCTACACTTGAGTTTTCTAAGCTCAAGTCACCAAACATATGTTTATCTCTGCTTTCTAAGTTTCTTAGACATTTTGAGAGAGATGCAATTGTGAAGTTGGGATCACTCGGCCATAATCCCAATGAAAAGTGACCATAAGCTGTTTGTCCATGTCCATGAGTGAGCATTCCTGTCAAGGATACTGGAAACCTCTCAACTCCATTGAGAGATTTTGGAACTGGTTTAATTTGTGGTATAGTAGTCTTACTCTGGTCCATCTTGTCATGTATAATGCACAAGAACTTGGTTGGATTCATTTTTGAAGAGCTCCTCCAAGCATAGTACAGATTTCTATAGCTCATTTGTTGCAACATGTGTGATCTCCTCTGTGCCATGTATCTAACACGCTCCACCTGATTTTTGGTAGACTCCAGCTTGACCTTTATGGATGCGCAAATGTCACATTTAGAGAATGTGCTTGATTTTGATAAAGTGACTATCTTGAAGACCGTGTTCCACAACCTTGAGAATGTTGGCTATGACAACGTTTTGTATTCCATTGTGACAAGTGTTTCATTTACTTCCCGCAAAATGTCCACTTGTTTGTACATCATTGGTAGAACACGTTGAGTTTCCCAAGTGCCATGCATGGTTGTCCTTGACTTATGTGGCATTTGATTTGCATTATTATCTATGAAGCCTTGTATGAGTGCTTTTGCCATCTCAACATGTGTCAAGCTCTTCCTTATTATTCCAGTGTTTCCATGATTGCCATTGCATGCTCCATCCAAGAATTTTTTACGCAGCCTGTAAAATGTTGACTTTCCTATTCCATGCATTACATACCATGCTTTACTACATACCTTCTTTCCATCAAAAGTAAACTCAAAGCATTCCTCATATTGATCTTTTCTATGAGCCATGCTCATACAATCCAATACAAATGTGCATCGACTAGTGTAGCTTTGTCTCCAAAAGTCTGCCCTCGCTTGCATGATTTTGGATCTGTTTCCAATCTGGCAGCATCGCATCTCACAAAAATCAATTGTTGCAACTTTGTGAATGTTTGCAGCATCACATTGTTTGTTGAAAGCATGAGCATTACCTTTTTTTTTCTAGGCCTAACTCTATGTACATAACTCCTTTTCTTACCTGTCCCATCTCTTATATCATAGTCACCGGCAATGGCATCCTGCTCTCTATCATTTTGAGTATGAAGAAGAAGACCTAGTTCTGTACTGGTGGTACCTTCTTCAAAACTAGTTTTAGTGTTGTTATCTATGCCATCATCCTCATAGTCATCATTGGAAGCATATAAGCTGTCAAGGGAATCTCCCGTTCCTTCCATGACGAAATCTTGAATACCCTCAATGGTAGAAGAGGATCCAGTGTCTTTGATCAAGGGCTCACCATTCTCAAATGTGAGCTGCCTAATAGGCCAGCTTACCAAATTCAAACTTGAAATATCACTTTGATGTGGATGCATCGACCCTTCCACAATGACACCCAAGCTACTCTCACCTAGTTCAATACAGTTTATAGCCTCATATGGGTGGACCAGCAATACCACTCCATTACTAAGTTTTGTAGATCTATTGTCAGCCCAAAGGATGACTCTTTTCTCTTTCCAACTCGCTCTATCTATCAATCCATCTTCTTGACCAACAAGAAAATCCTCATCTATTGTGTGAGATTTTCCTCTATCCATAACAATATTATGCAGTGGCCATTTGATGATGCTTCCAACTGCTTGAGACATGGTTCTTGCGTCCATAGTGATGAATGGAATCAAGCAGGTGTCATCAAAACTTTCTAGTACATGTATCGCCACACATGTTGTGCCAATCAATTCAAAACCACAACGTTGAGATGCATCAGTGGAATGAATAACCCCACGAGCTTTCCTTGTGGAACCATCAACAAGAAACACTGAATCACCTTGTTTTGGACCTTGCAATTTTTGAGAAAATCAAGAGATATCAGCAAAATTGTATGCCTGAACATATAACTCAAAATTTAATGCATTCCCAAGATACACTCACAATTTTGGCAAAATCTTGCACCCCATTCAATTAAGAAAATCTACACTGAGTCAATCCATGAAGGATGGTAGGAGGCTCGAACTCAAGTTTGAGCCTGTATGTACATCCAAGTGCTAGAAATATAAAGCTAACAAGAGTTGCAAGATAGGGACTATGTTACATTGCAGAGGCACCCATGGAATTTGATAGGAGGATGGAGCCTTTATGCACATCCAAGTGCTAGAAATGTATAGCTCACAAGAGTTACAAGATGGATCTCGAGTTATACTGAATCAACCCATTGGGGATGGTAGGAGGCTCGAGCTCAAGTTTGAGCCTAAATGTACATCTAAGTGCTAGAAATCTAAAGCTGAAAATAGGTCCAATATGGTGCCTAAGTTACAATGTCGGAGTATAGATGGAGCCTAAATGTAGGTCTAAGTGCTAGAAATCTTTAGCTTAAAATAGTTGCAAGATGGATCTCAAGCTATAAGTCAACCCACGCATGACGATAGGAGGCTAAAGCTCAAGTTTGATCCTAGATGTACATCTAAGTGCTATAAATACCTAGATAAAAAGAGTTTCACAAAGCCAAAGTTTCACAGAGGCAAGCATGGAATTTTGTAGGTGGCTCGATCTCAAGTTTGAGCCTAAATGTACATCCAAGTGTTAGAAATCTATACTTGTCACACGGGGTGCAAGATGTAGCCCAAGTTACATGGAGGAACCCATGGAATTTGGTAGAAAGCTCAAACTCAAGTTTGAGCATAGATGCACATTCAAGTGTTAGAAATCTATGAGCAACAACAGGTGTGAGAAAAAACCCAAGCTATGTTGTAGTAGCCTTGAATTTGGAAGGAGACTCAAATTGAAGTTCGAGCTATATTATACATTTAAAAAGTTGTAAGGTGGAGCCAAGGTAATGATGAGCTTTACATCAAACCTAAGTTTCCTTGAATGACATATCAAAAGAGTCGGAGCTTACAAGAAGGTGAGGCTTCAAAGTAGTTGCATGAGTGGCTCAAACTTAAGTTCGAGCATAGTCAGTCATATAGTTTTCTTTTAGGATAGGACATTAGTTTTAGTATAGGTGGGCTTGGAGATTATGCTATGAAAATTGAGCATTGATGGACATTTAAAATACAATGAGTTTTTTTTCTCAGTTGTTTATGTGTAAATCGATTCTTGGTGATTATAGTCCTGGTGTTTTATGTGTTGTAGCAGGACAATTTTACAGGCAAAAAGGTGCAATGAAATCGGTTAAGGAAGAGGGTTGGTGGAGGTGGGTCCCTCACTCATTGATCCTAAGAGGTTTTAGCCAAGGGAAGTCAAAACTATGTCCAACTTGTGAGTATTATTTTCCCAAAACTCTCAAAAAACTAGTTCTAGACACCCCTAACTTTGTCGAATTTTTTGACCCCTTAAATGTCGTTTTTTTGAAAACTGTTCATAAAACCTATTGTAAACAACAGGTTTCTTGAATAGGGTTTGTTCAGAAAAGCATAGAGCCGCTCTCAAGCTACAGGCTCATAAAAATAGTTTTGCAATCGGACTTCGTATGTGAAAGTTATGCTGATTTTCGTGAAAAGTTTTTTTTTCACTTCTTTTAACCATCATGAAAACCATTAGTTTTGGTCCACGCATGTGAGTTTGCTAACCTAACCTTAGTAGGGTTAGTGGGAAAAGCTATTAAAGGCATTTTAATGCTTTTAAAACCTTTTATATTATAATAGGTTTGGTTTTTTCTACAGACTGTGACGAATTCGACGACGGCGCGACAGGTGAGATTCTTTTCTCCCGCATCTCCTTGCCCTCTGCGAATCTGCTCGCGGCCCCACAAGGCTCTTTTTCACAACTCTAGATTAATTCTTTATCTCTCTCTCTCTCTCTCTCCCTCTCCCTCTCTCTCTTCTACATTAAAACAGGGTTTCGGTTTTTGTGCAGACAGTGAAAAAACTGATGACGACGTGACAGGTATGGCTCTTTACTTACCCATCTCCCTCTCCTCTATGAATCTATTTGCAGTCCCAAAATGCTCTACATTAACTCTATGTGTGTGTGTGTGTGTGTGTGTGTGTGCATATCTTTCTCTTTTTGATTGCAGGTGAAGATCTGATTGTAGTTTAGATTTGAAATTTGAATTTCAAATTCGAAAGGCTTATCCAGGTGCACTTCTTTGTCTCTCTCTCTCTCTCTCTCTCTCTCTCGTGTGTGTGTGTGTGTGTGTGTGTGTGTGTGATATTTTCTTCTAATCTTTCTGTGTAATTACCATCAGCTCCTCTTAATCACTCCCTAATCTCTCTGTGTAATCTCCCTTGCCTCCGCTTAATCACTCCCTAATCTCTCTATGTAATCTCCTTTGCCTCCTCTTAATCACTCCCTAATCTCTTCTAATCTCTCTATGTAATCTCCCTTGCCTCCTCTTAATCACTCCCTAATCTCTTCTCATATCTCTATGTAATCTCCCTTGTCTCCTCTTAATCACTCCCTCCCTTCCTCTTAATCTCTCCTAAACCTGCATCTCAAAAGTTCAATCTTCAATATCATTCTATTAGTTTCTAATCTCTATTTAATCTACTTCTAATGACTACTTATACTCATTATTGTTTGATACCGTCTCCTTAATACACCTTTTAAACTCTATCATTAAGTTAATCAAACTACAACTACATCTAAAATCACGCTCTATAAATTGAAAGTAAGTGTCTATTCTTTAATTAGAGTACTTAATCAATAAGTACTTAGATTAACTTTTTTAAAAACTGTAATTAAGTAATTAATCTACTTAAAGAAAAAGATAGATAACAACACTTACTTGGTTGGGTACTGAGTGTGACATTTCCACTTGACGTAGATTCTTTGCTTTTAATATTTAGCTCGTTTTTGGTGCCTTGTTTCCTTGTTAAGAAACTAGAACAATGAGCTGATGTAGCTTAAACCTCACCTTCTAATGCTCTCAAAGCACTAGCATATTCCACTCTAGTGTGACCTCATGAGCTTATTGTGGATATTTTAGCATGATAGTGTTGCCTCATGCAAGTGCTTGAGACTTAACTAGGGCTAAAGCATAATAGCTCTAGGGCAAGCGGCTCAAATTTAAGTTTGAAAATCGCCTACATATGCTATTGTAGCAAGTCTGGCTTAATGGCATCCTTGTGGCTACTTAGGGAAAGAGGCTCGAGCTTAAGTTCGAACCTTGCCTACATATGCTAATATAGCAGGTCTACCTTGAACTTAAGTTTGAGCCTCAACTGTATATGTTACTTTAGCACTAGGGTGTACGGTTAGCCTCATGACATCTGTGTGGCTACCAATGCCAATAGGCTCAAACTTAAGTTCGATCCTCCCTTGCATATAGTAGAGTAGCACCATCATGTAGGGCTTGTTGCTACACGGGCCATAGAAGAACACCTTTAGGCTCGATCTTAAGTTCAAGCCTCAAGTGCATATTCTTTAGAACTAGGATGCAAGGCTTTCCTCCTAACATCCTTGTAGCTACCAATGGAAAGAGCCTTGCTTGTTGTGTATCCCTACTATGCAAGGGCATAGCCTCATGACATCTTTGTGGATATCAAGGACATGGAAAAATATCTTTAGACTCAAGCTAAAGTTTGATTATTTCATACTGTAGCGCTAGGGGGAAAGGTTAGCCTTGTGAAATCCTTATAGCTACTAAGGTCATAGAATAGCATCCTTGTGGCAAACAATGGGAAAAAGCTTGCACTTAAGTGTAGACCTTGCCTACAAATGTCAGTATAGCACTACGATGCATGTATAGCTTCATGACATCCATGTGGATACCAAAGGAAAAGAAAAACACTTTGAGGCTCGAGCTTAAGTTCGAGCCTCAACTGTATAAGCTATTGTAGCACTAGGGAGTATGTCTGGACTCATCCTTTAGAGATACTAATTCCAAGAGGCTCGAACTTAAGTTTGATCCTCACTTGCATAGGCTACTGTAGCACTAGAATGCAAGACTAATGCCATCCTTGTGGCTACCATGGGTATAGAATAGCACCTTAAGTTCAAGCCTCATTTTCATATGCTAGTGTAGCACTAGGATGCAAGGCTTTCCTCATGAAATCCTTGTGTCTACTAAGGGCAAGAGGCTCGAACTTAAGTTTGAGCCTTGCCTACATATGATAGTATAGAACTAGCATAAAAGTCTAGCTTCATGACATCCTTTTGGATACCAAGGGAACAGAACAACACCTTTAGGTTCAAACTTAAGTTTAAGCATCAATTGCATTTGATATTGTAGCACCAATTTGTAAGGATAGCCGAGGGATATCCTTGTGGCTACTTAGGGAAAGAGGCTCGAACTTAAGTTCAAACCTCTCCTACATATGCTAGTATAGCAAGTCTAACCTAATGACATCCTTGTGAATACTTAGGGAAAGCAGCTCAAATTTAAGTTCGAACCTTGCCTGCATATGCTATTGTAGGCTATCTTAATGAAATCCTTGTGGCTACTTAGGGAAAGAGGCTCAAACTTAACTTTGAACCTTTCCTACTTATGCTAACATAGCAAGTCTAACTTAATATCATCCTTGTATCTACTTAGGGAAAGCGGCTCAAATTTAAATTCGAACCTTGCCTACATATGCTATTGTAGAAATTCTGGCTTAATGACATCCTTGTGGCTACTTAGGAAAAGAGGCTCGAGCTTAAGTTCGAACCTTGCCTACATATGCCAATATAGCAAGTCTGCCTTGAACTTAAGTTTGAGCATCAATTGTATATGTTACTTTAGCACTAGGGTGTAAGGTTAGCCTCATGACATCTCTCTGGCTACCAATGCCATTAGGCTCAAACTTAAGTTCGATCCTCACTTGCATATATTAGAGTAGCACCATCATGTAGGGCTTGTTGCTACCAAGGGCATAGAAGAACACCTTTAGGCTCGATCTTAAGTTCGAGCCTCAAGCGCATATTCTTTAGAACTAGGATGCAAGGCTTGCCTCATTACATCCTTGTGGCTAGCCTTGTTTGCATATGCTATTGTAGCACTAGGGTGTAAGGCTAGCCGAGGGACATCCTTGTGGCTACCAAAGGCAAGAGGCTCGAGCTTAAGTTCGAGCCTCACCTAGATATGTTAGTATAGCACTATCATGAAAATCTAGATTCACTAAGTCCTTTTAGGATTCATGCAAGAATATAAAAACACTTAGGATTGAAATTAAGTCTAGCCTCATGGCATCCTTTTGGTAACCAATGACAAGAGGCTCAAACTTAAGTTTGATTCCCACTTGCATATTTGAGTGTAGCACTAGCATGGAAGGCTAGCTTGATGACATATTTGTGGCTATCAAGGGCATAGAATAGCACCTTTAGGCTCGATCTTAAGTTCGAGCCTCAAGTGCATCAAGGAATAAAAAATCACTTTTAGGCTCAAACTTAAGTTTGAGCTTCCTCTCCATATGCTAATGTAGCAATGGGGTGCATGCCTAGCCTCATGACATCCTTCTAGCTAGAAAAATCATAGAGCTTCACTTTTAGGCTCAAATTTAATGTAGCACTAACTTGCAAGACTACTCTCATGACATCCTTGTGGCTAGCAAGGGTACAAAACAACATCTTTTGGCTCAAACTTAAGTTCGAGCCTCGCCTACACATGCTAGTGTTTTTTTTAAATGTACTATTTAACTTAAACATATGCTCCTTGTTTAGGTTCTAACATTGTTCTTTTTGGTTGTTTCAGGAATGGAGGCTTCCAATGTACCAAGTATACCAGAGCAGGGTGCACAAGTCTTCACACTCGATGTTCTTGGAATGTCCACTCACGCCAAAACTACTGCTCCAAGAATAAAGGTTGACAAGACCTTTGAGTTAACAAAAGAAGAAGGAGTGAAATGGTTTGTGGATACCTACGATACAGATGCAAACTACAAAGGTGACATCCACCTATATTTGTCACGAGGTGATATGAAATATGGAGACATGGGGATTGTTGTGGGTGTCAAAGATGATGTGGATGCAACAGCAATGCCATGCTTTGCATGTAATGTGCTACCTATTGGAGAGACCACAAAGGCAAACAAGTTTTGCTTATCATTGGGCACTTTTCATGTAGCAGACATGAATGGTAGCAAAATAAATTCTATTTTAAAATTAGGATTGAAGATCTCCAGCTTCACTAATCAAGAAGACTCGGGTGTGGACTGTGTGGAAGACCTAGTGAAGGCAATGAAACATGCAAAGCGAGTCTTGAGCTTACCAAACAAGATTGTACCTGCAAAGAAACCAATAGGGGCACTACCTAAGAAAGTTGTGGAGAAGACAGGGAAAGCCATAGTTAGGAGTGCACTTGCAGCATCAAGAGGTGCCCGTGCAAGCACTTTAACACATGTAGAGAACATCATTGTCACCATTAATTTAGAGGAGCAAGAAGGTTCACAAGGGCAAGATGCACAAGGACTCAGAAGAAAAAGAAAGGAAAAGGATGATTCTACTCTTGAGGAAGATCGACAAAAACTAGCAAAGAGGAAGATGAAAAAGAGTGCAGAAGAATAAGAGGTTTCTGAAGAGGAGTTGATGGACATGGAAACTCCATCTGAAGATAACAAGGCACTGACCTCTTTAGAAATCAAGAAGGGATTCTATCCTTTTGGGATCAATGAAGTCTTTAGCATTGACGTTGTGAAGGATTGGGGGGCTGGCCTCTACAACACCTCAAACCAACACCAAGAAAAGAGGATGAAGATTATAACTCTCTCTCGATAATATGGGCTGATCTTCTCTCACTAATTTTCTCAATTTCACACACACTCAACCTCGACTAGCCTCGACTAGCTCCAACTAGCTTCCCACTACACCGCTACAACTCCCACTACACTCCATTGCACTCAAAGACACCAAGGAAGCAATAAAAGCAAGGAAAAAAGTGAGAAAAAAACCATGGAAATCTCTGCACTTTTGACCATAACTCAAAGAGCTTCACTTCTTTTCAAACGCCCTTCCATGTGCTAGTAGGGCTTCCATAGGCACTCCCATATATACACATAGCTTGACCAAAACCCACTCAAATCAAGCTTAATTTGAAAATCCACAAAGTTCAGCAAAAAAAATCACAAAAGGTGATGGAAAACTTGGGGAAAACCTTGCCTTTTGATATATGTACAAGCAAGGCATTGCAACACATAGTTTACCCTCGACTAGCTGCACCACAAGGAGCTTCACACACCATAGCCGCCATACCTCAAAACAAGATGAATAGAGGCCAATATGCAGAGCTAAGCACCCACTTTCATCAGCCCATTGAGGAGATACACACTCTCAACTCACCACATCGGGCCCTCGACTAGCAAGACAGGCTGCTCTACTCCCAAACGCCTCTATCCCTCGCGGCAATCAGGGCTTCTTGCTGCTAGATCTTCCTCTGTCAAATCCCCCACTCACTCACGATTTCAAGCTGATAAAAACTCAGTTTTGTTCATATTTTTCAAGTACTAAGTGAATCTTTCAAGTCTCAACACGTCTATGTACAAAAACAGCAAAACTATGCACCCCGCACAACTGGCCCGCATGCATAGAGACTGCTGGCACACACCGCCTTTGGACACTTTGTACAAGCATGATTTATTTACATATAAGGGACCCAAAACCATTAAAAAACCCTTTTCAAAGTCTTTGGGTTGGCTTGCATCATTCCGTAAAAACACGTCACATATTGCCCCCCCAACAAGCATGGAACACTTTCAAGTGTTTCATGTGCATTTCTTGCTTCATCACATGATTCTGGTCACATAAGGCATGATTCGGATCCCATTGACTCTTGCCTTATGCATATTTCCATCCAAGTCCTTGAGCTGATATCTTCCATTATCATACACCTTATGCACCACAAAAGGACCTTCCCACTTTGCCTTGAACTTTGTTTGAAAGGTATTGTCCAAAGCACTATTATACCTCATAACCAACATGCCTTCACATAGCCCTTTTTCCTTTATCTTTTCATTGAATACATCAGCCCTTCTTCTTCCCAAGTCTTCATAGTATCTAATGGAACTTTCTCTATCCAACAAGAGGCTATGCATAGATGCCAGTCTCTCTTTTACATGCTCCTCCTCAACCAAACTATGCTTCAAAATAAACTCCAATGAAGGAAGCATCACATTAATCGGCATAACACACTCTTCTCCATATACCAAATGAAATGGAGTGAAGCCCGTGGATGATTTTTGAGTCACTCTACATGCCCACAATGCCCTCTCCAAATACATATCCCAATCTTTTGGATGTTCTTCCACAAGCTTGAACAATATCTTCTGTAAAACTCCATTGAATGCCTCCACCAACCCGTTGCATTGTGGATGATAAGGAGTAGCATACCTATGTTTGATCTCCAATTTCTCCACCAATTCAGTGATAAGATCATTCCTAAACTCTTTCCCTTGATCACTTACAAGCTCCAACGGCACTCCAAATCTACAACATATGCAATCAAAAATAAAGCTGCATACATCTTTTCTTGTAGCCCCTCTACTAGCCTTTACTTCTGGCCATCTTGTCTTATAATCCACTGCACTAAGTATGTAGTGCCTCCCATTTCTAGAGCCTGGAAGAGGACCAATTACATCCACACCCCACTTCTCAAAAGGTCCATAGCTTACAATGTGTCTCAAAGGCTCAGGCATCAGCTTTCTCTTTTGATATATTTGGCACTCGTGACAGCTTCTACACCAATGCACAACATCCCTATTCATACTTGGCCACATAAGTTGAGCATTCAATACTTTCCTTCTGGTAATTTCCACTCCAAAATGGACTCCACATCCTTCCTCATGACATGCTTTTAAGCAATCAAAAACTTCATCATGGTAGAGAACTCTTCTCATGACACCATCAGCCCCCTTGTGATACATTTGCTCTCCAATCAAGACATACCTCATAGCTCTTCGTGTGATTGATTGCCTTTGTTGAGAAGCCAATCCCTTTCTTGCAAAACCCATTTGCAACACATGTTCTTCCTCATGGAGGGGTTCCCTTCCAAGATGCCTTGGCTCTCTAATTATCACCGCATGCACATCCTTTGTGAACACTTGTTCCGCCAACTCATGAGCCCTTACATTCATATTTCGTGGTACATGCCATATTTGAAAGGAAGTAAAAGACTTTAACAACTTCCTCACTTTGAAAAACCAGCCCTTCATGCCTTCTTGATTTACCTTCCAGGTACCTTGAACTTTCCGCACAATCAACATAGAATCACCTTTGATTAAAAGCCTCCTTACATGTCTTTTGACACATTCTTCCAGGCCCAAATAGAGGCTTGCATACTCAGCCTCATTATTACTCTTTACATCCACTTCTTGGATTCCAAACCAGCACTCAATTCCATTTTTATCCACAAATATATAACCAATAGTGCCCTTATTAATGCTCCTTTTGAAAGCCCCGTCAAAGTATAAGGTACCCTCTACATCCTGAAGCTCCGCATGCATAGTTGGGCTTGGTGCTATCTTCTTTTCCAAATCTTTCTTCAACTCACTCCTTGCATGAATTTCTTTAAAAGTGAGCATATCCGCCATATTTGCTCTCACACTATCCTCTTTAGTAAAGCTCATGTCAAATTGTTGCAAGCTAAGTATCCACTTTTGCAATTTAGGACTATCCCTAGGATACCTTAGTGCATGAGGCATTAAACTACATGATGTTAACACCACAAAAGGCTTACAAATAAGATAAGATTTCAGCCTTTTTGTTGCATATACCAATGCCCAAACCAATTGCTCGATCTCATGCCAAGATTTTTGTGCATCATTATTTACTTTGCTTATGTAGTAAACCGACCTCATATAAGATTGCTTTTTTCCTTTTTGCATCAATACTGCACCAATAGCATGCTCACCCACGCTCAAGCTCAAATAAAACATTTCATCCCAACAAGGAGGCATCATCAAAGGTAATGTAGATAGCTTTTCCTTGACGTCCTCAAAAGCTGTTTGCTCATGCTCCGTCCAAAGGAAAGGGTCTTTTTGTGTTGCTTCTTGCAAAGGATGTACATATTCACCAAGCATACAAAAAGACCTTGACAAGTACCTTAGCTTTTGTACAAAACTCATCAATTACTTTGTACTTTTAGGACTCTCCATCATAAGCAAACATTCCACTTTTGCAGGATCTGGAGCTATCCCATCACTCTAGCTCTTGCAATTTTACATTTCAAGCTATCTTGGCCAAGAAGTATCACTCTAGCTCTTGCAATTTTACATTTCAAAGGATTGAGTTGACCCCCATCTTCATCAATCCTTTTAAACACCATATCAAGATTTTTCACATGAAGCATTCTATCACCGTAAACACAAAAATCATCCATAAAGACTTTTACAAAGCTTCCAAGGTAAGGCCCCAATACTTTGTCCATCCAACTTTGGAAGCTCGCATAAGAATTCATCAAGCCAAAGGGCATCACCCTATAGCAAAACACTCCCCATGGGGTCAAAAATCTGGTCTTTTTTTGATCTTCATATGCAATCCCAATTTGAAAATACCCACTGAACCCATCACATACCGAATATCTCTCATGACCTACAACAGTGTCCAAAATCTCATCCTGAAAGGGAAGGGGATAGTGATGCCGGTTTGTTGCCGCATTCAATGGCTTATAGTCCACACATATTCTCCATTTATTTCCATTTTTTGGGACTATAACCACAAGGGAAACCCATTCTGCATCATCCACAAGGTAGATAAAACCAGCTTGCAAAAGCTTACTCACCTCTATCTTCAACACCTTTCGTTGAATGGTGCCCAATCTCCTTAGCTTTTGAGCAACAGGCTTTGCACCTTCTTTAAGATTTATTTCGTGAACAACAGTCTTTGTTCCCCTCATTTGAGCATAATCTTTGGAAAACAACTTGGGATACTTATAAAAAAATGCGTCATATGCTTCTCTCTCACGACTAGTTAGGTCACTTGCAAGCATATCCATTAATTTAGCTTTTGGTACATTCGGCTCATGATCAGCCCCATGGTCATTTTCTGATCTCATAGCATCCCCTTTATCACAATTTTCATCATATACATGTATCCCACAAAGATCTACATCAAGATCAAGAAGACTTTGATCATAAACCTCATCGTCAGTATATGTAGAGGATGCACTAGAAGAACTGTCACACATGTCATAAGTGGATGGCAATAAATCTTGATGCATAGCTGGTTCATCATCAATTTCCAGCACCTTAAATGTTTTCATATCATATCTAATCCTCTTCTCTTTAGGCCTGTCCACAAAGAGGTCAATACATCCCCTGTACAAGTCCTGTCGTGACCTCATAGCAATCAACCAAGGTCTACCCAATATAACTGGATATGCCCCAAGCTTTGCAGGCTCTATAGGTGCCTTGCCTTTATCTACATCTCTCCTTGTCTTTGTCCTTGCTCTTTCCTCTTTGAAAAGGCCTTCACTGCCTGATTTTTGTGCCCTTGTTCTCTTATTTGCAAAGACATCAACCTCATCATCTTCATCTCCCTCCTCAACTGCCTCCAAAATTCCTACGTTAAATTGCGGAGGTGCTTGAGCTTGATTTTGTCCCTGTTGTTGTGCAAGTCCTTGACCTTGGAGAGGTTGCACATTTCCATTTACATTGCCTTCATTAACTATTTGTCTTTGTATGATAGGATATATACCTCCTGGCTCTTTCCTTGGTTGATTGCAATTGGGCGATATATGCCCTCTCTCCCCACAATTGTAACACATCACATTATCACCTCTATTCCTTTGAGGCCGTTCTCCTTGAGGTCTTCTTACTTTTTGTTGGATAGCTTGCATAGCAAGGTTGAGGTTTCCTATTTGCTATGTCAATCTTTGAATGTCTTGGTGAAAGGATTCCTGTCCTCTATTGTCCACTCTTGGAGCTTCTACATGGATTTCCCTTTCAACATGCATATCCAAAGGCAAAGGCTCGACCACATTATTTGTTAGTACATAACCATACCTTTGATGTACATTTGCTTCTCTTTCCCTATTTGCCATTTCATGCCTTCTCACCTTCTCTCTCCATTGCTCTCTAGCAACCTTTACTGCCTCATTGTAGGTCTCTGGGTCCTTGAGCTCCACCTTGTCTTTGATGCTTTGATGTAAGACAACCACAAACCTATCTTTCTTCAAGAAATCAAGGGGCATTTGATTCTCTTCAAGTCCCTTTATGATCTTTCTCCAACAAGCTTCAAACTTGTTTATGTGCATATTGATGTCTTCATGTTCTCCTTGTTGCAGCTTGCTTAGCTCTCTCCACAAATACTCAGGATCATCCTCCTTCTCAAACTCTTCTCCCAAGGCATGAGAAAGAAGATTCCAATCTCCCTTTACACCACCTTCAAGCCTATCTTCATACCATTCACGTGCTTCACCTTCAAGTAGCAAACTCACCAAACGTACCTTGAATGCACCATCGTCCCTATTGCTCTTCAATGCAATCAATTCGATCCTTCGGATGAACTTTTCCACATCTTCTCCTTTCCCACCCTTGAAGACTTCATACCCATCTCCCGCCATAGGCCTTGAGTTGATCTTCAAATGGATGCGAGTCTGTAGATTAAAACCCTGTTAGAAGGATTCTCTTCTCCTCCATGGGGGCACCAGTTTATGTGAAGGATTGGGGGGCTGGCCTCTACAACACCTCAAACCAACACGAAGAAAAGATGATAAAGAGTATAGATCTCTCGAGATAATACGGGCTGATCTTCTCTCACTAATTTTCTCAATTTCACACACACTCAACCTCGACTAGACTCGACTAGCTCCGACTAGCTTCCCTCTACACCGCTCCAACTCCCACTACACTCCATTGCACTCAAAGACACCAAGGAAGCAATAAAATCAAGGAAAAAAGTGAGAAAAAAACCATGGAAATCTCTGCACTTTTGACCATAACTCAAAGAGCTTCGCTTCTTTTCAAACGCCCTTCCATGTGCTAGTAGGGCTTCCGTAGGCGCTCCCATATATACACATAGCTTGACCAAAACCCAATCAAATCAAGCTTAATTTGAAAATCCACAAAGTTCAGAAAAAAAAATCAAAAAATGTGATGGAAAAATTGGGGGAAACCTTGCCCTTTGATATATGTACAAGCAATGCATTGCAGCACATAGTTTACCCTCGACTAGCTGCACACACCATAGCCACCATACCTCAAAACAAGATGAATAGAGGTCAATATGCAGAGCTAAGCACCCACTTTCATTAGCCCATTGAGGAGATACACACTCTCAACTCACCACATCGGGCCCTCGACTAGCAAGACAGGCTGCTCTACTCCCAAACGCCTCTATCCCTCGCGGCAATCAGGGCTTCTTGCTGCTAGATCTTCCTCTGTCAAATCCCCCACTCACTCACGATTTCAAGCTGATAAAAACTCAGTTTTGTTCATATTTTTCAAGTACTAAGTGACTCTTTCAAGTCTCAACACGTCTATGTACAAAAACAGCAAAACTATGCACCCCGCACAACTGGCCCGCATGCGTAGAGACAGCTGGCACACACGGCCTTTGTACACTTTGTACAAGCATGATTTACTTACATATAAGGGACCCAAAATCATTAAAAAACCCTTTCCAAAGTCTTTGGGGTGGCTTGCATCATTCCGTAAAAACACGTCACAACGTGACAAGGTGTTTTCCTGCTCCATCAAACTATGTGTATAGAAGATTAATTTTGACTTTAGACTTCATTCAAGAACCAAAGCAAGAGGAGATACTAGCAATTTTGATGCCTTGTGATCCTTCCAAAAAACATCCTCTTGAAAATCTTGCCAAAGAGGATGTTCACAATGTTGATTATTGGATCATCTCTGGACAACACTCCATTAGTGCTGCAAAACGTTTGCAAGGTGCAAACGTTGCAAAGGTTACCCCTCAATTGCGTCAACAATTCAAATTTAGACGATCAAAGATTATTCTCAATTGCCCACCAAAGATCTCTCGTGAAATCTCCAAAGATGCGAACCTATCTGTTGCAATGTCAATGCAAAAGGAGCCATTTCTTGACCAGCTTATGCACGCACGAGCACAATGGCATGCAAATGGTTGTCCTTCTAAGCCACCACCTGGTGTCAACCAAACCAAGAAGGACTTTGAGGCTTGGAAGGTACTTGTTTGATTCTTTGAAAAAATGGATGTGAGTCTTTTTAATCAATATCTATTTGTAAACTAGAGTCTATCATAGGCTCAAGCAAGACCTCCATGTGCTCATTTAGAACTTAAATTCAGGTTTTAACTTAAGATTTAGTGTCACTTGCATATGAGGCTTGAACTTAAGTTTGAGCCCCACTTACATATACCCATGTATTTTGGACTTTGCATAGATGTATGTGAGCATATAAAGAAACAATTCAATCTAGATATTCTTGAACTTATTAAGTATATGTCTCAATCCCACAAGTTAGAGACTTGTCAATATTGATGTTGGAATTTTCAATTTTGCAGACCTTTGTTGAGACAACAGAGCACACACTTCAAAAGGGATTTGTCAAGACCGACTAGCATTTGCTTCTATGTGATGAGAAGATATGGAAGAATTGGGTCAAGATCATGAGACAATATGCTCGAGGCTTTCTACTAAATACAAAGGGAGAAACAATTGACGAAGGTTCCAACGAAAATCCTAAATTTCTAACTATGAAGGGTGGTTAGGTTCGACAAGCACCTGGCACAGCAACACTGGCACCTACATTGTTCAGGTGCATTTTAGGCCTCGAGAATAAAGAAGTTCTTGAACTACAGAATGCAATCCTGGACAAAACCATCTTGCTAAAGAAGAGCAAGCATACCCCTCATAGAATGGACATGGATGAGATTTCTTGGAAGCTAAAAACAGATCGAGTGTTGAAAGAAGCAATAATATCATTCTTCTTTGATTTGACAAGGGAAAATTTATCTTGGGAGCAAGTTTGTGAGAAGTACAAGCTAGGAGAGCATGAGTACAATCAAATGAGGAGCTATAGCCAGTACTATGTCAAGGACTCCCTCAACAGAGCAAAGAAGACTCCACCCTCACTTCCAAAAAGTGTAATAACTCTCCTCAATCATCTTTATAGAGCTAATATGGGCATAATATCTCAAGATGAGTCTATTCCATGGAGAATCAAGGGGGTGGGCTTTGATATGGGTAAGATCAAAGACTTTTGCAATACAGAGCATGTACCATTTCAATTGGTTGTCTTGGATCTTCATGGTACTAAAGAAAAGCTCTCTATAGATTTTTTTGCAAATTTGGCACTCAATCGAAACACATTGAATGCACAATACGAATATGTGCTAGTGTGTTTCATTGATTTCATCAATATCAGAATGCTTGTTGAAGGGGTTTCTAGCTAGTCAACTAAGGTCCATATTGAATATGGAAATATCCAAGCAACAAGAGATGACTCATGGATAGATGGAATTGTGGACTCTGCAATGGTTGCTCTTTTTGTTAGCAAAGTTGATAGATTTGAGGCTATTGACAAAGCTCATACAGAAAGAGTCTTTTTCTCATGCTCTCGTGGCAAGGATCATGAATTTATTGATAGAAACTTCATTGATGGTCTTATCACAGGGTTTTGTCTTGAGCAAAGCTATGTGTTGGAATTTTTTTGCGGTGGAGTTGTGTTGGAGCAAATCTTGTCGAAGAAGAGAAGGGAAATTGCTCTATGTAAAGATGATTTTGAAGCAGTGGAGTTAGAATCTCAATGCTCTAGTCTTTTGGAGAGAAATCCGTCCTTGCAGGAGTGGTGTGGTGCAAGTCAAGCATCACTTGCGAGACAAACAGTGGAGCTGGATGATAAAGAAAAAGAAGACCTTAACAATCTTGACATCGATGAGCAACAAAGCAGTGGAGAGGATGTTGATGGAAATGAAGACAACAATAACGTAGACAACACGGATGATAGTGAAGTTCAAGAAGCTACGAATTTTTATCATCAAGGGGGGGCAGACAATGTTGGAGAAATGAGTCCAGTTGTGGATGTTGAGTGTGCAAAAGAAAATGATGAAGATAATGAGGATGATGATGCAGGCAATGAGGATGCACAAGAGGATGATAGATCCCCTCAAGACATTGTAGTAGCTGATGAAAAAGGTTTGAATGCTTCTTAGAGTATTTTTGATACTAGGTTTAATGATTCATGCCATTATCATGTACCAACAGACTCCTAAAGTCTAAAAAGGTAGGATAGTGTATTGAATTGATCAATTGTGATACTTTAGGTCCTTCAAACACTATTTTCTTAATACTATCTTGTGTCTTTATCTAAAAGAATGTCATTTTAATTAGATTTAATTGTTGTTGTTTTAAAAAATGATGGGGGGGATCAAACTTGAGTTTAAGCCATCACAAAGCACATGTCTTTATTTAAAGTGTCAATTCACAAGCATAGCTAACATACAGATGTGTTTTAAGAGTACGAAATTTTGGTTTTGGTGAGACAATAATGAAGCATTATCAAACACTAATGAAGCTCAAACTTAAGTTCAAGCCTAACAAGGAGAGATAGTGAAGCACTTGTGTATGAACTTCAATCAAAAAAGTCATTGTTGAGTTGTTCTAAGTGATACTTGAACTTCCTTATCCTAGTGTAGCACTTGCATATGTTACGTGAAACTCATAATGTCTTTGTGCCTAACAAGGCATTGAAATTTAGTTTGTAGGATCGAACTTAAGTTTGAACCTTGCCTCCACATATTAGTGTAGCACTACCATGTGAGGCCGAGCTCATGAGCATTACCATGTGAGGCCGAGCTCATGAGCACTACCATGTTATGCCAATCTCAAGAGCATTGTAGTAATATAATATTCCAAATAGCAATACTTATGGATCATGAAGTAAAAAGGATCATACCTTGAAAAATTCATAGTTAAGAGGTTTTTTGAATAGGCCCTAGATGTGCACAGTATAATAATTTTAAACATAGTGAATGCGTTGCGACTAGACATGGCTTGAGATTTAAGCCTCACACTTGAAACATAAGCTTAAGGTTAAGACTTAAGCCTTAGGCATGAACTTAAGTTTGAGCCTCAAAAGTCCTTGTCATAGAATCCTACCTCAGTACTTCCAAGTGAAGCTCACAATTTCATATCCTATTGTAGCGATTACATATATTAAGAAAGAGAAAGAGTCATGATCTATAACAAGAAACTGAAATTTATTTTGTAGGATCGAACTTAAGTTCGAGCCTTGCCTTTGTATGTTAGTGTAGCACTACCATATGACTCCAGTCTCATGAGCATTGTAGCAAAAAAATGTTACAAATAACAAAATACTTATAGAGTATGAAGAAAATTGGATGATACCTTGAAAAATTCATAGATAAGGGGTTTTATAAATAGGTCTTCAGTGCACATAGTATAAAAGGTTTTCACATAGTAAATGATGAAGACTAAAAAGGGCTTAGGACTTACATTTTAAATTTCAAACATAAGCATAAATTTTGAGACTTAAGTTTTAGGCTTGAAACAAAAGACTAAACTTTGAGACTTAAGCCTTAGGCTGAGCTTAAGATTAAGCCTCACTTTCAAATGTGCTTTAGGTATCATTCTAGGTTCGATGTTTTGTGTTAATGTGCTAAATGGAGCCTTTCTAGCATAAAACGTCTGGGTTAGATGATGGAAATGAAATGGATTCTATGGTTATTGAAAATCCACTAGAATATTTTCTAAATAGGTAAAAATTTGGCTTTTTTCATCTTTCAGATGAAGACAACAAAATAGAAGACGGAGATAACATATCTCAAGCAGCACAAGTGCTGTCCACCATTGTTGGAGAGACCGAGTTTCATAAAGGTGATCTTGTAGAGCACAAAAGTGATCTTGTAGAACAAAACTCTCAAAAAAATTCAAATGACATGACTAAAGAGAGCGAGAACATGCTACCTACAATTGGAGAGACCCAAATTCATGAAAGTGACATTAGGAATAGTGAAGAGGAGATGGTGGTGGTAGAGCATGAAAGTGATTTTGTTGTGCAAAATTCTCCAAAACCTTCACACGACACTAACAACATGCCTCAAATGTTGGGGTTAAGGCCTATATGCCTTGACCGTTCGCCCAGGTCATGGACGCCCGCCCACTGTTACCCTATACTTATAGTGAGTATACTTTATAGGGGGGCTGCCACTCTTTGAGTCTCCCCACCCACATCGTGTGTGTGTCTCCTTCTCTCTCTCTCACTCTCCGTCTGTGGTGCTCCCTGATCCCCTTCAATTGGTATTAGAGCATAGGTGCAGAGGGAGCGCGTGTGCACAATCACGACGACAGCGTAGAGCCAGTTTCATTCTCGAAATCGCATCCGCGCACGCGCGCACTTTCAATAGTGCAAACAGGGTTTCGACTTCGGCATCGACAAATTCAGCTTTTCGAGAGCATTTCCAACAGGTGTCCTAGCGTTTTATCCCCCTTTCGAAGCCATTCGAGCCATCAGAAACCTCATTCGGGCTACGGTTGAGGAGCTGCATTTTCAGCCCTCTTTTGGCAATTTATACTACGTTTTTGGGTCGAAACGGAGGTTTTTGGCATAGCTTTCACACCCGGACTCGGATACATGTGATCCAGGAGTCTACCTTCGGGTTTTGGCACGCTCCGGACGCGCTCGTCATATCAGAATTTTAAAATTATGAACGCTGAATTTTCTGCAGCAGCAGTTGTTTATTGTGTGTCGAAGATTCCACACATGGTTTGCTCTCAAATGTGAGAGTGATATTTGCTGCAAGTTTCCTCACAGGTGGGAGGATACGATGTATGCCTTATGTGGTTTGATGCTCAGAGAGACTAATGTGATTGGATTTTGAGCTCGATAATGTATGCCTCGAGCATGTTTTTTGGCAGTCACAGGTAGAGCAGATATTTGTGTACTAGATTTGCAGGTGTTTGCAATGATGTATGCAAAGTGTGGAGATTGGTGCATGCATTTGGGGTGCGGTTTGATGCGCTTTGGTTGCTCATGGTTTTGAGCGTGCAGTCAGTTTGATTACTGGTTTTGTGGCCATTTTATTGACGAAACTCTGGCGAAATTTTCCCAGGAGTTTTATGCGCATCATTTATGCGATCTAGGTAGAGATTGCGGGTTGCACTCAACATTTGCGTGCGGTGTTCTCTGCAGGTGGGAGATTTGTGCGTGTGTATGCATCGATACCGCACATTGTGGGCTTGGTGATTAGCTCACGGGTTTGACAGGAATACAGTTATCTTGGCACACTCACAGGAGTGAGTATTGTGATGTATGCTTGTGTGGCTACGAGCTAGGTAGCCGGATTCGAGCACTAATGGCTTGAGGTTTTTCAGTAGGTTTCAGCTATAGGTTTACAAGTTTACAGGCAGGTTTGAGGGCTTATTTGGGTGCTGATTTTTCAGCCATTGTTTCCTCTTTGCAAGTGTCCATGTATGGCTCAGTTGTAGGCTGATCTGAGACACGTTTGTGACTTGTTTATGCAGCTGTTTAAGAGCTGAATTTTGGGGCTGTTTTGCAGCCATATTTTACAGTCATATTTGCAGACTTTTGTTGATGCGATTTGAGCCAGTTTAGGCCTGATTTGGTTGACATTTGCTACTCATTGTTGGTTGCTCTTTTGCGAGAATTATGGCCGATTTTTCATTTGACTCCCAGCGTTATGGTCTGACACAGTTTGATGGTGCAAATTTTGTTGCTTGGAAGGAGCATATGCTTGTTGCATTGGCGGATTTGGGGCAGGATAAACCCTTGCGTGGTTTATCGGCGAAGCCCAAGTCTATGCGTGATGATGATTGGCAGGATCTTGATGAGTTAGCCATGCCTACGATTCGTTTGCATCTGGTTGAGTCTGTTTACTGGCAGGTCTCAAGGGAGACTACAACTCATGCTTTATGGCAGAGTTTACATGCTATGTACGCGACATCCATGTCTACAGGGGAGTCTAGTCCCACTTCTATGTCCATGGGAGAGATTGGTCCCACACGCAAGTCTCGACGGTATAGAGACTTGACATGTTGGCATTGTGGACATAGAGGGCACATTAGGCATCGATGTTTTAGGCGTTTGAGACAACAGAGGCGATAGATGCGTGATGTAGATTTGGGCACGACAGATGCTAGTGAGATCAGTACGGTGGTTACTGAGTATTCTTGTGACGGCGATGTCACATTTACATCTAGCTTGTCTTCAGATGATCTTATGTCTATGGATTGCATATCAGATTGCACATTGTCTTCACATTGGTTACTAGATTCAGATGCTACTTTCCATGTCACGTCGCATCGTGAGTGGTTTAGCACGTTTTCTAGTGGGAGACTTGGTTGTGTGCAGATGGCTGATGGTGTTGTGTATGACATTGAGGGTGCAGGAGACGTATGTTTGTCCTTGCCCAGTGGTATGAGATTTACCCTGCGTCATGTGCGTTATGTGCCAGATCTGAGACGGGATTTGATCTCGATTGGTCAGCTTAGAGATTGTGGATGTCAGATTTCGCTATGAGAGCGAGATTTTGTGATGCATTTGGGTTCACTAATGATTGCGAGAGGTTCTAGGGGTGGTATAGGTTACCCATTGTATGTGGATCACGTGAGAGACAGTGTTGTCTCCGTGATCATGCAGCCAGGTAGACAGCGAGAGAGCAGGCGAGTCTCTTTTGCTTGTGGGTTGCAGGATGCTTTGCATGGAGTGCAGAGTAGTGACCTTGTTGTGCAGGTTGCGTCTACAGATGCACAGGTAGAGCGGGACAGCTCTAGTGAGTCACAACAGGATGAGTCATCAAAGGTGATGATAGAGATGACTCGCATGGATGCTGAGATGTCGACTATTGTGGAGTCATTTTTTGATATTCTTATGCCAGAGCTTGATGCAGATTCAGGACACATGGATACTCTTGGTACACATGTGATATGTGGTGGGCACTAGGAGTCACTCCAGAGCTCAGAGTCAGAGTGCCATGGTCTCTATGATAGGGAACAGGATTTCCATGAGTTGAGTTCTGAGTTGGAGGTGGCAGAGGTTGCCAGGGTTGCATCAACGTTTGGTGTCCTCATGTACGAGATGCTGATCTCCAGGCCCGACATAGCAGCTGCAGTGGGAGCATTTGCAGCAGGGTTGATTAGTTCTTCGATGACTGATCTCGTCATAGAGCATAGGGGAGGTTTGTAGGTATTGGACCGATACTTGCAGGAGTGCATGAGCTCTTGTAGACTCTTTGCAGAGCTTGGAGCTAGCTCTGTGTGGCTTCCGCAGCGGGATGTTTGTCTATCAGTAGAGCCGGATGCACTAGCTCATCGAGAGTCAGTGGGCATAGGTTGAGAGAATAACTCACCTTCTATTAGTTGTACACTACTAGATCTTGTTTAAAGGCACATTGGCCTTTAAGTGGGAGGTTGTTGGGGTTAAGGCCCATGTGCCTTGACCGGTCGCCCAGGTCATGGGCGCCTGCCCACTGTTACCCTATACTTATAGTGAGTATACTGTATAGGGGGGGCTGCCACTCTTTGAGTCTCCCCACCCACATCGTGTGTGTCTCCTTCTCTCTCTCTCACTCTCCATCTATGGTGCTCCCCGATCCCCTTCATCAAAGAGATGAGGATGCAGAGGGTAGTGAGAAGAAGGGTGAAGCCAATGAAGAGCTCCAAGCGACTCTTGCAACCAAGGACATACAAGAAAAAACTGACAAAGGGACAGGAAAAGCGACACCAAATACAAACAAAGTCCAAAGCATTCAAGAAAGGGAGCAAGGGATTGAAGTTGGTGAGAAAAAAAAAGGTACTTATTTGTCCAATGTGATTAGTATAGGTATGGCCCTTTTTGGAAGATAATAAAAAATTCTATTATGTTGTCTTTGCAAGTGAAATTGACATTCAAAATCAAGGATCCAGTGTGCCACAAGTAGACATCAGCATTGAGGAGCTACGTCCTGATGCACGAAAACGTAGGCCACTTGGAAGCTTATATTCTTTTGAGAGAGATGGAGATAAACTAGTCTTTCAATCTTCCCACATCAATAGAGAAATGCAATCACTTTTAGGAGACATCATTATAGATGAGTATGGGAGTATGAGACGTAAATAAATGTGTGCAATTTACAATTGTGTGCTGCAAATATATGGTCCCTTGTTTTGAGATTTATAAGTGCAAAAACTTAAATTGTTATCATTCTTTTGTATCGTATGCAGAAAATATTGCTCATGCAATCAGCATGAAGAAACATGCACTCATTCTTGATCTTAATGGAGTTTTACTCAGCAAAGAAGACAAGAGTCATCCATGTACAGATTGTGTCAAAATTGACCTTGGTCACACCACAATTGTTGTGCGCCCGGGTTGTTTTGAATTTTTGGATGAGATATGTCTGTACTTTCATGTTGGTATTTGATCAACCATGCTACAAAAGAATGTTTGCACTTATGTGAACACTCTTGAAAAGCATGCACATAAAAAATATCATTTCTTTATGGTATGGGGACAAGAAGATTGCTACATCCATATTCTTCGAAAAGTGTATAGACCGGATAAGCCTAATGTTGAGGCTATGTTTAAGCCTTTGTTGAGGGTTTGGTATGAGTGCAGGAATTTATGCAATACAAAGAATACATTTCTCATTGATGATAGCCCTTTCAAGGGATGTATTAACCCAAATGATAACTGCTTATATCCTAAAAGTTTTCAAGGGAGGCCTGACTATCTTCTTTGCAATGAGCTTCTACCATACTTTTTAAATCTAAATAATACAGATGACATTCGATCTGCTATTTCACTCAATCGGCTAGGACAATCTCCAATCACAGAGGTTCATGACCTATTTACAAAGTTTCAAGACATTATGGAAGAATGGGGCATGTTCAATGTCCAAGTTCTAAGAGAAGAACTTGACAACAATTCACTCGAAGTGGAAAGCTCATCTTGTGCATATTCACAGCTACCATTGTGCAATAACAAGTTAAGTTATGTTCAAGAAAGTAGAGGCAAGAAAGTAGTAAACTCCTTAAGCAAGAATCCAGCTATGTTGGCATCCAAGTTTGGTGTGCCACTATTATCTTCAAACCAGCTGAACTTGTTAAAATTGTATCACAAAACAAAAAATTTGAGTGATCAACATGTTATTGATTATGCTACTAGCTTGGGGTATGGTCGTGGTCATTTCATTAGCGGAGTTGCAGCAAAAGCATACATATCAAAGCTACAAAAGGCCTACTTAAGCTTATGGGTAGGACTCACTTTAGATTTATCAAAAAATATAAAAAATAAAATCAAATTTTTATCTAATCTAGCATATTTTTTATTGCAGGTGGAAGAAAACAACCAGTAAGGGCTTGGCGTGCGCGTTGACTCAATTACCAGGAATATTCACATACATCTAGAGTGGTGGAAATGTGTTAAGAAGATTTTGACCAAAACAATGTGTTGGGCTCTAGTATTCCGGCCAAAACAATGTGTTGGGTCCAATTATTTGAACATGAACCAAATATGTACACTTTTATATTTCATCAACTAGATGTTATTCAGCCTTGGAAAAGAAGTCTCTCTTTTATCTTTGTGGTTGGAGCTCTTTGTACAAGATTTCTTCTGTGTATTGAAGAAAAATATTTTCTTTTGTTGTCTTCTCAAGGTTTAAGTCTATATATATGATGGATATATTAAATAATTTTGGTACACAGTGTGTTAATTGAAAATAATATCTCTTCCATTGACCATCATGCCTTTTTTTTGGACCAGGAGATTCTGAAGCATATAAATTTGATTTCAAATGTACAAAGCTTTTACTATTGAGGTGGCACATGTCATTGAGGACTCATAGGCCTAGAAGGAAATTGATTCCACCACCCTCATATACTATACGGAAACAAAGAAGAGTATTGATCGTTGAACTCAATGGTGTTTTACTTAAGACCATTGAAATGCAACATGGTGATGTATGCCCAGATTGGGGAAAACATATGCATCTCGTTGAAGAGAGTACAAATGTGTGGCATTTTATTTGCAAAGATGCATTCACTTTCCTTGATTTTTTCATGCAATGGTTTGAGGTGTGGATTTGGAGCACTAATAGATTGCAAAGGACTCGTCGTATTCTTGAGTTATGCTTTCCACAACACCATCAAAAATTTAATGTCATAGCAGGACAGGCAGCATGCCAAAAGACATATCTTCTAATTGGATATCGATTTGTATACCACAAGAACTTGGATGTAGCATGGAGAATTTTTCATGATTTGGATGGAAATAATACCTTAATTTTTTACGAGGCCCTTTACAGTGTAATGTGGAATATGCCCGGAACCTACTCGATTTTTCAAAAAATGTCGAATCAATCAAATGAAGAGCTTGAAAGTTTTTTGGAGAGAACAATCACTGCATGGTTACTTGGTTGGATCTATGCAAGGGACAAACGAGAGTATACTTGCAATATGTTGGTAAATGAAGCAGCTTGTGATAGAGAAACCTTGTACGTATTGGAGCAATACATGAGAAAATGCAAAGTTTAATGATGTATTTATAGTCAATGAGCCTCTTGGCATAGTATCATTTCCTCAGATGAGTTGTACAATACTTGGATCCATGTAAATATGTGAATTGAATTTTATTTTTTATCTTGGTGTTTCTAAACACCACACTATTTTGAGGTCCCTTCAATTCTAAAATTTGTGTTTGATTATTGTAGATTCTTTTTATGAGTGTTGATATAGCCAATTCCTTAACGTTAATGTCTCAAATCTGAGCTACTGATTCAAAGAACTTTTTCTACTTGAATAATGTAGTATAATGCAAATTGAGCTAGTGCCATGCTTCCCTCATTCTTTTGATGTCATTGTAGTTGATGCATATAAGTATGTATATAAATACACATATCCCTATAGATATGTGTTAAGGGGTATATGAAACATAGAGTGTAACCATGAATAGATGATAGCTCAAACTACACAAAAATACTAAGTTTTTTAATAGCGTTATAAGAAATGGGACTTGAATAATTCCCAAAATTTCTAAATAGGTCTTATAGAGAGAAATATCATCAACAGCAAGACCCTTCTAGGTCAAATGGAAAGCCATAGGCTCCCCTATAGATGTTGTAACTCCACCTATATCAAAATGGGGACATTGATCATTGCCATCCAATTGTAAAGCACCCATAACATGTGCCCTTAATGCATTGGCAACCACAATCATAAAATTGCATAGCACATCTTCATAATATTTGTTAGTTCCAACTTATATCTAGCAATGGTCTTCATGCGCACGATAAGCATCCCCATCCATGTGAGAGACTCTTGCATCCTGGGAAACCATACCAATATCCACTGAAGAGGTCTTCACAATAGAATCTCCTTGAAAACAGCATAGTATCTGGCATACAACCTGTTGAAAAGCAATCTTCAAAATCATAATCCATTAGGAAGAGAATGGAGTGTAGGAGGGCCTCTTTATTTGACATGAGCTTATGGAGGTGATTAACATTTTGATGAATAGGTATATTCCATGTATGCAAGAATGGTGGGTGTGTAAGAGATGTATAAGAGTGGTCAAAGGATGCACTCTCCCCCCCCCCCCCCCCCCCCCCTTCCCTTCAATCAAAAAGGAAGGTGGATACTTTTATGATTTTTGGCCTTCCATAACTCCCACATATGATGTCTGATTTGAGCGGAGATCATAGATCTACAATCTACACGTCGAGCTCTTTCCACAAGAATGCTACATGCTATGGTTTTACCTGCTAGATTTTAAATTCTATTTTGAAAGAAATTTTGAATTCAAATAAACTAGCCATTTTGCCTGTTTGAATTCAAACGATGTCCTTTCATTACTTTCTTAATACAAAAGGTTTTACTTCCTTAAATTGCGAAATGAAGAGGCCCTCCTAGATCCCATTCTCTTCCTAATGCATCAATCCATCTCCATAAACTTGTTTGCACATAGCCTGGCTGTCTCTGATAGAGTCATCTTCTTTCACAACTTTGACTATAGATGTTAGAGCCAAACAACCAATACTTCCTGCATGCACATTTCTCCGTCTGGCTTTTCATGTATGTCCTTTACTATCAAATCATCAGGCAGCAAGGGAGAGTGGAACTCATCACATACATTGTCATCAAGTAGGAGAGAATCGCCAATTATCTCCTTGTTATAAATTGACTCTGTATGTACATCTTTGCCTTCATGTTGTTGTGCTTTGTATCTGCTTCAACAATTAGAACCTCTAATACTATCATGGATGGCTTGATCTTCTCTATCGTATGATGATCTTCACCCTCTATCGACCTAAGAATCCACTGCATCTTTTGTCTCTTCTTCATACATATCCTCATTTACGCACCATTCACCCTCGTTGATGAGATCCTCCTTTGCAGGTATGGATGTATAGCACATAGGGGGCACCAATAAAACATAATATTGAATAGACCTTACCGATGGAAAGCTTGCAACCACTACATGTTGAAAATTGTGAATGGCTTTTACTTGCACTGCATGTTCCGAGGTCATTGAAACAAAAGCATAATCACTAGGCCTAAGCAAAGCCATCTCCAACTTCTTCTTCATCTTTCTACTCTTCACTTTGGCACTGCACACTGCATCGTCATAGGCCTCTACACCAGTGAGCTTCATCTTTTCTTGAATCTTGGGATGTAAGCACTCCATAAATCTCTTGAATTTTGAAGTAGTCGTTGCCTCAAAACTGTGTAGCAGCTTCTAGTTGCTGCCAAATATCTTCAAATTTCTTTAGAAAGACTGCAGACTCACCACTTATATCTTTCTTCAAAACCTTCAATTTAGCTTCCAATTCCGCAGGCAAAATTCTTTGCTTGAAGTCTTGGATAAACCAAGCTCGAACCACCTTCCATGACAGTCGATCGAGAACTTCCAACCTCTCGAACCAAGCTTTGGCCTTCCCTTGCATGACCAAGGAAACAACCCTTGACTTTGCTTCCTCCTTCAACATCCGCATTGACACCATCCAGAGCTCCACATCTAATATCCAATCTTCTGCATCATGTTCACTTGAGAACACTATCTGAAAATCTAGGTCCATGTTAATATTGAACCACGCCATCCCTTAAGTAATCAGTGTGGTCCTCAATGGGGGCACTACAAGATGGAAAGGGGGAAATGGGAAAATGTCCAGCACACAATATGACTGCCTCTCTATAGCTTAGTGCTTCCACAACACCCCCTAACAATCACACACCCAAACTCCCGATCTGCCAACAACTACTACCCAGGCCCGTATCCAACCAAACCCAAACTTCACACCATCAACCACCAAGCATGTCATCATGGCCTAGGCTTCTACCCCCTCAAGAGCACCCTTACCCCGATATATGCAATTCAATATCAACCAAAACACCCGCTTGCTTTCAAGACCTCTAGTTTAGACTTGTAAACCTATGAACTTCTAGCACAACTTCTCACTCACACACATATATACTTGACCCACAATTAGACACAAGCAAGATAGACAGATTGACAAGAATTTGAGCGTAGGGGCCAAATGTTACAGCAAGAATCCTTCAAAAGGATGTACAATGGTGGGTTCGTAGAAAAAAGTGTCCTCCTTTTGAGTCATGATCGAGGTGCTATCGTCACGCTTTGAGGGGTCGACAATTTGAGGCTTGCTTTACAACTATCTGTAACTCCCTTTTCAATTCTTTCAACCCGTTGCCTCTTGCTTGCAACGCCCTTCAATCTGTGAAACCAGTTACTACCCAAAGCTGCCCCTTGCACTCTCAAGCAACACCACCTCCCCTATGCATCCCTAATTTTACTCGCGGCCACAACTCAAGCAAGCCGACCCCCCTTCTTTATGTAAGTGGCGGCCACACCCTTTGACTGGAAACTTCGACTTTGATAGAACACGTGATCCCCTGTTTGGAGGTCCCGATGCCCCCTCCACTCTGTAGCCCTGGAAACTCTTTGCCGTCTCCCAATCTTCAATACCTCAACCAGCCCTTCTGCAACTTGCAACCTTGCTTCCTTGTGCAATATAAAACCCCTTCAACGCCAATGCTACCCTTCATTGTTTTATGCACCTAGCGACCCTCCTTGTCATCCTTGATTGCTTGTGAGTGGTCCCCGATATTTTCTCACGGCCTTACTTCCATAATCGCTCTCCTCTCTGACCTACAGAAGGCAGACTCCCTCCTCTGCAGCCATCGGCCAAGTTATGCCCCCCAAAATGGTGATTCTCTCCCCTTCCACACTTGGACTCCCCAGCTTTTGGACCTCCTCCTCCTTCTCTTGTAGCCCTCCTCACAACCCTGCAAGACAAAGCTATCTCCAGTTCACGGTTGTTTTCTCTCATGTAGTGCTCCCTTGATTCCTTCACACCTATGTGGCTTCCAACTATAGCCTCGACAAGCTTGCGTTGCCAACTCGCACCCCATACAGGTCTAGGCCTGGCTTGACCCCGGCCCTTCAACTTCTGCAACCTTCCTTGGTAGTGCCCCTCCTCTGGGCTCCTCTCTGATCACCAACCGACCCCCCGCTTGCTATGCAACTCCCCCTTTTAATCTCTACATGCCGCTAATGCGGACCCCCCTCCCCATGCTTGCGGTTCTCCCATGTAGCTGGCCACTTTTCTCCCTCCAGATGGCATCGTCATGCGTGCTTTCTTTTTCTACTCGAATTATCTCTTGCGACTAATAGTCATTCCCACTGCTCTGGAGCACCACCCACCCTTCATTGAAACCCCATGCATCTCTCTCTTTTTTCTGTAGTGCTTCAATATTGTATGGTGTTCACCACCCTCGGTTGGAAAAATAAGGTCCACTATTTAAAAACTCAAATTGTCCTCGTTTCACACCACTAAATGGACCACACTAGGGAAAACGCATGCTTGACTTCACTCCACACTCCCTTTGTTGCCTACCTTGCCTTCACAACTTCAGTCTGTAAAACACCGATCCTCGATCGTCCGGGTAGGAGAAACCTATCCTCTTAACCTCTTTTCCAGCATTCAATTGCAAGTCCCTAAGCTCCACCATCAAACTTTAGCAATTTGATCCTTGAAGAGGTCACATGCGCACGGCTAAATCAAAGGGGACTTGTATATGAGCATATATCCATAGAAAGCACCACCTATAAATCTTCATGGTCGTTCGTGAATATAGTTGGTTTCATATTGAGGACTTGCGGATGGAAAAACCCCCATGAATAGCATGATCATCATGACCATCTGCCATTTCAAGCTTGATACTAGTGCTCGATTGGTGAACAACCATACACCTTCTCTCAAGCACATATACAATCTTGACAAAACTAATCTTGGCCACCAATCGGGCATACATACCACAACTGCATCACCTTTAAGCTTCCTAACTAATAGAGCTCAAAATCCACAACTTGACCTACAAAATACCCGATTTGGCATACATATCCCAGGTGTGCTTGATGAAAATTGCATCAAGTATAGCTTTAACCACCTTGCCATCTGATTATAGCTCTGCTTATAGCTCTCTATGCATCGGCTTCTAGGCTCCCCCCGGACCGACCAAATCAGGTTGCACCAACGTGCTGACAAAACTTCTCATGATTGGGTAATCTATTTTTAATTCCAAAACTTGCATTGTTTTCCTCTTCTCTTGCTCTTTCATTCAATTGTAAGCATTTCAAGTTCTGTCGACTAAGCATTTGCAAAAGATATCTTTAGTTTTGATTGCATGAATCTTTGTTTTATAAGATTTTAATTATAGGAGATTGTTATTAGATCTTAGGGTGATTTGTTTGAATAGTTTAACTGTTGTTTTTATGACCTTGTAAATGATGGATTGTAATTGTTCTACCTTGTCAAAATGTTGCTAGAATTTGTGGACTTGTCTCCTTAGACCTAGTATATCTTTCTTTAAACTTTTATGGCTATCAAAATTCTTTTATCCATTGAAATAGCATGATGACCAAGAACATTGAGAGGATATAAGTAGGTTTTTTATCTTAGAGTTATAGATTTACTTATAGAGTCTGACATCCTCCTTGCTTATTAGGTTCACTTCTTGAGATTGACACCCTCAAAGAGTCTTTGTGCCCCATTCGAGTCACTTTCCTAAGTTAGTGCCAAAAAGGCTATTCTATGGATGTTCTTCACGGTTACCCACTAACATCGATGCCATTGTTGGGTAATGACCCTTCGATGATGAGTCATCAGTGCATGTTTAGAGTTTTTGTTATCCATAGATTCATCATCCATTCCATACACATTAAGGCAGTAAAGCAACTAGACGGGGGTTTAGCGCTTCTTGATATAGTCCGGAATCGAGGCTTGGCTAGATCTATCTTGAGAGATAAAGAGAGTTGTGAGTGAGATAGTAAGAGAAATTTCATTCTTCAATTTTCTCCATGAGAGTGTTGTTCCATGTTTTGTTACTACTTTATTTACATTGTTTTCTTCATTTGTGTTTCATGTTTCTTTTTAGCACATAGGAGTAGGATAAGTAGAAATCATCACCATCAAATTGGGTTGAAAAGATTGAGGCAAAAAGAAAAAAAATCCACATTTTGGACAAAATTATGTGGTGAAACATGGATGGTGATCCATGTCCTTCAAAGGGTTCATTAGTGTAGAGTTGAGATTAATTGAGAAATATTGACTTTCATAAAGTAAAACCAAAGTTTGGGATCAAATTGTGATAAAAAACACACTCAAAGGAAGAAAATTGTGGAAAAACACCTATAGTTAGTCTATTTGACCAAAATTTGGGGATTTTTTACTTTTTATGTCTTAAATCCACAAATATTTTGAAAATGGGCTCTAAATAGCAAAGTCTACCAAGTGGCCAAGTTTCATACCTAGAAGAGATGGAACATGGATCTGATCCATGTCCCCTATCTGAGAATGTGACGACAGAGACCTATAGTGTTTGTAGAAAAAATATGTAAGAATATATCCACAAAAAAATTATATAAAAAAAATATGTATAGTGTTTGCATAAAAAATCTGTAATAATATTTCAACAAAAAAGATATTATAAAAAGAATCCAAAAGTAGGCCAAAAAGGGCCAAAAATAGTGGTGACAATTTGCAAAATCATATCTAGGGTTTGATTTTCAGCTGACCTAAACCATTCAAATTACATAAAAATCATATACCTGGTATCAGGGTACCAAGCTTGTAGAAACACGATGTATATGCAACCATTCACACATAGCTAAATGTGTTTCCAAAAATTATAACGGATCAAAATATCCATATGCTCATGGCTCACTCTTCAAAAAAGGTTTGAGGGTTGAACAGATTGTGGATTTCCACCAAAGACAAGCTACAAGGTGCTCTTGTTGCGGTGTCTGAAGTAGCAATGCTAGGATTTCTACTTCAAGACTTTGGAGTACATGTACAAAGGCTAGTTATTATCTGTTTTGACAACCTTAGTAGCATAAAGTTGGCTCAAAATCCAATGTTGTGTGAGAGGATGAAGCACACTAAGGTGAATTACCACTCCATCAGAGAGAGAGTCTTCGCAGGTGACATTGACCTTGACTACATGACTATAGATGAGCAGGGTTAAAGTATCTTCATGAAGGTCCTTGGAGCGTAGAAGATGAGGTAGTTTTGACTGATGCTTTGCATACAGGAGATGACATCGAGCGTCAGGGGCAGTGTTGAGATGTCAATCTCCACATGTACCACTTCTAAATTACTATCACCATCGATCATCATCATTGGTGCATCTTGTGGATAGTCATATCTTTGCCAATCATACTACAGCTGGACTACATGGACTTGGTTTACCTATCAAAGTGATGGTTCACTTATCCTTTTACCTCACTCACTAGCAATTCACACTAAACCATTGTACTAATGTCCCTTTATGTTGTATTTTTCCTTTTATTTTTTGTAGACTTCTTATCTTTAGATGGTAAAGAAGAAGAAGTAGAAGATTTTCCTCCATCTATGTGGGTGTGCTTTCAAGAGCTCAACATCTCTTGTTAAGTATTAAGGAGTAGCTAAGTAGACATTAGAGTAGTTTACTTAATGGAGAGATATAACTTTCACAGACAAGAGAGAAAATAGAGAGAGGAGAGAGAAAAATAGAGAGAGCACACACAATACTACGTGGTTCACTCAAGTGTGAGTTATGTCTATGGGAAAGCGAGCACCTAATGGCTTTGCACTACAAACTAGAAGTAAGTTATAAAAGGATTGGCAATCCTTAATGGACCTCCCACTTTGCTTCACTCTCCTTCACCACCTCATACACAGTCTACCACCACCAATCCACAATGTGTTTTTTGTTTACAAGAGGCATCATTTTTTAGGCCAAAAGGAACCTCTAATATGGGCTACCCTCTCTCATGCAAGACACCCTTGTGTAGACAAGTTCAAGTAGAACTCCCCCATGCACCCATATGTAGCCACCCTTGGGTAGACAAGTCCGCCTACAAATCGACCATCGGCTAATGAATGCCGTCCACTCACCATTGAATTCAGGTATTGGACATAAACTTCCAACCATCATGAATCGTCCATCATTGACCACCAACTGACCTTTTTTTATCATTTTTTAGTTGTCATTTGGCCATAATATTTTAGTGTAAAGAAATATTTTGATAAGTGATCTTTCTCATGCACGATTGCTTCTTCTCATAACGGGAGCTTACAAATGTGCATTTTTTAGAATAAAAATTACAATGGGTGAATCAAGATCCATACTTTACATCTCTCCTTCTCTATCTCTTAACAAGGTGTTTCCATCAAGATGTGATAGGAGTTTACAACATCAAACTCTCAAGATAATAGGGAGTTCTCAATGAGAGGACTCCCTTGAAGAGAATACATGAGTTCTAAGTTAAGCTCAATTCAAGTTTTTTTACCTTAGGGTTTCTCTCTTCAAGGGTCCAAAGATTTTTATGAGGACGTACAGTTTTCTTCAAAGCGGGGCATTGTCACATCCTCTATAGCATTGAGAGCATAGAGCACATATGGCATGCATAGATATTTGTGTAGAGCACATTGTGTATGCAAAGCTTGGATGTGGAGTGTACACAAGATTTGTGGAGGGCTAGAAGGCCACAAATGTGTATAGCCTGACACACCATAGGCTTGGGCCATGCCCATCTAAGCCTTGAATGACCATGCTAGAATTATAGTGGACAATTGTATGTAGACTTGCTCCAAGATAGAAAGCTCACATGAGAGATCTTTCAATAGATTTCTGCTAGGAAGTTCATATCACCCACCTTCTTGGGAAATAATTATTATTAAGAGAGAGTGTTTACCCACTGCTTGATTTTTCAAATAAAGATTGAGTTGAATTCTTAGTATGGAATATTTGAAGGCAATGGAGTTTTCATGATAATGAAGGTGCCTATAGGACTCTAGGCTAAGGGTATTTTTGTATGAAGTTTTCTTATAAGATAAACAATGGACTATTTAAAGGAAATGAAATTTTCATGTATATGGAGGTGCTACCAAACTCCTAGTCTAAGGGTGTTTTTTAATTCAGATGTTTCCTTGTAGGATAAACAACTTTGATTGGGTGAGATGAGAGTCTAAGGGCATCATACCCAAGGACTGGTTGACACCCCACATGTAAGGTGGAATCAATGGTCCCAAAAATGTGTTTCAAGTAGGTTCAGATACACACCATCTAATTTGGGATCAAATTACAAGTGAACAACAAGTGATTCCATTTAAAAGTGAATGCAAAGTAAGTTTCACGTGATCTCAAAGAGGTCACTAAGTGAACCCGTATATTTGAAAGTGAACTTGTAAACACGTTGTGAGCTCGTGTCTTCCCATGTGAACATCAAGTGAACGTAAGGATCTCCATGTGAGCTGCATGTAATCCAAATGTGATCACCAAGTGAAATCCCCCGGCTATTTTTCTCATATCAATCTTAGTTCACGCCTCCATTTCAACTAGAGTGCGATAGCTCAATGGTAAGTTACTTGGACCATGATCTTGAGGTTGCAATGGAGGCACTTTTTATTTGATTCCCTAAAAAGATTGACGATGCACATTGATGGAAGATCCTACACAATCAATCCCACTTGAAAAAGGGGGTTTCAATTAGTCACGTGGCTTGGGTAGGCCAAAAATCAAAATTGGACTTTAACCATCTCTCTATATACTAAATGATGATGAGTTGTCTTTTGACTGGGAGATCACCATCCGCCACATGTCCCTCTCTCCCTCTCTCTCTCTCTCTCTCCCCCCCTCCCCCACCCATGAGCCCTCAAAGAACAGGCCTCCCTTCTCTTTATTTAACATGCCCCAATATTGAAGGGTTCAAGGGTGGGGGTATCTTGCAATTGCGGGCAAAATCGGGTTTTCAAACGGATGCACATGTAGTAAATTTAGGAAATTTGATAAACTCACACCATAAGAGAAAAACTCCAAAACCTCCATTATTGTCGATATTTAACAAAGAAAAATGGATAGAGAATTTTTTGTGTGTGGAAAACCAGTAGCGAGAACTATCGCAATAATGGATATTTGATAATAATCACGGCAATATTTGTGGTAATATATCAGCGAATATTAGCGCGCCTATTACCGTAGTCGTGCTTATTACCACCATACGGCTTTTCAAAAATAAAGATTTTCATAATCATAAAAAAATATTCAAATTGCAACTCATACTTTACCTTTATAAATTGAGGCTGAACACAACAATACTTTGGAGAATTACAAATAAAGCCAAATTGAAAAACAATATTTACATACAACATATGAGGGCTTTTTGTGACACATATTCACTAGAGGATTACATAACAAATTTCTATATATGTCATAATCCTTCTCCTCCTCCTCGATCTTCCTCCTCCTCTTGAGCTACATACGTTGGATCGCCTTGGCTCTACACCAACCAAAGACAATTTAGATAAATCAATAACCCAAATTAACTTTCAATATAATATTCATTGTCTTATACACTTACCGATTGTAGCATTCCGGCTGCTGAGTCGAATTGCTCGCAAGAGATATGATAGTTTTGCAACAACCATCTCCAAGTATCGAACTTTGTGTGACAACTTGAAGTGATATTTTCCTAAGTTAACACTAACCAAAAAGGTTTTAACAAACTAAAACACTTTCTTATTTAGACTTTCACAATTAAAAATAACTTACATATTTATCTTTCCAAGCTCCTTTGCCCCCTGAACCATAGAACGTGGGAGTCACTACAAAAGATTGCTTAAATTTTGACGTCAGATTATCAACGTCAATGACAGGCATCGCTTTATGTGTAGGTAAATCTTGAGGGAGATCAAGTTTTTAAAAAACTTTTGTTTTTCAAATTTTTGACGCGTATATCAATGCATATACTGGCTCGCAAGTCGATGTCTGTATTGACGCACATATCGACTCATGTACCAATGGATTCTACAAAAATAGAACCCGCGGGTTGCTCCTGTACATTTCCCTCCTTTCTTCTCTTTCTCTCTTGCCCTCCTCCTCCTCACTTGCTGCAGATCTGCTGCCTCATGACTTGCCAAAATTCAGATTTTCACTCATACATTGCTCCCCATCAACAAGGTAAGCTTCTTTCCAAGTTTTCTAGTACATTTGTTTACTTTTGTGTGTGTGTGTGTGTGCGCATGCACGTGTGTGTGTATGTATGTGTAACATAGTGTGTGTGTGTGTGTGTGTGTGTATTTTTGCAGGTTTGAGGATATTTTTTCAATTGTTTCATGCTAAAATAGGCCACATGTGAGTACTCTAACATTCTTTTTTGTTGCATACACACATAAACATGCATGCAAGTAAACAAAAATGCACACTAAACAATATAAACACACTATATACGACGCACATACACATTTTTCAATTCAAACAAAAACATTTAATTTTTTGTTATTCTATAAAGAATATTAGTACATGCACATCAAATGAGTTTTCATAGTTGATCATCGGAATTACAACAGGCAAAGGGCATTCTAGTATCTCTCTTAATCTTCTTGGCCCGAACATAAAGACTATGCGCTGCTGGAAAAAAATATTCCTGGACACATGAACATTTATCTGGATTCTTTGAGTTAAATAAAAAGAAGTGAATTGAAGGCCATTTTGATCATCCATTAAAGTCAACCATACAGCTCCCAAGAAGGCACACCTGTCTTTTCCTCTGATTTTGCCAAAATTTTAGCAGCATAACAGCATAAATGGCTCAAAAGACCAAAACACCAGCCATCATAACTTGGAAAAATTTTGATAGAGTTTCCCCAGAAGTAGAGCTGTAAGAACCCAAAATATAGACTGTATATGTATGCATAAACTGCCAACAATAGAACCCGAGCATCAAATAGGAATCACTAGTACATAGCCTATGGCGAGGTCACGAAAAGGGTGCTCTAGCTACCTGTATCACCGAAAGGATCTCCACATTTGAGAATCCCCCAGCTCAATAAAACCTCACGCTATCGACCCTCACACGAAGGCTAATGCAAATCGCGTATAGTCAAGTCTCAGAAATGACTATCTTCCAGACCAAGTCTCATAAATGGCTGGGACTACCAAATAAAACCAAGTATGGATCCACAAAGGCGTACAATTGGCAGTTTCCACAAGTAACGTACAATACCAACAAACAATGCGCTTTAGCAAGCGCCCAATGATGCATACCCACGGCAACTGCAAGTGACTTCACTGCTAGTATACCACTGTACTCCAACTACCTGTACCTCTGTGAATCACCTGTACCTGTACCTGTCTCTATAACCTGTAACATGTAGTCTGTAGTCTACAACCTGTAATCCCGAATCTCGAAGCTTGAAGCTCGAAGCAGAAGGTACTCGAAGAAGATCCTCCGTGGCGGCGCCAAAAGAATGTGAGCGGGATGGAAACACACAGAACGCCTCTATAACAACCCGACACACAGTCTTGGGAAGATACACACACACACTATGGGGCACCACTCGGCTTACACAACACACCTGGCCGAGACAGGGAGAGACACACACACACACTCCACACAGGGAGAGACACACACACACACACACCCAAAAAACTCAGCTCAAAAGAGGAGAACTTATGATGTTTAGATAAAACTGAGCTTCGGCCAACACCAATGGGGAAACAGCTCACACAATATGGGTAAAATATGCCAGATACAATCACAAACTGGAGCAGAAGCTTCGCTCATAGGATAAACTTACACAACAAAAACAGAAGAAAAAGAGTGAGGAATTTGACAAAATGGACGGTGCCATCGCGTCCGGAACGGCCCAAAACCTCAGTCTACAAAGTCAAAGTGCTCAAATCCGACCTCGGATGAGCAGATTTTGGCCAAAACAGGCTCCAAAAACCCCAAAAACACACCTGCGGCTGTTCCTCCTCTCTTCTCCACGTTTTTTCTGGTCTTCTCTCTATTGTTTCAGTTCACACACTTAGCTTTATTACTTGGGCACCCTTAGCCTTTAAGATGACCTCAAACGGACCCCGAACAGGCCAAAAACTGACCTCGCAGTGCATAGTTGTCACCTTTTTGCATCATCCGCACACCTGGCACTCGACTTTTTTCAATAATGCATCCCACCACCACGTGAAGTGGCCCCAAAATATGGTCCTCATGATGAACTTTTTGCATAATTATCACAAGAAAACATCCACGTTGTGTCCGTACTCATCCACGTGCAAGTATTGACCCCATTCGGCCTCCTAGCGCCACTAGATGCCATCTGACACACCTGCTTACCTCATGTCTTCGCCCCGCGGATAGCTTCCTCGAGATTTTTTATGCGCCACAAACTCCTCATTACTGTAGAAAAAACACGTTGGTACTGGTAATGATGAAAATCGATGCACTATGTACATGTTGTCTTACCTGTACACATGTGGGCCCCACGTAAACACCTGGCTCTGGAAAATGGGCAATCCTTTATTTGATGCACCATGCATGGGTATGTACATATGCGCAATCCCTTGCTCCAAGAAACTCCTAACACCGAGTAACAATAACAACCCCATGGAGTAATGAACGTTGTCTTTGGTCTTTAAGAGCAATCTTCAATTGAAAATAGCCTGAAAAACCATCACACACACTGCACCTCTCATAACCTGCCACGAAATCCAAGATCTGATCAATGAATGGAAGAGGATATGGGTTCTTCTTAGTGGATGCATTTAAGGGTTTAAAATCTACACAAATCTTCCACTTTCCATCCTTCTTTGGACTGACTACTACTGGACTCACCCATTCTGTGGTCTCCACGGAGACTATGAACCCTGCCTTCAATAACTTGTCCACCTCTTCTGGCAAAGCTTCCATCTACTCTTGAATCTTGCTCTTGACCCATCCTTCTTAGCCTTTTCCGCACTGGCTTAACACCTTCTTTCAGCTCTATATGCATCTCTTCACCCTTGAACCCTCTGATCTCTTCATATAAAGTAATGAACAAATCAGGGAAACTAGCCAGCAAGTGCAAATATATCTCCTTCTCCATAGCTGAGAGGTCTCCACTAATCATTTGTGTCATCAATTCCTGCTTCTTTGACAACTCAACTTTGGTTTGCATCAGCCCTTCAATCACTTCATAAGGCCCTTCACTTTCATCTTCAACCTCATTTGCAAATGCGACTAAACCAGACTATTGGATTTCTTTGTCCATCAAAAGAAATGCAACATCAACATCCTCATCATTGCTGGTAGTACTATGACTGTCCTCATCAAACACTGTGGAATAGTCTTCATCACAAAACTCATCCGTGTCTTCATAATGCTCTTCCAATACTTTCCTTATGTCCATATTATATAGCTTCTTGTCAACTGTCTTTCCATAGAGGCTAATTGTACCACGTCGTCGATCTTGAACAGCTCCCACTGCACGTAACCATGGTCTACCCAGTATAATAGGATATGCTCCCAACCCCGTAGGCATCACATGAAAATCAACCACTGCCTTTGCATAATACGCCTCCACTTCTAAGCTCTTTACAACACCCAAATATTTTACTTTTGATGGTTTGCCAATCTGATCCGAAAGCTTGACAACCCACTCACTATAAGACCCATCTTTTCAACGCATGAGTGTGTTATGACACATATTTTGGGCTCCACCATCCACATAACCTTGTCCCAGATTTTTTATTTTGTGCCACACATCTACTATTGGACAAATGTCTGGTAGCTCATCCATCGCCAACACCTTCACTGAACCTCTCTCTGGCTCTCTCTCCATTGGGTTAACCATCCTCTTTCACTATCGCTTTATCTTAGGCACCATCTCTATAAGCTTCCCAAAAATAACATCGGCTTTCCTGCTTGTCAGATCCTCCTTCAAGTCATAGCTTAATAGCCCATCCCCTAGTGGAAAATCTGAAACATGAAACTTGCGACGAGCACTTCTTTTCCTCTTGGCCGTGACATCCTTGCCTTGATGGCTCTTTCCCTTCTTCTTGCTAGGACCTGGGGCACTTCTTCCTTCCTTGTCTCTGTGGTTCTCTTCCCAATAGGCATCACTAATGTATCCTCTAGCTTTGATGCCTTCTCCAAGGTAACCACACTTATCACTTTTGTCTTTCCCTTTTCCTCTTGGGTTAATCCATTGGTTCCTTCTTCTCCCTTAATTTTGATGCCATAATCATTTGACCTAGTTAACACCTGTCTTGGCAATGGATACATGTCTCCCCTCATCCTTGGTCGCTTATCACATTGCGGGCTGATGTGGCCCAACTCTCCACAATTATAACACGTGGGTGTCTTCCTCTAGAACCTACCATTGCTTTGTCCCACACCATTCCTAGTCCTTTCTTCACCTCCTGGCTGATTTGCAAACCTCCCTCGACCTCGGTTATTTCCCACTTGACCTAGCATGTTAAGGCTAAGATTCTTCATTAAATCTACCACTTGCCTCATATCTTGCCTTAGCCCATCATCTAGCACTGTTGTAGTGACTACTGCTGGCATAACCTGAGGAGTAACAGGAACCACTAGTTCATGATGAACCCCTGGCATGCGACCTTGTAAAGAGTCCATAGGCTGAAATTCAAAGCTCATGGGCAAAGACTCTACTCCTAGTCGGCTCATTTTCCTTAGCTTCCACTCTTTGTTCCTTGCCACTTCCAATGCATCTTCATATGTTCTAGGCTTCTTTAGCTCCACTCTCCAACGTATATTCTCCTAGAGACTAGCCAAGAACCTGTCCTTCTTCATCATGTCAAGCGGGGGTACTTGTGGTGCTAAGGCCTTGCACATCCGCTCCCATGCCAATGAAAACTTACGTATGTACGCATCTACTGGCTCACCTTCCTTCTGCACCAAACCTTGTACTTTGATGGTGGGAAAAAGAGCAGTGCAATCGGGTGGCCTCTGTACTCGTGCACACTCCACAAACCACGCCTCATGCAAACAAGCAAAGAACAAAACAAAGGGGGCACCACCCTAAATTAAGAGGTTTAGGGACCTCACACATAGTACACATAGGCAAGTGAGACTTCTGGCATTATGATGGCATCAAAACATATGGCAAAACACATAGAAACGAAGCTTAGGGACCTTATGTAGCATATATATACACAAGAAATTAGCTTAATAATACAACGGCATCTGATCATACATAACAAGGATATAGAGAAGCCAGCCAAGGATGGCATAATCCCTTGTCAAAAACAATCAACCCAGCAAGTAGGTATGATCCTACTAGCAACACATCAATACCTTAGAGAATGATGGCGAGGATGGTGGCCATGGAGCATGGGAGAAGACTCCTTATTTAGGTTTTAGGGCTAGTAATGTAGCATACTAGAGGGAGAGAGAGGGAGAGAGAGTAGAGCTCCATCCATAGCTCCTTGTTGTGAGCAATGTCGCCATAGCTTCATTGCTTGGTGAAGTGGGTGAAGTGTTGGTTTTGAGTGAGAGAAGGCCTCCTTATATAGGTTTCTAAGAGGGTTTAGGATTAGGGATAAACATGCTTAAATCCGCTGATTGGGGTTACTTTTTGCTTAGGGTGGTCAACAGATTGAGGTCACCTGATATGTCACCATCAAGATATTCTCTAGAGTGAAGTGAGAGGGGAGGGTAAATGCTGATTTTTCTGATTGTGACACATGGAAATAAGGCCTTGACCAGCATTTAAGAGCAGGTAAGGTGGCTGTTGAAACTGGAGGTTCTGCACATGTCAGGGGGAGACCTGCTGGGTCCTCCTGAATATCAAATTCTCAAAAAATCCTCAACCATGGCTTCTTTTGACATGTGTTCTTTGAAAAAATTAGCATGTCTCTTTTCAACTCAAAAGTCTTTTTCCCTGTTGACTCACCTTTACCATAAGATTTTCCCCTTTTCTCCTCCTGTAATTGCATTGTTGATGCCCAATCACTGCTTCTAGTAACAGTGAACTGTTACCTACCAAATACTTATGGTGCAGTAAAAAAGATTTACCATGGGTAAAAAAAGTTAATGTAGGTAAAAAGTGATTTGTATTTACCATGTAGGTGAAAAATATTCCATGTAGGTAAAAAATATTTACTGTCGGTAAAAAATATTTACTATCGGTAAAAAAGTGAAAACGGAGTATGCTGTGCTGTGAGTCCACATGAACATCCTCGTGTAAATTTCACTAGAAATTCACACCTAGAATGGGCTATTCTGTAAGATATAGGTTGTAGGCATGCATAAGAGCTCGTTCCCACGTATCTTCTGTCCATGGCACTTTTTACTCTTTGGTTCTTGTGAAGTAGATTTTTCTTCTCTTTCGAGATCCCTTGGACTAGAGTATCCTCATCTCCCTAACAACTGACTGTGTCTTTATTGCATCTTCAGAAGGGGTCCTAAAAACCATGCATCATATAGCCCTCCCCCTTAAGCTAGAGGTATTTGATGCCTCTAGCTGTAGGTTGTGCTACAATAGGGTTCTCTTGAACACTTACCCACCTGGTACCAATTGAATTTGCTATGTTACTGCTTTCTTGGCTGATGCACCCTGTTTAGTCCTTTCTGATGAATAATTGTATCCATCCATGACTAACAACTGGTCTCCTAGACCCTTGAAAGCCATACCCCATCCATTGTCAATATCCGCTTTCACTGGTAGCATTCTCTTTTTTTCTTTTTTTCTTCTCTTTTTTTCCTTTTTTTTTGTCTTCTCTTTTTTTTTTTTTTTGAAACGACGATGTACATGATTGTTACCTTAGTTGGAGCTCGAATAGGATGAGCTCTCCTCTGAACCATCCTTAGCATTGATTTCACCAGCATATGGCTGTGAAAGACGACATTGGTAGGCCTTCAATCGCCAACCATTTACCGGGGTGTGATGTACCTTACCATCTAGGTCACCTAGTTGGTAACTACCATTTGAGAACCTCTGTATCACTACAAAAGGGCCTTCCCACTTAAGCAAGAACTTACCATCCTTCCTGCGATCAAAGCGATTGTCGTATCTGAGCACTAAAGAACCTTCCTTGATACCTTTCTTGACAAAGTTGCGATTGAACTTCTTTCGTTGCTTCTCTGCCTGGGCTGCATAGTACTTCACTGCTGACTCTCGATCTAGCCCTAACCTCTCCAAATCGATGATTCTTCCTTCCACCTGCTTCTCTTGACTATCCTCTTGATGTGCTTTTAGAAATCGGAGGCTCGCTAGCTCCACTTCTATAGGCAATAGTGCCTCTTGCCCGTAAACCAAGTGAAAAGGTGTATACCCCAAGGATGTTTTAAAGGATGTTCTGTAGGCCCAAAGTGCTGCATCTAGGTGTTTGTCCCATGCCTTAGGATGTAAATGCACTTGCTTAGTGATGATTTTACATATAAGACCATTTACCTTTTCCACAAGACCATTGCACGGAGGGTAGTATGGTGTAGAGTGCATGCGCTTGATTTTTAACTTGCTCATCAATTTCCCGACTAAATCAGCTCGAAATCCCGGTCCCCTACCCGAGAGAATCTCCAAAGGTGTGCCAAAATGGCAACAAAGGCATTTAAAAATGAAATCACTCACGTCCTTGGCTGTGATGCGCTTTGTGGGACGAGCTTCTGCCCATCTGGTCATGTACTCCACCCCCATAATGATGTATTCCTTCCCTGATTGAGTGCAAGGTAGTGGCCCTATTGCATCTATCCCCCATTTTTCAAATGGACCATAGGTTTTGATTGGATGCTGATTTTCATGGGTAAGACGCCTTGGTCCAGCTTTTTGGCAAACCTCACATGTGCGGCACCAATGTTGTACATCTCGATGGAGGCTTGGCCACGTGAACCCTGCTTGTAAAATATTTCTGCTAGTAATCTCTTGTGCAAAGTGGCCACCACACACACCTTCATGACCACTAAACAAAATATCCTTTATCTCTTGGGATGCAAAAACTCTCCTTAAGACAGCATCTTTCCCTCTACAATACAAGTCCTCATTCACTAAGCTATAGCTGGTAGCCTTTTTTGCCAACCACCTACGTTCACTTTTACTCATACCAGAGGGTGCTTCACAATGCTCAAGAAAGTAAAGTAAATCATGCAGCTCCTCCTTTCCCTGGTATAAAGGACTTTTCACAAGGATAGCACCTACTATGAGAGTTTGTAGTTCTTCACCTGCTAAGGCATCTGCTTCTCGATTTGGATCTCTAGGTACAAAGTGCACTCGAACTTCTTTAAAACCCTTCAACAAGGCCTTTGCTTCCCTCATCTTAACAGACAATTTGTCATTTTTACAGGCCCATACACCAACCATTTGCTTAACAATCAACATGGAGTCACCAAAAACATTTAGCTTTGTGATGCCCTGAGAAAGACAACATTGCAACCCTAAAACAAGGGCATGGTACTCTGCCTCATTGTTAGAATGAACCTCTTTTAGATGAAACCCTTTTGCAAAGATCTTCCCCTTCTCTGGACCTAATATTACTATGTCTGCTGATGCCTTGTCTTTGGTCCTCTTGTAAGCCCCATCAAAATACAGACTGTGTGCTCCCATTAGAACTTCAGGCTCCGGGATAGGCGGTACCTTACTAGGTGCCTCTTTCTTGGCCTTCTCATAACACCTTTGTGTGAGGACATCTGCCAAACAAACACGGGTGGACTCCTCTACTTGTAGTGTGTAGTCAAACTCTTGAAGTTGCACCACCCACTTTGCTATTCTTTGAGACAATTCCATGTGTTGTGGGGCATATGGAAAAATCTCCTCAGTTGTGATCACCACAAATTGTCTCGGAAGTAAGTAAGCCCGAAACTTCTCCACTTCAAACTTAAGAGCTAGCACCAATTGCTCAGTTGCGCTGAAACCCTTTTCAGCAACTGTCATCACTCTACTAGAGAAGTAGACTGGTCTCATGAGAGATGTCTTTGGGTCTTTTTGCATCAAGACAGCTCCTAGAGCTTCTGGACCTACACTAGGATTTACATAGAGTAATTCACCCCATGTGGGTTGTAGGACGACAGGCAATGAGCTCAAAACGGTTTTAACTTCTTGAAAGCACCTTTCACCCTCCTCACTCCATGTCAATGTAGTGTGTTTAGTGTGCTGCTGCAAAGGATAGATTGCCTGAGAAAGGAGATGTATGAATCGTCCCATGTAGCGAACCTTTTGAATGAAAGAGACTAGTTGCTTCACGTTTGAAGGAGTAGGTAAAGCTAACAATGTCTTTACCTTTTCAGGGTCAGCCTCAATACCATCTTGAGACACAACATGGCCTAGTAGAGTGACCTTGCTCTCACCTATGTGGCAGTTGTCTTTATTCAATTGCCCACCCAATTGGGCCAGACGGGTGAAACCTTCATCAACCTTGGACAGATGTACTTCCCTAGAGCTGTAAATGCAAAAATCATCAATGAAGACTCGTATGGACTTACCAAAGTAAGGTTGAAACACCAAGTTCATAAACCTCTCGAAAGTAGCTGGGGCATTAGTTAAACCAAAAGGCATAACTCTATAAGCAAAACACCCCCAAGGTGTTATGAAGGTAGTCTTTCTTTGGTCTTCATCTGCAATTCTTATTTGGAAGTAGCCTGAGTACCCATCACACACTGTGTACCTTTCATGACCAGCCACTTCATTTAGTATTTCATCTTGAAAAGGCAAAGGAAAATGGTCCCTTTTCGTGGCTGCGTTTAGAGGCTTGTAATCCACACATACCCTCCACTTCCCATTTTTCTTTGGTGCTACCACAACTGGAGACACCCACTCATAATCTTCCACTGGGTAGATAAATCATGCCTTGAGTAATCTTTTTACTTCTTTTAAGAGTGCATCTTGTTGCACTAGCCCTAATCTCCTTAGCCTTTGCACCACTGGTTTGGCACCTTCCTTTAATTGGATATGGTGTTGGGTTACCGTCACTCCTTTAATGTGCTCGTAATCAGTTATAAAGAGGCCAGCATGCTTCTTTAGTACATGCAAATAGGGTTCTCTCTCTTCTTCTAGTAGGTCCTTAGCTAGCATCTCCTCTAAGCCTGTGGCTTCTTCCTTGTTTAGAGAGTCTTGACCACCTTCTCCTTCTGGGTTTCGCAGTATTATACCCATGACTTCCAAAGAGCTAGCATCCTCCTCAGATGACTCATCCTCAGATGAAGAGCAGCTGCTTGTGCTCCATTCATCCATAGAAGTCTCCATCTCTAGGTCTTGTTGTCTACCTTGCTTCATGTCATACACAATTTTTTGTTGCTTGCCACCTACCTTATGATTTGGTCGCAACTCAAGGGAACCTGTCTCCCAATCTTGCCTAGCTTTCATAGCCATAAGCCAAGGTCTTCCAAGGATTAGCGGATAGCCCTCCCCCTTAGTTGGGATCACATAAGCATCAATTGAGATTGCCACACCAAAAGCTGAAACCTTCACTCATTAACCTTTCCCACACAAGCCACCCTTACATTATTTTCCATCTTAGCTTGTAAGGAAGTTTGCTCGTTTACTTCCAAATCCAACCTGTGCATTAATTTCTCTGTCATAACACAAATCTCGGCTCCACCATCTACGTACACATTGGAGACTCGCTGACTCTTAATCTCTTCATCAATGACTGGCACGATATCCTTCATGCCTCTTGCACTAATAGACCCAACTGACTTTGCCTTAGCCCTCCTGGTGCTGACCATCTTACACCAGGTTCTACGCATCTTTGGGGAAAGGTGGAGGAGTTGCTGCCATGAAATCTTTGGTCCTTGCTTACTCACATCTGCTACCAGGTCGTAAGGTATGGATCCTACCCCAAGTGGAAAGTCTTCTACTCCTATGTGCCTCCTTGACCTACTCTTCCTTTTCTTGTCTCCTATCACTTGGGAGGAACCCTCATTCCCTTTATCCAGCTCTGAAGCTTCCATTTCATCAGTTCTTTGTCTCCTAACTCTCTTTATTGGCATGGCAACAGCTTCCTCCATTTTTTCTTTCCCTTTATCCTTAAAATTGTCAAGACTTATGACAGAGACAGCCCTGTCCTCCCCTCCCGATGGTAGTGGAGGGATCTCTGCTGGTGCTTGTGGTGGTGGAGGAGGGGGTCTCAATATTTGGATTGGTGGAGCCACGTGTGCATTTTGTCCATTTAGTGGCCTAGCTCGAGAAGGAGTGACTTGCTGGCGAGGAGGCCGTCTTTGATTACCATTTCCTTGATAGAGTCGTGGATGGGAGCAATAATACATGTCGTGACCTACCTCTCCACAGTTGTAGCAAATGTACTCACGTGCTTACCTTTGTCCGTCTTGTCTATTTCGTTCATTTCCTGGCTGGGGAGCCCTTACACCTTGAACCAGATTGATGGACAGGCTCTCTAGTTGATTGGTGATTCGTTGAAGTAATTCTTGTTGAGAGGACTCTTGGTCTGTTGCTCCTGTCCCTGCTACTACCCTTGCCCTAGGTTGAGCTAGTGGTGGAGGCTCCATTCCCCCTTGTAGTTGAGCTTGGAATTTTAACTTCCTATCCTTCTCCCTTGCATAAGTCATAGCTTTATCAAAGGTATCTGGGAATTTACCTTTTACCTTTTCTCGAAGGATGGGGTAAAGCCCTGCCAGGAAACAGTCCTTCTTTAGGCATTCTGGCCCCCTTTCTCCTTCACCTAGTGATGCACACCATTTCTCCCACAGGTTGGAAAACTTTCCTTCATAGCTTCTATAGTCATTGGGTGATGTTTGGCGTAACTCTAAGAGCTGTCTCCATATCTCCTCTGGAGGCTCATGGCGGCGAAATTCTTCGATGAAGGCCATCTTTAAGGACTCCCAGTCTCTTCTTTCTTCAGGTGCCAAAGTTTGATACCATAATTTTGCACCTTCCCTCAAGACCAAAAAAAAGTCCCTTAACTTAGTAGCTTCGTCATCCCTTCCCGATACCAGAAAGGCCATTTCCAAATTATCCAAAAAGTCTGGAGCAACCTCCCCAGGCTTACCATAAAAATTAGGGAAGGCCATAAGTGAGAGAGTAAACAATTACACAAACAGCTCCAATTTATTTTAAAATAGAGTATGGTAATTACAATTTGGAGCTTTAGCACAACTTAGCTCAAAATAGGATGAAGATCGACACATCAAAGGAATGGTAGTAGTCTAGTAAGGGTAGAATGACAGGATGAGGAGAGCGCAAGATTTCCCCAAGTCTCTCGGCTCCAAACAACAGGGCTATTCTTTGCTGATAAAAGATTTTTCTATCAATACAAATATTCACACGGATATGACGCACAAAATGGAAAGGAAGCATGCGGGGATCATCATTCTCATTATTGGCATCCATACTTACACACAAGAGCCTAGCTTAGTTGCACCACCTTGGGACCAATGAGCCTGATCAGCCACAGAAGGTCAGCACCTCGGATCACTTCGACTCTTCCTGATGCATCTGTGAAGACATTGTGAGCGGGATGAAAACACACACAGCGCCTCTATAACTACCCAACACACACTCTTGGAATGATACACACACACACTATGGGGCACCACTCGGCTTAGACAACACACCTGGCCGAGACAGGGAACACACCTCTGGAGTGAGAGGAGAGAGACTATCCACTTGCCCACTCCACACAGATACACACACAGACACAAAAAAAACTCATCTCAAAAGAGGAGAATTTTTGATGTTTAGATACAATTGAGCTTGGGCCAACACCAATGGGGCAAATAGCTCACACAATATGGGTAAAATAAGCCAGATACAATCACAAACTAGAGTAGAAAGTTCGCTCATAGGAGAAACTTACACAGAAAAATAGCAGGAAAAGAGTGAGGAATTTGGCAAAATGGACAGCGCCATCGCGTCCGGAACGGCCCAAAACCCCAGTCTACAATGTCAAAGTGCTCAAATCCGACCTCAGATGAGCAGTTTACGGCCAAAACAGACTCCAAAATGAGCAAAAACACACCTGCGGCTGTTCCTCCTCTCTTCTCCACGTTTTTTCTGGTATTCTCTCTCTTTTTTTAGTTCCCACACTTAGCTTTTTTAGTTGGGCACCCTTGGCCTTTTAGATGACCTCAACCGGACCCCGAACAGGCCAAAAACTGACCTCGCAGTGCATAGTTGTCACCTTTTTCCATCATTTGCACACCTGGCACTCAGCTTTTTTCCAATAATGCATCTCGCCACCACGTGAAGTGGCCCCAAAAAGTGGTCCTAATGATGACCTTTCTGCATAACTCTCACAAGAAAACATCCACGTTGTGTCCATACTCATCCGCGTGCAAGTATTGACCCCGTTCGCCCTCCTGACGCCACTAGATGTCATCTGACGCACCTGCTGACCTCACGTCGTCGGCCCGCGGATAGCTTCCTCGAGAAGTTTTACGCGCTATAAACTCCTCATTATTGTAGAAAAAACATACTGGTACTGGTAATAGTGAAAATCGATGCACTATGTACATGCTGTCCTACCTGTACACATGTGGGCCCCACATAACCACCTGGCTAAGGAAAATGGGCAATCCTTTATTTGATGCACCATGCATGTATATGTATATATGCGCAATCCCTTGCTCCAAAAAACTCCTGACAAAATTTGCCCATCCCCTAGCCTGCTAGATCATTCATGATCAGCAGCAGCAAAGAGAGATATGAGACTCGCCACATCACAGGTCTCCTCATCCCTCACCAACACTGCTTGATCCACAGACAGCTCATCTTGCTCCACCATCATCAATCTAGCATGATACAATTTAAGACGCAACCCATTCACCCTTGACTTATGTAGAACACCATCCAGGTTAGCCAGCTGATATGTGCCATTTGGAAAACACTCCACTACCTTGAAAGGGCCTTCCCACTTAATTTGAAACTTCTTTTGGAAGGTGTTGTCCAGCTTACTATTGTAGCGCAAAACCAAGTCATGTTTCTTGATACCCTTACTTTTGAACTTTTCATTTATCTTTGCCAAAGCCTTATCCTGTATCTGCCCATAATGCTCCAATGCGCTCATCCTATCCAACTGGACCTCTTGTAACTGCAAGAGCCTCTCTTTGAATGCATCACTAGGCGGCCCAAGCAACTTCTCTAACATCTTGACCGCAGGCAACTCTACCTCCACAGGCAATAGTGCTTCCTTTCCATACACCAAATGAAATGGAGTAAACCCTGTACCTGTCTTCACCAGTACATGCATGTAGAGAGAGTCGTAGACAAACAAGCACTAGTGCCTATTACACCCTATGTCGAGCCTAGTCCATGTACAGTAATGGTAGAAGGAGATTGGTATAATTCACATCCACCATCAATGGAAGAACCTATGACTTATGCTACACCAGAGCTTGCATCAATGTACTATGTAGTTAATCAAGGTGTTAGAACTCCTATTGTAAGACCCATGATTAAGGCAAGAACTCAAAACTGTCATAACTGTGGTGCAGATGATCATTGGAAGAACGAATGCCCAGAGCCTGACAAGAACCTCAACCCAGTTGAAGTTTATTCCATACAATGTTGCAAAAAGGGAGGACACTTCTCGAAAGATTGTCCAAAGAATCCTTTAAACAAGGATAAAACAATAGTGAACATAGTCCGAGTGATACCTAGTAGCTCTTCTGAGAGTGAACTGAATGTTCAAATCAAGGTAATCACCAGAGCCCAGGCTAAGAAAAAGAAACATAACTCCTCTGATGATTCAAAAAATACTAAAATTTTCTCTCAAAAGACCAAAAGAAGAAAAAACAAAAGGTATGAGATGAGAAAATAGAAACAAAGGGCTAAAATCAAGGAGAAAGCAAAGAAGCTATTCCAAGAAAATGTGAAAGAAACTGGAAGCTAAATCAAAGAAACCACCGTGAAATCTGGAGGATCAATTTCGGTTGACAAAATTTTTAAGCCTATTAATGCAACCTTAGAAGCTTACCAAGCAAGACTTAAAGCACGCCAAAACATGGAAAACAAATAGAAAAAATATCCTTCTCTAGACATGGAAGCAACTAAGCTTGAAGCTTATCAAAATTTGGTAAGAATCACGCAAGAGATGCTGGAAAAACAAAGACCAAAGCTCGAGAGTATGACAAAACCTAAGGAGCTTGTTATAGGAACCAATAAAGAAAAAACCAAAGTGGTGGTAGAACCCCACCTTAAGACAAAAAAGGTAGAACTTATAGTGCCGGACAGTGAAGGTGCCTTAGACGGAATTCCATTCGTAGAAGAAGACTCGCCAGGACACTTATTGGAAAACGTTAGAGAGATTAATGATGGGAGACTAACTCTGAAGTCAGCTCCTATAGAGGAAGTTTGGTTAGACAACCTACCTCCTGATATGGACATGGATGTACAATCCTTGTATGGGGATTGTGGATCTGAAGCTTCAGGAATGTCTAAACCATTGACTTTGAAAACATTACCCTCTTACTTGGGAGATAACAAAGATGAATCCATAGTGTGTAAAACCACTCAAGTAAAAAGAGCTGAAGAAACCCTAGAAGTAGACAACATCCATTCAATCATGTATACACCTATCCAATGCACTCTTACTTTAGGAGAACTATTGAAAATCATGCCATATTTATGGAATGATCTACAGAAAACTCTCGAGAAGGTGGGAATAATAGGGTTAATCATAAAAAAATTGGGAAAATTGAAACACGAATTGGATACCAAAGAGATTAGATCTGTTCCAATGAACAAAGTCAAAGAATCCTACGAAGGGGAAGAAGGAAACACAACCCTTCCGGTGAGATATAATGACATGGAAACCATGGCAATACTGGATAGTGGGGCAGGCATAGCCATAGCCACGAAGGCAGTATGGGAGTCCTGGGGACAACCAGCCATAAGACAAACTCGAATGAAATCACAATTGGTTGATGGACACATTGAAAGACCCTTAGGACAAAGTGATAGTTAATTCATGTGGGATTGAAACTCAACACACTTTTGCCATAGCAGACTTTGGAGAGAAACTCAATTAAGAAATTATCTTGGGAAGACCTTTCATGCAACAAGTACAACTCATCCAAGATTGGGAAAACAATTATCTGTACTTGAAGCGAGTGGGATCAATAACAAGGGTTAATCTAAAAGATCACACTTATAGAGATGTCATGAAAACACCCATACAAGAGTTTGATTCGGTCTCTTCATCTGAAACTAAGCTTCCATCTTGGTTTAACAAAGACACTCCTATTTAGATGTGCAGAGCTTTAAAAAATATAAGCTTAAAACGAGAAGAATTTATCTTAGAAAGGGATTGCACAGATGAAGCCTATGTACTTGAACCATTCCAGAGCGAATGCACCTACCATTAAGGACAACTTCGCTCTTCCAATCACTGAGCATGATTTAGAGCGAGTTACAGGGAAAGAAGCTTATAGCTTTTTAGATGGCTTTTTGGGATACAATCAACTTTTGGTCGATCCCAAAGATCATCATAAAACTGCCTTTGCAACTGAATGGGGTATTTTTGCCTATCGGGTAATGCCTTTTGGGTTAACTAATGCTCCTGCCACCTTCCAAAGATTGATGAGCCATGCTTTTAAATAATATCTTAGGAATTTCTTGAGAGTATATATGGATAATCTACATGTACATTCATCAATCCGGGATGATCATTTTGAACACCTCAAAAAGGTATTCGAAAAATGTAAACTTTTTAGGATTTTCTTAAATCCTGAAAAGTGCACATTCATGGGTAGACAAGCAAAAATTCTTGGATATATAGTGTCTAAAATTGGCATAGCTACAAATATGGATAAAATTCATGATATTGTTGATTTTCCTAGACCGACAACAGTCAAGGGGGTTCAAGCCTTCATGGACATTGTGGATACTACAAACGGTTCATTTACATATACGCTATAATTGAAAAACCCATATACAACTTGATTCCACTTTGAATGGACTGATGAGTGTGAAGAATCCTTCATGAAGCTTAACACTAGAATGGTAACCTAATAGGACATAAAAGTTTCCTTTCAGGGTTTTGGAAAAAAATTCCAAAACCAGAGTAGATCCACCCATTTTGAAAAATCCTTTCATGAGCTTATAGTTCAAGAACTACTACATATGGAGAAAATGAGAAACTTGTAAGTTTTCTCATCCCTTGGTCACTACAAGCCTCCAAATTTGATGGACCAATATATTTTGCCCAAAACAGCAATTTCTTACGGTTGATTGTATATAAATAAGAGTGGGGATTTTTGTAGGACATAAGATAAAATGCCCCGTTAAATTCAATGGGTTGGTGATCAAAACATATGGTTGCTTTTACCTCACTATTTTTTTTATGGGAAAAAGAAAAAGGTACAAAAAAGTTGCATTTTTGCCATTCTACGGACCTATCATCAAAGTTTCTATAGTCACGCTCAATACAGATACTATATACATGTTTTTTTAGTTCCCTTTGGGCCTTTGGATTCAAAGGAGCCATGGAGCATGTCAAAAGGATAATGGATCTCTTACTAAGTGGAACCTTGGGGGCAATGATAAAGTGCTAAATACAACAAACATGAAAAAACTGGGTTTGGCATTATGACCTCTCGAAACCCATAGAAACTACTCAATATCTAGACAAGTTTGTCGTCTATGATTAGATATGGTTACTACCTACAAAATACACACAATTGGCCTAAGAAACTAGCAATATTGAGAAAGTTATACTTGCTACTCTAAAATGTATTGTATTCTTCAGCAATCAAAAAACTCAACCATGATCATATACTATGCTATATAGCATATTAGGTCCCCCAAAACTCAAGGAAGATTATCTTTATGTTATACATTACACTTACATAATAAAAATTGAATTTGTATATCAAGAAAGCCACCAAAAAAATTCATAAAAGTGCTAATTCTTGTAAGTTGGTCATAACTTTCAATTTTAACACTTAGCTCTCCCTACAAGCATCAAAACATGTTGAGAACTATGAAGGCCTAACCTCTAGCCATCTAAACCTCACAAACATGAAGTTTAGAGTGGTATAGTTGCCAAAAATTGAAAAAAAGCCAAAAACAGGACCTGTTTTTTCACACAGTTTAGGTTCAAAAATGTTGTGCAAGAGTAAGGTTAATGGTGAGAATGATACTCCAAAAAAAATGTCAAGTTTTTTTCAGCTCATAAGGCAACTTTGTGGATATATAGCACCTAGAAATTCATTTTCATACTCTTCAAATAATTCAAGCAAAATGGTCACTTAACAGGACACAAAAGTGTCCAAGGACATAAAAGTGTCCTGTTACCATTCTAGTGTTAAGCAAGCTCTCACTTCAGCTCCAATATTGAAAGCACCAGATTGAAATAAGATATTCCACATACATGTGGATGCTTCCAATTTGTCCATTGGGTGTATACTAGCTCAATTAGGAGATGGGAAAATTGATTTTCCTATTTTTTATGCTAACCGACAGTTGAACATGGCAGAAAAGAATTATACCACCATCGAGAGGGAAGGACTAGGAATAATCTATGCCGTAAAAAAGTATAGACATTACCTATTAGCTAACAAATTTGTGTTCTTTGTGGAGCACCAAGCCTTATTGTACTTGGTCAACAAGCCATGCAACATAGGAAGAATAGTGAGATGATTCATCATTCTTCTGGAATTTGATCTCTCTGTAGTTGTAAAAATGGGGACTACTCATCAAAGAGAAGATCATTTGTCAATAATTGTTTCAGGAGAACCACCTAAAGGAGTAGATGATGATCTACTAGATGCATATATGTTCTCCGTAGAAATGATACCTCGATGGTCGGAAAATATGGTATCATTGATGACCATAGCTCAAGTGGATTCGTAAATACCACTTCCTATTACAATCAGATTAATTGAGCAATCTTCTATGTATCAATTACTAGCTGGAAGGTTGTACAAAAAAAATCAAGATGGAATATTGCCTTTATGCATTAATCCTGAGGAGAAAACCCAATACCTAAGTCAAGCACATTTTACCATAGTAGGACTTCACTTTGCGGAAGACCAAACTATGCGATGGATCTTGAGACTTAGAGAATTTTGGCCAACTATAAGGAGTGATGTTCATTATTTTGTAAAAAATTGTCCTCAATGTCAAAAACAAACACCCATGCCTCATGTAACATTGTTCCAAATGTTACTTGTTCCTAAGTGGAGTAACTATCTGGCTACTTACTCATCAAGCTGAACATTTCCTGAGGGTATGAATAAACGTTGTCAAGAGTTTTTTGGAGCAAGGAATTACGCAAATGTACATAGCCATGCATGGTGCATTGAGTAACGGATTGCCCATTTTCTAGAGCCAGGTGGTTACGTGGGGCCCACATGTGTACAGGTAGGACAACATGTACAGAGTGCATCGATTTTCATTGTCACCAGTATCAGTGTGCTTTTTCTATAATAATGAGGAGTTGGTAGCACGTAAAAATTCTCAAGGAAGCTATCCACGGGCTGACGACATGAGGTAAGTAGGTGCGTCAAACGGCATCCAGTGGCGTCAGGAGGTCGAATGGGATCAATACTTGCACGTGGATAAGTACGGACACAACGTGGGTGTTTTCTTGTGATAATTAAGCATAAAGGTCCTCATGAGGACCATTTCGTGGAGCCACTTCACGTGGTTGTAGGATGTATTATTGGAAAAAGTTGAGTGCCAGGTGTGCAAATGATGCAAAAAGGTGACAACTATGCACTGCGAGGTTAGTTTTTGGCATGTTCGGGGTCCGTTTGAGGTCAACTAAAAGGCCAAGGGTGCCTAAGTAGTAAAGCTAAGTGTGGGAACTGAAAAATCAGAGAGAAGACCAGAAAAAACATGAAGAGAAGAGGAGGAAGAGCCGCAACTGTGTTTTTGCTGTTTTTGGAGCTTGTCTTGGCCATAAACTACTCATCCGAGGTCGGATTTGAGCAGTTTGACATTGTAGGATGGGGTTTAGGGCCGTTCTGGATGCGATGGTGCTGTCCATTTTGCCAAATTCCTCACTTTGTGTCTGCTATTTTGGCTGTGTAAGTTTCTCCTATGAGCGAAGCTTTTGCTCAAATTTGTGATTGTATCTAGCATATTTTACCCATATTGTGTGAGCTATTTGCCCCATTGGTGTTGGCCCAAGATCAATTGTATCTAAACATCAGAAATTATCCTCTTTTGAGCTGAGTTTTTTGGGTGTGTGTGTGTTTGTCTCTCTGTGTGGAGTGGGTAAATGGGTAGTCTCTCTCCTCTCACTCCATCGGTGTGTTCCCTGTCTCGGCCAGGTGGGTTGTGTAAGCCGAGTGGTGCCCCATAGTGTGTGTGTGTGTGTGTGTGTATCATCCCAAGAGTGTGTATCGGGCTGTTATAGAGATGTTGTGTGTGTTTCCATCCCGCTCACATTCTTTTGGCACCCCCACGGAGGATCTTCTTCGAGTACCTTCTGCTTTGAGCTTCAAGCTTTGAGATTCGGAATTACAGGTTGCAGCTTACAGGTTACAGGTATAGGTGATTCACACAGGTCCAGGTAGTTGGAGTAGAGTCATATACTGGCAATGGAGTCACTTGGTTTCAGTTGTCATGGGTATGCATCATTTAGCGCCATACTTGGTTTTATTTGGCAGTCCCAACCATTTCTGAGACTTGGTCTGGAAGATAGTCATTTTTGAGACTTGAGTATACGAGATTTGCATAAGCCTTCGTGAGAGGGTCGATAGCGTGAGGTTTTATTGAGCTGGGGGATTCTCAAATGTGAGATCCTTTCGGTGATACAGGTGGCTAGAGCACCCTTTTTGTGACTTTTCCATAGTCTATGTACTAGTGATTCCTACTTGATGATCGGGTTCTATTGTTGGCAGTTTATGCATGCATATACAGTCTATATTTTGGGTTCTCACTGCTCTACTTCTCGAGAAACTCTGTCAAAAATTTTCGAAGTTATGATGGCTGGTTTTTTGGTATTTTGATCCATTTAGAGGATAAGACAAGTGTGCTTTCTTGGGAGTTTCATGGTTGACTTTAATGGATGATCAAAATGGCTCTCAATTCACTCCTTTTCATTTAACTCAGAATCTAGATAAATTTTCATGAGTCCAGGAAGATTTATTTCCAGTAGGGCATAGTCTTTATGTTCGGGCCAAGAAGATTAAGAGAGATACTGGAATGTCCTTTGCCTGTTGTAATTCCAATGATTAACTATGAAAACTCATTTGATGTGCATGTGTTTGTCCTTATCGAAAGTTGAGCTCCATTGAATTTTTTGGGGATTGAGTCTGTCAAAAGTTTTGGGTTCTTGCATGTGTGTTCAAAGGTGTTCTCAAAGCATTGTAGCTTGGGTAGCCATGGCTTTATCTTGTCCAGAATCATGGAAGAAGTGATGAAGATGTGGACGACTTTTTGGAAAAGATGGAGGTTTCCTGTATTAGGAACCTGATTCATGACCCAGTGCAGATGTTACATCTTCTCCAAATTTGTTTGAAGAGTGATGACGAGTTTGGTCCAAAGCATTTGAAGAGGAGTTGCGTGTGGCTGATCCACCTGTGAGATTGAGTTGGGACAATCTAAGGCATGGATTGGAAGTGGAGTTTGTGAAGGTAGAAGATCCTGACAACGTGTGGCAAGAAGTATGATGCATGGTTTTTAGGACCCCTTCTGAAGATGCAATAAAGGCACAGTCAGTTGTTGGGGAGATGAGGATACTCTAGTCCAAGGGATCTCGAGAGAGAAGAAAAATCTACTTCACAAGCACCAAAGAGTAAAAAGTGCCATGGACAGAAGATACGTGGGAACGAGCTCTTATGCATGCCTACAACCTATATCTTACAGAATAGCCCATTCTAGGTGTGAATTTCTAGTGAAATTTACACGAGGATGTTCGTGTGGACTCACAGCACAGCATACTCCGTTTTCAGTTTTTTACCGACAGTAAATATTTTTTACCGACAATAAATATTTTTCACCTGCATGGTAAATACAAATCACTTTTTACCTACAGTAACTTTTTTTACCCATGGTAAATATTTTTTACTGCACCATAAGTATTTGGTAGGTAACAATTCACTGTTACTAGAAGCAGTGATTGGGCATCAACAATGCAGTTACAGGAGGAGAAAAGGGGAAAATCTTATGGTAAAGGTGAGTCAACAGGGAAAAAGACTTTTGAGTTGAAAAGAGACATGCTGATTTTTTCAAAGAACACATGTCAAAAGAAGCCATGGTTGAGGATTTTTTGAGAATTTGATATTCAGGAGGACCCAGCAGGTCCCCCCCTGACATGTGCAGAACCTCCGGTTTCAACAGCCACCTTACCTGCTCTTAAATGCTGGTCAAGGCCGTATCCCCATGTGTCACAATAAAAAAAATCAGCATTTACCCTCCCCTCTCACTTCACTCTAGAGAATATCTTGATGGTGACATATCAGGTGACCTCAATCTGTTGACCACCCTAAGCAAAAAGTAACCCCAATCAGCGGATTTAAGCATGTTTATCCCTAATCCTAAAGCCTCTCAGAAACCTATATAAGGAGGCCTTCTCTCACTCAAAACCAACACTTCACCCACTTTACCAAGCAATGAAGCTTTGACGACATTGCTCACAATGAGGAGCTATGGATGGAGCTCTACTCTCTCTCCCTCTCTCTCCCTCTAGGGTGCTACGTTACTAGCTCTAAAACCTAAATAAGGAGTCTTCTCTCATACTCCATGGCCACCATCCTCGCCATCATTCTCTAAGGTATTGATGTGTTGCTAGTAGGATCATACCTACTTGCTGGGTTGATTTGTTTTTGACAAGGGATTATGCCATCCTTGGCTGGCTTCTCTATATCCTTGTTATGTATGATCAGATGCCGTTGTATTATTAAGCTAATGTTTTGTGTATATATATGCTACATAAGGTCCCTAAGCTTCGTTTCTATGTGTTTTGCCATATGTTTTGATGCCATCATAATGCCAGAAGTCTCACTTGCCTATGTGCACTATGTGTGAGGTCCCTAAACCTCTTAATTTAGGGTGGTGCCCCCTTTGTTTTGTTCTTTGCTTGTTTGCATGAGGCGTGGTTTGTGGAGTGTGCAGGAGTACAGAGGCCACCCGATTGCACTGCTCTTTTTCCCGCTATCATTTTGGTGCCCCCACTGAGGAGGGCTACACAGACCTTCAGTCCACAAGCAATGAAGATGTGCAATCTACAACATGGACGAATGGCGTGAGGAGTTTGCAAATTGGAGAACAGAAGAGGAGGAGGCTTTAGAGGCCTTAAAAGCTTTCATCGAGGTCCTGTTACCAGGTTGCAGTGTCATTGAAATTCAAGAAGTAAGTTCTTCTACATGCCTTGTTCGTGATCGTCACCAACGAAGGAGAGTAAGAAGAAGAGCTTGATATACCTCTCCTCTCAACCTATGAGTGCTCGAGAAACCTCCAACGCACACGAGCTTGAAATATTCTACATCAACATACACGAAGGTACTGTGACACACATTAAGGGAAGAGAAAGCATCACCAGACCTCTCTTTCTTGAGGAGCCGACTAAGAGGAGGAAGATCACCTCTACACCTAAGTGGCACAAGGCCGCAGCGCATGCTCAAGCGTAAGGTAACATTTGGCTTAATCTCATTAATAAGGGATTACATGACCACTATAGGCAAGAAAAAGGCTAGTGAGCAACCAACTTCAACCTCCAACTTGCAACCACGACTCTCACCCCTAAATCCTCCTGAAGCAAAGAGGCGAAGGCTTGCCTACAAGATTGCCGCCCGTCTGCGAGTGCTCCCAGTGCACTTTGTGAATCCAGACACCACCAATCCCAAGGCAACCTCCTGTCCGCGTGAAGATCACTTTGGATATTGTCCAAAGTGCTTTGGAGACCGGGTGAAAAGACTCCCTGCCCTACCTTTGCTGCTAATTTTCAAGAAGGTATCTCAATCTAAGGAAACTATCTTAGTTGATGATGTGCTTCACATTAATGGTGTCACTTTCATTCGTCATGCTGATTATGGTAATAGCATCCAATTGTTGCTTGCTAAAAGGCTCAGCATTGTACAAAGTGTTGCCATCACGCCTTACGTTGTCAGGAGTTTTTGGGAGCAAGGAATTGTGCATATGTACATATACATGCATGGTGCATCAAATAAAGGATTGCTCATTTTCCTTAGCCAGGTGGTTATGTGGGGCCCACATGTGTAGAGGTAGGACAGCATGTACATAGTGCATCGATTTTCACTATTACCAGTACCAGTATGTCTTTTCTACAATAATGAGGAGTTTATAGCGCGTAAAACTTCTCGAGGAAGCTATCCGCGGGCCGACGACGTGAGGTCAGCAGGTGCGTCAGATGGCATCTAGTGGCGTCAGGAGGGCGAACGGGGTCAATACTTGCACGCGGATGAGTACGGACACAACGTGGATGTTTTCTTGTGAGAGTTATGCAGAAAGGTCATCATTAGGACCACTTTTTGGGGCCACTTCACGTGGTGGCGAGATGCATTATTGGAAAAAAGCTGAGTGCCAGGTGTGCAAATGATGCAAAAAGGTGACAACTATGCACTGCGAGGTCAGTTTTTGGCCTGTTCGGGGTCCGGTTGAGGTCATCGAAAAGGCCAAGGGTGCCCAACTAAAAAAGATAAGTGTGGGAACTAAAAAAAGAGAGAGAAGACCAGAAAAAATGTGGAGAAGAGAGGAGGAACAGCCGCAGGTGTGTTTTTGCTCATTTTGGAGCCTATTTTGGCCGTAAACTGCTCATCCGAGGTCGGATTTGAGCACTTTGACATTGTAGACTGGGGTTTTGGGCCATTCCGGACGCGATGGCGCTATCCATTTTTCCAAATTCCTCACTCTTTTCCTGCTGTTTTTCTGTGTAAGTTTCTCCTATGAGCGAACTTTCTGCTCTAGTTTGTGATTGTATCTGGCTTATTTTACCCATATTGTGTGAGCTATTTGCCCCATTGGTGCTGGCCCAAGCTCAATTGTATCTAAACATCATAAATTCTCCTCTTTTGAGCTGAGTTTTTTTTGTGTCTGTGTGTGTATCTGTGTGGAGTGGGCAAGTGGATAGTCTCTCTCCTCTCACTCCAGAGGTGTGTTCCCTGTCTCGGCCAGGTGTGTTGTCTAAGCCGAGTGGTGCCCCATAGTGTGTGTGTGTATCATTCCAAGAGTGTGTGTCGGGTAGTTATAGAGGCGCTGTGTGTGTTTTCATCCCGCTCACATTCTTTTGGCACCCCCACGGAGGATCTTCTTCGAGTACCTTCTGCTTCGAGCTTCAAGCTTCGAGCTTCGGGATTACAGGTTGCAGGTTGCAGATTACAGGTGATAGGGACAGGTATAGGTACAGGTGATTCACACAGGTACAGGTAGCTGGAGTACAGTGATATACTAGTAGTGATGTCACTTGCAGTTGTTGTGGGTATGCATCACTTAGCGCCTATTTGAGTGCATTGTCTGTTGGATTGTACGTTACTTGTGGAAACTGCCATTGTACGCATTTGTGGAGCCATACTTGGTTGTATTTGGCAGTCCCAGCCATTTTTGAGACTTGGTCTGGAAGATAGTCATTTCTGAGACTTGACTATACGCGATTTGCAGTAGCCTTCGTGTGAGGGTCGATAGCGTGAGGTTTTTATTGAGCTGGGGAATTCTCAAATGTAGAGATCTTTTCCGTGATACAGGTAGCTGGAGCACCCTTTTTGTGACCTCGCCATAGGCTATGTACTAGTGAGTCCTACTTGATGCTCGGGTTCTATTGTTGACAGTTTATGCATACATAGACAGTCTATATTTTGGGTGCCTACTGCTCTACTTCTGGGGAAACTCTGTCGAAATTTTCCCAAGTTATGATGGCTGGTTTTTTGGTATTTTGAGCCATTTATGTTGTTATGCTGCTGAAATTTTGGCAAAATCAGAGGTTGAGTCAGGTGTGCCTTCTTGGGAGCTTCATGGTTGGCTTTAATGGATGATCAAAATGGCCCTCAGTTCACTCCTTTTCATTTAACTCAAAGAATTCAGATTAATGTTCATGTGTCCAGGAAGATCTTTTTCCAGCAGCGCATAGTCTTTATGTTTGGGCCAAGAAGATTGAGAGAGATCCTGGAATGTCCTTTGCCTATTGTCATTTTGATGATTAACTATGAAAACTCATTTGATGTGCATGTGTTTGTCCTTATCTAAAGTTGAGCTCCATTGAAGTTTCTGGGGATTGGGTAGCGAAAAGTTTTGGGTTCTTGCACGTGTGTTCGAAGGGGTTCTCAAAGCATCATAATTTGGGTAGCCATGGCTTTCTCTTATCCCGAGTTTCATGGAAGAAGTGATGAAGATGTGGAAGAATTTTTGGAAAAAATGGAGGTTGCCTGCATTAGCAACCAGATTCATGACCCTACGCAAATGTTACGCCTTCTCCAAATTTGTTTGAAGAGTGATGCACGAGTTTGGTCTAAAGCATTTGAAGAGGAGTTGCGTGTGGCTGATCCACCTGTACGGTTGAGTTGGGACAATCTACGACATGGGTTGGAAGTGGAGTTTGTGAAGATAGAAGATCCTGACAAGGTGTGGCAAGAAGTACAGGCTTTGGTGCAAAAGGAAGGTGAGCCAGTAGATGCATACATACGTAAGTTTTCATTGGCATGGGAGCGAATGTGCAAGGCTTTAGCACCACAGGTACCCCCGCCTGACATGATGAAGAAGGACGGGTTCTTGGCTGGTCTTTGGGAGAATATACGTTGGAGACTAGAGCTAAAGAAGCCTAGGACATATGAGGATGCACTAGAGGTAGCAAGGAACAAAGAGTGGAAGCTGAGGAAAATGAGCCAGTTAGGGGTGGAGTCTTTGCCAATGAGGTCTGAATTTCAGCCTATCGAGTCTTTACAAGGGCGCATGTCAAGGGTGCATCATGAACCAGTAGTTCCTGTTACTACTCAAGTTATGCCAGCAGTGGTCACTACAGCAGTGCAAGATGATGGGCTAAGGCAAGACATGAGGCAAATGGTAGATTTGATGAAGAATCTCAGCCTAAACATGCTAGGTCAAGTGGGAAATAATCGAGGTCGAGGGAGGTTTGCAAATCAGCCAGGAGGTGAAAAAAGGCCTAGGAATGGTGTTGGACAAAGCAATGGTAGGTTTTGGAGGCAGACGCCCACATGTTATAATTGTGGAGAGTTGGGTCACATCAGCCCGCAATGTGATAAGCCACCAAGGATGGGGGGAGACATGTATCCATTGCCAAGACAGGTGCTAGCTAGGTCAAATGATTATGGCAGCGAAATTAAGGGAGACGAAGGCACCAGTGGACTGACCCAGGAGGAAAAGGGAAAGACAAAAGTGTCAAGTGTAGTCACTTTGGAGAAGGCATCAAAGCTAGAGGATATATTAGTGATGCCTATTGGGAAGAGGACCACAGAGGATAAGGAAGGAAGAAGTGCCCCAGGTCCTAGTAAGAAGAAAGGAAAGAGCCATGAAGGCGAGGATGTCATGGCCAAGAGGAAAAGGAGAGCTCGTCGAAAGTTTCATGTTTCAGATTTTCCACTAGGGGATGGGCAATTAAGCTATGACTTGAAGGAGGATCTGACGAGCAAGAAGGCAGATGTTACTTTTGGGCAGCTTATAGAGATGGTGCCTAAGCTAAAGCGACAGTGGAAGAGGATGGTTAACCCAATGGAGAAAGAGCCAGAGAGAGGTTCAGTGAGGGTGTTGGCAATGGACGAGCTACCAGACATTTGTCCAATAGTAGATGTGTGGCATAAAAGGAAAAATTTGGGACAAGGTTATGTGGATGGCGTAGCCCAAATATGCGTCGTAACACACTCATGCGTTGAGAAGATGGGTCTCACAGTGGCTGGGGTGTCAGGTTTTTGGATCAGATTGGCAAACCATCAAAAAGTAAAATGCTTGGGTGTTGTAAAGAGCTTAGAAGTGGAGGCATATGATGCAAAGGCAGTGGTTGATTTTCATGTGATGCCAGCAGGGTTGGGAGCATATCCTATTATACTGGGTTGACCATGGTTACGTGCAGTGGGAGCTGTTCAAGATTGGCGACATGGTACGATTAGCCTCTATGGAAAGACAGGTACCAAGAAGCTTTATAATATGGACACAAGGAAACGATTAGAGGAGCTTTATGAAGATGAGGATGAGTCTAGTGATGAAGACTCTTCCACGGTGACAGATGAGGATAGTGATAGCACTACCAGCAGTGATGAGGATGCTGATGTTGCATTTCTTTTGATGGATAAATAAATCCAGGAGTGTGGTTTAGTCGCATAGGTCTCTGCATCCATAAACATGGTTGGCCACCATATGCCTGTGTGTAGCACGAGCTTTGCCATTTTATCAGCAGAGAAATGTCCCCCTAGCTATCCTGAGTGTGCTTGTTCTAAGATCACGTAATATTTGCTTTTTGTAGCACACAACCGTAGTTGTTTGTCTTTTCCCCGCTTATACCGTTGGTTGGCAATGAGTAGATAGTGTTTGACCTCTTCTTCTACTTCTTGCCTTGCCCCTTCTTCAGGAAAGGTCTTGTTTTGTAAGTACTCAGCTATGTGAGTACTCCATTTGGGTGCTTGTACTACTCGAAATAGAGTGACATGCTCCATTGGAGGTTGTTTTGTACAACTATCACATGATTTTACATATGTATGGACACTGTGTGCCATGTTTGGCCAGTAGACTCCCAATCTCTTTAGCCATTGACCTGTCTACATTTCTCCATTTTGAAATCCTGTATTTTGTATATGAGCCTGTTTGAGGTAGTAGATGGGTCTTTGGGCTGTACACATAGTCTCAATATCCCATCCTTACCGTGTTTGTACAGGCGTCCTGCTAAAATCTATATATTTCGTGTTTGATGTATAATTGATGGTTGTCTTTCTATCTGTAATGACCCAATTGTGAGGAGAGGAACGATCTCTTCGCTCTACCTTGGAACCATTTCAACGTTAAACATATACAAATTAAGAAGAACATCATTGATACCTTCAGGTGCTTCCCCATGAAACAGTCGTGAAAGATGATCTGCTCGTGTGTGTGTGTGTAGTCCCCTTTTTTACGACTACCGTGAAGTCAAACTCAAGCAATAGTATAAATTAGCGAACAATTCTTCTAGTGTTGCAAGGTTTGTTTACTAGATATAGTAGTGCTTGGTGACCCACGAAGAAAAAAAACTTGTTTGCAAGAAGGTAGTGTCTAAATTTTTTGATAGAATATATCATTCCCAGACCTTCTCTTTTTGTAGTGTATAATTTTTCTCTGCGTCGTTTAGCTGCCGACTAGAGTAGCAAATGGGAAAATCCATTTTCTTCTCTCCTGGCTGGGCTAATATGCATCCTATGGCATAGGCTGATGCATCAACATGAGCATGAAAGATTTTTCTCCAGTTAGGGGCTTGCAAAATTGGATCAAAAATTAATTGATGCTTCAACTTATGGAAAGCTTGCTTGCATTCTTTCGTCCATTCAAACTTAGCTATGAGGGCGTACAATGCTTAGCTATTACAACATACATATATATAAAACGCCTGTAGTACCCACAATGCCCCATAAATGCGTGTACTTCCTTCATCTTCGTTGGTCTCGGTAGTGCGGAAATTATTTGTACCTTCTCTTGATCAATGGAAATTCCGTTTTTGGACACAATGTGGCCCAAAATTTTACCTTGTCTTACCATGAAGACACATTTTTCAGGGTTTAAGCAAATACAGTACGTTCTGCACTTTTCAAAGACTTTTCCTAGATGAGTTATGTGGTCACTTATTTGATGAGAATGAACACAAAGATCATCCATGTATATCTCTAGAAATTGTCTGAGACCTTGAATGCATGACTCATTAGTATTTGGAATGTAGCAGGGACATTGGTCAGGCCAAAAGGCATTACCTGATAGGCAAATATACCCCACTCTATTGCAAAAGCTGTCTTATTCTAATCTTCTACTTTAATTATTAACTGGTTGTAGCCTGAGAACCCACCCAAAAAACTATACGCCTCTTTTCCTGCTACCCTCTCAATAACATGATCCGTTATTGGCAGTGGATAGTTATCCCTGATGGTGGCTGCATTTACCTATTTGAGGTTTACATAGACACGTAGTTTGCCATTCTTTCTGGGTACTACCACAATAGGGGACACCCAATTGCTATGTTCAATCTCGTAGATAAACTCGGCATCCTTCAGTTTGTCTGTCTCTTTCTTAATTTTCTTGGCAAAAGTCTCATTGTATGTGTAAAGATGTTGTTTGCATGGTCTGACATCACTCTTAAGGGGTATCGTGTGCTGATAGATCTCAGGATCTATCCCCTTTAGATCTTTTTATGACCATGCAAAGACATCTTTGTATTGTTTGAGCGTATGGACTAGAAGTCACTCTTCTTCTTCAGTGACGTCCGTGGTGATGTATGCCGGTTTAGGCTCCTCGCCTGGTTCTACTAAGTTGATACATTTGGCTTTTTCAGGCCCATTATATAAAGTTCCTGGTTCTTTATGATCTCGTTTGGGTTTTTTCACCACGCTTTTTCTATCTTGAATAGTATACTTCTTATAGTGGGAAGGTGCATCAAATTTATCATTGTTTGATTCCTCGTCAGTTTCCATTTTTGTTATCCAAACTTCCTTCAAAGCTCGTTTCAGTTCATCGTATTTGATTTTGCACTCCATTTGGAACAACTTCGTCGATTTCTCGGAATTGCTCTCTTTTTTTGGTTTTTGTGCGTTCTTCTTTTTTGTTTTTGTTTTGGTTGAGTCAGGTTTCATGTACCTCTTTGATATCCCGTCTTTGAGGCAATCAGTTGCTTCTACTAACCTTAAATACTGCGTTTTGTTGGTTAACAGAGGTACTGAGTCTTTGTTGGGCTTGTTTCGGTTGTTTCTGTGTTTGTTCTGATATCCGCACTGTCTTTGAGGATTTTGGTTTGGAAAATCATAGTAGATCACCCGTCGATCCTTCCATTTGATGTTCTGGCTTGAGCTACTAGACAAATCGTTGTTTGCGTTGTCCTCTAGTAGCTTATTAGTCAAGTCCTGGGAATCATCTTCATCAGTTTGGTCAAGGTCTCTTACTGAGATTTCAGCCACTATGCATCGGCACTCGGCAACCCCCTCCTCGTCATGGACTTCCCATTCTAATTTCGGATCTAGGCTGACATCCATCATCTGGAACGGAATGATATCATATCCCTCCTCATCGCAGAATTTGGTGAGGGTCACCTCGTTTACACAAACATCAAGAGTGGATAGTATATATTGCCATACAAAAGGTTCAAACAACTCTTTTGGAAAAGACTCTAGTATATATGCCTCGTCTTGTGTAGTCCTACCAAGAATGCAATCTTCCATTTCTAAACTACCACCTTTGGAAGCTTCTCCTGTCCAATGGTGAGCTTTGTTCTGCAACCAAGCCGATATTCCCCCTTCTTGGCCAGTTGTGGAGTTCAGGTCTTCTCCTGTGGTTCATTCTATATCTCTATAGCTATGATCTATGACACTCATTTTTGTAGTGACATCCTTGTTCCTTAGATAGATATAGTCGTAACCCCAATCTTGTACCATTTTGAGTTGACGCATGAATGATCTACAGAATATGATGTCAAAATTGCTGCTCTCGTCGAAATTCATAATAGCGAACGTGTGTTCATATGCAATTCCACAAGAGTTACCACAATCTGCTCTAGGATGCCAATTGGTCTTTCCAGATACCCATATGCTAATTGAAGTTTCATTCTAGTCTTTTGGAGAGCAGGTTTCCCCCATTTTTTCCACATTGCTTTGGTAACTATGGCTATTCTAGCCCCACTATCCAATATTGCTCTCAACTTAACCTCTTTGTACTCCACTGGCAGGGTAGTATTTCCTTCTTCACCTTCACAATAATCCCCTACCTTGTTCACTGGTACTGGCTCATGTTTAGTTTGTTTTGAGGGTTGTGTCTTTAGTGTGTTTGGAGAAGCATTGGGTGGCAAAATTACCAGCGCTATTTTTTACAAATCTTTACCGACCTCCTCCCAAAAGATGCAGTTTGATTTGCAGCAATTTTGACAGAGTTAACATACAACGGGTAGGGGATGACATCAGCTCATGAAGAGTTTTGGTATCCATCATCTTAGGATTGGCCTTCCATTGAGATGGTACTTTCTTCACCTCCGATCGGGTTTCATGGTTACCAATAAATGAAGGTAAGGTCTTCAATGACTATGGTTTGTTCTCTTCCAATATCGCTATACTTGCATCACCATACAGTGATCGTATGTCATTTGGGTAGAGCTCATCTTCCAAGTGGATCTCTGTGATAGGAGCTGACAGAAGTGTAGCACTTCCATGTTTTCTATTCCTGATCTGTTCCCATAGCTCCTGGGGCCATTGTTCTTCCACTTTCAGAATTGGCAGTGGTGCTTGAAAATACATTCCATCTGTCGTATTGGTTGCCACCCTTGTATCCAATGGTGTTTTGTTTGTAGAATATCTGGTTCGTCTTCCTTTTTAATTCTCCGCCCCTTTAACTCCTGAATTTTTTCACGGATTAATACCTCAATTTTTGGAGCAGTCGGAACTAGTGGTTCTATAAGCGCTTGAGCAGCTTGGATGAGCTCCTTGCACATCTTTAGCCTCTTCTTTTCATAACCCGAATGAGGGTACATTAACCACCTATCCTCTTGGGTTTGGTTAGGCTTTAGTCTTCCATCATAAGCTTTTAAAAGTGCGTCGTCCAAAGGCTCAAAAACCTTGTCCACTAAGACAGATCCTCCCGATGGTATAACCGATGGTTTTTTTACCTTGTTGTTTCTATTAAGGTCTCTCTCTCGTCTCAATTGTTCCTATGTTTGCAGTAATTTGGTTTCCAATTCCGTTTTTCCTTTTTCTCTTTTGGCTTTCATCTTCTATCGTTTTGTCTTCCAGGATTTCCTAGGGGTTCGGACAGACAGATTTTCTATCTCGGTTTGATTCGCTGGGGCATTTCTTGCAGCCTCATGTGCTTGAGTTCTAGTTATCATGTTTATCAGAATGTTTGTTTTTGTTTTTGATCCACTTGAGCTTGGCACAATCCCCATCTTGTTCATGGTTGCTTTCCCTTGGTTATCAGGGTTTTTAAGATAGTGTGGAATAGGATGATCAGTGGTACATCCATCACAAAACCCAAAAAATTTAAACCGTTCTCATTTGTTTAGACAAACCCTTGCCCAATGATCCCCACCGAATTCATAGCAGGGTCCTACAAGTGGTGGAGAAGCTTGTGGAGCTCCCATCGGTTGTCCTGCTCTAGGAGGGTACCCCCTAGGTTTGTAGTTTTGGTTTGCCATGAACATAAGCATATTTTCATCGACCAAGTAATGGTTTTTAGTTGGTTGTGCTATGTATGAGGTCTGGGAATCTCCTAAAGAATTTTCCATGGAATTTGTCCCTTCGGAGCATATGCATTCCCATCAAATCCCCTCTTGTAGGTATTATTTGAATCTTCCCGATATGAAACTACTTGGACCATACTATGATCAGAAGGTGATTCTATGGGTTGAGAAATCCTTACCATGGCCCTATTTTCTTGGGGTAAAGGAGGTTGATGTCCCAACACAGGGTGAGGTTTTTCCTGCCCTTGGATTATGTTATTTGTCCCTACTTGGTACCTTGGAGGGGGTGGAAATTGTTTCTCTTCATGTGGTCCGTATTGTCTCTCTCTAACATAGTTCTTATTATAGAAACATTCGTGGGTTTCATGGTTTGTCCATTTTTGTTCGGTAGCACACCACTTCAATTCTCGCGGTGTGTTTACTCCTGGCCTTTGTTGAAGGTTGCACGACTAGGTTGGATGATATCCTCCACCAGTGTTGCATTTTTGGGTGGGCGGTTGTCGTGTGTTTGGGTTCATCTTGTTTCCTTGGTTTATCCTTCTGATCACTTCCTCGATCATTTGATCAACGTCCGGCAGAGTTGGGTTTTGCCCGCCCAATTTCATTGTGGACTCACTAGTGGTTGAAGAGGTACTACTCGTTCCCTGATCTGTGTCTTCAGTCACCTCCCCATATGCCTTGCAGTTATCTACCAAGTACAACACCTCTTTTGTGACTTGCTCAAAAGTTATACATGCCTTTAAGTGCAAGTCCTTTTTGAGCGTGTCATTTTGAAATCCTTCTATGAAAAGGACTGATAGTCTCTCATCCTGAGGTAGTTCTCAAGCAGGGCATCTTTCTATATACTGCTTGAAATAAAGTGATGATTCCTGCACTTTCTCTCTCTCCTTTTGCCTAAATGCATAGATCTGGGAGACAGTGTTATGCTTGATTCCCTTCTTTGAGAATTCCTCAACAAACTCTCAGAGAAGTTGCTCAATATTTGGGAATTCCAAGTTGTTTAATGGCTAGAACCAAGTCAAAGCAGTCCCTTCTAACGTCAACCCAAAACCTTCATATTGAGTATGGAAATCAGTTACCTGTTTCGCTCTCAACACTCGTTTGAAGATCAAAACATGGGCATATACATCTCCTGATCCACTATACTTTTTGGGTACGCATTTTGCCACTTGAGATGGTCGCATTTGTCTGGCCTCTGCAATCATTCTGACAACACTTGGTCCTCCTGGTGTGGCTTCTCTAGGTTCATAATCTCCTCGTGGTATTACCAGTGGTATCCTATCCGCTATACGTTTGTCAAGTTGATCTCGTGTAATATTCAGAGGGATTCTAGTGGTGTAAGTGACATCAGGAACAGTACTGTCCCTATGTGTGTTCATGGAAGCCCTAGACGCTGTTGATCCTAAAGGCCCCGTGTTTGGGACTCGTTCATGTCCAAATGACTCATCCACCCTGGTTCTCACTGGGCTCACATGTACAATCTCGGGTCTTGTGTGAGTAGTTGTGGTTTTTACCTCTTCCGCATTTACATAGTATTGGTGGAGTGGTCCCCCAAAATATGTATATCTGTCTAATTCCTTACTATCCATTGGAGAGTACTTTTGGCCATACTTGTCTATTATAAACACATGAATACTTCTCCCCTCTGTGTACGTGAAAGCATATAGGTTTTTATGGTTAGTCAGTTCCTTGATGCGGGGTTTGTCACATCTGTAATAGAGTGTTTGTTCTCCATTATTAAACTTATATAGCCCCATATACGTGTTGTCTGTATTAAGGCACTCTGTCTCATTGGTGCGTCTGAGCACCGCGTTTTGCTTCTCCATTTTGGGTGGCTCATCGGCTAGCTTGTAATCTACCTTGTCCTTGGTGCCAGTTATCCCCCATTTATCCAAAATAAAGGGGTTATGAACCACGAGGTACAACATTCCCTCTCTGCCAAAATACCTATCCCCGTCATAATCAACATCTACAAGATCTTTGAACTCGCTCGGCTTATTTTCCATCTTATCACAATAACGGTCCATTCCGTCCTCATAGATTTTGGCCTTAAGCACATTTTCAAATTGAAACTTCAAATACAACAATTTTACATCAGATGCAAGTTGAGAAGGACCTACCCCCATCGAAGTTGTTCCCTTAGGGTCCACCTTGTTAGAATCCTCAGTCATGAGGCTGTATGATCTTTTTGATGAAGTGTCAGAAAAGCTCTCCGCTAAAATGGGTTCTAAAGGTGGCAGTGGTCTTTGATTCACGCTTTCTTCCATTGAGTGATTGCTTCCTTGGTCAAAGATGTTGGGATTCCTATTTTGGTACAATCTTCCTGATTGCAAACTCATGAAAAGTTGGTATTGAAGAATCCAAACCGGGTTACCTCATTAGCTAGTTTGTTTTGGGCTTTTGGTATGGTTTTTTGCATCCAAATTCAATTTTGAAAGGACCACTAGACTCTTTGTGATGCCCTCTGACTATGGTGCAATTTTGGTGTCAAAATGTGTCAGGGGAACATGGATTGCGATCCATGTTCCTTAGTGTCCAAATGCACTGAAACTTGACCCACAACTAGTCCTTGACCCATTGATCCTGGCTATATGGTTTCTGAATGTTTTGGAGTTTTTTAGGTTAGCCAAAAGTCAGTTTTAGGGTTTGTTCTAGTGGTTTCCCCCTTGATTAGATTTTTGCCCCTTTTGCCCTCTTTTTGAACTTTTCTGATAAGTGTCCCTTGGGAGAAAGTTCTTCAAATGTTATCACTTTTCTACTTGCCCAATATCATCTCAAAAATCCAAAAAGGTACATGGATCGCGATCCATGTTTGGCAAGATTTTGGACTGATAATTTGTGAGTTTGTGATAAAAGGTCTGGTGATGCTATTCCCCAAATCCAAAAAGTCAAAAGCAAGATTTTGTGTTTGTTTTGTGGTTTTTTGCAAACAACTCCTTTTTTGGTATTATGATAAGGTTTTTCACTTTTTATCTATGGCTCGTTTTGGAAAAGTTGTTCCCTTAGTAATCAGAAGTGCACTGGTCAAATTTCACTATCAAATGTCTACTTGGAACATGGATCGCGATCCATGTTGGGAAGAATCTGGTCATGATTTTTGGTTCTGTTGGTTCCCTGCTTCTAGTTGATCCCAATTCTGTTCCCTTTTTGAATTTGGACAAGTAAAAGTTCATTTTTTTCTTATTTTCCTCAGAAATAGAACTACTCAAAAAGGTCATCTTTGAGCATAGAAACACTTATCCATGGTCAAAACATCAAAAAACAACCATTTTAACCTTCAAATCAATGCATTTAGCTCACATGCAATGTGTCGTGAACCACATCAGAGTTGCGAATGATTATACTTAAATTGTAGAGGAAGAGACAAGGAACACAATGTGTTATTCGAAAATGAATTCTAATTACCAGTCCACGAGAAAAGAGGATTACAATCTGTAGCAGCAAGAAGCTCTCACAGTGAACGTTCAAAACTCCTTCATGCTAATGATATGTCATTTTTTTAAAACTAAGGGTTTTGACTTAAAGTCTAAGAGAGCTTTCCCACGGCCATTCCACCACTTACAAGGGTGTAGACTCAGAGAGGCTAAGAGGATATGTCAAAATATATTACAATTACAAATCATCATTGACTGAATTACACGGCTTCTTTCAAAAATTGTGCGAGTGTTACAGGTTTTTGTGTGCATCTGCCTGTCATGTGTCGGATTGCTGGATCCACCAAACAACCTCCAAGAACATTGAGCCGCATTCCTGCATCATGGTCATCATGTCTTACATATTTCGCTATAACTGTTCAGTGTTCGCAACACTTTGAGCAGGTTGGGGGCTCCACCCTTTGCCCGATTTTCCTCATTTTGGCCACCATTACCTAGACCACTTTCCCATACTCATTGAGTCTTTGTGCTTTCCATTCTTTCTCCTTAAACATAGTGACTGCTTCCTCAAAGGTAGCAGCAGGCCTTTTCAGCTTAACTTTGAACTTCAGAATTTCCTTTAAGTTTGCCACAAAACAGTCCTTCTTTAACATGGCTGGAGGGATTTCATTTCCCAAATCTCAAGCCCATTTATCCCATAAATGGATGAACTCCATGGCAAAATCATCAACACTTTGATTAACCTTCTGAGTATCCCAAAATTTCATGCCAAACTTCATCAGATACTCCGATGCTCCTGTATTGTCTCAGGAAAGCCTGCTTCACACGATTGTAGTCCAAAACCACCCTGGAGTTTGTGCCTGCACCAACTCTTCATGATTTTGTAACCAAACTTTTGCCTCATCCTGTAAACTGTATTGCAGCAATCACAACAATATAGCTTGATCTATATATTTTACAGTAAGCAATTAACTTCCAATTTCTCAGTCTGTGCATTCTCATTAGGCAATCCATGAAACTGTGGAAACTCATCCGTCATGTTCGACTGCCACAAAAACACTTACACGTAACGTCAAAAGTTCAAGGGATGTTGATGGATCTCTCCAGTACCTAATCCACCTCACACTTGGTAACCCGGCCCCCAATGCTTGGATTCACAAAGCCTCACGACCCTCCAAAGGCTGCAATCCGATTACATGGCCACCTCAAGTGTTGTCCACAATTTTCACATACATAGGCGGTTGTGCATAAGACCCACATCCCCTTTACATTCTCTGCGTGCAGAATAGACATATATTACAAAACTTGGATCAGAAGAGAACTTGCTCCTCAGTGGGGGCACCAAAATGATGTTAGCATGAAAACAACAAGGAAAACAAGTGTCTCAAAAGCCTTGCATGAGTCACACCGTCGGAAGAAAGAACTATTGCACTGTTGAAACCACCTGTGATAAGCACCTATGAAGATTTATGAAGAAACCTTCTAGCATGAAGCACACTTAAATTTAGGAGAAACAAAGGATACCATGACGTAGCTCATCTTGAGTAGATGTCTGTAGAGTATCCATAGACTAAAAACAGAGGAAAAATGAAAGAGATATGGCCATCTGAAGTTGGGGTGCACTCTCTCTTGCTCAAAATGAGCTCTCTGGAAAGTTTGCAGGTGTTGCAGCTATAATAATAGGGGATTTTCTTATCTCTTATCCCCAAATATTTCTTCTCTCTCCTCAATCAACAAGGCTGTCTTGCAAGACTTCATTTTATTGGTCCTTTTTTAGGCTCAATTTGGGTATAAAATGGACAGCCGGTGACTTTTTGACCAAGGGAAGGGGTGGGGGCAAGTGTCGAGAGGACCAAAATGAGGGCCAGGAGCCTAGATAGCTGAGTGGGAATCCAAAATGGCCTCCTTTCTCCCCCAAATGTCAACGACCCCCCATAGCCAAGCTTTGAGAGAGCTCCTCTCACCTTTGATATACCCTTAATGGGAACTCCATCCTCCCCTTTTACCCCCTACTTTCCCCTTTCCTCTTCTCATGTGGGATAATCCCATTGCCACATAGCACACACATTCCTCCCACTCTTTCCCAAGTCCCTTCTCTCCCCACAAAAAAATTCCAGCTTGACCCCTTCTCAAGATCAACTTCCCCGGAGCATAGTGCATCAATCCTGGCATTAAATGGGACGTCGTAAAGCACGGCTCGGAGCCCATGACTTTGGCTATCTAAAAAAATTACTTCATGCAAGGCATCTATAAACCCCAACTTCTCATAGGCAGATTTAACTATGTCTTCATCGTTAGCTTGTAAGAAGGTAGCATCCTGTACAATACACTCATCAATCATAGCTTCTAATTTTGACTGTACTTGTCCTCAAATATCTACGTAGTTTGGTAGACTTGGACTGTATTCTTGATAGCTTGCATATTGCTCATAAATGACTTGTACAATAACTTCTTTGAAGTAATTCCAATTGTCGTTGCAGGATTTGGTAACCTCTTGAATTTGCTCCTTCAAATTTGAACTCACTAATTGCTCAAAGGATCTGATAATTAAATCTTCTGCTATCCCTCTTAACTTGGTTTCCAACTCATAACACTCTAGGTAGCCTTTTGGATCATATCCATCAAAGCTCGCCTCTCATCGTATATCGCATCTAAAGCTGCATCCAAAGCTCATTTGATTCTTCTTCTCCATGGTCTCCATTTCAAGTAGAGATCCTTGAACCAATTGAAGCATCTTCAAAAAATGAGGGACCGTTGACTTATCATCAAAACCATTTGCACTTAACTCTTCAATCAAATTCATCATCTACTGTAAATTCTCCATCTTCACCTCCCACCCCGGCTCGTTTCATGTTGGGTTCACCAAATATGTCAGGGGATATGTGTTCAAAACGTGAGGCAGGAAGGCGCCGGGCCTCAGGCTGTGAGAGGTGAGAAAGGGAGAGAACGAGAACAACAAATGCAAATGGATCTGGCAATCACTGTAAACTTCAATTAAATCGAGTCAAACTTTGAGTACAACTTTATCCATCCTCACTTGGATCATTTGATAACTAGGAGTTTAAGCTCCCATTTTATAGGATTAACCGGGCCGTTAACGACACTGGGGATTAATAATATGAATAATTAAAGTTTGGACTGATATCGGTGAAAGAAAATTTTACTTGTCACTTTACCTGCTTCAACTACCCTTGGATTCTGCAAAACTCCTTTCTACTCTTTATATCACTCTTTTCCAGCTTCTTATCTATCCTCATGTGCCAAAAAATCAAGCTCCAATAGCTCTTTTCCTACTTATGCACGAGAAAGAGGTAGCCTTCCCCGATTGTCCGAGCTCTCCCTTATCAAGAGCCTTGCTTGGAGTTCCATGCTCCTCTGAGCTCCCTTATTTATCCTGCCTCCTCCTTGATTAACAATTCCCTTGGCTTCAAGTACCTTCCTCTTACCCTTCTTCCCTTGTCCAAGCTCTCCCACTCAAGAGCCTTCAACTCTCTTGCATAAAAAGTCAAGGTTGAGATCAAGAGAACCTTCATCCTTGCTTGTCTCCAAGAACAAAAAAATTAGCCTTCCTCCTTGATGTCATAAGCGAGAAAGAAATACATCTCCTTGCCGACTCCTTGCTCCCCTCTTCTCTAGCTTATGTCCAAGAGCAAGAGAGATAGAATTTCTAATTGCTTGTCCGAGAACGAAAGAGATAGTTGATTCCTCCTCCCTTGCTCATGTGCACACACACATAGAGTATTGCCGAAAAGGGGCACCTTGGCGAGCTGAGTACTTTTGCCTTCTTGCCCGACATCATCTAAGTACCATCCTGACCTGTGCGAGCCTCGTCATCTTCCTTCTCCTCCTAGCTCGCTGCCTGCGCAGTATCTCTCCATGCCTTTCTTTTCTTTTCCATTGTTTCCACACTAAATCCCTTATTTTGGCTATTGGGCGACCGTTGGCTTAAAACAAAAAAACACTTGGGCGGCCATTTGGTCCATAGTGGGCAGCCATTGCCCATGTAGTGGCACCACATTTGGTACACATGCCGGCCAAGGCAATGCCTGGCACTCCCTGTTGTTGCTGCTAGGCATATTCCGCAATGAATATGCTCCATGAGAAGACATTTCGGACAAAGATCTCATCAAGAACTTTTGTGATTTTGTAAATAACCACCTCATTTGACATGCATATCGGCCAAAGCAGTGCCTAGCACAACATTTAGTATTTAATGACAATATCATCGTGAATTTTACTGCCCATATCAACATCTTGTATAATGCCACATGCTTTTAAGATGCACATATAGGTGATTGCATTTGCCAAAAGAAATTCCCTTTGCATTTGGTTAATTTTCCTAGAGCTTCCTTGCCGCAACTAGGCTGGGTATATCTTGCAATAATTGTTCTGCATAAGATGACATTATGAATAAACCTCATTGTTAATAATTGTGGCCGAGTTCAAGAATTAATTTCTTTCCACTCTGGACTTTGATTTGCAATCTGTAAATTCCTTTAGCCTTCACTCACCACATAGTCTCCATACAAACCCTTGCTAGGCTGTAAAATTCCCAGATGGCACACCAACTAAGGCGACCTACCTGGCACAAAACTGAGGGAAACTTAAACTGGTAATAACTTGGCGACCAGAACTTTGCTGATCTAAAAAGACCAATGGGCTCCACAAAGTGAGCACTTTAGGCCCATGCATTCACTTCATCTCAAACCTCTCAACTGAAGTTGCCCAATCCGGCCCAGATCTGTAAATTGTCCCAGCTTCAAATTGACATAACTTCTTCATTGTAGCTTCAATCGACGAGCCATAAAGACAGACCAATAGAGAACTTCAAGATCTACAGTTCTAAATCATAATCTCCCATTTTTTATCACATCAAGAATAATCATTTTTAGCATCATTAAGGCATCTATTGGCCCTTTTAAGCCTCATCTGGCATGCATTAATTGAACTTGGCCTATTAACAAGCCCTAATCATTGCTCAATAAGTGTGTAGGATTCAAAGATGCTTAGCTTGCATTTCTTTGCTCTATTTCCCATCATGGAAGCGAATTTGCACGACACCATATAGAGGAGACTCTGTTGGATTTTTCTCGCGAGTCCATTTTATGCGTTCTTGCCACATTTGTATGTTCTTACATTCTGATTTTGCTACATTTGGTTTGAGTTTTTTATCCTGTTATAGGGAAACTCTACCAAAATTATCCCAAGAAATTTTCCATAAAGTTTTTGGCCACATTCTCTTGAATCATGGGGTGACTATAAGTAGTGCTTCCAAAAGAGAAGAGTACTACGTCAAAAATTTCGATGGCACAAACTTTACTATTTGGCGGCAGTGTTGTATGCAAGATGTTTGGATTAACAAACACTTGATAGCACCCTTGTGTGAAAGAAGAGAGAATGCGTACATTGATGATTGGTGGGATGACTTGAATGAGCGTGCTATGGCGACCATTTGCCTGCACCTTGGTGAATCCATTTACTTTACCATAATGGATAAGACCAATGCCAAAGATTTATGGGATGGCAACAATGCCTCGAACAAGGTTTTCTTGATGAAGAAGCTTATGCGCATGGATATGAAAGAGGGCACTAATGTTAGTTCTCACTTGAATGAGCTCAACAACATATTTTCACAACATAATTAAAAAGGTCTCAATTTTGATGATGAAATGAAGGCCATTTTCTTGTTATGTTCGCTACCATCATCATGGGATACCTTCAACATAGCCATAAGCAATTCTACACCTAATGGCAAGCTAGTTTTCAGTGATGTTGCTAGTGATTTCTCACTGAGGAGACTTGATGTCATTCTCTTGATGCAAGTGGGCATGGTGATGCGCATGTGGCTAGTGGAAATTGTGACAAGAAAAGGCAGCGTGACTGTAGCCGCAGTCATTCTCGGGATTTCAGGCAAGGTCATAGCAAGAGTCACAACAAAGACATGAGAAATGTTGAGTGTTACTACTGCCATAAAAAGGGACACTTGAAGAAAGATTTCTGCACATTGTAGCGTGACAAGGGCAAGGACAAAGTGAAGGACACTGAGTTTAGGATGTTGAATGTCAAACATGTACCCAAATTGACAAAGAGTTTGATGTCTGTTGGTGGACATCTGAATTATTTGGCTTACACTACCATATTTTCTCATGGTTCTTGGACTATCAAGAAGGAAAATCTGGTCATGCTAGGCCAGAGTATGGCTCATTGTACTCACTTTATGTCTCTTCCATGAAAGGGAATTCTACTTGTGTAGCCAAGCTGCCGTCTACAGAGTTGGCATAGCCGGCTAGGTCATATGAGTCAGAAGGGAATGAAAGTCTTCCAACGTTCAGGCTATATTCCTAAGTTAGATTACTCTAACTTCTCTTTATGTGAGCACAACATCTATGGCAAACAATCTAGGTTGACATCAACACCTTTAGACAAGGAGTTAGGAAGTCCTCTAAATCTCATTCATAGCGACTTTTTTGGACCCATGCCAGTCACGTCTCTAGGGGGAACATTATACTTCTTGACATTCATAGATGACTCTACCAGAAAGGTGTGAGTTTATCTCTTGAAGCAAAAGAGTGACGTCTTTAGTGTCTTTCAAAATTTCTTAGCCTTGGTAGAGAAACAATCGGATAGAAATCTTAAAGCTTTGCGAACTGATAACGGAGGCGAGTACATCTCCTCCAAGTTCAAGGAAGTTTTCTATAAATAAGGCATTAAAAGACTTACACACCTACCCAGAATGGTGTGGCTAAGATGATGAATAGAACCATTCAGAAACGGGTCACTTCTATGTTATCTACGGCCAACTTACCTCAAGAATTTTAGAAAGAAGTTGTTATGACGGCTGCTTATTTGATCCATTGGTCACCTAGTACACCATTGAAGTACAAGGTTTCGCATGAGACGTGGATGGGAAAACAACCCAATTATGACAGATTATGTGTTTTGGGTGTGAGGCATTCTCACATGTGCCAAAAGAGCTTAGAAAAAAGCTGGACCCCAAATCACATAAGTGCATCTTCATTGGATATGGTGTGGATGGAGATATGGGATATTGTCTCTGGAACCCAAAATCTAAGAAGGTTATATGAAGCTCATAGGTGATATTTAATGAGTCTAAGATGCATAAACAACCAGTGAAAGACATTGAGTATCGCAAAGTAGGGTTTGAGGATGTTGCCTCACCGCCAGTTACATAGAATGTTGGACATGCTAGTGATGCACCTTCCACTAGTACACACACATGTTTCTCCAGAGAGAGATAAATCAAGCAGGTAGGTACTTTGGATATCTACTCCTACATCTCCTCCACCTGAGTTTTTTGAGCCACGATTGGACTATTTGCTAGTCACTAACTACGGTGAGCTCACTTGCTACAAAGAGGCCATTCAAATGGACAATAGAATGAAGTGGAAAGAGGCTATACAATCTGAGTATAACTCAATTTTAGCCAATGAAACTTGGGAATTGATAGAGTTACCAGAGGGTAAACAGGCATTGCCGTGCAAATGGGTGTACAAGAAGAAGTATACCACCAATGATCCCGAGCCTAAGTAGAAGGCTAGATTGGCTGCTAAAGGGTTCAAGCAAACAAAAGACGTAGATCTTGATGAAATCTTTTCTCCCGTGGTCAAGACGACTATACTGCATCTTGTGCTTTGTCTAGTAGCCATCAAGGCTATAAAATTGGTCCAAATGGATGTGAAGACAACATTTCTTCATGGGGATCTTGAAGAGGATGTCTACATGAAACATCCAAAAGGTTTTGTGATAAAGCTTGAGAAGCCAATACAAACAAAACTGGTGTGTAGACTCAAGAAGGCTTTGCATGGGTTAAAGCAAGGCTCAAGGCAATGGTACATCAAGTTTGATAAGTACATTGAGTCCCAGGGTTACGCACAAAGCAAAGAGGATCATTGCTTGTACACAAGGAGGTTGAATGATGGTTCCCTCATCATTCTCATTTTTTACATGGATGATATTATCATAGTGGAGAAGTCAAAAGATAAGATTGCACTTCTCAAGGATGCCTTAAGCAAGTAGTTTGCTATGAAAGATTTGGGTGATGCACATCATTTTCTTGGTAAGCGTATCAAGAGAGATCCTAAACCTAGTATACTTGAACTCTCACAAGCAGAGTATATTCACAAGGTCTTACAATAATTTAATATGCAAGGGGGGAAAGCATTGAGTATCCCAATGGTTTCATATGAAAAACTTAGCAAGCATGATTGTCCCAAATCGGATGCTGAAAAGGCAAAGATGGAAAAGGTGCCTATTCTTTGGATGTTGGCAGTCTCATGTTTGCTACGGTTAGCACATGGCTAGACATTGCATATGTAGTGGGAGTGGTTAGCAAGTATATGGAAAATCTAGGCAAAAAAGAATTGGGAAGCAGTGAAGCACATCTTGAGATACGTCATGGGTTCAGCTAGAAAGTGCTTATGCTTTGGGAACAATGATGCATCCATAGTTGGATACACTAATTTGGATTATGCGGGTTGTGTGGACACTAGGCGATCCACATCTGGATACATTTTCTTAATTGCTGGAGCGGTAGTTTCTTGGAGATCATGTTTCCAGAATTTCACTTTGTCTTCCACCACTGAGGCAGAGTATGTTGTAGTTTCTAGTTCCAATAAGGAAGCTGTGTGGTTATCTCATCTAGTGGGAGACCTTGGTATACACAAGAATCCAATGCTACATTGTGATAGTCAAAGTGCAATTGCGTTAGTGAAGAACCCTATGTTTTGACTCCAAGACCAAGCATCATGTGATACGGTATATTTTGTCTAGAAAATGCATTGAGTTAGCCAAAGTTCACACGGATGAAAACCTAGCGGATGCTCGACCGAAGAGTTTAGCCTCAGAGCAGTTTACACATTGCATAGAGATGATGGGCGTAGAGTGAATCTATGGTCATGCTTCACTTTTTGTATAATTGTACATAATTGCCCCTACATTCTTTAGCCGCTTGGGCCACGTTGGCCTTCAAACGACAGTTTGTTAGGTTTTAGGCCAATGGCATGCGGCCGATATGTCTGAGTGCTCCTTCATTCTCATTATTTGGCCATAATGGAATCAATAAGGACTTGAGAGGTGACTCCTCTCATAAGCTCCACCAAAACCCAGTGTGTTCTTCTTCTCCCTCCATTAGAAAACTTCGGAGGTGTTTTGGAGGGCCTTTTAGTAGAGAGATGAAAAAGAGCTCCTCCAATGAGAGAAGGGCCAACTTACGTAGAAAAATAGGCTAACATTAACAAAAATATGAAAAAAGTATCACCTACTCATTCAATGAGCCAACGATCCTTGAAAACGGTCACCTTTTCATTCAAATGTGATTGTCTTCTTCAGGAGGTTGGCATCGCTCATTCAATACGGCTTTCTACATCATTTAAATTTTAAAAAAATACAAAATTGTCAAATAATGTCAAAATTTGAAGATTTGAACACCGCCAATGTGTCTGAAATGCCCAATTACCTAAAAATCCACTGTCTACTTGCCCTACTCTGACACATGGAGAGGGAGAAAATGCCAAAAATCCTCTAAATGGGGGTTGTAGCAAAATGGCGCGCGAGGGGCACTCTAAATTTTTTGTGAAATGGCCTCTGCACGTTGTTCTACTACTTCTTCCTTTTATGGGTTTATATATATAGAAATAACTATATATACTTTAATATATATATATACCCATAAAAGAGAGAAGTAGCCCAACGGCGCATAGAGGCCATTTCAGAAGAATTTAGAGTGCCCCTCATGCGTTGTTCGGCTAAAACCCTTTTCTAATATATATATATAATATATATATATATATATATATATATATATATATATATATATCTTTATATATATAAACCCATAAAAGGGAGAAGTAGCAGAATGGCATGCAGAGACCATTTCACAAAAATTTAGAGTGCCCCTCGCGCGCCGTTTTGCTACAACCCCCTTTTACAGGTTTTTTGGCATTGTCTCCCTCTCCGGGTGTCTAAACAAGGCAAGTAGACAATCGATTTTTAGGTATTTGAATGTTTAGAACACATTGGCGGTGTCTAAGTCTTCAAATTTTGACATTATTTGACAATTTTATATTTTTTAAAATTTAAATGATATAGAAAGCCGTATTGAATGAGCGGTGCCGACCTCGTGAAAAACACAATCACATTTAATGAAAAGGTGACCATTTTCAAAAAATGCTAGAAAGTTAGGTTTACTTTTCAAAGTATCAAGTTGTCCTTTTGGACGTACTCAACAAGTGCAAAGGCATTTTAAGAAGATTTTCTAGAGAGAGAAATTGAATTTCTTAGAAGGCCCTCCAAATGACCTCCAAAATCTTTTAATAATTTCTCTCCTTCCCTCTCTTGTACTCATCGACTCTTCCCTCACACCATCTAAGAACTTTTTAACCACCACAAAAGGCCCTTTCCATTTTAGCAAAAACTTATTATCCCTCCAATGGTCAAACTGGTTGTCATATTGTAGCACAAAGTCACCCTCTTTGATATCCTTCTTTGCCAATTTATTGTTGAACTTTCTTCACCTCTTTTCTACCTTGTATCATAGTGGTGATTTTTTTATTCTATATCTAGCTGCTTATACCCTCTCCAAATCAACGATTTGCTACTCCACCTTCTTCTTCTGATCATCCCCATGATAGGGCTTTAAAACTTGCAAGCTTGCTAGATCTACTTCTATGGACAGAAGAGCCTCTTTTCAAACACTTAGCGAAAAAAAAGTGTACCCCAAAGATGTTTTGAAAGATGTCCTATAAGCCTAGGGTCTCCAATCTAAGTGTTTATCCCAATCCTTTGTGTGCATATGCACTTTCTTTGTGATAATTTTACAAATAAGGCCATTCAGCTTTTCAACTAGCCCATTGTATTGATGATAATAAGGAGACAAGTGCCTACACTTAATCTTTAATTTTTCCATTAGCTCTCCCACTAAGTTTGGATGGAACCTGAGCCCTCTATCACATAGTATCTCCAAAGGCATACCAAACTTGGAAAAAATGCACTCAAAGATAAAGTCACTCACATCTTTGCTAGTGATTCTTCAAGTGGAGTGTGGCTCAGCCCACCTAGTCATGTAGTCTACCCCCATGATGACATAGTTCTTTCTCAATAGTGTATGATAGTGTCCCTATTGCAACAATGTCCCGTTTCTCAAATGGGCCATAAGAAATAATAGGACTCTATTTCTCATATGCTAGCCTCCTAGGTCCAACATTTTGATAGACATCACAAGTGCGGCACTAGTGTTGAACATCTTGATGTAGTCTTGCTTGCTAGACAAAACCAGCTTGGAGAATTTTAAGGATTACTAGTGATTTCTTGAGAAAAATGTCCACCATATACTCCATCATGAAAAAATCTCAAAATCCCTTTAATCTCCTTGGTATAAGGCAATTAATCTTCATGAATTTTGAGGATAGAGGGCAAGAGGGAGTCGTGGAGGGGGGCTTAGAGTAAAAAATGGGGACCATGATGAATATTGACTTGGCATTTTCTCTTTTCCTTATGAGCCTAGAAGAGGGTGGCCCACATCACATGATGTTTCCATTTGGATCCTTTAATTATATACCATTTGGGTATACAAGTAAGAGGCCATGTACACAAGCCATATAGTTAATAGAAAGATACATGGATGGTGGCTCCTAGTTTTGACCTTTGTGGTTTTACTAGAACCTTAGAAAAACCAACTTCCATTTCCCTTTTCCTATATCCATTTCAGCTTTTTCTAGCATTCCTTCACATGTGACCATCCATGTATGGAATACTCAAAAGCTCTGTTGTTGTCCAATGCTTTGAGTATAATTCTTCAATCAGATTCCTATCAAGAACTTATTACTTTATACAAAAACACCGCACTTGGTTTGTTCTTGAAAAAATGCTCTCTCAAAAAAATGACCCAAAGCCTCCTCATCCTTTCTAATGATGTTGCCCTTTTTTTCTCTTTTTCCTTTTTCCTTAATATGGCTCCTATTATGTATAGTAGACGCTTAAAGGGGGATTTGAAAAGCATGCATCATATAGCCCTTCCTTGATGGCTATAGGCATTCATGTCTCTAGCCTATGTTCCAATCAGAGTGGCCATCTACTTGGCATAAACCGGTGTCAAATGCCATGTGTTTACTGGAGTATGACGCAACTTTCCATCCAGTTCACTACAATAGGCACATCAATTGTAGCAAAAACTTATCATCCTTCCTATGGTCAAAACAATTGTCATACTATATCACAAGAGAGCCCTCTTTGATGTCCTTCTTTGTCAACTCCTTTACAAGTAGGAGACTATGTACACAAGCCATATACTTAATAGAAAAATACATGGATGATGGCTCCTAGTTTTTGACTCTTGTGCTTTTACTAGACACTTAGATAAACCAGCTTCCATTTCCATTTCCCCACATCCATTTCAATTTTGTGTAGCATTCCTTCCCATGTGCATCCACCCATAGAATATCCAAAATCTTTACCATCAAGTGCTCCCAAAAATAAATCTTCCATCAGATTTATACCAAGGACTTTTTAGTTAATACAAAGACATCACATTTGGTCCATTTCTTGAAAAAATATTGTCTCTCAAAAAAGAAGAAAATCCTCTTCATCCTAGATAGCGACTTTGCATCATATAGCCCTTCTCTGATGGCTGGAGACATTCATGTCTCTAGCCCGTGTCCTAGTCTGAGTGGTCATCTGCCAAGCATAAATTAGTTTCAGCAACAACTCAATCTATGGATATGATCTGAAATTGTAGGGTTTTATCTACCATCCATTTATTGGAGTATGATGCATCTTTCCATCCATTTCACCCAATTTGTAGCTTCCATTTAGGAGCTTTTGTACCACCACAAAAGGCAATTCCCATTCTAGCAAGAGCTTACGGTCCCTCCCTTTAATCTCCTATGTAGAAGGCATTTAATCTACACAAATTTTTATGATAGAGGGCAAGGGGGAGTCATGAAAGGGGCCCTAGAGTGATCTAACGATGGTAGGAGAATCAGTTTCCTCAAAAAAATGGAGAAAATGATGAATATCGACTTGGCATTTTGTGTCTTCCTTATGAGCCAAGAAGAGGGTGGCCCACATCACATGATGTTCCCATTTGGATCCTTCAATTATGTACCATTTGGGTTGAAATTTTAAGTTCTTTGACTTGGGGGGGGGGGGGGGGGGGGGGGGGGGGGGTCACTATATATAAAATCTATATATCACGTGCGTTCAAGGACTATTTATAAAACCCCTTAGCTGTGAAATTTTCATCAATAAAAGGGACACTTTTCTAATTCAATCTATAATTTTTTTTCAAGATTATTTTTTCAACACCGTTTTGTTTGTGAAAATATAGAATAAAATAATCCATACTATTGAACCCATGTGATGGGAATATTTTTATTGTAGTTGCCCCCCAGAGTTCTTGGAAGATCTCAATGGGCATTAATGAATCTTATTCCTATACAAGTAGGAGGCTAGATACACAAGCCATATACTTAATAGAAAAATACATGGATGGTGGCTCCTAGTTTTTGACCTTTGTGGTTTTACTAGACCCTTAAATGAACCAACTTCCATTTCCCTTTCCCCACACCCATTTTAACTTTGTGTAGCATTCCTTCCCACGTACCATCCACCCATGGAATACCCAAAAGCTTTGCTGCTGTCGAGTGCTCTCAAAGATAATGCTTCCATCAAATTCCTATTGGGAACTCCTCAGTTTATACAAAAACACCACACTTGGTCCATTTCTTAAAAAAATAATTTCTCTAGAAAAATGGTCCAAAGCCTCCTCATCCTAGCCAAAACCATTTCTCTTTTTCTTCTTGTTTCATTTTCCCTCAATATTTATCCTAGTTATGTACAGTAGGTGCTTAAGGGTGGTTTGTGAAAAGCATGCATCATTTAGACCTTCCCTAGTGGTTGGAGACATTCATATCTCTAGCATGTGTCCTAGTTTGAGTGGCCATCTACCAGGAATAAATTGGTATTAGCATGCCTCAAGTTGTGTCTTTGATCTACAATTGTATGGTTCTAGATGCCATCCCTAGTGTGATGCAACTTTCCATCTAGTTCACCCAACCTTTAGCTACCATTTAGCAACTCTTGTACCACCACAGAAGGCACATCCCATTTTAGCAAAAACTTACCATCCTTCTAATGGTCGAACTGGTTGTCATACCACAATACAAGAGAGCCCTCTTTGGTGTCTTTTTTTGTCAGTTTGATGTTGACTTTCTTCGCCTCTTTTTTGCCTATGTAACATAGTGTTGAATTGTTGATTTTGTGTCTAGTTCTAACCTCTCCAAATCAATGATTCACTACTCCACCCTCTCCTTTCAATCATCCCCATGATAGGGCTTTAAAATTCACAGGTTTTCTAGCTCTACTTCTATGGGTAGAAGTACCTCTTTTTCATACACTATGTGAAAAGGAGTGCACCTTAAAGAAGTTTTGAAAGATGTCATGTAAGCCTAGGGTGTTGAATCTAAGTGGTTATCCCAAGACTTTGGGTGCATATGTAGTTGTTTGGTGATAATTTTACAAATAAGTTCATTCACCTTTTCAACTAGTCAATTGCACTAAGGATAATAAGAAGTAGAGTGCATAGGCTTGATCTTCAATATTTCCATTAACTCTCCCACTAAGTCTACACATAACTCATGCCCTCTATGAGATAGGATCCCAAAAGTGTACCAAACCTAGAATAGATGTAGTCAAAGATAAAGTCATCCACATCTTTGGTAGTGGTCCTTCTAGTGGATCATGCCTCATCCCAAATAATCATGTTGTTTACCCCCATGAGGACATACTACGCTTTGGCATGTGTGCATGGTAGTGGCCCTATTGTGTCAATGCTCCATTTCTCAAATGGTACATAAGTGGTGATGGGACTGTGTTTCTCATATTCTAGCCTCCTCAATCCATCCTTTTGATAAGCCTCACAACTACAGTACTAGTGTTGCACATGTCAATGTAGGCTTGTCTAGACAAAAATAGCTTGGAGAATCTTCCTACTAATGATTTCTTGAGCAAAATTCCCATTACATACTTCCTCATGACAACTGCTCAAAATCTGTTTAATATCCTTGGTAAAAGGCACTTTTCTAAATAATGTAACCTTTCCTTTGCAGCATCAGTACAAGTCATCATTCACCATATAGTACTTTGTGGCCTTTCTAGCTAACCATCTTCATTCATTGTTTGCAATTCATTTGAATGGGGGCCTTACAATGTGTCAAGAAGTAGAGAATATCTTGTAGTTCTATCTTGATTTCTAAACAATGGGGACTTGACTACAATTACTCCTATTGTAGCACTTCGTAACTCCCCTATAGCTAGAGCATCTATTTCCTTGTTCTTATCTCCCAACACAAAGTGATTTTCACACTCTTGAACCTCCTCATTAGAGACTTGGATTCTCTCATATTTTGGTAGCTAATTTTTCATTCTTACATGCCCATACCCCTACGAAGTGTTTTACTTTAAACATGGAATTTCCAAATACATTAACCTAGTGATTCCACTGGAGAGACACCACTATAACCCCAAGAAGAGAGCATGATACTTTGTGTCAATGTTGGAATGAGACTCCTCTAACTAAAAACCCTTGCAAAAAATGCATTCTTCCAAAAAATTTAATGGACACCATCAAGGTACAGTCTATGAGCCTTTGATAAAACCTCAGCCTTAGGCAAGGATGGAATCTCCCCTTTCAATGTGTAGTTAAATTCTTGCAACTGCACCACCCATTTTGCTATCCCTATGGATAGTTCTTGGATAGTTTCAGATGCTTCAAAGCACAAGGGAAAAAATCCTCTATGGTAAGCACAATTTTTCTTTTTCAAGAAACAAGCAGGCCCTAAATTTTTCCATTGCAAATTTAAAGTCCAATCCTTTACACCATGCTTGACTTGCTGCCTCACCATGGAAGCTTGTAACCTCATTAATGGAGGGAGGGAACTATGAGTGAGGTGCACAATTTGGAAATAATGAGTGCAATTCTATCTCTTGGAAGGGGTGTAGTGAAGGATAGTTCTAAAATGCTTGAGAGGCTTGAAGGGGTGCCTATCTCACAAACTCCCTTAGGTGAGATAAAAACGTAGAGATGTGAGTAGGTATGTTGGGCAAAAAGAGAGAAATGTATGAGGCTAAAAGACAATGAAAAAGATAATTATAATGCCTAATACCTCTTCTTGCTCAAAGAACACACACACAAACACATACGTTTTTTGTGAATCAATTTGATTAATGTACTTGTGGGAAACCTCAAAGCCAGGAAGACCCACCAAGAATATCTTGAACAAGGGAAGGAACACATAAGTGTTCAACTATACAAAATGGCTAAAAGCATTCATAGGAAAGCTAATGCATTTCTGCAGTGATATCACCAACTTCCAAGGTAAACCATAAAGATTGCCTAGAGAAAGCTTGATGAAGAATGGGATGGGATCTGCATGAATGTGATGGAGAATATATCCATTACGATGTCGCCATAGGGTCTAGTACGCCCAAAATATAATCCACCTGAGAAACACTAGTGAGAAAATATCAAATGCCCAAAATTGTTTATGGAAGACCGTCGTGGGAAAATGAAGCCTCATGCACACCGATACACATCGTAGGAAATCTTGAGTAATGCAAAAATCCCATAGAAAGTAGCAAACAGCCTCTTCTAGAGTCAAGCAGCGGACACAAGATGAAGGGCGAATATGTTGCATCCTAAGAAAAGTGCCCACCTAGAGCACACCAAGCAAACAACACCAAAGAAACAACTGCTCCTTCAAAGGAAAATGGATTTTCCACAAAGCAGATCTGATAGAAGCTTCCTCCATCAAATATCAGCCTTTTATGCATGTGCTAAAGAGCATTACAAAGATCATCAAGCCAAGGTTGAGGTAGAAGAAGAGAATAAACTCGACCGATAAAAGTATTGTGAAAGGGCATTTCTGAAAGATTCCAGCTAGACATGCGATCACCATCGAGCAACGTGAAATGGGTAAAAGTCAACCAGCATTTGTTGCAATTCTCTCTAGAACTGGCGGTACTGCATGCCCAATCCAAATCGATGAGCGGTGAAGGGAAAATCCAAGTCAATTTGAGGAACTCCAAAACTTGACCATATTTTTCTAAGCAAAACAAAAACCAAGCACAACAAAATAATAGAACCTCTCTAACAACATGAACCTTTGAGAAAACAGCTAATTCAATAGAATATTCATTAAAAGCACACTTATATGCAAGGCATCTCAATAAGAGTTTGTCTTAATAGAGAAAAAGGAATGGTTTCAAAATTGTGCCAACTTATTTAGCACAAGGAGATCTATTACATCTCTGGATGTATGAAAAAGTGCCCATTAAGCAAACAATATATGGCTACACTCAACAAAGCTTGATGACAAGTCTATAATGGACTCCTCAACATATGTAGTGTTAAGAAAGAACAAATCAAAGAAGATTTCAATAACCAGACACTTTCCTGGTGTAAAAAATTGCACACATTCGTTAATGTGAAAATTGTGAAAGCTCATAGGGACATACAAGCTTATCCAAGGTACCTAGCATCAAATATCCAATAGTACAAAACAACCGGTGCTCACATTGAACTCAATTGTCATTATGGTTGCATGAAATTTTTTCTTGAATGGGCTAACCTTTTCCCTTTTCAACTAAGATGTCATAGTGAAGGTATGCCTAGTGATAGATTTACATTAAAATGTCATAATAAGAACACATGGACACCTATGGTCTTTAGTCTCATTAATTATATTGAGCATGTAAAGATCTCTAATATGGGGCTCTCATCCTCTTGAGTGAGAGGAATTGAGATCAAGAATTGTCGTCACATAGGTGCATAGTATGAGAACCATTTAATGTGTCTTGAATAAGAAACAATCACAATTGTTCATCTTTAGATGTTGTAATCTAATATTCAGATAAGAAAAACCTATTTGGCTTTAACATAACAATGTTGTTTTTTGTAGTTTGACATTCAAGCATTGCATAACCCAATCCATTTTTTGAGTGTGAGTGAAATTCCATCCAATTGGATATCCCAAATTCTTGGTGATCACATTTGGAGGAACAATCTCACCTGACCATAATAGACTACGCCAATTGCAAGAACAAAGTGACAAAAACTTCAATTTACAAAAGTTGAATTTAAGACCAACCACAATTCCAAACAATTCCAAAGCCTCCATAATCACTTGGACATCACTCTACTTGTTGCGAAGCATAAATGAGTCATCCGCATAAGCCTACTCAATAAAGGTATGACCCGAAGGTAACTGCAAACCATGAAGATGCTCTACAGAGGTCAAGTGATCAAGATACATCAACAAGGGGTGAGTGGAAATTATAGCATACAACAAAGAGCTAAGGGGGTAGCCTTGCCTAATGGAGCAACCAAGTGGCCACGATTTGTCAATTCACCTTCTAGGATCCCTAAAGACATACTACCAGCATACAAGAAGTAAACCACATTGGCCAATTTATGACCAAACCGTAGACACCTCATCGTGGCAACAATGAAGCCCCATTGCACAGTGCCAAAGGCTTTTTTGATATCAACTTGAATGACCAACACATCTTTCTGCGTGTATTTAGCACACTCCATGCCAATCATAACATTAGCCAAATTGTCCATGATTTGACAATGTGGAATGAAACCATATTGAGCCTGATGAAGTCTAGTAAATAGATGGTCCTTAATGCGATGCACCAATGTTTTATCCAAGATCTTGTAAACCACTCTCATCAAAGTAATAGGCCACCAATGAGAGAATTGCTTGCAAAGTGCTTGCTTAGGCAACAACTTAAATAAGACCTCTTTCTATGATAGTGGCAAATCCTGTTTCTCCTATGCCACATTTAACATGAAAAGTAGTGGCTATTTAAGAGAATCTCAAAAAGAGAGGAAAAATTCCACAGTAAGTCCATCCCAATTGGGAGATCGCCAATGGCTCAATGCAAGAAACACACTATGGAATTCATAATTAGTGAAAGGATGTTCAAGGCATTGTGCATCTTGCAAAGACATGATTGGATGAGCATAAGAAAGCAACAATTGACGTTCTTGGCAAACAACCAAAGATGGACGAGAAGGAGCATCAAATACTTGTCAATAATGTGAAACTAGAACATCAACAAGTTCCTACTTTGAAGAATTCCAAGCACCCGAGGGAAGCATAACCCGCTTGATTTCTTGTGAGACCCTTGCATGATGTAGATGCTTTAAAAATTGCTTCTTAGAACAACCTTTATCCATAAAAGCATGTTGACAGGCACACATTTAACATTTAACAAATTTTTGCTTATCATTTTGTTGAATACACACACAATCTCACATAATTCTGCCATTTTAGGGTCAGATAGAGGCCACAAAATAGCCAATTCTTGCAGTCATTGACAAACCTATTTTGCATCAACAACATCCCCCCAAGTGCATTACCTATAATGCATGCCATAGTCACAAATAACACTTTTCACCCTCATGATAAAGCAATACCAGGTAGCATGCAGATCAAGATGCATGTGACCAAGCAATGGGGGAACAATGTCAACAATCATGTCTCAGAAAAACTCACGAGTAAGATAAGCATTGTTAACATGCAGCAAACATTTCCTAAGAAGATTCCAATCATGAAGAGACTGCCCAAAGTACAAAGATCACAAAAGAGGATAATGGTCCGATAATTGCAGGGTGTAATCTATCCTCATATCATATACAAATTCTTCATATTGTTTCCCATTAAGCAAGTACCAACGATCCAACCGTGCTCGATAAGAAGATGAGTAGCATGTTGAAAGGTAAATCTAGAAGAATTTGAATACAAACATCACCATAAATCAGCCATTTGAGCAGAGGAAAAGAGATGGTCCCATTCTTGCAAGTAACATATGCAAATTTCCTATGGTATTGTCATTTAAATCAGGGGTATTATTGAAATCTCCGTAGAAAAATGCATTGAAGGTCCAAGCTGAAAGGGATATCTTACCATAAAGCAGCTCTTTTCCCAAAGGTTCACTACAAGAGATCACCTAAATACCGACATCAGTGGAAGGGCCAGTATATGTGTAGCTAATTTTGGAGGAAGAAACATTTTTAAAAAAATCAAAATTTGAATTTTTGATGTCTATTTTAGTGCTGATTTCGACGGGTATTTAGGTGTATATTTTGACAGTGATTCTGATGTGCATTCCGATGCTTTTATCAGCACCTGTATCGATGGATTCTGCACAAACAAAACCCAAGGTTTCTTCGTGTACATTTTTGCCCATTCTTCATCTCCTCACTTGCTGCAGATCTGGTGTCGTAGGACTTGTCGGACTCGAGATCTCCACTCACACGCTCCCCCCCCATCAACAAGGTAAGGTTCTTTCCAAGATTTGTAAATCGTTTCTTCACTTGCGCGCGCGCGTGTGTGTGTGTAACATGGTGTGTGTGCGTGTGTGTTTCTGCAGGTTTGGCAACATTTTTCCAAGTGCTTCTTGCTCAAATAGGCCACGTGGTATTCAGTCACTTAGCCGCTTAGAACTAGTCCGCATTTAGGCCGTTGAAGGCAAGAAGCTTAGGGCTAGTCGCTTAGTGCTAGCTGCCTCTGGCTAGCCGCTTAGGTATTGAGTCGCTTAATTGTGCCACTTAGTCCTACCTGCTTCTTTATTTAGCCGCTTAGCCGCTTAGGACTAGTCCCATAGGGCTAATTGGTATTCACACTACTTAATTAGGGTTGGACGCTGAGGGCTAGCCACTTCGATATTCAATCGCTTAGCCGCCCTGCTTAGGCCTACTCGCTTTGTTATTTAGCTGTTTAGCCACTTAGCTAGGGCTAGTCACTTAGGGCAAATCAGTATTCAGACCGCTTAGGGCTAGCCACTTAGGTAATTAGCCTCTTAGCCATGTCACTTAGACCTACCCGCTTTGTTATTTAGTTGCTTAGCCGCTTAGGACTAACTGCTTAGGGCTACCCAATTAGGTATTATTCAGCCACGTACCCGCTTAGGACTAGCCGCTAAGGACTAGTCGATATTCATGCCTTTTAGGGATAGCCGCTGATGGTATGTTGCTTAGGGTAAGCAATTGGGCTGTTTCAGTTCGCTTAGGGTTTAGGTATTAGCTAGGGATAGTCCCTTATGTGTTGTGTAGGATGTGACTGTGTTCGACGGTTAAAGGAGAAAAACACAAATGAACTTCAAAAACGGCTTGTGTACTTCAAAAATGCAAACAAACTTCAACAAATGAAGTAAAATAACGGAAGCAGACTTCAATAATGCAAATAGACTTCAGAAACACAAATGAATTTCAAAAACGTAAATGATCTTTAGAAATGGCGGTATGTATTAGATCGGTCCATTTAAGTAATCCACATGCATTAGATTATGGTTTGTACTGGATCTACATACATGCATTGTCATGTAGACGTGGGTGTGTACTTATGCTGAACCCTCAAATATAGGCATTGACCATTAAAGATGAGATTATTACCCAGTGGTCTTGATTTCTGTGCACCTCTAGACCGAGGTGTGCGGGGATTGGGCATGGCTAGAGATGTGAGGTAGTTAGAGCTAGCAAAAAACGGTAGAAAAAACACAAACCGACTTCATAAATGCAAATGGACTTTAGAAACGGTTTGTGTACTTCAAAAGCGCAAACAAACTTTGACAAACAAAGTAAAAAATGCAAACAGACTCAATAACACAAATAGGACTTAAAAACGCAAACGAATTCCAAAAACACAAATGATCTTCAGAAATGGCGTCTATATAAGGCCGGTCTGTATTAGATCAATCCATTTAAGTAATCTGGTAGTTAGAGCTAGTCGAAAATGGTAGAAAAGACACAAACGGACTTCAAAAATGCAAACAGACTTAAAAAACGCAAACTATATTTCAAAACAATGTAAAATAACGCAAATAGACTTCAAAAACGCAAATGATCTTCAAAAATAATGATTTGTATTAGATCAATTGTTAGCAGCAAGATAACACGGATACCATTTTTTGGAGCTCTCATTGTAAAAACACTTATTATTTTTTATAAATCAAGAATATTGTAACTCCTATTTTATGGATAAACCTTGTAACTGCAAGATTCCAGATCGTATCAAGCTGTCATTACCCATCTTTGGTAGAGCTCCCAGATAATTAGTTTTAACCACCAAAAACCTTGGCTAAGGTGTAAAAGCCAATTTTTTCAAGTTATTATTAAGTTTTGAATAATGAAATACACAGCGTGAGCTAACGACGCTCACTTCTCTCCTTCTCGCACTTCCTACTCCCTCCCCGATTGTCACATTGTAGTCACGTTTGCTGCATTGCAACTGTAGGTAAGAGCTCTACGGATTGATGTAAACACATCACAATATTTCATAGCTTTTGCCGTCGCCGAGACCTGCAACCTAATTTTATCATAAGTAGGAGTTTCCATCAAAATAAAAAACTGAGCATAGGCGGTGTATTGTGGCATCATTGCCAAGCATTTAGGTGCATTCTGGGTCAAAAATGACTAGGTCAAAAATCCACTGTTGTTAATAATAATCACGATTTTGTCACTTGACCTAAAGTGGGGTTTGAGACCATAAGCATGTGTGCTTAGGTCTTATAAACATGTCCTAGAAGTTTCATTACGTTTGGATGTCATTTGATGTTGTAACGGATGTAATTTGTTTGCTGATGATCGATTGGCTTTTGGTGATTTCTGTCACTTGAGTGTAGCTTGAGTTAGATGTGAGTCGTTAGTTTTTTTCTGAGATATTGACAACGTCTTGTAGCCTCTATGCACTTGTCGAGTCATCTTCGTCCCATGGATTGACAATTTAATCGTGGTTCTTGCTAAATTTGCAATAAGATAGGAGTGAGGTTAGACACCAGTCCCACAATTGACGCTGCTACCGGGGATCGCAGAGACCTAAACTAGGGAAAAACACGAGCGTCTTGTGAAGTTATCCTTTAACTTTCTCTAGGATCTCCTAGAGTTAAAAACTTTCTTTTAGAAACCGCATAGCCTAAGATTGTCGTCTTTTGCTATGTAGAGGTAGCTTGGAGGTAAGTTGTACTTTTTGAGTGCCTTTAAGATTGTAGGATTGTAGAACTAGATTAGGATTTTGAGGATGATTAATAGACGAGACAAGTCTTAAGATCAATGCTCAGAAAACCATAAAAAACAAGAGAACGAGTGTTTGTGGACACTTTCCACAACCCCATTGCATGAGAATCTAGGAGTAGGGTAAGTAGGATCCAAGGTGGATTTCAGAACATTGCTCTCTCTGAAAGAATCATTGTGAGTTGTTATTGGAAGTTGTAAAATTTCAAGTCTACGGCTAGAAATAGCACAAAAAGACTCCAAACCCCTCAATCCGAGTGAAGAGTAAGCTTAAAAGTTGTATGAACCAGTGGATAGGCTCAAGAACACTTTGAGGTAAAAATTTCAAGAGTTGGCCAAAACTCAGATTATTTACTTTTTCTTGACATTTTAGGCCAAATTAAGTCTTGACTTGATTTATAGGCTTAAAATAAATCATAAAAGGACTGCCCTTGGAAAAAGTACAAAAATTGGTTCATTTTAAGCATGAAATAAATAATCGTGAATATTTACTTTCAGCTCAAATTTGACCAAGGTTCATACCATTAACTCATTGCATATATACAAACAACTTTTGTAAAGGCACAATAGATTTGGATCACCAAACTGGCACAAAACTCGGTAAAAACTAAAGTTTGTACTGACTTTCTGAAACTTGAGTGTAAATTGGGAAAAAACTTGTCCAAACTTGATGAAATTTGATTCATAGGCTTATATTGATGTGATAAACATGTGTATATTCTCAGTTGACCAAAAAGATGCAAAAAGTTGCCAATTGTAAATAATTGTGATTATTTACATCTATCCCATTTTTAACTTTTTTGACCAAGTTGGCATACCACTAGCTTTACCATGTTATAATAAGCCCACATACCAAATTTGGTAAGATTTGGATCATTGGATTGAAAATTGTGACCAAATTTGCAAAGTTAGTCTGCGAACAAAAAATTGATGACCATTTGACCAAAACTTGTCCAAACTTGATGAAACTTGACTAGAGATCTTAGCTTAAGGTGCTTAACAGATTTGTGTCAAGTTTGGGACAAAAACTTACAAAAATATAGCTGGAGTAAATAATCGCGATTATTTATAATTGCTTCAAAATATGACAATTTTGCATATTTGAGTATGCCACAAGGTCAAGCATATCAATTAGACCACACAAATCAATTTTGGTGAAATTTGGATCACAAAAGTGAGACTTAAGCCAGATTCTTGAAATCAGAGTCTGCGGACACAAAACAATTGATAAACTTGAACAAATTTTGTCCAAACTTGTTGAAACTTGTCCAGGGACTTTAACAGGTTGTATACTTGGAAAACCAAGCCAAAATGTGAAAAAAACTAGCAAAAGTAAATAATTGCGATTATTTACTACTGTTACACAGGGACATCAGTTTTGGCTTTTGAACTTGTACAGTGTTAGACCAAGATAGTACAAAGCCACCGGGAAAATTTGGGTTCAATCGGATCCAGTTTAGTACATGTTCAATCAGTTTCCAAGTTGCAGATTAATCCTTTGATTTTTTGCCAAAGTCGAATCTAAAAGTCAATTGCTAACTCCCACAACTCAATTTGAAGTGATATACACAGACCAACCACAATAGTTAGCAAAAATTATACCGTCTTTGTGAAAGAATAGCTAATTTTATCAAATTGATACACGAATCAGGTTGTAGACAAGGAATCGGTAGCTTGACAGAAACTTGCAATCGAATCAAGTGAAAATTGACGACAAGTCAATCCAAAGGTAAGTACTCTATCCAGGGCTTCGCAAGTATTTATGAACCTTAGATTTGGTTGTGTACTAGGAAATCAAGGCATATTCGGAGAAACCTCCAATAGAGTGTCCACCGAAGAAAGCGTGAATCAAGGAAATTCCTTGCACACTATCCTTGAAGAAGTCAGACACTTTCTCATATTCATTATCTGAAATGTCTTCTTACTCGCCTCACTCAAAAACCGGAATGATAGTGCGCTATAAGCATATACTCTCATTTTATAAAACTAATTGCCATGGAGCTCAGGTTTACCTGGATCCTAACGAGGAGTATGCTATTCGCATTGATGAACATGGTATTGAGTTTGAAGAAGGAATCATGGCAAAAAAACAAGGAAAAATATACATGGACCAAAATGGAACCCAGTATTTGCAAGTCGAAAACCTTGACATGATAGACAAATGGGGGTTAGAAGTAAACACCATAATCCTAGATATGTCAGCAAAAGAACGACCACCAACCTTAGAATTTGAGGGATACGATCAAGTAGATTTGAAGCCTTTGAAATGGCTTAGTATGGGTAATCCTAGGATCGGAGTCTATTGTTGGGAGAGGAGCTTCAAAAAATGGGAGCTTAGAACGAGAAGAATGTATCTAGTAAGGGATTGCACAGACGAAGCCTATGTACATGAACCCTTTACAGAGCATTTGTTTGAGCCATTTGAGTGGACTCAAATTTTAGCGACAATGGATGTATGTGTGAATATGTATATGCCTATTAAATTTTGCAATGAGGACGGCTATGATATAATTCCCATACAAATGATCTCAACCCTCCACATTGAAGATGAAATTCCCAAAACCAAGGACTTGATGAAAGCTCAACAAGTCTTTTCAGACCTCTACTACGATGCAACACATGAGCTAGAAGAACATTCAGCTACCTCAGATGATTTGGGGTCGGAAAAAGAACATGTGAGAGCTAAGATACTCATAAAAGGAGGGGAGAAGAATTTTTTGACTTTCCTAACCAGAAACCGAGAAGATAGAAATGGTATAGACAAAAAAGAGACACCAAAAATGTGAAAGCTAGACCTATGCCATCAGTCTCCAGTAGAACACAGTTCCTGATGTAGATAGATGCACATGATTGTGTCAAGGACAAAATCACCAGTAGATATCCTTCAAAAGAAAATCCAGAAATGTCAAAACATCGAGAAAAACAAGGAAGGATATTCAAGAAAACCAAAGAAACAGAAAAAGGAGTCAATCCATCACATGAGTTGAGCGGAAAAAGAAGTATCAAGAGTTGAAAAAAGCTCAGAAGGAGATATATACGACTGAAATGGAAACCACAGAAGAGGATAGTAAAGATGTAATGACTGGTCCATCTCATTACAAGAAATATACTCTCAAGATCAAAAAATCATAGTCGAACAACCTGTTAGGGAATTACAAAAACAAGGTGAGTCCTACGAAGGGCCTGAAAACGCAAAAAAGATAGATTTGGTTGAACCAAGAGAAGAGCCTAGGCCTGCCTACATTGCAAATGACCTAACAAAATAAGAAGAAGAGCTTTTGTTAATCTTACTAGAATAATACCGAGATACCTTTGCTAGGTCTTAAAAGGATCTCAAGGGTGTTGATCCAGAAATCTGTCAACATACCATACCCATGAGAGATGATGCGAAACCAAGTAGACAAAGGCCATACACATATAATGAAACATTTTTCAGAAAGATGAAAGAAGAGATTGAAAAACTAAAAGAAGCCGAATTTATTTACAAAATTGAACACACAAATTGGGTGTCTCCAATTGTGGTAGTACCCAAGAAGAATGGAAAATTATGAGTGTGTGTCAATCTCAAAAAAGTGAATGCAGCTACCATTAGAGACAACTTTCCTCTTCCAATCACTGAGCATGTTTTAGAACGAGTTGCAAGAAAAGAAGCTTACGGCTTCTTAGATGGCTTTTTGGGATACAATCAACTCTTGGTTGACCCAAAAGATCATCATAAATTTATTGCTTTTGCAACTAAATGGGTATTTTTGCCTATCGGGTTATGCCCTTTGGGTTAACTAATGCTCCTAGATTGATGAGCCATGCTTTTAAAGAATATCTAAGAAAATTCCTGGAAGTATATATGGATGATCTATGCGTACATTCATCAATCCGGGCTGATCATTTTGAACACTAAAACCTTTCAAGAAACTAAAACCTTTCGCTTCAAACATGGAAACCCTTCCCCCACCTTTGTCATCGGCTAGCACTTTTCAAGCATCGGCCATGGAGATTGTGGGAACCATGGGCTCTCACAATAAGACGTCCAAGCCCAATCTCATTAATATCCCACGAGCTCCAGCCACCAACTCCCCTTTCAGCCCCCTCTTTCTGCATGCATCCTTCATGACTAGCTCCTCGGCTACATCTTTGGTGACCCTTACATCCATAGGCACCCTTGCGTCCTTGGTGCCTCCAAACCTCACTCAAGGTCTCCCTGGATTCACCTGGGCGGGGTCCCTCATCAGCACACCATCTTGGAGTCTACACACACCGGGACTACTCGCCTTCTCCACCTTAACCTCTTCAAAAAAAACTCTTTTCGGTCCGGAGGAACTACGGGGTCTCACGGCTAACTTGCCACTTGAGGATCTCGATCAACTCTCCCTCCCCTCTACCAAGGCTTTTGGCATCACTAGTTCCTCTTTGGCTTCTCATAACGGTGCCTTTTCAAAGTCGATCCAAGGAGGTGTCCTTTCAAACCCCCCCTCTCTTTCCCGTCCTCTTTTGGATCTCTCCTCTTAAGCTCCTCCTCTTCTTTTGCCTTTTCTCCACCCCTCTCCACTAAACCTTGTAATGCAACTCTACCCATTCTTCCCGCCATCAATAAACCTTTGGAGTTTGACAAGATTGTTTCGCTCTCATTGGTGGAATTTAAAACCCTTAACCGTAAGCTTCACAAAGCCACTTGCATCTTGAGCATTTGCAAAATCTTCTCACCAACCAAAAGGCCCCTCTTAGCCTTTGCATGAAACCACCCCGCCTCTCCCTAGAGGACACTCAAGCGAAAGCACTCTTGAGCGCCAAGATTGAAGACCTTAATATCCAATTTCAATTGGGTTGCACCCAAGCTTATATCCATGCCCAAAGTCTCCTTATCAATAACCTTCAAAAGAGCTTTGATTCTTACCATGACATTGTAGAAGAAAGACTCTTGGAACTCACCAAAAATCTTGCTACCGTCTCCTTTCCATGAGTCCAACCTTCGGCATGGACCAATCAAGTCCTCTCTTGGAGGCAATCCTCGCTTCACAACTTCGATGCTCAACTACAAAATACAATCCTCTAAACCCACTTGGCCTCTTCTTTGAGCTTGGTGGCGCATAATGCAAGGAAGAGGGCACAAGCTACCCTTCTGGAAGAAGCGGAGTCTCTACCCAAAGAAGAAACGGTGGGAGAATTGGTGCATCATGAGGTCACCATGCAAATGAAGTACCTTCTCTCACCTCCCCCAAAGAGGCCTCCTAACCATAAATCCCCCCATCGTTTGGTTCATAATACCCCCCCCCCCCCCTTTGGCAAGAGCCTTTCATGAAGAATTCATGCATCAACCTTTCAAGAAGCCCAAATCCTCTTCCCCCGGGGTACACCTTTCTTCCTCTTGCACCTCTTGTAACCCTCCCATTACATCGTTTCCAAGGAGCCACCACCTTCCTCCCAACTCTCCCAACCTCTCTCTTGTTCCTCCCCTTTTAAAAACCCCCAATTACCCTTTGGGCCCTATCTCTACTTCCACCCTTTTCTCTCGCCCTCAACATACCCATCCTAAGCACAGTCTCCCCAAATTCCCTAGAGGGTCAAAAAACTTGCAATGGAGGAGGAATAAGTGAGTTTTGAGCACCCTTCCTCATGGGTCCACTTGCACTTCTCTCGAACCCCTCTTTTCCCTCTCATTTGGACCCCTCCTCCGTGTAACTCCTTCTTTCCTCCCCTCTCTCCCCTCTCTTCCCTCAATGGTAGAAAAAGGTCTAAATATTGGCTCCCCCTCACCAACCCACATCTTTACAAAATCTTGGCCTTAGGTAAGCAAACAGTTTTCACTCTTGAACATAAGATAACCAACCTCTCTTTTCACAATTTAGCTAATCACTCTCTCTCTGCTGCCGCGGAACGTAAATTGTTGGGGCTTGGACTTAACTACATTCCCCCCTCTCCTCCTCCACCACCTTCTTCTATCATTGCGACTTATTCCAATCTTGAAAGGAGCCTACAACTCAAGATTTTTTTCAAAAACTCTCTCCCTCCTTCTTCTTCCTTTTCTCTCCCCAATCCCTCTTGGAACCCTCCTTTTTTCTCCACCTCCCTCAAGCTTATTTATGATGTTGTTTTCTCACACTTAAGCCCCGTCCTTAATCTCTCTACCCCGTTTCTTTCTAAACCATTTTTGATAAATTCCATTGCTTCCCTTAAAAATGATCACAACGTTATAATCAAACTGGCGGATAAAAACCTTGGCCCCGTCATCCTCTCCAAAACTTGGTACACTAAAGAAGTGCTACACCATCTCTTGGACCCTCTCACCTACTCTCCTATCTCTACACCACCTCTGCCTTTTGTCCAATCCATTCTTTTTTCCACTATTGCTAATTATCATCTCCTCCCCTCCAAAGAAAGATCTTTCATCCTCTCCTCCTCTCAATCCATCCCTAAGCCCTACCCCTTTTTTCTCCTTCCAAAAATTCATAAACCTATCCCGGTGGGCCATCCCATTTGTTCGTATAAGGGTTATATTTTGGAAAATGCCTCTGAGTGGCTTCATGTGCAACTCTGTCCCATATTCTTGACTAAAAAGAAACACCTCCAGGATTCTCATTCCCTTATCTTGGACCTAGCCACCATACCCTTCACCCCCCTTGTTACTCTCTTTACCTTTGATGTAGAGTCCCTTTACCCTAGCATTCCTATCCGAGATGGGCTCTACACTCTTAAAAATACTATCCAAGGCTTCTTTCCCTCGCCTAAGGTCAACTTCATCCTAGCACTTGCTTCACTCATTCTCAACCATCATTTCATCTATTTCAAAGGTAAATTTTGGCATCAGGTTAAGGGCACCGCCATGGGGTCTAGTTTTGCGGTGGTGTATGCGTGTCTCTTTCTTTGCTCCTTGGAAGAAAGCGGTGGCCTCGTCTCTTCCTCGTCTCTCCTATTCTTTAAGAGTTTCATAGATGATGCTTTTGGAGTATGGCAGGGCCCTCATTCTGGTTTAGAAAAGCTTCTGCTTTTGTACGATCATCCTCTCCAGGAACACATCAAGATCTCTCCCTCCATCTCCTCACATGAAGATTTTATTTTGGACATACACTTTTTCCAAGGCCCCTCTTTTTGTTCTAGGGGTATTTTGGATACACATTGCCACCAAAAATCTCTTTACTCCTACAAATATATCCCTTGGTAGTCTTGGAACCCTACCCACCAAAAAATAGCCTTTATTTTGTCAGATCTCAAGAGGTACATAATTAGGAAAAGCTCACTTGAGGGCTTTATCTCTATTCGTAACCTCTTTTTTTCTAGGCTTAGAGCCAAGGGCTATCCTTCATACTTTCTAAAGGCTTGCTTTCTCTACATTTCCTACGCCTCTAGGACTTCTCTCCTTCTAAAAAAGCACAACAAAAAATCCCTGCCATCCATTGTCAAAATCCCCTTCGCACCCTTTACCCGCAAACTCAACGTTGCCCGTTCCATTAACCATCCTCTCTCAAATCTTTTAGAGAGAAACTCCAAACTCTCCCTTGTTTCCAAACCAGTCATTTTTTGGCTTAATGCACCTAATCTTGGCAGCCTTCTCTCTAAGGAGCCACCCTCCCCCTCCCCCTTCTCCTTGCCTCCCCCCCCCACAACTTGGATTCATCTACCCCTTCATATCCCCTTCCCTTTACCTTAACCATGGGCCCTTGCCTTTGACCATGGTTATTTTGTATTGTCCTTTTCCTCCTAAAATTGTGTCAAATCCTTTTCCCTCCTAAGAGTTTGTCAAAACCTTAACCATGGACCCTTGTCATTGACCATGGTTATTTTGTAGTGTCCTTTTCCTCCTTAGATTGTGTCAAATCCTTTTCCCTCCTAGGAGTTTGTCAAAACCTCTTCCTTTTGTGCCCTCTTTATTCCACCCTTTAAGCCTCCCTTTTTCCCTCCTTTTTTCTTCAAAAAGTACCTCATTAAAAGATAAAATTCCTCCCTCTTGAAGAGGCCTCCTCCTCTTTAAAATTTTATACTGTTTTTGGGAACTCCTCCACCCTTAGTGGACATCTATTTAAACCCTCCTACATCTCTTGTATGGTTTACAGCAGTGAAGAGCTAATTGCGAAACGTGTTTTGTGTAAACCATTTTGCCAAATCTCCCCTATCCCTCCCCCCTTCCACCCCTTGGTAAAATTTTTCCCCTCTCTCTCAACTTTTCTTCTTTGTTGGCAAAAGTTATTTCGCTCGCTAAGTTTATTGCTACTTTGTTTTACTATCAAAATATTGTTTTTTGACTTTCCTAACCAGAAATCGAGAAGATAGAAATGATATAGACAAAAAAGAGACTCCAGAAATGTGAAAGCTAGACCTATGCCATCAGTCTCGAGTAGAACACAGTTCCTGATGCAGATAGATGCACATGATTGTGTCAAGGACAAAATCACTAGTAGATATTCTTCAAAAGAAAATCCAGAAATGTCAAAACATCGAGAAAAACAAGGAAGGGTATTCAAGAAAACCAAAGAAACAGAAAAAGGAGTCAATCCATCACACGAGTTGAGCGGAAAAAGAAGTATCAAGAGTTGAAAAAAGCTCTGAAGGAGATATATACGACCGAAATGGAAACCACAGAAGAGGATAGTAAAGATGTAATGACTGGTCCATCCCATCACAAGAAATATACTCTCAAGATCAAAAAATCATAGTCGAACAACCTGTTAGGGAATTACAAAAACAAGGCGAGTCCTACAAAGGGCCTGAAAACGCAAAAAAGATAGATTTGGCTGAACCAAGAGAAGAGCCTAGGCCTGCCTACATTGCAGATGACCTAACAAAAGAAGAAGAAGAGCTTTTTTTAAGCTTACTAAAAGAATACCGATATATCTTTGCTTGGTCTTATACGGATCTCAAGGGTGTTGATCCAGAAATCTCTCCACATACCATACCCATGAGAGATGATGCAAAACCAAGTAGACAAAGTCCATACACATATAATGAAACATTTGCCAAAAAGATCAAAGAAGAGATTGAAAAACTAAAGGAAGCTGAATTCATTTACAAAATTGAACACACAGATTTTTGGGATACAATGGACTTTTGGTTGACCCAAAAGATGGATTTTTGGGATACAATGAACTTTTGGTTGACCCAAAAGATCAGCATAAAACTGCTTTTGCAATGGAATGGGGTATTTTTGCGTATTGGGTTATACCCTTTCGGTTAACTAATTCTCCTGCCACCTGTCAAAGATTGATAAGACATGCTTTTAAAGAATATCTAAGGAAATTCTTGGAAGTATATATGGATGATCTATGCATACATTCATCAATCTGGGCTAATCATTTTGAGCACCTCAAAAAGATGTTCGAAAAATGTAGACTTTACAGGATTTGCTAAAAATGGCATAGCTACTGATATGGACAAAATTCATGTCATTGCTGATTTTCCTAGACCGACAACAGTTAAAGGGGTTCAAGCCTTCATGGGGAATTGTGGATATTACAGACGATTCATTTACATGTACGCTATAATTGCAAAACCCATGTATAGCTTGATTATACACTTTGAATGGATTGATGAGTGTGAAGAATCCTTCATGAAGTTTAAGCAACCTCTCAACTCAGCTCCAATATTGAAAGCACCAGATTGGAATAAGATATTCCACATACATGTAGATGCTTCCAATTTTGCCATCGGTTGTATACTAGCTCAAACTAGGGACGGAAAAATTGACTTTCCTATTTCTTATGGTAGCCGACAGTGAAACATGGCATAAAAGAATTACACCACCATTGAAAGGGAAGGGTTAGGAATGATCTATGCCGTTAAAAAGTATAGACATTACCTATTAGACAAAAAGTGTGTGTTCTTTGTGGACCACCAAGCTTTGTTGTATTTGGTCAACAAGCCATGCAGCACATGAAGAATAGTGAGATGGTTCATCATTCTTCTGGAATTTGATTTCATTGTGGTTGTAAAAAAGGGCACTACACATCAAATAGCATATCATTTGTCAAGGATTGTTTTAGGAGAATCACCTAAAGGGGTAGACAATGATCTATCAAATGCCTATTTGTTCTCCATGGAAATGATACCTCGATGGTCGGAAAACATGGTGTCATTGATGACAGTAGCTCAAGTGGATTCGCAAATACCACTTCCTATTACAATCAGATTAATTGAGCAATTGGCTATCTATCAATTACTAGCTGGTAGGCTATACAAAAGAAATCGGGATGGAATATTGCTTTTATTCATTAATCTTGAAGAGAAAAACCAATACCTAAGTGAAGCACATATTACCATAGGGGGACTTCACTTTGCGGAAGATCAAAACTATACGACGAATCTTGAGACTTGGAGTATTTTGGCCAACTATGAGGAGTGATGTTTTATCTTTTATAAAGGATTGTCCTCAATGTCAAAAAAAAAAATCCATACCTCATGTAACATTGTTCCAAACGTCGCCTGTTCCTAAGTGGAGTAACTATCTAGTTACTTACTTATCAAGTTGAACATTTCTTCAGGATATGAGTAAACGCCGTCAAAGAGCAATTGAAATTGAAGCAAGAGACTATGCTCTTATTGGAAATCAATTTTATCAGAGAGGTAAGGATAAACATTGCGTCTTTGCGCAAATAAAGACGAGTATATTCTAATTATAGAACAAGCACATGCTGGATTAGCTGGAGGTCACTTTTCTAGTGAGACCACCGCAAGAGAAATCTTAATGGCAAGCATATGGTGTCCAACACTTTTTGGAGATGCCAAGGAATATATTTGGAGGTTGATGCTTGTCAACGAGCAAAAGTTCCAACACGTGTAGATAGCATGCCCTTAAGTGAATGATGGGAGCTAGAGCTTTTGCAAAATGGGATATAGATTTTGTTGGGCCAATACAGCCACCTGCTTATAGAACCCAAGCTCAATATATCATTGTAGCTACGGACTATTTGACCAAGTGGGCCGAGGCTACAGAAACCCAAAATAATGATGCCAGAACCATTGCCATATTCTTAATGAGTATGTATTCACAAGATATGGACTGCCAATAGAAATTGTCAGTGATCGGGGAAATCATTTTCTCAATGAGGTAATTGATTATTTTCTTAATGAATTTATGGCCATCCATAACAAATCATCTCCCTATCACCCACAAGCAAACAGACAAGCCGAGCATACGAACAAAATTCTTAGCTCAGTATTGACTAAAGTGGTTAGTTCAGGAAGGACAGACTAGGAAATGAATCTCCATGCTGCTCTATGGGCTTATCAAGTTTCATTCAAAACAGCTTTAAATGCTACATCTTTTAACCTTGTTTATGGCCTTGATGCCATACTGCCAATAGAAATTTTTATTACCGACATTAAGGGTAGCAAAGGATCTTGAGTGGACTGGACATGAATTGTCAGAAAGACTTGAAGATTAAGAAAAGCTAGATGAACAAAGGTTAACTGCCGTAGCTCACATCTATGAGCAAAAGCAAAAACAAAAACAGTTTTTTGATTCCCATTTAATTACAAAAATCTTCAAAAAAGGGGTTTAGTTTTAGTCTATTCCCTTAAGCAACACATTCCCAAGTTTAAGAAAAGGGAAAACGCACCGTTTATCATTGAACATGTATCTCCAAGTGGATTAGTTAAGTTATCCACCCTAAATGGTGAACCAATGGCTAATTGGATTAGTGGATGTCGTTTGAAGAAATACAGGCTACTGCTAACCAATGAATTGCTAGAATGGATGCATACAGCCAAGCAAAGAAAGATAAAACAATAGCAGGTTTTTGATGAAGCCCAAGAGGAAGCTCGGATTCGGGTACTCAAATAGAAAGCTGCTCTCAAGAATCAACAGATACCAATTCCCAGCAACACTCTGAAAATAGATGAATGACAATGGGAATTTCCTAAAGATGCAGTGTCAACAGATGATGAATGGTTCGATGGAATGGACCTTCGCATCAAAGTACAACTCAACAATCATAGCACAAATTCATTGGTCGACATAGGAGCTCGAGTGAATGCAGTCAGTTATTCCACTTACAAGAAAGCAACAAGTCAAGCATTGACGACAGGAATAGCGACTATCAAAGGATGCAACAAGAACCCAACACCAACATTGGGGGTAGTCAACTTAAATGTGATAGTACATGGATGTTCATGTCCTCATCAGTTTGTATGCTTACCAGATAAACACATGAATGAGACAATGATTCTTGGAATTCCCTGGATGCGGACATACAAGGCAGTACTAGATTGGGATACGAATCAACTCAGGCTATCACCTAAAGGCGGACAACTCATTGTTCCAATTGCAACGAGCAAGGAGGAATGGAAAGCAAGTAATCAGTAGAAGAAAACACAAAGAAATCAATCTTCTCCATCCTCTCAACAAGTAAATGCTACAAGTAGCATGCAAGGAGTCAGGCAAATTTGGGTACCAAAAGCACAGCTTAAGGACAAGCCGATTCAAATCTGGGTGCCCAAAACATCACTGACAAAACCAGAGGTTCCAAAGATCAAAACATAGAGACGAGCATCTCCAAATAAGGAACCTAACATGAAATGGATTTGGAAGAAAAAGGAGCACTTATCTTCTCCAAAAACCGTAAAACCAATCAAGCAATGGAGAGTTAGTCTCAAAAGACTACACCCCACTATTCCGCACCAAGCAAACCAAGCTATCAATGGCGAGTAAAAGCTCGGCAACAACCATTGTTGATACCTAAAACTCAGGCAATCAGCGTGCTGAAGCATCCTGATGGCACAATCAAGCAGAGAGCACACAACCTACAAGATTTTCTCTTTGGAAGACAGCATCGGAAAGCCTCGACATCAGAAACCTAGAGTTAATTACTCAAGACCCAACTCTTGCACCGCATATTGGTTTGAACTGGATTGGTCTTCAAAGCATGGTAGAGCCAACCAATGCTATGCATAAGACCTGATTGTTCATCTAATGCACACAGTCGTCCCGAAGTACACCATCTAGGAGGGGTGGAAGGGCACTAAGTAATTAAGGGCAATGTTTGAAGAGGGAGGAAAAAGTTTTATGTTAACGTGTGATTTCCTGCAAAATTACCTAATAATGCCCTTATAATTTATCAACAAGGGAAATTCACTGATAATATTTTCTCGATGAGTGTAAATAGTGTATATACTACCAGAAAATCATCAAAAAGTAGTCCTTTTTTGTTATTTTTTATCATTTTTCTTGATATTGAGACTTAAAAATGGAGAAATCCAACAAAAAACAATAAAGCTGTGTTTTTCAATGGATTTTTCTAATTATTGGATTTTTACTTTGTTTTTTTAGCGCATTTTGTTATTTTCTTTGATTTTTTCAATAAAGAGGTTAAAAATTAATAATAAATAGCAAAAGAGTTTAGATGAAAAAACTAAAGACACGGTGGTGATCAGAAAGACAAGGTGAACAAGCATAAAAAATTTCAATCAAATTGGCAGATGGAAGCGGAACGCCTAAATTAGGCGGCTAGACCTACTTTTGTAGAATTCTTGTAGAATGAGCTACAGGAATCCGATCGGGGAAATTTTTGAGTCTAACATAGATTTCATGGCCTAGTAGGACTAACTGGGGAATTTGGGAAAAAATGGTTCGGGAAGTCCAACTATAGATACTCGAGGTAGGCAAAAGCCACCTCATTTTCACTTGTTGCCTTTGGAGAGAGAGCTTTTCGACCTCTTTCGTGCGCGATTTGCAGAGTCCACAATCATCTGTTTACAGCGCTGTCTCACACGAGACATGAGGGGTAAGTTATTTACTCATCAATGATCCATTTTGTACGGCTGGTAGCTAGTCTAAACCCCTAGACCCTACAATCCGAGCAGTGCACAAAGATCTACGACCAAAAACTGACCATAGCGGCCTGACAGCTCAACCAAATCGGATGGGATTTGAACTATAGCATTCCCTAACATAATAGAACCTTTCTATATCAATAGTTGACCATTCGGCAAGGGTCGAGGGGGTCCCAAGTAGAAAAACTAGGTTTTTCTCAGATGCCAGAATACGGTTCTGACTCCACAGACAGCTTACCTACGAGGTCTATACACAATATATATGATTGGTTTCATGAAAACAATGAAGCAAAGCCCTTGAAAAGCAGAAAACGGCTCAAAGGCTACAAAGCGTCAAATTTGACACATGAGGTCAAACTGACTCCAAATGAGCCAAAATTGGATAAGTTGCTTCATAACTATGTTGCGGACAAGTCCATAGCCTTAAAAGTGACTAACCAACTTAATAGGCAGTGTAGTCACAGGAATCAGTGATTTCAGAGTCAACAAAGCACAAAGTGATTCCGGCAAGACCAAACTCTACCAAATTAAATTTAGGACTTGTTTTAGGTGTATAGAATGTGTTTAGGTCAAAATTTTTAAGCTTTGCAAGAAAATGTGACTGTTGTAAATAATCGCAATTATTTACTTTTGCAATATTTTTGCTTGAAGCCAACATTCAAGTATGAGTCAAAATGATTACATATAACTTGGAAAATTGCCAAAAAACGCAAACAAGTCTTTGCAAGCCAATTTCTAAGTTATGAGCAACATTTTTTGATCCCAATCACCTCATATCACCTACATAGGGTCTATACACTGCCTAGAACCAAGTTGTACCAAAACATTTTTATTTTGGTAGAAAAGTTAATAATCGTGATTATTTACTTTTTGGCCAAAATGGGAGAAATTTGCAATTTTATCATCATACATCCAAACTACATTATGTCTTAAGGCCACTAGCCAAGTTTGAACAAATTTGGAGCTCAGAATCTCAAAATCTCTTTACATCTACTGTTTCAGAGACTTAGATCTGGCACCAAAATCTCTTTACATCTACTGCATCCAAATGAGCCCATATTTCACTTAGAGTATGTATTTGGTATATACTTCAAGCTTGTAATTCCACATTTGAAAAAAGTTGAAAAAATTACTCAGCTATAAATAATCGTGATTATTTACTTTTGTTGCAATTTTTTGTTTGGACTTTGTAATTTTGTTCTTTACATGTTTTTATGTATCTATGCTTGTTAAAAATTTGATTTGAAGCAAATTGGACCAAAATTGTCAGCATTTCAGACTGAAGGACATTTCAGAGAAAAATCTGTCAAATCTGCTAACTTTGACACTCTATTCACTGAATAGGAGCCATGCAAGCAGCAGAGAAGGCCAAGAAGAAGCTCAACCAAAAAGAAAAGTTGCAGCATACCAACTGGACCCCGATTCAGTCAAAACCGCCAAGGCAACCTATCTTTCTGTTAAGTATGGAGCCTGATTTACCCTTGTAATTTTCTGTGGTAAAAGCGCACATTTGTAAGGCCCCCATTATGAGGAGAAGCCATCGTGCGTAAAGGAAAATCACTCACCAGAAACCAAAATTTTCACGGACAAGAATCAGGGGCAACTTTGAAGGCCTCGGGGGCGGAGGCCCCCGAGACTTTTTTCTTCACCGGAATATTCTTTTTCGCCGGAATATTATGGCCAGACGGCGGCCGGAAAGTGGTCCGAAAACAACCGGTCGGTTAGCCGATGGCCGGTAGTCAATGGCCGATGGCCGGTGGTCGGAAGTCAATGGCCAGTGGTCGGTGGTCGGAAGTCAATGGCCGGTGGCCGGTGGCCGAATTCAAAAGCGGACTTGTCTTCTCAAGGGCGGCCACACATGGGCGGATTGGAGGGTCCGATTTGGACTTATTCGCACAAGGGCGGCTACACATGGCTGTCACTCATAAGAGAGGGCAGCCCTTTTGGCCTATAAAAGGAGGCCATTTCTACACACATTTCATAGTGTGAAGTTGATGCAACAAGGTGAGTGTGAGGTGGTGAGAGTGAAGCAAGGCGGGAGCTCCATTAAGGGTATAATCCCTTTGTAAACTACTTCTTGTTTTGAAGTACTAAAGCCATTGAGTGGCTACTTTCCCGTGGACGTAGCCCACATTGGGTGAACCACGTATATCGTGTGTACTCTCTCTCTCTCTCTCTCTCTACTCTATAATCTCGTGTATATAAATCTGTCTCTCTCCATTATGTAATCTACTCAATTATCTATTTAGCTACGTCTTATTTCCTAACACTTACAAGAGAACAGCTTGAAGAGCATAACACCATAGTGTTCACCGCAAGATTCAAGAGCGAAGAGGGACATCAGGTAGAGCTGCAACTTCTACCAAAATAAGTATATGATGTTACCGCAAATCCCAAGACCAAAGAAGCCAGCCAAAGTCTAGGACTCATAGATTTCTATGAACGAGAGCCGTGGACTTCCAAAAATCTTATGAGATTTTTTCCACGATCAAAGAAGATGGAACCGCTCAAATCTTTGACCCACAAGGGGATAAGGTTGATGTAGTGATTACCAAGGAGATAGTGGCGGAAGCCCTCAGACTACCAATGGAAGTAATGACAATGAGGGCAAGAGATAGGAAGACGGCCGAAACTTTCACCAAGGAAACCGCCACGGCCACATTTTTCGACCTCATTCACAAAAAAGTGGAAGAGCCTACAAGGTTGTACCACCAGCACTTCCACTTCCTTGATAAAAGACCATTGAGGTATACAACACCAAATCATGCGGTTACCACAACCTTTACACAAGTCCTCAAATCAACAACCAGGCAACCAATGGACTATGCACAGTATGTTTTGTCCACATTGAAAGGGACAAAGAAGGAAGGAAAAATCACATATCTAGGTGCACCAGAGTTTTTGACCAAGATTTCTTACCATGCCATCGGCATGGCCGACAACTTGCCACCTGTCCCACATCAGAACATTTGGATAGTGTCAGCACAACCTTCTCCTTGAGCTACAAGATCTACCAAGAGAACATACAAGTCTAACGAAGAGTCTACTGAGAGATCGCTAGAATGGCACAGCAATGAAAGCTCTGATAACGAGGAAAGGAGAGTGCGGATAGAAGAAATGAAGGAGAGTGCGGATAGACGAAATGAAGAGAAAAGCCATGGCAGCACACCAGGAGGAACCTGTAAAAAAACATGCCTGATTTGAAAGAGAGAAGCACACTTATGAACGCAGTCGCTAAGCACAAGCCTGCAAGGACCGAGAAAAGTGGGTACCCATTGAGCTTAAAGGACCAAGAACTAAGCACCATAACAGGAAACAGGCAGAAGATCCCACAGAATCACTAGAGAAGATGTATCAAGAAGCAGAAGCTTTAAAGCTAAAAGAAGCCCAAGAAGCGGAACAAAAAGCTAAAGAGGTGGCGAAATAGTAGAAGCAAATAGAGGAAGCAACTGCGCAAGGAGCAGCATAGCATGAATAAGGTGATGTGTCTCCCCACATCTCTTCACTTGTATGTGAGCAGCATGATCACCCCATGCCGAGCCCACCACCTTCACCAGTGGATAAAGACAAAGAACCTAAACAAAGAGAGGCATCTAAATTAGCAAAACAGGCAGTTGAATCTGCACAACAGGCAGATGAATCTACACAAGACCATCAAAAAGAACAGCAAAAAGAGCACGACAAAGAGGCAGAAAGGGTAGCCAATCCTACACCATCAGAGGACAACAAGAAGTTTTAGCATCCAAGAAAATAGGAGGCCGAGGAAACACCCTCTACCTCGACACAGCAAGAGAAAGCCAAGGTATCCATGAAGCCTCAGGATGAGAAAATGGCAAAAGATCAACCACAGCCACAAGGGCAATAGAAACCAGCCACCATGATGCTGCCAAATGATACACAAGAATCTACAAAAACATCAAGTCATGCACGAAACAAATATTGGCAATCAAATGACGAGGTCATCTTGCAAGTTAATGAGTATGCTAAGCAAATGCAAGACATGACTGAACGACTTCGCTCAGTAGCACTTAGCCATAGCACAAGGGTCAAAGAGTTAGAGATGGTGATTGACGCACTCCAAGGGGAGTTAGATGACCAACTAAATGCCATCACGCGATCTACAAAGGCAAGTGCAAGAGTTGAAAGCGGAAGCTGAACAACATCAACTCGCAAGGGATAAGCAGCAGAAAAAGATGGAGGAGGTTGGTGATTAACTTACAAAATTGTCAGATGCATGCAAAGCAAAAGATGAACAACTGACAAAAGTTACAAATGAACTTCTAACTACAACGTTGTCTGCTCAAAAGATTCAGGTTCAGTTAGATGTAGCAAATGCCTACCTACAGTACTCAGAGCAAAGAATAAATGATCAGGCAATTTTCTTGCGGCAAATCTGAGAAAATCCCACAGTGGCCTCGATCAAAGGAACAAACAAGGTATACAAGGCATTAGATAAGAAGAATTAAGACCTCAAGTTGGAGCTTAAATTGGAGCAGTCTCAGGATAGAGACCTGGCTTTGATGGGTCCAAAGAGAAGACGAGTTGCTAAAAGAAATAGTAGATTTTAAAAGAATCAACCAGCTATTGAGAGAGGGACGACCGGAAACACAAGAAGAGGCAGGCACTTCAGAGCAGGCACATATAGAGATCCCCTCACTTTTATTCGCTGAGATGGAGACACAGCCAACCAAAGAGCTAAGTGGCGAGGAGGATTTTCAAGTATACATTACCGAAGCAGACAACAATCAAATCAATGTCACACAACTCACTCCCAATCAAATCAATGCGCAATGGCACCAACAATCCCTGCCCTATGCTCTGATTAAAGTGGAGTTGCTACAAGTGAAAGAAAGGCTTTACACTGACATGCAAGTTGAGGGCACAGATCAAGACCACCCAAAGTGGAGGATGAGCTAGTTGAACAAGAATCCAAGGTATTTGATTCTGTTCACAAGAGCACCTGCGGCCCTACAAAAGGATCCTACTTTCTATCATGTACCAAGAGTAAGGACTTGGAAAGCACATGAGGCACTAATAAAGAAGCGGCCAACTTGGCTAAATTACCCCAGATTGCCTGCTCCAAAAAAGGGACCACCGATGGAAGAGTACATGGTGAAAACCCTAACAGGTGCCATGTCCTTCTTCAGAAGTCTACCAGATTTATCATGTGCAATGTTATACAAAATTTGCCAAATGTTGCTCACCTGCATCGAAGTGTTCCATGAGCCAGAGCAAGCAGGCACCCCTTGGATGTCATTCCTTGAGGGTAACAAAGATTTGTGCTATGATCTCAGTGGCCAACCTTCTGAAGAAGTCCTCTATGGCTTCTATGCCAGATGTATGTTTTTACCTTCTCACACTATGCTAACTTTTGAGGAAGCATTCTACACAGGGTTATTTTCTTGGCAAACAAAAATATTTGGGCTAGTGATCAGCAACCTGACATCACGGTTTGTAAGCTACTCAACAGTGGAGCTGAAAAACAGAGTCACTATGCAATTCTTGCAAGTGCCATATAAGGAAAGGAAAATAAGATATCAAAAGTCTCTAACAACACTTAAAGACTGCCTCACTAGCCGTCAACCCGAAGACTACTTCAACCCATAAAGCTATGTCAAGGGACGACACAGGCGAGGAGGGGGAAAATGTTAACAGCAAGCTATCACGGATACCATTTTTCGGAGCGCGCATTGTGAAAACACTTATTATTTTTTATAAATCGAGAATATTGTAACTCCATTTTTTCGGATAAACCTTGTAATTGATGATCCGGGCCAGCAAGCTTCTAGATTGTATCAACTTGTCATTATCCATCTTTGGTAGAGCTCCCAGATAATTAGTTTTGACCACCAAAAACCTTGGCTAAGGTATAAAAGCCAATTTTTGTAAGTTATTATTAAGTTTTGGATAATCAAATACACAGCGTGAGCTAACGGCACTCACTTCTCTCCTTCTTGCGCTTCCTACTCCCTCCCCGCTTGTCACATTGCAGTTGTGTTTGTTGCATTGCAACCGCAGGTAAGAGCTCTACGCATTGACGTAAACACATCATAGTATTTTGTAGCTTTTGGCATCGCCGCGACCCGCGGTCTAATTTCATCATAAGTTCCTATTTACACGTCAAAATCAAAAACTAAGCATATGCGGGATATTGGGGCATCATTGATAAGCATTTAGGTGCACATTGTGTCAAAAACGACTAGGTCAAAAATCCACTGCTATTAATAATCGCAATTTCGACACTTGACCTAAAGTGGGCTTTGAGACCATAAGCATGTATGCTTAGGTCTTATAAACATGTCCTAGAAGTTTTGTTACGTTTGGATGTCATTTGATGTTGTAACGGATGTGATTTGTTTCACGATGAGCAATTGGCCTTTGGTGATTTCTGTCACTTGAGTGTAGCTTGAGTTAGATACAAGTTGTTAGTTGTTTTTTGAGAGATTGACAACCTCTTGTAGCTTCAATGCACTAGTCAAGTCGGTTTCGTCCCATGGATTGACAATTTAATCGTGATTCTCGCTAAATCTGCAATAAGATAGGAGTGAGGTTAGACACCCGTCCCACATCAATCCATTTAAGTAATCCACATGTACTAGATTAGACATGGCTAGAGAATGTGAGGTAGTTAGAGCTAGTAGCAAATAATTGAAAAAACACAAATGGAATTAAAAAATGAAAACAGACTTTAGAAATGTAAACATACTTCAACAAACAAATTAAAATAGCCCAAATAGACTTCAATAACACAAATAAACTTCAAAAACGCAAACGGATTCTATAAATGCAAATAATCTTCAGAAGCTTGGTGTGTTCTAAAATAGAGTGCTCTAAAATAAAGCATTTTGAGTTAGGATTTATGACAAGAGTGATTTGTTAATTTTTTGTATCATTGGTAGATAAATTATGGATGATATGATGGCATGTCCTTGTGCACATTGCAAGCATCATATCTTTCAAAAATAAAAAATATGTGATCAACACATGTACACAATAACGGTCTCTTTCACACAAAGAAACTACAAGATCTGCTTTATGAATCTCATGGTCTGGAGGTAGTAGATACCCCTAAGTAGATCTTGCTTCAATTTCATCACAGAGAACGCAATTATCAGATGAATAGACACCATCGAGTCTACCCCACCAATATTTGATGTCACACTACCCCACCAATATTTGATGTCACATTCCAAGAAGTTGAGACGGAGCAAATGTTCGATGCGTTCTTTGACATCATTGAAAACCAAGGTAGCGACAACATTCAAGGCAACACTGTGAATCAACCTCAGCCATCCCATCCATATCAACGGCATGAGAGCAATGATAAAGAGGATAAGATGATGTAGACTCTTGCACATATGCCATTTTACAATGGTACAAAAATCTCAGTTCTCCGTACCACTTTGGCAATGCTTAATCTAAAGTCTGTTAATGGATGGTCTGACACGAGTATTAAAGATATTTTTAGGTAAATATATTGTATCCTAAGCATCAACCCAAATTAAAGCTCAATAATATGATTGTTGTGTTCACTTGTTGATGTAATGACATGTTTCTCAATGAGCAAATATTGCCAGAAGGCAATCACATGCCTCCTACTTGTCCAACCGCTAAAAAGCTTCTCACCAAGGATTTCAAATTCACTTGATCACGTGTTTTTTATTGTAATCGCACTGTTAATTTTAACAAAATTCACAATTCACAAGCCTTCATATTCACAAAAATTGGCATGGTGATTTGAAGAAGACCAGGAGGCTCGGTGAGATTTGCCTGTCGAGATATCTTCTCTACCTGTTGGGATACCTTAGATACTCGGAGGACTGTGGCCCCGATGATCCCGCTTTGTTTCCTGGCGGGCTCCCAGGGTACCTGTAAATAGGGGCCCTAGGGGCCTCATTCTCTTCACAATTCTATCCTTTGAGTTTTGATTTGCACAAGTGTCCTCACAAGAAACAAAGAAAACTACGGAATAAATTTTAGTTTACTTTTGTACACTCTTTTACTATTTTGTTTTTAAATTGATATACTTGTTTTTAATAACTGTTTTTTGTAGTTTTAAAAGTAGGTTAATCTTGCTTTTCACGTTGGCATCGGTCCTAATATTGGACCGGAGTGTCATTGTGAAACACTAGACCAACCAACACTGTTTTATATTGTGTCGATTGTGTTCACTTCGGCATTAGTTTTTTTTGGACCAAAAGTGTCGTTGTTGAACATAGTTGGTTACGTTCAATTTATAGGTAGTTCTATTAATCTTGTTTTCGGCATCAATTCTATTATTGGACTGGGAGTGTCGTTGTACAGCTAATAGACTGCTTTTTGTGTTTTATTAGTGATGTACATGCTGATAGGCTAGTTAAATGTTTCTTTCGGCATCAATCCTACTATTGGACTGGAGGTGTCGTTAGATTCCTTGAATGATGCCCTTGCTTTTTAGGCTAGTTTGGTGTTTCTTTTGGCATCAGCTCTACCATTGGACTGGAGGTGTCATTAGATTCATCGAATGATGTCTTGCTTTTTAGGCTAATTTCGGTGTTGCTATCGGCATCAACCCTTTCATTGGGTTGGAGATGTCGTTAGTTGCATTGAATGATGCCCTTGCTTTTAGGCTAGTTTGGTGTTTCTTTTGGCATCAACTCTACCATTGGGCTGAAGGTGTCTCTAGTTTCATCAAATGATGCCCTGCTTTTTAGACTTAGTTCGGTGTTGCTATCGGCATCAACCCTGCTATTGGGTTGGAGGTGTTGTTAGTTGCATTGAATGATTCCCTTTCAATGTTGGTCTCCACATCAACCCTACTACTGGGTTGGAGGTGTTGTTAGTTGCATTGAATGATGCCCTGTCTTGTTGGGTTAGTTCAATGTTGGTCGCGACATCAACCCTACTATTGGGTTGGAGGTGTCGTCACTCTCATTGAATGATTACCTACTCTTTAAACTAGTGTTTTCATTAATTTCAATGCATGATGCATATATTTTTTATAAAATTCTCTTATTCTCTCCCCTAGTAGCAATCAAAAAACCATAAATCACATTGAAACTACCTCACATCCTCTAGCCATGCCCGATCCCCGCACACCTCGGTCTAGAGGTGCGCAAAGATAAGGACCACCGAGTTATAATATCGTCTTTATTGGAAATTCCTATATTTGTCGGTGTAAAAAATCTGCACACCCATGTCTACATGAAAATCCATGTAGGGGGAAACACTCTTCTTCAAAGCACTCTACAGCAACGGGAGAACTCTCCCATTGCATACAACACAAAACACTGGCTCCACTTGAAACCATAAATCTTCACAACAATAGCGGACTACATAGCTTTCTTGCAGGTAATTTGCGCATGTGAGCTTGCATGTGAGTGACCTACCTAGTGCGTATTTATAGTTTCCATTACCTAGAGATCCATCATCCATTCGATACACATCAGGAGAAAAGTAGCTAGAGGTGGTAATAGTGTTTGATAACGTTTAGAGTCAAGGGAGTGGCTAGATCTATTCTTGAAGGGTAAAGAGAGTTGTGAGTGAGATAGCCAAAGACATTTCATTCTTCAAATTTTCTTATTGCTTTGAGAGTGCTATTCCATTTTTTGTTATGATGTTTATTTACGTTGCTTTATTCACTTTTGTTTCATGCTTCTTTCAAGCACATAGGAGTAGGGTAAGTAGAAACAATCACCATCAAGATGGGGTAAGAAGGCCATAACTTTGAAACATTGAAAATTTCATGATAGAGACTTGAAACTAGGTTCAAAACCAAAGAGAGGGTGCCAAAGGACCTCTGAAAAGCCATTATAAGCAAAACTAAAAGTCCTAATAGATTTTGTTGTGGAACATGAATTGTGATCCATGCCCCCCAAAGGTTGCTTAGTGTAGGAATGAGACCAGCTGAGAGACATTTACTTCAATCTAATGAAACCAAAGTTTGGGATCAAATTGAGATAAAAATCACACTCAAAAGAAGGAAATTGGGAAAGAACACCTAAAGTTAGTCTATCTGACCAATTTTTTTGGGGTTTTCTACTTTTTCTTATCCAATCAAAAAAGATTTTGGGAATAGACTCCAAACACGACAGTCTACAAACAACAGTCAACCAATTTCATGTCTAGAAGAGATCAAACATGGATCACAATCCATGTGCCCCATCTAAGGTAGAAATACTTCCCAAAACAAAATTGAAAAAAGGATTCAAAAGTAGACCAAAGGGGCTGAAAATAGTTCATGGTAAAAACCCTCAAGTTGGACTTACGGTTTGACTTTCAGCTGACCTAAACCAATCCAATCACACAAAAAGAATATATATGGTATCAAGGTACCAAGGGCAAGCTGTGGATAAAGTTTCATCATATTTGGTTTCTGAGATACATGGATCATGAGCCATGTTCCCTTATCACAAGTTGAATTGAGAGTGATACCATAGCTAAATATAGTCATAATGAGTACAGAGTTCTTTTCAAAATTGAATTTGGAAATCATTAAAAAAATTTGCAAGCTAAGATAGGTTTGGTACAAAAAGCGCGGTTGTTTGATCAATTCAGGAATTTTGGACTAACAGAGTGGCTATAACCTCATAGCCATGGAGTGTTTATTTTGCAAATTGTGAAGATTAGAGCACTGCAAATTGAGGTGATTTTGAGTTGGATATTTGGAAATGATTAAAGAGGTAACAATTTAGGGTTTTACATGAGTGATTAATTTTGATCTATTTGAGACTGATTTTACATGATTAGAAACCCAATCGTAAGAGACCTAGTGAGAAACATTTTGACAAAAGAGAGTGTGAATCAAGGACCATTGGCTCCTTAGAGCTGATCATTCAAGAAAGAGCGTATGATACATCGTGGAAGAGATCTTACACCTACATGGTTGAGGGATTCAAGAAGGTGAGTTTTCAGGAGGGGTCTAACATGGGAGAAAAACCATCCCAACCAACATCCAAAATGAAATTGTTGCACTTAAAAATATCAATTCAAAAACGACTAAAGTGCAAAGATATACAAAGATGGTATGAATCACTATACTGTAAAATTAGAGGAAATTCCTAGTGAGTTTTAGAATATAGTGCCTGTTGACTATAGTGGTGATCGATACTTTGATGAGGGAACAATGTATTTAGTTGTGCAAAATCCCTATATTGTGGAGAAATGGGGAATGACATGCACAAAGGATAAAGTTGATGTAGATCCAGAAGATGAGCCACCAAAGTTGGACAAGCCAAATGCCAAAATAAGGCATGTGAATGAAGCAAAACAATTCAACATGTACAATATCCATGTAGGGCTATACAAGTAGGATAATGGTGAACAAATGAACTATTACAAATGTGATGAAACCTACATAGGAGAGTTGTCGGAGCACAAAAGTTTGTATGATTTTTACATTCACTAAAAGGAGAGATACCCATATAATCATGCTTGATCAATATAGGAGAGATACACATATTTTGGAGGCCCACTCCGCCAATATTATATCACTCCTAGTGTAATCAGCCATACTATATTGGATACCGCACGTGAAACTAGAAGATTGAGTTGATAGAGATCAAGAATTGATGATTCAATGAGCTAAAAATAGTTTTTAGTGCTTAGACAGTGGGAATCCTTGGGTTCTACGGTTCCAAAGAATACACATAGGGGCAATGATATATAAGATGATGGATCTGATTACCTTGATAGAAGTGAGAGATGTGCGTCGCAAGGAGAGAGTCAAAGAAAGAGCTTCAACCAGAATTCCTAGTGGGGTTTATGAGGCTAGAGATGTCCTAGCAAGAGAGCCAGAAGTAGTGAGAATGGCTATAGAAACACAACAAATGAGACCATCATAGGTAGCTAAATGTGTTTCCATAAATTTTAATGGATTGGGAGATCCATATGCTCATGTCTCACTCTTCAAACAAGTTTTGAGAGTTAGAAAAGTTGTGGATTTTCACACACATAGTATGAAGGATTTGGACTAACCTAGTTCTGCATTTACATGGTTCGAATCTTTGAATAGAAGAGATTTTTCAAACATAGAGAAACTTTTGCGTGAATTTGCTGAGGAGTTTTTTACAAAGGGTAATCGAACATAATACATGTCCCAAATCTATTCTTTCAAGAAAAAAGAGAACGAGGAAGTGAAGTAAGCTTTGTTTCACTTCAAACAGGATATAGAGAGGCGTCCTGTGAGAGAGTTACCACAAGATGAGAGGCTATCAGTTCTCTTTATAGAGGGCTTGAGGAATGAAACTCTCAAGAAGAACAAACATTTGAAAGTATGCACAACGTTTGAGAAAGTCATTAGAGAAGCTTTATATCTAGTTGACAATCGTAAGGCATATGGAGAGGTGACTAAAGATGCAAAAAATGTGACTAGTAGTGCCTCTTCTACTAGACATGAATCCACAACAAAGGGAAATGTTCAAACTCCTACCATGCCAATTGGCTAAAGAAGTGGTAAGGAGGATGAACCAAAGCTATAGACAAAACCAAAATGTACAACCATAACCAATGAGGAGATCATGTGACATGTGTGGAGGGGATCATCCCACCCCATGGTATATTAACACTCACCTGAGACCAGCAGCAGTAAATGCATATTATATTTTTGAAGTGGTGTGCTATTAAATAGAAATGGACCAGTCACAAAATGAGTGAGTGTTCAACAAGATTAGATGAGGGAAAGGCCATATTGACCTTGTGGGACGGGTGTCTAACCTCACTCCTATATTATTGCAGATGTAGCAAGAATCAAGAATATAGTTGTCAATCCATGGGACAAAGCTGACTCGACTAGTGCATAGAGGCTACAAGAGGTTGTCAATCTCTTGGAAAACAACAAACAACTCGCATCTAACTCAAGCTACACTAAAGTGACTGAAATCACCAAAAGCTAATCCCTCATCCGCAAACAAATCACATCCGTTATAGCATCAAATGACATCCAAACGTAACAAAACTTCTAGGACATGCTAAGCACACATGCTTATGGTCTCAAATCTCACTTTCGGTCAAGTGCAAAAATCGTGATTATTAACAGCAGTGGATTTTTGACCTAGTCGTTTTCGACCCAGAATGCATCTAAATGCTTAGCAATGATGTCCCAATATCCCGTCTATGCTTAGTTTTTGATTTTGTAGAGTAAATTCCTACTTATAATGAAATTAGGTCGTGGGTCAATGACGACAAAAGCTACAAAATACCATGAAATGCTTACGTCAATGCGTAGAGCTCTTACCTGCAGTTGCAATGCAACAGACACGACTACAATGTGACAACCGGGGAGGGAGTAGGAAGTGCGAGAAGGAGAGAAGTGAGCACTGTTAGCTCACGCTGTGTTTCTATTATCCAAAACTTAATAATAACTTACAAAAATTGGCTTTTATACCTTAGCGAAGGGTTTTGGTGGTCAAAACTAATAATCTGGGAGCTGTAACTAAGGACAAGTTGATACAATCTAGAAGCTTGTAGCCCCAGCTCATCAATTACAAAGTTTATCCAAAAAATAAGAGTTACAATATTCCCAATTCATCAAAATAATAATTTTTTTTACAATGAGAGCTCCGAAAAATGGTATCCGAGTTAGCTTGCTGTTGACATTCCTCCCCTCCTCGCCGATCTTGTCCCTTGACACAGATTTATGGGCTGAAATAATCTTTGGGTTGACGGCTGGCGAGGTGGTTTTTAAGTGTATGTAAAGCTTTCTCATATCTGATCTTTCTTTCTTTGTCTTGAACCTGCAAAAATTTCATAGTGACTCTGTTCTTGAGCTTGATGGCTGAGTAGCCTGCGAATCTGGAAGTTAGGTTACTGATCACTGGCCCAAAAATCTTCGTTCTCCAAGTGAAGAACCCTATGTAGAATGATTCCTCAAATGCCAACATATTGTGAGATGGCAAGAACATGCAGCAGGCGTATAATCCATAAAGGACTTCTTCAAAAGGTTGGACACTTAGGTTGTAGCATAGACCATTATTGACCTCGAGGAATGATATCCACGGTGCTCCTGCTTGCTCTGGCTCATGAAAGGCTTCAATGCATGTGAGAAGCATTCGGAAAATTTTGTAGAGCATAGCACATGAGAGACCCGGGAGACTTTTGAAGAATGTCAATGGCACCCGTTAGGGTTCTCACCATGTATTTCTCTGTCGGCGTTCCCTCTTTTGGAGCTGGCAATCTCGGATAATTCAGCCATGTAGGCCGCTTCTTTGTCATTGCTTCATGTTCTTGCCACGTTCTTACTCTTGGTACATGACAAAAGTCGGGTCTTTCTGAAGTGCTGCAGGTGCTCTTGTGAACTTAATCAAGTATCTGGGATTCTTGTTCAGCCATCTCTTTCTCCACTTGGGGTGGACTTCTTCTGTGCCTTCTATCTGCATGTCTTTATATAATCTTTCCTTAACCTATAGCATCTCTACCGTGATCAAGGGATATGGTAGTGATTGTTGATGCCATTGTGCATTGATTTGGTTGGGAGTGAGTTGAGTAACATTGACTGAATGGAGAACTCTCAACTCCCAATCCATCACTGCTTTCCACTGCTCATCCGTCTCTTGGGCAACCTGCTCCTTAAGTGCATCTTCTTCAGCTTTTGATAGCTAGACCATTGGCATTTGATCGGCATCTGTTGTTGGTACCTGAATTTCTTCTTCTCCTCCTAGCCCTTCTGTCGACGGTGTTTCCATCTCAGCGAAAGAGACTGAGGGAATTTTGATGTGGGGTTGTTCTGAAGTACTTGCTTATTCTTGCATCTCTTGTTGTCCGTCTCGCAACAGCTAATTAACTCTCTTGAGCTCTGCTATCTCCTTGAGAAACTGTTCCTTTCTTTGTACAGCTTAAGATCTTTATTCTTCTTTTTCAATGATTTACATACTTCGTCTGTACCTTTGATCAAGGCAACTACGGGATTTTCTCTTATTTGTCGCAAGAAGGTTGCTTGATCATTGATCCTTTGCTCTGAGTATTGCAGTGAAGCATTTGCTATGTCGAGCTACACTTAGATCTTTTGAACTAACAGATTTTTAGTTAAGAGTTTGTTGGTAACCTCTGTCAGTTGTTCGTCTTCGGTTTTGTAGGCATCTGATAACTTCGTGAGAAGTTCACCTAGCTCTTACATTTTCTTTTGTTGCTTTTCTCTAGCCAGTTGGTGTTGTTTAGCTTCAGATCTCAGCTCTTGGATTTGTTTATGCAAATCAGTGATGAGAGTCATTCTGTTATCTAGCTCTCCTTGGAGAGAATCAATAACCATCTCCAGTTATCTAGCCTTAGCACTACGGCTAAGTGCTCCTGATCGCATTTTCTATGTCATCTCCTGCATCTGTTTTGCATATTCATTAACTTGCAGAATAACTTCATCATTTGTCTGCCAGTCTTCAGGTTCTGTGAGCTGCCTAGAGGTTTCAGCAGTCTCTGTGTGTGGCTCCTTGGGTGGGGCTATGGCGGCTATTTGGGGTGACGGCAGGGGTTCTACATCTCCTTGAAGCTATGTGGTTGCCTCGACTGCTTTGTCTTCTTGAGGCTTTGTGGATGCCTTGACCGTTTCTTGCTGGGTGGTTATAGACTGTGTGGTTTCTGTTTTTTGTGCCTTCGGTTGCTCAAAACTAGCAGTTTCTTGTGGATCAAGACTTGCTTCCCTTTGCGGTTTTGGATCTTTTGTTTTGGCTTGGTCAAAAGTAGTTAATGCTTGTTGTTCAAATCCTGCTTCTTCTTGCGGTTCAGGCTCCTTTTCCTTGGTTTTCTCTCCCTTAGTGGGTCTAAGTCTTGGTGAAGGTGGAGGGCTTGGTGTTAGCAACAAGCTAATATGGACACCATTTTTCAAAGTTCTCATTGTAAAATACTTATTATTTTGATAAATCGGGAATATTGTAACTCCTATTTTCTTGGATAAACTTTGTAATTAATGAGCCGGGGCTACAAGCTTCTAGATTGTATCAACCTGTCATTCCCCATCTTTGGTAGAACTCCCAGATTATTAGTTTTGACCACCAAAAACCTTGGCTAAGGTATAAAAGCCAATTTTTCTAAGTTATTAGGAGGTTTTTTGGATAATGAAATACACAGCGTGAGCTAAGGGCACTCACTCCTCTCCTTCTCGTGCTTCCTACTCCCTCCCCGGTTGTCACATTGCAATGGCGTTTGTTGCATTGCAACACACATGTAAGAGCTCTATGCATTGTCGTAAGCAATTCACAGTAATTCGTAGCTTTTGGTGTCGTCGACCCGCGGCCTAATTTCTTCATAACTAGGAATTTACACTTTCAAATCAAAAACTAAGCATAGGCGGGATATTGGGGCATCATTACTGAGCATTTAGATGCATTCAGTGGGTCGAAAACGACTAGGTCAAAAATCCACTGCTGTTTATAATCGCGATTTTGTAACTTGACCTAAAGTGGGGTTTGAGACCATAAGCATGTGTGCTTAGGTCTTATAAACTTGTCCTAGAAGTTTAGTCACGTTTGGATGTCATTTGATGCTATAACGGATGTGATTTGTTTGCCAATTAGCGATTGGCTTTTGGTGATTTCAGTCACTTGAGTGTAGCCTGAGTTAGATGCGAGTTGTTAGTTGTTTTTCGAGAGATTGACAACCTCTTGTAGCCTCTATGCACTAGTCGAGCCAGTTTCATCCCATGGATTGACAATTCTATCGTGGTTCTCGCTAATACTGCAATACGATAGGATGGTGAGGTTAGACATGCGTCCTACATTTGGCGCCGCTATCGGGGATCGAAGAGACCTAAACTAGGGAAAAACATGAGCGTCTTGTGAAGTTATCCTTTAACTTCCTCTAGGATCGCCTAGAGTTCAAAACCTTCTTTTAAAAACCGCATAGATTAAGATTGTCGTCTTTTGTTGTGTAGAGGTAGCTTGGAAGTAATTGTACTTGCTGAGTGCCTTTAGAAGTATAGGTTTGTAGAATTAGATTAGGATTTTGAGAATGGTTGATATACAGGACAAGTCTTAAGATCGAAGCTCTAAAAACCACAAAAAACAAGAACACTAGTGTTTGTGGACACTTTCCACAACCCCATTGCATGAGAATCTAGGAGTAGGGTAAGTAGGATTCGAGGTGGATTTTGGAACATTGCTCTGTGTGAAAAGAATCAAGTGTGAGTGTTCTTTGAAGTTGCAGAATTTCAGGTCTACGGCTAGAAATAGCACGAAAAGACTCAAAACCACTCAATCCGACTAGAGAGTAAGCATAAAAGTTGTCAAGGACACTTCAAGGTAAAAATTTCAAGAGTTGGCCAAAACTCATATTATTTACTTTTCCTTGACATTTTAGGCCAAAGTAAGTTTTGACTTGATTCATAGGCTTAAAATAGCTCATGTAAAGACTGTCTTTGAAAAAATTGCAAAAAAGTGTTCATTTCAAGCTTGAAGTTAATAATCGAGATTATTAACTTTCAGCTCAAATTTGACCAAGGTTCATACCATTGATTCATTGCATGTGTACAAACCACTTTTGTAAATGCCCAAAATATTTAGATCACCAAACTAGCAAAAAACTGGGTAAAAACGAAAGTTTGTAATGACTTTTTGAAACTTGAGTGTAAATTGGGGAAAAATTTGTCCAAACTTGATGAAATTTGATTCAGAGGCTTGTATTGATGTGATAAACATGTATATATGCTCAGTTGACCAAAAGGATGCAAAAAGTTGTCAGTTGTAAATAATCGCGATTATTTACATCTGTCCCATTTTTCAACTTTTTTTACCAAGTCAGCATACCACTAGTTTTGCCATGTTGTAATAAGCCCACAAATCAAATTTGGATCATTGGATTAAAAATTGAGACCAAATTTGCAAAGTTAGTCTGCGGATAGAAAACTGATAACCATTTGACCAAAAATTGTCCAAACTTATTGAAACTTGGCTAGGGACCTTAAGTTGAGGTGCTTAACAGATTTATGTCAAAGTTGGGACAGAAACTTGCAAAAATATAGCTAGAGTAAATAATCGCGACTATTTACATCTGCTTCAAAAATTGAAAATTTTGCAAATTTGAGTATACCACAAGGTCAAGCATGTCAAGTAGACCCCACAAATCAATTTTGGTGAAATTTAGACCAGAACAGTGAGACCTAAGCCAGATTCTTGGAAGCAGAGTCTACAGACACGAAACAGTTGGTAAACTTGAACAGATTTTGTCCAAACTTGTTGAAACTTGTCCAAGGACTTCAACAGAGTGTATGCTTGCCAAAACAAGTCCGAAAGTGTAAAAAACTGACAAAAGTAAATAATCGTGATTATTTACTACTGCTACATAGGGACACCAGTTTTGACTTTTGAACTTATACAGTGTTACAACATAATACAAAGCCTTTGGGAAATTTTGGGTTCAATCGGATCCAAATTGGTACATGTTCACTCGGTTTTCAAGTTGCAGATTAATCCTTTGATTTTTTGCCAAAGTTGAATCTGAAAGTCATTTGCTGACTCCCATAGCTCGATTTGAAGTGATACACACAGACCAATCACAGTAGTTAGCCAAATTTTTACAGTCTTTGTGAAAGAATAGCTAACTTTATCAAATTTATACAGGAATCAGGTTGCAGACGAGGAATCGGCAATTCGGCGGAAGTTACAATCAAGTCAAGTGGAAATTGATGACAAGTCAATCCAAAGGTAAGTACTCTATCCAGGGCTTCATCAGTCTTTATGAACCTTAGATCTGGTCGTGTACTAGGTAATCAGGGCATATTTGGAGAAACCTCCAATAGAGTATCCACCGAAGAGAGCATGAATCAAGGTAATTCCTTGCACACTATCCTTGAAGAAGTCTCAGACACTTTCTCAAACTCAACATCCGAAATGTCTTCTTACTCGACTCACTCAGAGACCAAAATGATAGTGTGCTATAAGCATATACTTTCATTTTATAATACTAATCGTCATGGAGCTCAGGTTTACTGGATCCTAATGAAGAGTATGCTATTCGCATTGATGACCATGGTATCGAGTTCGAAAAAGAGATTAGGGCAAACAAACAAGGAAAAATGTACATGGACAGAAATGAAACTTAGTATTTACAAGTTGAAAACCCTGACGTGATAGACAAATGGGGGTTAGAAGTAAACACCATCATCCCAGATATGTCAGCGAAAGAAGGACCACCAACCTTAGAATTCGAGGGATACGATCAAGTAGATTTGAAGCCTTTGAAACGGCTTAGTATTGATAATCCTAGGATCAGAGTCTATTATTGGGAGGATAGAAATGTAAAAGATCTTTTGTGGACTTCGCATGCCAAATCAGGACAACTAACACCATGAAGATCATTTATATCTTCAAGATCAAGGATAAGCGGTCAACAGACCTACCAACCTACCTATTTAGGGATTGTTATAACAACAAATTTGTAATGATGACTCCTGAGGAGGTAGAACAAACCAAATACCAAGGGTATTCCATAAGGGATTGGACATTGGGACAAGGACCAGAAACCATTCCAAGAGATGAACGTCGTGAGAGATCTTCTGAGAGTAATGTGAACAAACCAAAAACCATCTCATTACGCAGAAAACCGGGTGACACTAAGGCCAGTCCAAGGCTACATGAGTCACTATTTCCAACAGACTGGTTTGAAGGACTCGGAATAGGACCAACTGTCAGGAGACCGGGAGTTGAACCAAATAGACGTGTCAAACCAATTGATTTTCAGAAATGGGTCAGAAAATACAGTGGATCAAGGGATCCATATGACCACTTAGCAAGCTTTAAGCAAGTGCTAAGAGCAAAACGTATATTCGATTTCCATACTCAATTTGAGGGGTTTGGAATGACATTAGAAGGAAAAGCATTGACATGGTTCCAAAAACATTCCACCCAGGTCAATCATGGACTTGAACACATTAGCTCAAGGATTTGTAGCTTCTTGTTCCAAAACGGAGATCAAACACAATACTGTAGCTCAAATCTACATCTTTCAACAGAAACAAGGTGAGTCTGAACTCGAATGAAACAATACATTGCCAGATGCCCAGAGCTAGAGATACCTACAGAATAATGACTAGTATCTTTATTTCTAGAAGGATTGCTAAACAAGGAGCTTCACGCTATACTTTATAGCAAGAAGAATACAATCCTAGAAGAATGTGTGTCAAATGCTATCAATTTAGGAGACAATTGTGATATTTTCAATGCAGAAGATGTTCCTAAGGATAACCAAAGCGAGAAAATAGCATCCACCAAAACTGCACAGGTAGGAATGGCTGCTGCAGCACCGCTTTCATCCATAGAAGACATGCTCAAAATGATGAATGATATGATGAACAACATGCAAAAAGCACCTATGAGGGGACCAGGACAAGGGATACCTCAACAGGGACAACCTAATAGGCCACAAAAATGGTGTGCAATTGAGGGTAAATAGACCAAACGACGAAACCAATGAGTGCCACTTCCAACCAAAGTATGATGGGAATGTTCACCACATGCCAATGAGGCCACAAGGACAACCCATGTACAAATATCAGCCTAATATGGCCCAAGCTCAAAGACCACCAATGGGTATGGAAAGATCTCAACCTGTGTTGGGTCAACAACCTCCATATCTAGGAGACATAATGCAGTGCCTGTAAAGTACATGCGTCCAGAGGGAGTCATAGATGAACAAGCACTAGTGCTTGTTGCACCTTATGCTGAGCCTAGTCCATCTACAGTAATAATAGAGGGAGATTGGTATAATTCACATCCACCACCAATGGAGAAACCTGTGACTTATGCTCCACCAGAGCTCGCACCAATGTATTATGTAGCTAATCAAGGTGTCAGACCTCCTCTGGTAAGACCCATGATTAAGCCAAGAACAAGAAACTGTCATAACTGTGGTGCAGATGATCATTGGAAGAATGAATGCCTAGAGCATGACAAAACCAATTGAAGCTTATTGCATACAATGTTGCAAAAAGGGAGGACACTTTCCAGTAGATTATCCTAATAATCCTTTAAACAAGGGTAAAATGGTAGTAAACGTAGTCCAAGTGATACCTAGTAGCTCATCTGAGAGTGAACCGATTGTTCCAATCAAGGTAATCACTAGAGCTCAGGCTAAGAAAAAGAAACATAACTCCTCAGATGATTTAGAGAATACAAATCTGCATCTCAGAAAACCAAAAGAAGCAGAAGCAAAAGGTATGAGATGAGAAAACAAAAACAAAGAGCTGAAATCGAGGAGAAAGCAAAACAGCTATTCCAGGGAAAGGTGAAAGAACCTGGAAGCGAAATCAAAGAAACAACCGTGAAATCTGGAGGATCAATTTTGGTTGATAAAATTTTTGAGCTTATTAATGCAGCCTTGGAAGCTTACCAAGCAGGACTTAAAGAAGGCCAAAATATGAAAAACAAATGGAAAAACTATCCCTCTCTAGGTATGGAAGCAGCTAAGGTTGAAGCTTACCAAAATTTGGTAAGAATCATGCAAGAAATGCTAGAAAAACAAAAACCCAAGCTTGAAAGCATCGCAAAACCTGAAGAGCTTGTCTTAAGAGACACTAAAGAAACCTCCAAAGTGGTGGTATAACCCCACCTAGAAACAAAAGAACCAGAACTTATAGTATCGGACAATGAAGATGCCTTAGACGGAATTCCTTTCGTAGAGAAATACTGGCCAGGATACTTGTGGGAAAATTTCCGAGAGATCAATGATGGGAGCCTCACTCTAAAGTCATCTCCCATAGAGGAAGTTTGGTTAGACAACCTACCTCTTGATATGGACGTGGACGTACAATCCTTGTATGGGGATTGCAAATCTAAATCTTCAAGAATGTCGAAACCATTGACCTTGAAAACATTACCCTCTTAATTGGGAGATAACAAAGATGAATCCATAGTGTGTAAGACCACTCAAGTGAAAAGAGTAGAACATACCCTAGAAGTAGACAACATTCATTCAATCATGTCTACACCCATTCAATGCACTCTTACCTTGGGAGGACTGTTAAAACTCAAACCATATTTATGAAATGATCTACAGAAAATCCTAGAGAAGGTGGGGATAATGAGGCTAATCTCAACAAATTTGGGAAAATTGAGACACAAAATGGACAACAAAGAGATTCGATTTGTTCCAATGAATAAGGTCGGAGAATACTATGAAGGGGAACAAGGAAACACCACCCTTCCAGTGAAATATAATGACATACAAACCATGGCAATATTGGATAGTGGAGCAGGCATAGCCATAGCCACAAAAGCAGTATGGGAATTCTGGGGACAACCAGCCATTAGACAAACTCAAATGAAATTGCAATTGGTTGATGCACACATTGAAAGACCCTTAGGATTGCTTGAAAAAGTGATAGTTAATTCCTATGGAATTGAATATCAACATACTTTTGCCATAGTAGACTTTGGGAAGAAACTCAACTACGAAATCATATTGGGAAAACCTTTCATGCGACATGTATAACTTATCCAAGATTAGGGAAACAACTACCTGTACTTGAAGCAAGTGGGATCTATAACAAGGGTAAATCTAAAAGATCACACTTATAGAGATGTCATGAAAATGCCCATACAAGAGTTCGATTCAGTCTCTTCGGTTGAAACTATGCTTCCATCTTGATTAAACAAAGACACACCCATTTGGATGTGTGGAGATTCAGAAAACGGAAGCTTAAAACGAGAAGAATGCATCTTAGAAAGGGATTTCACATATGAAGCGTATGTACCTAAACCCTTTACAGAGCATTTTTTTGAGCCATTTGAGTGGACTCAAATTTTATCAACAATGGATGTATGTGTGAATACAAAATGCCTACTCAATTTTGAAATGAGGACGGCTATGGTATAATTCCCATACAAATGATCTCAACCCTTCACATTGAAGATGAAATTAAGGAGCCCAAAGACTTAATGAAAGCTCAACAAATCTTTTCAGACCTCTACTATGATGCAGCAAATGAGTTAGATGAACATTCAGCTACCTCAGAAGATTCGGGGTCAGAAAAAGAACATGTGAGAGCTAAGCTACTCATGAAAGGAGGGGGTGAAAAGTTTTTTGACTTTGCTAATTAGAAACCTAGAAGACAGAAATGGTATAGACGCAAAAGAGACACCAAAAACGTGAAAGCTAGACCTATGCCATCCAGTCTCTAGTAAAACACAATTCTTGATGCAGATAGAGGCACATGATTGTGTCAAGGAAAAAATCGCTAGTAGATATCCTTCAAATGAAAATCCAAAAATGTCAAAAACATCGAGAAAAACGAGAAAGGATACTCAAGCAAAACCAAAAAAACAAGAAAAGGAATCAACCATGACACGAGTTGAGCTGAAAAAGAAATATCAAGAGTTGAAAAAAGCTCTAAAGGATATATATACGACTAAAATGGAAACCACTGAAGAGGATAGTAAAGATGTAATGAGTGTTCGATCTCATTACAAGAAATATACTTTCCAAGATAGAAATATCATAGTCAAACAACCTGTTAGGGAATTACGAAAACAGGGCGAGTCCTACGAAGGGCCTGAAAACATGAAAAAGATAGATCTGGCTGAATCAAGAGAAGAGCCTAGACCCGCTCTCGGCGGGCTCACTATGTGTAAAACTACCATATCACGTGCGTTTAAGACATGTTTGTAAAATCCCTTATCTGTTAATTTTGTTAGGAATATAATGTACCCTTTTCTTTTAAAATCTGTAAGTTTTTTTCAAATTTGAAAAAATAATGTCCTTCTGTATATATATTTCTGTAAGTTTCAAGAACTTTAAATACCCTTCTGTTGAACTCACGTGATAGGTTACATTTTTCTTAGGTGACCTCCCCGGGGACCTGCTTACATTGCAAATGACCTAACAAAAGATGAAGAAGATCTTTTGTTAAGCTTACAGAAAGAATACTGATATATCTTTGCTTGGTCACATAAGGATCTTAAGGGTGTAGATCCAAAAATCTGTCAACATACCATACCCATGAGAGATGATGCAAAACCAAGCAGACAAAGGCCATACACATATAATGAAACATTTGCCAGAAAGATCAAAGAAGAGATTGAAAAACTAAGGGAAGCTGAATTCATTTATGAAATTGAACACACAGATTGGGTATCTCCAATTGTGGTAGTACCCAAGAAGAATGGAAAATTACGAGTGTGTGTCAATCTCAAAAAAGAGAATGTAGCTACCATTAGAGACAACTTTCCTCTTCCAATCACTGAGCATGTTGTGGAACAAGTTGCAGGAAAAGAAGCTTACAGCTTCTTAGATGGCTTTTCGGGATACAATCAACTTTTGGTTTACCCAAAAGATCAGCATAAAACTGCTTTTGCAACGGAATGGGGTATTTTTGCCTATCGGGTTATGCTGTTTGGGTTAACTAATTCTCCAGCCACATTTCAAAGATTGATGAGACATGGTTTTAAAGCATATCTTAGGAAATTCTTAGAAGTATATCTGGATGATTTAGGCGTATATTCATCAATCTGGGCTGATCATTTTGAACACCTCAAAAAGGTATTCGAAAAATGTAGACTTTATAGGATTTGCTTAAATCCTGAAAAATGCACATTCATGGGCAGTCAAGGAGAAACTCTTGGACATATATTTTCTAAAAATGGCATAGCTACTGTTATTGAAAAAATTCACGTCATTGTTGATTTGCCTAGACCAACAACAGTCAAAGGGGTTCAAGCCTTCATGGGACATTGTGGATATTACAGACGGTTTATCTACATGTATTCTATAATTGCTAAACCCATGTATAGCTTGTTTACACACTCTGAGTGGACCGAGGCATGTGAAGAATCCTTCATGAATCTAAGCAAGCTCTCAACTCAGGTCCAATATTGAAAGCACCAAATTGGGATAATATATTCCACATACATGTTGATGCTTCCAATTTTGCCATCGGTTGTATACTAGCTCAACCAGAAGACGGGAAAATTGACTTTTCTATTTCTTATGCTAGCCGATAGTTGAACATGGTAGAAAATAATTATACCACCACTGAAAGGTAAGGATTAGGGATGATCTATGCCATTAAAAAGTATAGACATGACCTATTAGCCAACAAGATTGTGTTCTTTGTGGACCACCAAGCTCTATTATACTTGGTCAACAAGCCATGCAACACAGGAAGAATAGTGAGATGGTTCATCATTCTTCTAGAATTTTATTTCACTGTGTTTGTAAAAGAAGGCACTACACACCAAAGAGCAGATCATTTGTCAAGGATTGTTTCAGGAGAATCACCCAAAGGGGTAGACGATGATCTATTAGATACCTATTTGTTCTCCGTGGAAATGATACCTCGATGGCCGGAAAACATGGTGTCATTGATGACAATAGCACAAGTGGATTCACAAATACCACTTCCTATTACAATCGGATTAATCGAGCAATCGGCTATGTATCAATTACTAGCTGGTAGGCTATACAAAAGAAACCGAGATGGAATATTGCTCCTATGCATTAATCCTGAAGAGATAAACTAGTACCTAAGTTAAGCACATGCTACCATAGTAGGACTTCACTTTGTGGAAGACCAAACTATGCAAAGAATCTTGAGACTTGGAGTATTTTGGCCGACTATGAGGAGTGATGTTTGTTCTTTTGTAAAGGATTGTCCTCAATGTAAAAAACAAACACCCATACCTCATGTAACATTGTTTCAAATGTCGCATGTTCCTAAGTGGAGTAACTATCTAGTTACTTACTTATCAAGCCGAAGATTTCATGAGGATATGAGTAAACGCCGTCAAAGGGAAATTGAAACTGAAGCAAGAGATTATGCTCTTATTGGAAACTAGTTGTATAGGAGAGGTAAAGATCAACATTTGCCTCTTTGTGAAAATGAAAACGAGTACATTCCGATTATAGAACAAGCACATGCTAGATTATCTAGAGGTCACTTTCCAAGTGAGACCACCGCAAGAGCAATCTTGATGGCAAACATATGGTGGCCAACACTTTTTGCAAATGCCAAAGAATATGTTCTAAGATGTGATGCTTGTAAACAAGCAAAAATGCCAACACAAGTAGATAGCATGCCCTTAAGACCAATGATGGGGGCAAGAGCTTTCACAAAATGGGGTATAGATTTTGTTGAGACAATACAACCACCAACTTATAGAACCCAAGCTCAATATATCATTGTAGCTGCGGATTATTTAACCAAGTGGGCCGAGGCTAAAGCAACTCAAAGAATGATGCCAGAAGCACTGCTGCATTCTTATATGAGTATGTATTCACGAGATATGGACTGCCAATAGAAATTGTCAGTGATCGGGGAACTCATTTCCTCAATGAGGTAATCGAGTATTTGCTTAATGAGTTTATGGTCATCCATAACAAGTCAACTCCCTATCACCCACAAGCAAACGGACAAGCGGAGCATACGAACAAAATTCTTAGCTCAGTATTGACTAAAGTGGTTAGTTCAAAAAGGACAGACCGGGAAATGAATCTCCATGCTACTCTATGGGCTTATCGAGTTTCATTCAAAATAGCTTTAAATGCTACACCCTTTAACCTTGTTTATGGTGTTGATGCCATACTGCCAATAGAATTTCTATTGCGACATTAAGGGTAGAAAAGAATCTTGAGTGGACTGCACATGAATTGTCAGAAAGACTTGAAGATTTGGAAAATCTAGATGAGCAAAGGCTAACTGCGATAGCTCACATCTATGCATCCCAGGGGATTCATTCTATATACAAAACGGGACGCCACCTGCGAGCAGACAACTTTGATAAAACCCCTATATAAGACTCATATTAGGGAATATGACCCCCCTTTCTACGCTTATACGACAATCCATGCAAAAAACTATCATACCCCTATCTTACATATAAAATTTAGGTCTCACATGATCTAACTGAGTAAAACTATTAAAAGAGCATGTAGCATAGTGATTGGCAACGTACTAAGAAACCACTTTTGTTGATAATTGGATGTACCCTCAATGTGTATTAGTTTGACTTTTAGACTATGTGCCCATTCAACCTGCACTATAGATACTCATCCAATTTTGAGCCATCTAAATTACTCAAAAAACATGGTTATAAAGTTGTGTTAGGTTCTCCGTGTAAATTTGCATCTATACAAACTCTTCATAGCTTTCATCCTTCAACAAATGAACTATAATCACAAAACGAGCAATTTATACAAAGCAATGTTAGTTCTTGTATGTATATTTGTAGCTATTTACTCACAAGTTCGATGGCAGACTCTTTTGGGAAGCCATGATTTTGAAATACAAAAACTTCCTCTCATTTTTCCCTTTTTTCACTTCTCTCCCCCCTCTTCCCACCCCAAAAATAGGATATCCCCTCCCTTATTTTTAAGCTTGGGAGATAAATTATTGGGGGCCTACCCCTAACTTATACGCTTATGTAACTTGTAAACAAACCCCCCTTCCCTGCACTTACGTGGTGTGGTAAGTTTCCAAGGTGAATCCCCTGGGCTATGCACAAAAGCGGAAACAAAAGCAGTCTTTTGATTCCCACCTAATTACAAAATCTTCAAGAAAGGGGATTTAGTTTTAGTCTATTCCCTTAAGCAACATATTTTCAAGTTTAAGAAAAAGGGAAATGGACCATTTATCATTGAAGATGTATCTCCAAGTGGAGCAATAAAGTTGTCCACCCTAGATGGTGAACCAATCGCTAATTGGATTAGTGGATGCCGTTTAAAGAAGTACAATCTGCCACTAACCAATGAATTTCTAGAAAGAATGCATGCAGCCAAGCAAAGAAGGATTAAACGACAATAGGTTATTGATGAAGCCCAAGAGGAAGATCGACTTGAGGTACTCAAACAGAAAGCTACTCTCAAGAATCAACAGATATCGATTCCCATCAACACTCTGGAAATAGGTGACCGACAATGGGAATTGCGGAAAGATGCCATATCAACAGATGAATGGTTAAACCGAATTGACCTGGGAATTAAAATACAGCTCAACAATGATAGCACAAATGCTTTGGTCGACATAGGAGCTAGAGTAAATGCATTCAGTTATTCCACGTACAAGAAAGCAACAAATCAAGCATTGCCGGCAGGAATAGCGACAATCAACGGATGCAACAAGAACCCAACACCAACATTGGGAGTAGTCAACTTGAATGTGATAGTACATGTATGTTCATGTCCTCATCAGTTTGTATGCTTACCAAATGAACACATGAATGAGACGATGATTCTTGGAATTCCCTGGATGCGGACATACAAGGCAGTACCAGATTGGGATGCAAATCAGCTCAAGCTATCACCAAAAGGCGGACAACTCATTGTTCCAATTGCACCAAGCAAAGAGGAATGGAAAGGTGGTCAGCAGAGCAGAGAAAACCACAAAGAAATCAATCTTCTCCATCCTCTCAACAAGAAAATGCTACAAGTAGCATGCAAGGAGTCAGGCAAATTTGGATACCAAAAGCACAGCTTAAGGACAAGCCGACTCAAATTTGGGTGCCCAAAACATCATCGACAAAACCAAAGGAGGTTCCAAAGGTCAAAACACAGAGACGAGCATGTCCAAACAAGGAACCTAGCATGAAATGGGTTTGGAGAAAAAAGGAGCACTTATCTTCTCCACAAGCCATAAAACCAATCAAGCAATGGTGGGTTAAGACTCAAAAGACTCCACCACACCGTACAACACCAAGCAAACCAAGCTACCAATGGCGAGAAAAAGCTCGACAACAGACAAAAGTGCTACCAAAAACTCAAGCAATCAGTGTGCTGAAGCATCCTGATGGCACAATCAAGCAAAGAGCATAAAGCTACAAGATTTTCTCTTTGGAAGACAGCAACAACAAAGCTCGACCCTTGAGTTAATTACTCAAGACCCATCTCTTACACAATATATTGGTTTAAACTGCATTGATCTTCAAAGCATGGTAGATCCAACCACGGCTATGCATAAGACACAATTGTTCAACCCATGCACACAGTCGTCCAGGAGTACGCCATCTAGGAGGGGTGGAAGGGCACTAAGGGCAATGTTTGAAGAGGAAGGAAAAAGTTTGATGTTAACGTGTAATTTTTTGCTAAATTACCTACTAATGCCCTGATCATTCATCATCAAGGAAAAATTCACTGATGATATCTTCCCGATGAGTGTAAATAGTGTATATACTATCAGAAAATCATCAAAAAATAGTCCTTTTTGGTTATTTTTCATCATTTTTCTCGATAATGAGACTTAAAAATGGAGAAATCCAACGAAAAATAATAAAGCTTTGTTTTGCAATGGATTTTCCTAATTATTGGATTTTCACTTTTCTTTTTAGCGCATTTTGTTATTTTCTTTGATTTTTCCAATAAACAGGTCAAAAATTAATTAAAAAATAGCAAAGAACCTCATATGGAAAAACGGAAGACATGATGGTGATCAAAAGGACAAGGTAGACAAGCACAAAAATTTTCAATGAAATCAGAAGAAGGAAGCGAGAAGCCTAAATTAGGCGGCCAGACCTACTTTTGCAAGATTCTTGCAGAATGGGCTATAGGAATCGGATCGGGGCAATTTTTGAGTCTAACATAGATTTCACGGCCTAGTAGGACTAACGAGGGAATCTGGAGAAAAATGATTCGGGAAGTCCGGGTATAGATATCCCAGGTAGGTTAAAACCACCTCATTTCCACTTGTGGCCTTTGCAGAGAGAGCTTTTCGACCTCTTTCACGCATCTTTTTCGGAGTCTACAGTTGCCTGTTTTCAGTGCCGTCTCACACGAGACATGAGGGGTAAGTTCTTTACTCGTCAATTATCCATTTTTTACGACCGGTACCTAGTCTAAACCCCTAGAAAAAACACTAGAAACCAAGCAGTGCACGAAGACCTACGACCAAAAACCGACCATAGCGGCCTGTCAGCTCAACCAAATCGGGTGAGATTTGAACTCTAGCATGCCCTAACATAATAGAACCTTTCTATATCATCAGTTGATCATTCGGGAGGGGTCGAGGGGGAACCCAGTAGAAAAACTAGGTTTTTGATAGATGCTAGATTTTGGATCTGACTCCACAGACAGCTTGCCTACGAGGTTCATATACAATGTATATGATTGGTTTCGTGAAATCAATCAAGCAAAGCCCTTGAAAAGTAAAAAAAGGCTCGCAGGCTATAAAGCGTCAAATTCGACGTACGGGGTCAAAGTGACTCCAAATGAGCCAGGATTGGATGAGTTGCTTCACGACTATGTTGCGGACAAGTCCAAAGCCTCAAAAGTAACTGACCAACTCAACAGGTTGTGTAGTCACAGAAATTGATGATTTCAGAGTCGACAAAGCACAAAGTGATGCCGGCAAGACCAAACTTGACCAAACTCAATTTAACACTTTAGCTGATATGTACCATTCGAAAAACACTCCATTACCTTGAAAGAGCCTTCCCACTTAATTTGAAACTTCTTTTGGAAGGTGTTGTCCAGCTTACTGTTGTAGCGTAAAACCAAGTCATGCTTCTTGATACCCTTACTTTTGACCTTTTCATTTATCTTTTCTAAAGCCTTATCCTGCATTTTCCCATAATGTTCCAATGCGCTCATCCTATCCAGTGAGGCAGTCCGGGGCGGGCAACAAGAGAGGCGACCTCTAAACACCCCTCAAGGCTCCCGTGCTGCTCAATTGGGGCTGGGGCAACCACAAGCACAACACAACAACCAAACCAAACCCAAACAAGATAGGGGCACCACCTAGTTAGAGAGAGAACTAGGACGCAAAAGAGGAGAATCCCTTAGCAATACAAGCAGAAAGGAAGGGTACACTATCACTAATTTAAATGCTACAAATACACACACCAAACACACAAGAAAGAGACAGATCTTTGTGCAAGAATTTAGCTTCAGTTTTAATGATTGACGTGGGTGTATGAACATCTTGGAGGAGAGTCAAGAGACACGATTAAGTTTGATGATGTTGCAAACTACACATTATCTTAGGATTATGGGAGACCTCTCACCATACAACCCTCTTATAATATTTTCCCAAGCACCAAAAACAAACACAAGAGCTCTTGAGTCACATATAAGCAGATACTACAAAAGAATCTCAAAATGAAAACGCGTCACCTTAAACCAAACGAGATGAGGTTGCCAAGCGTGAATTGGAGAGACTCAAGAGAGTTTTGACCCGTGATTTGCACCCAACTTATTGATTAAATTGATGCACAAGAGTAGGTACAACTTTGATTGGAATTTTTGAATCACTCACCCCTTGCAATGTTATAACTAGCTCAAAGAAGCTTTCCTATACACCACATGTAATGGTGCATAGAGAGCTCACTCTCACTCCCTAAAACTAAGATGGTGAATGGCACGCTCAAAGTAGTGAGCAATAGTGTAGGAATCCTTCCATTTACAAAGGGAGAAGAACACCATATTAGTGAATTTGGGAATTTCTCAATTCCCACTTTCAAAATGAGCTTAAGATTTGACCTCATGGAAAAATCTTTACCAAAGTTTGAAGAGCATAGATTGAAAGATATTTTCAAGTACTACCTTGTGGAAGGAGTTGGCCTTGAAAAATATTTGATATTTGTCCATAGGGACAAATATTTAAGATATCGGTGATTCTCAAATTGGCTCTAAAGTCTCAAAATCTATAATATGGTGTTGAAGGGCTCTATTTATAGGTGAGGAGAGCCCTAATTAGGATTATACCTAATCAACATTTTCATAGAAAACCATGTTTATGAAATTTTATATGTTCTTATGAGAGTGGGGCTCTCTTGTCTCTTGAGTCACATGGATGTGGGCTCAAGAGGAGAGAATTATTGAGGTGAAATAGAGAAGATTCTAGAGAGGTGAGTGATTTTTGTGTGAGGTTGCCTACTCCACGGTAGAGTAGAGTGGATGCAATTTACAAAAAAAAAAGGGTTGGCAGTTAGTGTTAGTAGTTTGAAGTTAGTAGGATGGGGTAAAATTACATGGGATATGCACTCAAGGTGCATTATATGGTTTATACAATGATAAAAAGTAAGAGAAGGATGAGAATATACACAATTTGGTGGAAACCACAAGATGTAAATGAAATTTTCCACCTTCTCCTCCAGTGAATGAAGCGGTTGTAGAAATTTGTCGGTGCAGTTCTTGTGACCATGGGGAAGTTGAATTCTCCATGATCAAACTCCTCCTTTTGCAGGGCTTGAGATTTGCTGATTTTTTCTCTTTTTATGAAAGGATGAAGAGGTTATGGTAATATGAATTTGATTCTAGAGAGAGAAATTGAGCTATATGTGTGTAGAGATGATAATCTTTTGAGCTATGGAGTAAGGAGAGATGGAAATGGTGAAGAAGATGAAGTAAGCCATGAAATTTGTAGGTTTGAGTGAGGGATGGAGAGGAATGAGTGCATGTGTGTGGAAGTGGGAAAGGAGGTGAGAGAAGACTATGGGTTACTTTGTGAGAAAAGTGGGCAGACTGGGGCCCACTAAAAAAATCCTATCTCACCACTGGTAGCTCCAAAAATCATGAAAAAAGTTGAGGTGATTATTCAAATTGTGGGCTACATTTTCTCTGTTGATTACTTCTTCAAATTCCGAGCAGAGATAGGTGTCAAAATTCTCACCAAAAAGCCTGTTTTTTATGCCTGCAAAGTCTTTTAGTGGCCCCCTCCTTTGTTGAATTTGTACAATGTATCCAAGAGTGAGCCTCTCCTTTGTCATATCATAATACAAAGCATCCAGGTTGCCCTTTACACATGCATGGAGGATTATTGGTGAATAAAGCAATATATACATGGTGGGACTAGTGTATGGACTATTCATGGATTTTAGCTCAATGAGCACATGGTGTTAGAATATTGAGTAAAAAAATAAAATAAAAAAATATGGAGGAATTATGGATATGGAAAGATATTGGAATCATATGATATGGTCCCTTTTTGTATTATTTTGGGTGAAAGAGGAAAAGGTATGCAAGTAAATGAAAATAATATAATAAACATGACTAAGAAAGTAGAAATTAATTTTTTTGTTTTCACGAGGGTGAGGGTGAAAATGTGGGGGTGATTTGTATAAAAGAAAAATATGAGGTTAGAGTATGTACACATTGGCAAAATACTTATGGTGTAAGAGAATGAAAGAAGGTATACACAGGTTTAGTAAAACACACACCTAAGTATAAATATTTGAATAAAATATCAAAATAATTATAAAAATCCCTATATTTAGGCCATATATATAATGAAATATTTACACACAAAGAGGCCATAATATACCTTTTTTAAATTATTTTTTTATTTTTTGGCTCAACTAGCCCAGTGACTAGGTAATTGAGGGTTTTTTAAGAAAATATGGGAAAAGTCCCCTAACTCACACACGCCTATATACAGTGAAATGGTAGGGATAGTGTTTTGGTGAATTTGGTAGGGTGAGGTAGCTCACTATGACAATTTTGAATAGCCGAAAAATGGCTATCATTAGCCCTCCCCCAGGATGATGGTATATTCATGTACCATCATAAAGCATCTTTTCCAAAGAGAGTACTTCAGAGTCCTTGACGAGATCTTCATTGTTTGGCCCCTCAGAATTTTGGTTGGAGTTACACTCATGCTTCATGTAACAATACTTACATGAGACAGCGGCCTTTTGACAGATCTTTGGTAGATCCTTTGGTAGAAGGCGACTCAAATAGGGCTTCAAGCAATACCCATTTACCTTTCTGGAGTGCTCTTTACCATTCAAGTCCATAAGCTGATAGTAACTTGAATTGAAAGCCTTCTTGACTATGTATGGCCCTTGCCATCTAGTTTTAAACTTGGCATCAAAACGATTATCGAGTCGATTGTCATACCTTAGCACAAGATCTCCTCCATTGATGCCTTTGTCCTTTAGTTTCTTGTCAAGCTTCTCCTTCGCCTGCGTAGCTTTCCTCTTGTAGCACTCGTATGTTGCTTCTCTTTTCCACTCAAACTCAGCTAAGGTAATAAATTGATCCATCCATGCTTCTTGATCATCTTGTGCTGCTTTTCCATGAAGTCGCATTGTTGGAATGTTTAGCTCAATTGGCTGTAAAGCCTCTTGACCATAGACCAAGTGAAATGGTGTAAACTCTGTGGCTTCCCTATATGTGGTTTGATACGCCCACAAGGCACCATCCAAGAAGTCATCCCACAAATTTGTCTTGTTTCTCACCATCTTTCTAATGATGCCTGCAATAACACCATTAGCTTTTTCTACCAGACCATTTGACTGGGGATAGTAGGGTGTACTGTGACAATGTAGAATGTGAAGTTCTTCACAGACTCCTATGAGCAAGCCCTTTCTAAACCTTGGACCATTATCAGAAACAATCTCCAAATGTGTACCAAATCTACAACAAATGTCAGTGTAGACAAATTTGCTCATTGTCCTCTCATTTACCTTTGCCACACTTTGTGCTTCCACCCACCTAGTCATATAGTCTACAGCCACTAGAATGTAGAGTTTACCATTTTTTGTCCTAGGCAGAGACCCATAGCATCAATGTCCCACTTTTCAAAGGGTCCATTTGCAAGCACGATTTGCCTTGGACCATAAACCAATCTTCTATTCCCATTTACCTGACAATTGTGACAACTTTTACACCAATGTTGGACATCCACATGCAGACTTGGCCAAACATACCCCGCAAGCAAAATCTTCTTCACAGTTAACTCTTGGGCAAAATGACCACCACATGCCTCTTCATGCAAACCTTTTAGAATGGCTCGAATTTCCTCGATAGTTGGTACTCTTCTGCACACTTGATCCTTCTCTCTTTGATAGAGGGAGCCTTCTAGGAAGAGATAAAAACTTGCCTTCTTCATGAGTCTCCTTTTCTGAGCTTTAGTGAAGTCTTGTGGAAACTCGCCCTCCAAAATGTAGCCAATAATGGGAGCCAATGACTCCAATCCCTGGTATCTCAGTTGCTTGACAGCTGCTGCCACCATGATGACCTGCACTTCTTTCTCAACACATGTAACTGCTTGTTGTGCAAGTAAATCGGCATCTTCATTTTGTTTCCTAGGAATATGATATAGTTGCACTTCTTCAAACTGATTAAACATCCTACGAATGGCATGAAATTTTGTCCTTAAGCTTTCATTCTTGCATGCCCAAATGCCTAAAATCTGTTTAACAATGAGAAGTGAGTCTCCCTTTACCATGAGACATTGTATCCCTTGGCCAATGCACATCTTCAAACCATGAAGTAGTGTGTCGTATTCTGCTTCATTATTGCTAGTTGAACCTGGTAGATTGACCTTCTCTTTCATGACCACCTCTCCACTTGGGTTGAGCAATACTAGCCCTTCCCTGGCTTTTCCTGTGGCTCGTCGAAAAGCTCCATCAAAGAACAAGGTAAAAGCATTGGGAATACTTTCTGGTGGTGGCAATGGTAGGGTCTTTACTTCAAGCACCTTAATTTCCTTCTCATGTACCCTATAAGTGAGAATCCCTGCCAATTGTGCACGCACACTATCTTCTACCTTGAAAGAGTATTGGAAATCTTGCAACTCCATAATCCACTTTGAGATCCTAGTACTAAGATTCATTTGAGATGACACCCAAGGGAACAAATTTTCTGCAGTGAGAATTACAAAAGGTTTTGGTAGCAGGTAGGATCTAAACTTTCTCACCGCAAACATGAGAGAAAGCATCATGAATTCTGCTTCTATGTAGCCTCTCTCCAAGGCATTCATGACCCTACTAGCAAAGTAGATGGGTCGCATCCTGGTACTGTGGGGATCTTGTTGTAGCAACACAGCACCAATTGTTTCCCTTCCAACACTAGAGCTAACAAAGAATGTGTACTCCCAACAAGGAGGCATGAGTGTTGGTAGCTCTAACAAAATGACTTTAATGTTAGATGTATTTGGTGTGATAGTATAGACGTTGTAAGAAGGGATTGTGATAGTTTTAGTGATGCTTTGTCAAAAGATGTTGTCTTTTTTTAAGGATGGTAAAATACACTTAAGAGATACAGGTATACCCTTGAGAACTAACTTTGGGAAGGGGGGAATGCAAACCTTAGTTGAAGATATGGCAACTAACCATGCCACCTCTTCAATTGAGGCAGCTACTTATGGAGTGAAAATTGAGCATCTTAGTGATGAAGAGATGAGTGATCACCATGGTAGAATTTGGCCAAATGTCATGGAATTAGCTTAAAAAGAAAAGCTTACAAAAGAGATTCTTCATTGTAAGATCTCTGACCCGAGCTAAAGAGCACCCCTGTACTACAAAATAATCATACTGTAAAAAGTTACTATTTTTGGTAGTTTTTCTAAATCTATCGGTGCCAAGATGTTTAGAATGTTATAGAGCTTTCAAAAATGAATGAAAGCAGTTTTTGTGAAAATTTTCCTAAAATAGTAAGTTTTTGGTCACCCGACCCGTCTAGTTTTGACCGGCTCGACAAACTGCACCAGTACCCAAAAAAAAAATGCATTTTCGAACATCGAGAGATGCTAAATATGGCAGCTACTCGAGATGATGCACCTTAGTTCCTTCTTAGCACAGAAAGTTTCGGAATTAAAATCCAAGCTGTAATGACCGTCTAAGGTTAAAAATAAAAAAAATTCTAAGGCTGGTGGGGGCACCGACACTCGGGGGTTGGGGTGTGCACAGGCTCTACGCCACTTGAGGCTTGCTTTAGCAGCTAGAGGGCACCCCCACTCATCTAGGATCTTGTGGGAGACTTACCAAGCATGAGAGAGAGTGTGAGAGGCAGTTGGAAAATCTAACTGGACACTTTGCAAGCCATGCACCCAAGCTGCATATGCAAGACCAAGTGCTCACTCAAATGCATTTAGCAGCAGATTTCAATTTGCATGAAACTAAGCACTATATAAGGACCTTCACACACACACACACACACACACACACACACACACTCTCCCTCAAACACACACCTTGGGCGAGGCGCTGCCGGCATACAGAACCTCTAGAAGCGGATTAAGAGGAGGAGGTGTTGCCAATCTCTCATCAATTAGGCGTCATCGGATCAAAATTTCTAGCCTAATTAGCTCGATTTATGGTCGTCCAAAGTTAATTTTATGTTTTCATCTCGATTTCTCTATGAATTCCTTATCTCCCGCTAATGCTATGCAAAATCTAGCTACTCTATCTAGTAGTAAACTCTCTAAATCACATATGTGATTAATATATTTCACTATCTTAATCCAATTAGTTAATTATGCATCAAATCAACTTCCTTAATCATATTAATCCATGATTAATAAAAGTGAATTGCCAGAAAATTAGTTCAATGTATGAATGATGGAACTAAGTTAATCTCTAGCACAGTAGCAAATTGAACGACTTCAATCGGTCATTGCATTAGGAATGAATTTAAATAACAAGGATTAATCTCTAATCACAAGAGATTAATGTGTAAATTAGAGAAATTAATCACCCTCTTAAATTATTATCATTATAGAAAAGGAAATTCTTCCGCATGTGCACAAGATAATTCTGTACTTTTTGTTCATCTTAGAGAAGCAATTAGTATAGAAAATTCATCATTCAATTACTCTAATTAAGCAAGTAATCACAGGAAACTGAATTTTCCAATTGTCGAGCTAAACATCTAATTTTAAGGCCAATTCTCATAAGATCATGTGAAGATGCTGTCAATGTAATTAAAAACTTAGATCAACTAGTGTTAATCTAAATTTTTCCCAAGATAGATTATGATAGAGGAGTAATTATCATAACCTCAAAACGATTTTGTTTCCTCCGTATAAGAAGAAATGCTTGTTAAAGTTAATCATGTTGTTATCTGACCAATTGCGGATTGTCATGATATACCGTACTCTAGTTTCTTTTTCGAAATCATCTTCTTAAGTAGTAAGTAAAAGGGCCCCAAAGAGGACCCGTTTCGGCGGATCTCACGTCCATGATGCCGGGACGAGCAACACCATCGGAAAGGGGAAGGCTCCCATAGTACCGGTCATCTCACAAAGCAATGGAGGAAATTATTGAGGTAGGCCTAAATTTTAATTCAAGTACAGTTTAATAACATTGCATTTCGATAAGATAGAAAAATATCATTACTCCAAACATGTTGGTAATCCAAGGAGACCACGGCTTTTTAATTAGTGTATTTAAATTCAAGTAGGAAAGAATGTTTCTTGAATAAACTGTCTGAAGTAGGAAAGACTGTTTGCTAGGGAAAATTAACTCAACCAATTCATTTTTAATTCCAATGTTGATTTAGTCCTGATCCCCCTCTTGATCACAGGGGGCAGCTCACGAGGTTCTCGCAGTAGCTAGGATTACCTAGCTTAGGGCTTTGATCCACATCTTGCGTTCTTTGCGGTGGGATGTCCATGTCGTGCTTTTTATGCGGTGGAAAAATCTAGTTGTATGGGCAACTAGGTGACAACGGGTGGAGTTAACACTCGCTGGGGGATTTCGTACCTCCAGGACATTAGAAGTTTAAATGAAATGAGTTTTTGAGTGAATTTTTACTAGAAAGATTTTATTGGTGCCGCTTTGAAAAACTTTTTGAAGGGCTGTCTTAATACAACCTGTGAATCGGAATTAATCAATGAATATATATGTTGAACAACAAATGTGTTAGTAATCAGGACACACAAGTCAAAGTTTGACTATGGGGGTGGAAAGTGGGGGCTTGGCTCGGGTTTCCAATGCCTATGAGAAGGGTGGTCCCGATTGGTCGAGAACTCTCTGTCCCCATAGAACGGTAAATGACGCTAGAATTGCTCATTGCACCAAAAGTAGTGAAGTCCCTAGTGTACGTGCCTCTAGAAGCAATGGGGAAAAAGGCACTTGAGACTTCTCTCCTTCTGGAAGGTGAGTCTTAGGACCGATAATTGGTTATACATGCTTTCCCCTACGGGGTGGAACTAGATCTCATTGCTAGTAGGCTCGGCTCAATTCACTTGGTAATGAGAGCTCATCCGCTAGTTGATCCCTTAAACCACTTTGTTTGCTTCCGCTATAGATCTAGTGGCCACCAGGTTTACCATCAGAACCGTCGTTTGAGATGACGGGGTGGGAACCTCACACCTGGTATCAGAGCAAGGTTAGGATAAATTTTAGAACTAAGGAAAATAGGCAGTTAATCCGAACTCCTTGCATTGGTGTTGCAGGAAGATTCCTCACTTGAATACCAAAAGTTTCAAGTCTTTAAGCTTATTTATGAGCAAGCACGTCCTTCCCCAAATTATTGTTTTTGGCAAGACGTGATGGAGATGCTGCTAAAGGTCAATACACCGCACTCCACTCGCATTGATAAAGGATGGGAGATCGACTGGACCCACGAAGGCGGGATTTACTACATTAATGCTCGAAAGTTACGATGCCTGGCTACCGACTTAAAGAAAATCCGTTGGGGAGAAGAATTGAGAGTAGTGCAGTTATACTACTTGTTGGCTTCACAATCGGGCGTCACTATTGCTACTTCTGACGGCACCAAGAAAACCCTCAATGAGTGGCTTTGGGACAAGGTCACTGATGTAATCCCAGAAAATAGAGTTAGAAATTTTGGTGTTCCAAGACACTTATCCAAGAGTATGAACACCATAATTTACTACCCGCTTAAGGATAAGTATAGGGACTATTTCTCAAGAGAAATAGAGGATTTTAAGAATGTGAGAACACATAAACGTTGTCTGTATCATTATATCCAAGGACAGCCTGCCAGACGTATCATATAGATATCCCAGAATGCTATGTAATAAATTGATCAAAAGTTATCCTAAACCTAAAAAGGTTACGATTGTAATAAAATTTCTATCCGTAAAAGAAGAGTTTTTGTCTCTGAGTTTTTATCTCTTGGTGATTTGAAACTTGAATTTATTAAAGTCTCGTGTTTATTTAAATCTTGAATTCTATCAATCGTATCAAATTCCGTGTAAATCTGTAGGCACCACCTTTCGCTCTCTATTCAACAGCACAAGATAAGAAGCTCCTCCTTAAACAAGCCCAACCTCCAACCTTTAAGGGCAAGGGAGCTAATGTGGAGAGAGATACGGAAGTGTGGATGGAAGCAATGGATGATTATTTCAAGGCTGCAGGGACTCAACTTGAGAACCAGACCATGCTCGCAATGTTCCACCTCTCTGGCGATGCCAAGATTTGGTGGAAACAGCATTGCAGAGATATGAACATCAAGGGATCTTCTCAATCATGGGAAGACATCAAGGCTGTAGTGATGGGGCGTTACTTACCACCCGCTTATAAAACCTTGAAGATGAACGAGTTCTTTTCCCTTCGTCAGTCGACTTCTTCAATCGAGGATTATTACTCAAAGTTTGTTACTCTTCAAAGATATGCTCCTAGAATGACCCTGGATCTGCAAGTAGCACGGTTCTGCCTTAGCTATGGAAATTAAGAAGGTCAATCAAACTAAGAGGAATCATTTGTCGAAAAGGGCAAGGACAAATGTTTGGAATAATAGACCAACCAACCAAGCATACGAACAGCGCCCAATAGTAGCAACTACAGCAGTTATGGAATTTCCAAATGTACGTTGTTATGAGTGCAACGAATTCGGGTGTTACCGATCTAAATGTCCCAAGAAGACTCAAGCAACCAGCATCAATGCCATACCTCTAAATGTCTATGGGTGAGGACAACCTAATGGAAGAGGAGGACGTGGAAGGGTAAATAGAGGGCGAGGGCGTGGAGCTACCGCCAGAGTGAATGCCACAGTGGTACAACCAACTGTGGAAGATGAAGCAGAGTAGAGAGCAACCTTGCATGCTGCAATTGACAACCCCAATGGTTGCAATCAATACGCAATCATTCATACGCCAGGATCTCTCAGAGGTGAACAAGTTAACTTCCTTATAGATTGTGGTAGTACTCTTTCATTTCTTTCACCCAGATGCATGAGGAAGCTAAAGCTAGATAAGTATCCAACGAGCAAACTAGTTGTAGAGTTAGCAAACGGCAAGGAAGTAGTATCGCAACACTCTGTAGGTATAATCAACTTTGACCTAGGGGGACACCCAACTTTTGCTCAATTTCGAACCTTACCTTTAGGATTCTTTGATGGGATACTAGGGATGGACTGGCTAAAGCAAAATCAGGTCCACATCCATTGGGCACAAGGGAACTTTATCTTTACAGATAACTTGGGTAATGAAGTCTTAATCCAGGGGAAAAATGGGAGACCTAGGGCTAATCTAGTCAAGGCCAGCAGACTTTTGAAGGGACTGAGAAAGGGGCAACAAATTTACGCGATAAAACTCAACAAGGTGGGCCAATCAGACACCAAACTTCAACCAAACTGGTTGAGGGAGTATGACGATGTATTCCCTAAAGACCTTATGAATCTTCCACCACATAGAGAGGTAGATCATGAGATCGAGACTATCCCTGGATGTGAACCTGTCTCAAAGCGACCTTATAAAATGTCACTTCCAGAGGCCATAGAACTCAAGGAACAACTTAGGCAACTCATTGAACAAGGATTCATTTGACCTAGTACTTCTCCTTGGGGCGCACCAGTTCTGTTTCAAAAGAAGAAGGATGGTACCTTAAGGCTATGCATAGATTACCGTGGACTGAACCAAGTAACTGTCAAAAACAAGTATCCAATTTCAAGGATTGACGAACTCCTGGATAGACTCCATGGCGCCAAAATGTTTACAAAGATTGATCTAAGGTCAAGATATTACCAAATCAGGATCAAGGAATCAAACATTCCAAAGACAGCTTTCAACACTAAGTATGGACACTACGAATTCACAGTAATGTCCTTTGGTCTAACAAATGCTCCTGCAAGCTTCAATCAACTTATGCAAGATATTTTCAGACCTTATCGGGACGATTTTTCCTGATTTTCTTTGACAACATTTTGATCTATTCTAAGAACTAGGCAGATCATGAAAAACATGTTCGCAAAGTACTTGATCTTCTTTGAGAGCACCAACTTTACGCTAAAGCGAGCAAGTGTACCTTCTGCTCACCAAAGGTCAATTATCTTGGATTTATCATATCGACCGAAGGGATTTCAGTGGACCCAAATAAAGTCAAGGATATCGTTGATTGGCCTCAACCATCCACCATCAGCGAAGTAAGAGGATTTCTTGGAATAACGGGATGGTACAGGATTTTTGTCAAGGACTATGCACGTATTGCTGCACCTTTGATGGAACTCCTGAAGAAAGGAATGAGAATTGAATGGAAGACGGAGCACAAGTCTAGTTTTGCTAAGCTAAAAGAATTATTGGTCTCAACTCCTATCTTAAAGCTTCCAGATTTCAATAAGGAATTTGAAGTAGCGACCAGTGCTAGCAAATTTTCTTTGGGCGGAGTTCTTACTCAAGAAGGAAGACCGGTGGCATATACTTCACGAAAGCTGAGGAATCATGAGAAGAATTATCCTACTCACAATTTGGAACTTTTAGCGGTTATACATGCGCTGAAGTTGTGGAGACATTATCTTCTTGGACGCAAGTTTCAACTAGTTACAGACCACAAGAGCTTAAAATGGATTTTTACTCAACCTATTCTCAATATGTGACAACGTCGATGGATAGAACTCTTACAAGAATATGACCTTGATATAAAGTATAGACCAGGGAAGGAAAATGCCGTTGCAGATGGACTTAGCCGGGAATCTTTTCTCGGAGCTATCTCTATTCCAAATAACCCTATCTGGGATAGAATTAAAGAAGCATCTTTGGTAGATCCAGAATACCAACGTATAGTATCATTAGTCCAGTAGAATAAGATGCATGAAGCTAAAGATTACTCTCTTATGGGAGAATGTCTTTACTTCAGACATAGACTCTGTGTACCCAGAGACCCAGCTTTAAAGAAGACTATTCTGTATGAAGCACACGATAGCCCTCCATCATGACATCCAGGTTATGCTAAGACTCTTCATGCTATCAGGAGGAGTTATTTTTTGTCTGGAATGAAAGGAGACATACTTCGCTATGTGAGGAAATGTCTTTCTTGTCAACGGATGAAAGCCAAAAGAATCAAGTTACCACGGCAACTTCAACCTCTTGACATACCCCAGATGAAATGGGAATGCATCAGTATGAACTTTGTTACAGGATTACCTTCTACAAGAGGTTATGACTCTGTAAGATGAGCCACTTTTGTGGTTGTTGATATGCTCACAAAAGTGGCTCATCTAATACCTATAAACACGACCTTTACTGCTTCAGATATTAGCCGAGTATTTATCAAGGAAATTTTTAGGTTACATGGTTTACCCAAGCGTATCGTCAGTGATAGAGATTCCAAGTTTACATCAAAGTTTTGGACTTCTCTTTTCCAATCTATTGGGTCCCAATTAGCCTTCAGCACAACGTATCATCCATAGACAGATGGGCAAACTGAAAGAGTTAATCAAGTCATTGAGGACATTCTCAGGGCCTATTGTTCGCAAGAGCCAAAGAAGTGGTTACAATATCTTCCTTTGGTAGAATATGCTTACAATTCTTTCGAACACAAAACATTGGAATTTCATCTTCAAAGCTCTTTATGGACAAGACTGTTTAGCACCGCTTAACTTTACAGACCCAACCATCAGGGTAGAAGCCTCTAAGAAGATGCTAGAAGACATGGAAGCTCGGACTAAAGACATTCGCCAAGACATCCAAGCCGCTCAGGATAGACAAAAGCATTATGCAGATAAGAATCGATCAGAACGGACCTTCAAGGAAGGAGAAAAAGTTTTTCTATGAGTCTGACCAAAGAAAATCAACTTATCATTAGGAAGGTACAAGAAACTAAGCCCGAGATATTGTGGACCCTTTGAAATCACTAAGTTTATGAGTGACCAGGCCTACAAGCTCAAGTTACCCGCAAACATAAAGGTTCGCGATGTATTTCACGTTAGCCTACTCAAACCCTGCATTCCTAACCTCGATCAACTCTTGCACTCGGATCAAATAGTTATGCCAGCACAAGGAGTTCTCAAACTTCAACCTAATTACGTCCTTGAATCAAGGGAAAGAAAGCTACGAAACAGGACAATTACCGAGCACCTTGTGAAGTGGAAAGATTATCCTGTAGAAGACGTTACTTGGGAGGACAAACCAATGCTCATAAAGGATTATCCTAATAAATTCTTGAGATGAAGACATCTCAAACTTTTCACGTTGGGGAGGATGTAAGATCTCTGACCCAAGCTAAAGAGCACCTCTGTACTACAAAATAATCATATTGTAAAAAGTTACTATTTTTGGCAGTTTTTCTAAATCTACCGGTGCCAAGATTTTTAGAATGCTATAGAGCTTTCAAAGATGAATGAAAACAATTTTTATGAAAATTTTCCTAAAATAGTAAGTTTGTTGGGTCACCCGACACATCTAGTTTTGACTGGCTCGACAAACTGCACCCGTGCCCAGAAAAAAATTGCATTTTCCAACACAGAGAGCTACAGAATATGGCAGGTACTCGGGATGATGCACCTTAGTTCCGTCTTAGCACAGCAAGTTTCGGAATTAAAATCCGAGCTGTAACGACCGTCTAAGGTTAAAAATAAAAAAAGTTCTAAGGCTAGCGGGGGCACCGACACTCGAGGGCTGGGGTGTGCACAGGCTCTAGGCCACTTGAGGCTTGATTTAGTAGCTAGAGGGAGCCCCCACTCATCTAGGAGCTTGTGGGAGACTTACCAAGCATGAGAGAGAGTGTGAGAGGTAGTTGGAAAAGCTAACTGGACACTTTGCAAGCCATGCACCCAAGCTGCCTATGCAAGACCAAGTGCTCACTCAGATGCATTTAGCAGCAGATTTCGATTTTCATGAGACTAAGCACTATATAAGGACCTGCTCACACACACACACACACACACGCGCGCGCATACTCAATACACACACACACTCCCTCACAAACACACCTTGGGCGAGGTGCTGCCGGCATACACAATCTCTAGAAGCAGATTAAGAGGAGGAGGTGCTGCCAATCTCTCGTCAATTAGGCTTCATCAGATCAACATTCTAGCCTAATTATCTCAATTTACGGTAATCCAAAGTTAATTTTATGTTTTCATCTCGATTTCTCTATGAATTCCTTTTCTCCCGCTACTTCTATGCAAAATCTAGCTACTCTATCTAGTAGTAAACTCTCTAAATCACATATGTGATTAATCTATTTTACTGTCTTAATCTAATTAGTTAATTATGCATCAAATCAACTTTCTTAATCATCAATTAATCCATGATTAATAATCGTGAATTGCCAGCTAATTAGTTCAATGCATGAATGATGGAACTAAGTTAATCTCTAGCACAGTAGCAAATTGAACGACTTCAATCGGTCATTGCATTAGGAATGAATTTAATTAACAAGGATTAATCTCTAATCACAAGAGATTAATGTGTAAATTAGAGAAATTAATCACCCTCTTAAATTATTGTCATTATAGAAGAGGAAATTCTTCCTTATGTGCACAACATAATTATGTACTTTTTGTTCATCTTAGAGAAGCAATTAGTATAGCAAATTCATCATTCAATTACTCTAATTAAGCAAGTAATCAAAGGAAACTGAATTTTCCAATTGCCGAGCTAAACATCTAATTTTAAGGCCAATTCTCATAAGATCATGTGAAGATGCTGTCAATGTAATTAAAAACTTAGATCAACTAGTGTTAATCTAAATTTTTCCCAAGATAGATTATGATAGAGGAGTAATTATCATAACCTCAAAATGATTTTGTTTCCTCCGTATAAGAAGAAATGCTTGTTAAAGTTAATCATGTTGTTATCTGACCAACTGCGGATTTTCATGCTATACCGTACTCTAGTTTCTTTTCCGAAATCATCTTCTTAAATAGTGAGTAAAAATGACCCCAAAGAGGACCCGTTTTGGTGGATCTTACGTCCATGAGGCCGGGACGAGCAACACCAACGAAAAGGGGAAGGCTCCCATGGTCGATCAAGTACCGGTCATCTCACGAAGCAATAAGGAGGAAATTATAGAGGTAGGCCTAAATTTTAATTCAAGTACAGCTTAATAACATTGCATTTCGGTAAGATAGGAAAATTGTAAAGAATGAGGATGCAAGAGAGCTACACAAGACAAGCACAAAACACACAGAGATGGAAAGCTTCTTCTTCTTCTTGGCTAAGAAAAGAGAGTACAAAATGACTAAGTGCTAAAGCTGAACAGTAGCACATATGTACATGCGGTCACTAAGTGTGAACTCGCTAGAAGCGTACTAGGTTGGCACTATAAGTGTAGTCCAGTTGTAGAATTACTTGCAGAGATCCTTCGTGTCAGTCACCTAACATGCCAGTGAGTAAATGTTGTAAGCGGCCAAGACCCGTAGTGGATGCCAGCTCAAGATGTGGAGCTCGACATCTCAACACTCCCCCTCGAGCTCTACATGTCGCAGAGTCCAAGCATAGTCCGGAAACGTCAAAGCTTCTCAGCTCCGAGGGCCTTGATAAAGATATCCGCTATCTGTTCCTCTGTGCTGACGTAGACCAAGTCAATGTCGCCCACCAACACTCACTCTCGAACGTAGTGGTAATGGACCTCTATGTGCTTGGTCCTGGCATGGAACACTGGGTTCCTAGCCAACCGCATGCTGCTGAGGTTGTCACAATGGATGAAAATATGTTGGTCCACCTGCACTCCCAAGTCCTCAAGTAATGTGCGTAGCCAAGCTACCTCGCATGCCGCCACTGCTGCACCTCTATACTCGGCCTCTGTGCTTGATAAAGCAACCATAGGCTGCATTTTGCTACTCCAAGTAACAGCAGCACTCCCAAAAGAGAACATGAAGCCACTCGTAGATCTCCTATCAACAATGCTACCTGCCCAATCTGCATTTGTATACCCATACAATGCTAATCGCGCATCTGCTGCATAGAACAATGCATAGTCAAGAGTCCCTTGCACATACTGAAGTGTGCGTCGTACTCCATCCAAATGTGGCTTCCTCGAAAGCTGCATGAATTGACTCTCCAAGCCTACTGTGTAGCTCAAGTCTGGACTCATGATAGTTAAGTAGATTAGACTACCCACAATCTTCCTGTACATCTTGACATCCTCAACAACATCACCCTTCTCTGCACTCGGTTTTGCATTCACATCCAAGGGAATAGAAATTGGCTTACAATCAGCCATACCATACTTTGACAACATGTCCAAAGCATATTGTCTCTGTGACAGCCATACACCCTCTGGAGTCCTGATCACCTCAATGCCAAAAAAGTAGCACAACTTGCCCAAATCTTTCATTTCAACTCCTATTTGAGAAAACCCTTCACATGGTCAATCTCCATAGCATTGTCACCCACAATAATAAGGTCATCTACATATATGGTAATGACCACAATCCCCATATCACTCTCACGTACATAGAGTGAATGATCAGCATGAGCTCTCCTAAAACCAATACTGACAAGATACTTGGCAATCCTGTCATACCATGCTCTAGAGCCCTGCTTCAAACCATACAAAGCTTTGAGAAGCCTGCATACATAATCTGGGTAACCTGGATCGACATAACCATGTGGCTGATCCATATATACTTCCTCTTGCAACTCACCATTCAAGAAGGCATTCTTTACATCCATTTGATGCATAATCCATCCTCTAGATGCAGCCACTGCTATGACATCTCTCATAGTCGTCATCTTTGCCACTGGAGCAAAGGTCTTCTCATAGTCTATGCCATACGTTTGTGCATAACCCTTTGCAACCAGCCTTGCCTTGTGACGCTCAATGTTACCATCAGCCTTATGCTTGGTTTTATACACCCATTTACATCCAATAGCTTTCTTGCCACTTGGTAATGGCACCAACTCCCATGTGTCGTTTGCTTCCAATGCAGCCATCTCTTCATTCATTGCATCATCCCAATTCACATTTCCAACTGCATCCTCAAAACATGTGGGCTCCACATCCTGTATCACCTTAGTCATGTAGGCTTGGTGATGTGCTAGATACCCATCATAAGTCAATTTCCGAACTGGATTTCTGACTCTGTTAGATCTGCGCGGTCCTAGGTCACTCCTTTGCCCTCTAGCATCTTCTTGTACTTTCCTTACACCAGGTGTCCTGACAGCCGAAATTCCAAATTCCTCATCAAGACTTTGTTCAGAACCATCTCAATCCATGTCTATATGTGAAAAACCTAATGATGCATCAGCCATAAAGGGAGTTTCATCAACCTTTTCCTTTCCTTTTCGTGATACATTCCCTGTATCTGTTGGTGGATTGACTTGTGTACGTAGTCTACCATTCCATGGCTTCTCAACAGAGCCATGAGAAGAGGACTCTTGTGGTCCACTCAAAACCTGTGACTGTGGCCTCACATTTTCTACAACCACATCATCTTTTACATCAGCCCCAATAGTGCCATGTGCATTACTGTACCAGCTGCTCATCTCATCAAAGACTACATCTCTGCTCACTCGTAATTCTCGTGTAGTAGGATTGTAGCACCGGTACCCCTTTTGATCAAGGGAATATCCCACAAGAATACATTTCTCTACTTTAGGATCCAATTTCCTACGCAACTCATCTGGTACATGCACGTACCTATAAACTTTTCCTCAGGTGTTACATCATGTACCGCAGTTGTAGGTGTCCTGTTTATAATGTACACAGTTGTATTTATAGCTTCAGCCCAGAAATGATGAGGCATGTTCTTCTCATTCATCAATGCACGTGCAACCTCTACAATGTGCCTATTTTTCCTTTCTACGACCCCATTCTGCTTTGGAGTATATCTACATGTAAACTACCTGCGTATACCATGCATTCGTAGAAAATCTGAAAAATCATTGGAGAAGTACTCTCCCCCTCCATCTGACCTCAATGTCTTGATTTGCATATCTGTCTCCTTCTCAATCATGACTTTGAAGTCCTGAAAGTGACCAAACACTTCACTTTTGTTACGCATGAAGTAGACCGATAATTTCCTTGTATGGTCATCAATGAAAGAGACATAATACCTACAACCATGTATACTTGCAGTATCGGTTGGACCCCAAAACATCTGTGTGCACCACCTCAAGTGGCTTTTTGCATACATTGCGCTCATGTGGAAATGAGCCCTTTGACTGTTTTCCAAACTGGCATGCTGCACACACTTTATGCATACCATCCACCTTGAATTTGGGCAAACCTTTTACAATCTGTTTTGATTGCATGCTGCACAATCTCTGCTCATTGACATGACCAATGCGTTTGTGCCAAATGTCAACATCAGCCACAACACATGTGCCCTGTGCAAATAATGCATCTTTTACCTCAGGCATGTCTACATTCAGCGTAAACATTCTGCCCACACGTTTTCCCTCTGTGATCAGCTTACAGCCATTCTGGAAATCTTCTACTTAACAACCATTCGGATTGAAGCGAACCTGCAAATCCTGCTCAACCATTTGTCCAACAGAAACAAGATTCATTGTAATGTTTGGGACATGAAGTACATCTGCTAAGTACTTTTATTTCCCATTCTTTGTATTTAGAGGTATGTCCCCTACATAATCAATGGGGTGAGTTGTATCATCTCCTGTCTGCACATAGCCTGACACATCTGGTTTGCGCATATCTCTAAACCACTCTCCATGAGATGTCATGTGATTAGAGGCACCTGAATCCACATACCAAACATCATCTTGGGTGGAATTATCTGCAGTCATTGTATGCATTACATGTTGCATAACAAACATGCGCTCGCTTCTTCTGTCATCTGCATCTCTGCTAGTAGATGCATAGTTGCCATGTTCTCTCTTTCCACTTTCTTTTCCCTTTGGACAGTCACGTGACACGTGACCTTTTTCACCACAAGTACAACATTCTCTGATATCTGCAGTATGTTGTTGCTTGCTTGATCCTGCACCACGACCTCTTTGACTCCCCCTGCCTTGAGACGGGTTTCCCCTGCCACCTATATTGTTTTGATTTGATTGACCTTCTTGATATTGGCCCCTACAACCACTTGGGCCTCGACCACGACCTCTACCTCTATTGGAGTTAGAATAGAAGGTCTGTTTAGACTTATTTCTGCCATGAGAAGATGTGTCAAGACCAAGGTTCTTCTCCTCAAGAATAAGCATAGAAATCAAATCTTGGAACACGGTGATGTCACGACTCTTGTATGCATGGAAGACCTAAAATGTACATTCTCATCTCCTATACCATCCAAGCATGCACGGACAATGTTATTGTCTTCCACTGAGACTTTAATAGATCCAAGAGCCTCAATGATACTCTTGATCTTCAAGGCATAATCATTGATGGAGAGGTTGTTCCTCTTGACCTGATTTAGCTCCAACTTTATTTGAAGCTTCCTGACCTTGGTGTTCACCTCGAACACTCTGCCTAAGTTTTTCCATGCAATGGTGGGGGTTTCAGCATCCTGTAGATAGCCCATCATGCCATATGTGATGCTTATAGAAAGCCAATACATCACTTTGCTCTGGCCTTGTTGCCAGTCCCTCAAAGCTTTTCTTTGCTCTACCGTAGCATTTGCCTCAGGAATCTCTGGTTCCTTTTAATTGTCTCCTTCTACATAGTCCCAATAACCTTTTTCTTTCAGGAAATTAGTTATTCTGAACTTCCATGCAGGGTAGTTATTTTTCTCAAGCTTCTCAGTGACAATCTAACTGAAACCGTCAGACATCTTGAGCACTACAACAAAATAGCTGCAATTTGCAAAAACCTGCAAATCTGCTAAACCTGCTATCGTGGTACCTATAACACTTTCTACACTCAATGAGTATCCACAATCAATCGTACATACAACCACTGCACTTGTACAGTAAATCTCTGTATACTGGGCTTTGGAGACCTGTTTAGAAACTTGTACGAAAAACAGTTCAGAAGCTTTGGAGACCTGTTCAGAAACAGCATCTGGTACATGGATTGCGAACGAAGAGATTGTGATGCTCTTGCTCTCTTATCCTCTCTTGCCTGCACCAGGCTCTGATACCATGTAAAGAATGAGGATGCAAGAGAGCTACACAAGACAAGCACAAAACACACAGAGATGGAAAGATTCTTCTTCTTCTTCGCTAAGAAAAGAGAGTACAAAATGACTAAGTGCTAAAGGTGAAAAGTAGCACATATGTACATGCGGTCACTAAGTGTGAACTCGCTAGAAGCGTACTAGGCTGGCACTATAAGTGTAGTCCAGCTGTAGAATCAGTGGCACAGATCCTCCATGTCAGTCACCTAATGCACCAGTGAGTAAAATGCCGTAAGCGGCCAAGACCCGTAGTGGATGCCAGCTCAAGATGTAGAGCTCGACATCTCAACAAAAATATCATTACCCCAAACATGTTCATAATCCAATGGAGACCACGGAATTTTAATTAGTGTATTTAAATTCAAGTAGGAAAGAATGTTCTTGGAATAAACTGTCTGAAGTAGGAAAGACTGTTTGCTAGGGAAAATTAACTCGGCCAGTTCATTTTTAATTCCAATGTTGATTTAGTCCTGATCCCCCTCTTTATCACAGGGAGCAGCTTGCGAGGTTCTCGCAGTAGCTAGGATTACCTAGCTTAGGGCTTTGATCCACGTCTTGCGTTCTTTGTGGTGGATACCCACGACTTGCGTTCTTTATGGTGGGATGTCCATGTCGTGCTTTTTATGCGATGGACAAATCTAGTTGTATGGGCAACTAGGTGACAACGGGTGGAGTTAACACTTGCTGGGGGATTTTGTGCCTCCAGGACATTGGAAGTTTAAATGAAATGAGTTTTTGAGTGAATTTTTACTAGAAAGATTGTATTGGTGCCGCTTTGAAAAACTGTTTGAAGGGCTGTCTTAACACAGCCTGTGAATCGGAATTAATCAATGAATATATATATTGAACAACAAATGTGTTAGTAATTAGGACACACAAGTCAAAGTGTGAGTATGGGGGTGGAAAGTGGGGGCTTGGCTCGGGTTGCCAATGCCTATGAGAAGGGTGGTCCCGATTGGTCGGGAACTCTCTGTCCCCATAAAACGGTAAATGACGCTAGAATTGCTCATTGCACCAAAAGCAGTGAAGTCCCAAGTGTACGTGCCTCTGAAAGCAATGGGGAAAAAGGCACTCGAGACTTCTCTCCTTCTGGAAGGTGAGTCTTAGGACCGATAATTGGCTAGACACGCTTTTCCCTATGCGGTGGAACTAGATCTCGTTGCTAGTAGGCTCAGCTCAATTCACTTGGTTATGAGAGATCGTCCGCTAGTTGATCCCTTAAACCACTTTGTTTGCTTCCGCTATAGATCTATTGGCCACCAGGTTTACCATCAGAATCGTCGTTTGAGATGACGGGGTGGGGACCTCACATTCATGAAGCAGGTGATTTCATACGTCTGAAACAAGATGGAGTGATCCAATGGATTCAATGTCCACGCATGCCTACATTACAAACTACCAAAACCATGAAGCCATTGTAGAGAAAAAGCATAGGTGTGAAAATGGTGATGAAGGTCCTTCAAAAAGAGCTACAAGAAGTGGAGGAAGGAATGATGAAACACATCCATGAGCACCACAAACACAAGAGGCACCTTCACCAGAAGTGACCACGGAGGAGTTTACAATAGGGAAGAAGGAAGAGCCAACAAAATGTAAGCAATAGGGACAAGCTTACAAACTACAATCTGACATTGAGCTTGCTACAGAATTGAATAAAGTGCTAGATAATAGGATTTTGAATAGTAAGGTTGAATTTACTTTGGGGGAGGTGCTTGGCATAGCCAAGCGTGAGTTCCATAAAGAGATTATCAACATCATCAAGAGAAAGAGGCAAACACTTGGAGAGACAATTTGTCCACCAGTCTTTTTGGAAGGTAAGACACATGAAATTTGCTAATGAAGGGGAAGAAGCTCAAGGCATTCCTAGGAGCCACTATTCTAGAAGCCACTAGGCGCGAGCTAATACATAGACATTAGTCAAGGTAGGTGATCTTGAAGAACCATTTGTTGCCTTAATTGACCATGGGTCTGAAATAAATATAATGCCAAAAAGTCTCTACAACAAGTGTAAATGGCCAATGGACATAGAGCATGGTTGGATGGTCAAAGTGGAAAACAATTCATCAGGTGAACTGTATGCAGCATGTCCAAGTGTAAAGATGACAATAGGCTATGTAAAGGTTGAAAAACATTCTTTATACAGGAAACATCTTCATATCATCTTATCATTGGGCAGTCCTACATTGTGGGAGTTTGCATGGAAACAAAGGTAATAAATGATGGTTCAACTTATGCCAAGATACAAAGCAAAGATGGTAAACGTTTTCAAGAGTTTTTTGGAGAAAGGGATTGTGCATATGTACATACCCATGCATGGTGCATTGAATAAAGGATTGCCTATTTTCCAGAGCCAAGTGGTTACGTGGGCCCACGCCCACATGTGTACAGGTAGGACAGCATGTACATAGTGCATCGATTTTCATTGTCACCAGTATCAATGTGTTTTTTCTATAATAACGAGGAGTTGTTAGCGCGTAAAAATTCTCGAGGAAGCTATCCCCGGGCCGACGACATGAGGTAAGCAGGTGCGTCAGACGGTATCCAATGGCATCAGGAGGTCGAATGGGATCAATACTTGCACGTGGATAAGTACAAACACAACGTGGGTGGTTTCTTGTGATAATTAAGCAAAAAGGTCATCATGAGGACCATTTTGTGGGGCCACTTCACATCGTTTCGGGATGTATTATTGGAAAAAGTTGAGTGTCACGTGTGCGGATGATGCAAAAAGGTGACAACTATGCACTGCGAGGTCAGTTTTTGGCATGTTCGGGGTCCGTTTGAGGTCAACTAAAAGGCCAATTGTGCCCAAGTAATAAAGCTAAGTGGGAAACTGAAAAAATAGAGAGAAGACCAAAAAAAAAGTGGAGATAAGAGGAGGAACAGCCGCACCTGTGTTTTTGCTGTTTTTGGAGCCTGTTTTGGCCATAAACTACTCATCCGAGGTCGGAAATGAGCACTTTGACATTGAAGGCTGAGGTTTTGGGCCGTTCTAGACGCGATGACGCTGTCCATTTTGCCAAATTCCTCGCTTTTTTTTTTTGGTTGTGTAAGTTTCTCCTATGAGCGAGCTTCTGCTCCAATTTGTGATTGTATCTGGCATATTTTACCCATATTGTGTGAGCTATTTGCCCCATTGGTGTTGGCCCAAGCTCAATTGTATCTAAACATCAAAAATTCTCCTCTTTTGAGCTGAGTTTTTTGGGGGTGTGTGTGTGTGTCTCTTTGTGTGGAGTGGGTAACTGGGTAGTCTCTCTCCTCTCACTCCATCGGTGTGTTCCCTGTCTCGGCCAGGTGGGTTGTGTAAGTCGAGTGGTGCCCCATAGTGTGTGTGTGTGTGTGTGTGTGTGTGTGTGTGTGTGTGTGTGTGTGTGTGTGTGTGTGTGTGTGTGTGTGTGTGTGTGTGTGTGTGTGTGTGTGTGTGTGTGTGTGTGTGTGTGTGTGTGTGTGTGTATCATCCCAAGAGTGTGTATCGGGTCGTTATAGAGGTGTTGTGTGTGTTTCCATCCTGCTCACATTATTTTGGCGCCCCCACGGAGGATCTTCTTCGAGTACCTTCTGCTTCGAGCTTCAAGCTTTGAGATTCGGGATTACAGGTTACAGGTACATGTATAGGTATAGGTACAGGTGATTCACACAGGTCCAAGTAGCTGGAGTAGAGTCATATACTGGCAGTGGAGTCACTTGCACTTGTCGTGGATATGCATCATTTAGCGCCTGCTTGAGCGCATTGTCTGTTGGTATTGTACGTGACCTGTGGAAACTGCCATTGTATGCCTTTGTGGAGCCATACTTGGTTTTATTTGGCAGTCCCAGCCATTTCTGAGACTTGGTCTGGAAGATAATCATTTCTGAGACTTAACTATACGAGATTTGCATAAGCCTTTGTGAGAGGGTCGATAGCGTGAGGTTTTATTGAGCTGGGGGATTCTCAAATGTGAGATCCTTTCGGTGATAGAGGTGGCTGGAGCACCCTTTTTGTGACCTTGCCATAGGCTATGTACTAGTGATTCCTACTTGATGCTCAGGTTATTTTGTTGGAAGTTTATGCATACATATACAGTCTATATTTTGGGTTCTCACTGCTCTACTTCTGGGGAAACTCTGTCAAAATTTTTCCAAGTTATGATGGCTAGTTTTTTGGTCTTTTGAGCCATTTATGTTGTTATGTTGCTGAAATTCTGGCAAAATCAAAGGATAAGACAGGTGTGCTTTCTTGGGAGCTACATGGTTGACTTTAATGGATGATCAAAATGGCCCTCAATTCACTCCTTTTCATTTAACTCAAAGAATCCAGATAAATGTTCATGTGTCCAAGAGATTTTTTTCCAGCAGCGCATAAACTTTATGTTCGGGCCAAGAAGATTAAGAGACATACTGTAATGTCCTTTGCCTGTTGTAATTCCAATGATTAACTATGAAAACTCATTTGATGTGCATGTGTTTGTCCTTATCTAAAGTTGAGCTCCATTGAAGTTTCTGGGGATTGAGTCAGTCAAAAGTTTTGGGTTCTTGCACGTGTGTTCGAAGGGGTTCTCAAAGCATTGTAGCTTGGGTAGCCATGGCTTTCTCCTATCCGGAATTTCATGGAAGAGGTGATGAAGATGTGGAAGACTTTTTGGAAAAGATGGAGGTTGCATGTATTAGTAACCAGATTCATGACCCAGCGCAGATGTTACGTCTTCTCCAAATTTGTTTGAAGAGTGATGCACAAGTTTTGTCCAAAGCATTTGAAGAGGAGTTTCATGTGGTTGATCCACCTGTAAGATTGAGTTGGGACAATCTAAGGCATGGATTGTAAGTGGAGTTTGTGAAGGTAGAAGATCGTGACAAAGTGTGGCAAGAAGTACAAGGTTTGGTGCAGAAGGAAGGTGAGCCAATAGATGTGTACATACGTAAGTTTTCATTGGCATGGGAGCGGGTGTGCAAGGCCTTAGCACCACAAGTAACCCCACCTGACATGATGAAGAAGGACAGGTTCTTGGCTGGTCTCTGGGAGAATATACGTTGGAGAGTGGAGCTAAAGAAGCCTAGGACATATGAAGATGCATTGTAAGTGGCAACGAACAAAGAGTGGAAGCTGAGGAAAATGAGCCAGCTAGGAGTAAAGTCTTTGCCCATGAGGTCTGAAGTTCAGCCTATGGACTCTTTACAAGGTCGCATGCCAGGGGTTCATCATGAACCAGTGGTTCCTGTTATTCCTCAGGTTATGCCAGCAGTAGTCCCTACAACAGTGCAAGATGATGGGCTAAGGCAAGACATGAGGCAAGTGGTAGATTTAATGAAGAATCTCAATCTAAACATGCTAGGTCAAGTGGGAAATAATCGAGGTCGAGGGAGTTTTGCAAATCAGCCAGGAGGTGAAGAAAGGCCTAGGAATGGTGTTGGACAAAGCAATGGTAGGTTTTCGAGGCAGACACCCACATGTTATAATTGCGGAGAGTTGGGCCACATCAGCCCGCAATGTGATAAGCCACCAAGGATGGGGGGAGACATGTATCCATTGCCAAGACAGGTGCTAACTAGGTCAAATGATTATGGCATCGAAATTAAGGGAGGAGAAGGAACCTGTGGATTAACCCAGGAGGAAAAGGGAAAGACAAAAGTGATAAGTGTGGTTACCTTGGAGAAGGCATCAAAGCTAGAGGATACATTAGTGATGCCTATTGGGAGGAGAACCACAAAGGACAAGGAAGGAAGAAGTGCCCCAGGTCCTAGCAAGAAGAAGGGAAAGATCCATGAAGGCGAGGATGTCAAGGCCAAGAGGAAAAGAAGGGCTCGTCGCAAGTTCCATGTTTCAGATTTTCCACTAGGGGATGGGCAATTAAGCTATGACTTGAAGGAGGATCTGACAAGCAAGAAAGCTGATGTTACTTTTGGGCAACTTATAGAGATGGTGCCTAAGCTAAACCGACAGTGGAAGAGGATGGTTAACCCAATTGAGAGAGAGCCAGAGAGAGGTTCAGTGAAGGTGTTGGCGATGGATGAGCTACCAGACATTTGTCCAATAGTATATGTGTGGCACAAAAGAAAAAATTTGGGACAAGGTTATGTGGATGGTGGAGCCCAAATATGTGTCATAACACACTCATGTGTTGAAAAGATGGGTCTTACAATGAGTGGGGTGTCAGGATTTTGGATCAGATTGGCAAACCATCAAAAAGTAAAATGTTTGGGTGTTGTAAAGAGCTTAGAAGTGGAGTCGTATGATTCAAAGGCGGTGGTTGATCATCATGTGATGCATGCAGGGTTGGGAGCACCGCTTCAGGGGGTATAGCACTTTATGATCCAGAGGGGAAGCTAGTATGCAAGAGAGGGTTCAAATTGAATGCACATAGTAACAATGAGGCTGAATATGCTATGTTGGAAGCCGGATTACCAATTTGTTTGAAGCATGGGATTATAAGGTTGAGCATAAAAGGTGATGCCTTGTTAGTTGTGAAGCAAGTGATGGGTGTGTGGAAGAGTAAGAACACCTCATTGAAGGAAATGTGTTTCAGAATTAAAGGCCTGTTAAAAAAGTTCGAAGCATAATAGCCTGTTAAAAAATTTCGAAGCATAATGGCCAAGATTTAGAGCTAAATTGCTAGACTTTTTATGCGCGAAGATGAAGATTAGGCACCAGCATACCACTCCTTATTATCCACAGTGTAATGGCTTAAATGAAAGGTTCAATGGTGAGTTGGTACAAATTCTTTCAAAAGTGACAGAGCACCAAGGAAAGAATTGGGATTTGGAATTTCCTAGTGCATTATGGGCTTACCGTACTTCGGTGAAGACAGGTAAAGGGTTTACTCCATTTCACTTGGTATATGGAAAGGAAGCACTATTGCCTGTGGAAGTAGAGTTGCATGCGTCAAGATGTTAGAAAAGTTGCTTGGGCCACCTAGTGATGCATTCAAGGAGAGGCTCTTACAGTTACAAGAGGTTCAGCTGGATAGGATGAGCGCATTGGAACATTATGGGCAGATGCAGGATAAGGCTTTAGAAAAGATAAATGAAAAGGTCAAAAGTAAGGGTATCAAGAATCATGACTTGGTTTTACACTACAACAGTAAGTTGGACAACACCTTCCAAAAGAAGTTTCAAATTAAGTGTGAAGGCCCTTTCAAGGTAGTGGAGTGTTTTCCAAATGGTACATATCAGCTGGCTAACTTGGATGGGATTCTACATAAGTCAAGGGTAAATGGCTTGCTCTTAAATTATATCATTCCAGGTTAATGATGGTGGAGCAAGATGAGCTGTCTGTGGAGCAAGTAATGTTGGTGAGGGATGAGGAGACTTGTGACGCGGCGAGTCTCATATCTCTTTTTGCTGTTGCTGATCATGAATGATCTAGCAGGCTAGGGGATGGGCAAATTATGTCAAGAGTTTTTTGGATCAAGGTATTGTGCTTATGTACATAGCCATGAATGGTGCATTGAATAAAGGATTGCCCATTTTCCAGAGCCAGGTGGTTATGTGGGGCCCACATGTGTACAGGTAGGACAGCATGTACATAGTGCATCGATTTTCATTGTCACCAGTATCAGTGTGTTTTTTCTATAATAATGAGGATTTGGTAGCGTGTAAAACTTCTCAAGAAAGCTATCTGCGGGCCGACGACATGAGGTAAGCATGTGCGTCATATGGCATCTAGTGGCGTCAGGAGGTCGAATGGGATCAATACTTGCACGTGGATAAGTACGGACACAACGTGGGTGTTTTCTTGTGATAATTAAGAATAAAGGTCATCATGAGGACCATTTTGTGGGGCCACTTCACGTGGTTGCGGGATGTATTATTGGAAAAAGTTGAGTGCTAGGTGTGCGGATGATGCAAAAAGGTGACAACTATGCACTGCGAGGTCTGTTTTTGGCATGTTCGGGGTCCGTTTGAGATCAACTAAAAGGCCAAGGGTTACCAAGTAATAAAGTTAAGTGGGAAACTGCAAAAATAGAGATAAGACCAGAAAAAACATGGAGGGAACAGGACGAACAGCCGCAACTATGTTTTTGCTGTTTTTGGAGCCTGTTTTGGTCGTAAATTGCTCATTCGAGGTCGGATTTGAGCACTTTGACATTGTAGGCTGGGGTTTTGGGCCCTTCCAAACGCGATAGTGCTGTCCATTTTGTCAAATTCCTCACTAGTTTTCTGCTATTTTGGTTGTGTAAGTTTCTCCTATGAGCGAAGCTTCTGCTCCAATTTGTGATTGTATCTGGCATATTTTACCCATATTGTGTGAGCTATTTTCCCCATTGGTGTTAGCCCAAGCTCAATTGTATCTAAACATCAAAAATTATCCTCTTTTGAGTTGAGTTTTTTGGGTGTGTGTGTGTGTGTGTGTGTCTCTCTGTGTGGAGTGGGTAAATGGGTACTCTCTCTCCTCTCACTCCATCGGTGTGCTCCCTGTCTCGGCCAGGTGGGTCGTGTAAGAAGAGTGGTGCCCCATAGTGTGTGTATGTGTGTATCATCCCAAGAGTATGTATTGGGTCATTATAGAGGCGTTGTGTGTGTTTCCATCCCGCTCACAACTTGATGTTTAATTTCTCACAGTTTGTGTAAACCATGAAATAAATTGTAACAACCTCAGAGATCATCCTCTACCAAAGGTGAGTAAATAGTTTCATGATCATAGGTAAATGATGGGTTTGACCAAGTACCATTGTAAAACAAGATTGCAATGGTACAGAAATAAAAAGGGTCTCGCGTGATCCAAAAATGGGTGAAACTTTTTCTATGGGCTCCTTGGTAACAAGAAATGAATCAGTATGTTTTACAAAACTTGAAGATTTGAAGAAATGTGAGAGGCAATATGTACATAATGTACAAATAGGCATGAAAGAGAGTGGGTTATGTAATGGAAATGGACTATGAACATTGAGAATAGAGGAATTTAGAGAACTATAGTGAGCATTTTGATGAGAATACTTTGAGAAAATAGAGGGAGAACTTGATTAGAGGTAGCAACATAGCCATTATACTTAATTAACTTGGCATGAAAATTACTTTACAAGAGAGAGAATTAGAGAACTTAAGGACCGGATTGATGTGGATCCGGTCCCCCTTCCAAAATGCTTTTGTATTATAGTTGCTCTCATAAAGAGAGACTTGGTACAATACAAGCTTTGTGTTTCGTGAGACCTTGATGGTGCAATGAAGATAGAGAGTTTCATGCACCACATCTATGCTCATAGCTTAGCTAAATGAAAGCATTAATAGAGGAATTTAGAGAGCTGTAGTGAGAATTTTGATGAGAATACTTTGAGAAAATAGAGGGAGACCTTGATTAGAGGTAGCAACAAAACCATGATACTTAATTAACTTGGCATGAACAATACTTTGCAAGAGAGATAATTAGAGAACTTGAGGACCGGATTTATGTGGAGCCGGTCCCCCCTCCAAAATGCTTTTGTATTATAGCTTCTCTCATAAAGAGAGACTTGGTACAATACAAGCTTTGTGTTCCTTGAGACCTTGATGGTGCAATGAACATAAAGAGCTTCATGCACCACAATTATGCTCGTAGCTTAGCTAAATGAAAGCATTAACTTGTCCCTAGCCTCAGTTCCAAGACCTCAAACACCTTCGAAGGTGAAGAGAGCTAGCAGGGAATGAGGGTAGGGAAGAGAAAGAAGAAGTAACTTACGAGAAAGAAGTAGTGTCCTCTCATACCACTACTCATAGAGCTTAGCATAGCATAGTAGCATAGTAATGGAGATGAAGAAGATAGCTAGCATAGCATTGAAGCATGGCTCTTGGTTGGATTTGCATCCATAGCCAAGAGTTGTTGGTGTAGGCTCTCAACTTCTCAAGCTTGGAGAAGGAGAAAGAGTTCTTGCACAACACACTATGAGAATGAGAGTGTGTGTGAGTGAATGAGAGAGGGTATATGGTCAAGCACGCCACCTCCTTGCTTGGGTCGACCCGCTCTTCTAAGTCAAGCCTGAAAGTGATTGGACGTTCTCAAGCCTGGCCAATCACATGCTTTGTGCATATCAACCAACAAGGGTAGCATTAGGACAAGTGTCCTTCTTACCCCTTTGAGAGAGAGGACTTGAATAATGCTTGAAAAATTAATTAAACACACTAAAATCATATTGTATCCCTTTAGAGTCCAACCAATATGCTTTAGGCACCTTATGCAACATGGGGAGGGACTTGACATGTGTCCTTGTTGCCTCTTTAGACTTGGCTTACCTTGAGTGAGTGAGTGTATGTTCTCTCTCATGCCCAGGGCTCCCCCTTGTGTAGGGATGCATGTTGACTTTGGAACACCTCACCCCTTAAGCACCTTAGTTATGAAGCCCCTCAAGCACCTTAGTCATCAAGTACGACAAGCACCTCAAGCACCTTAGTCATCAAGTACGACAAGCACCTCAAGCACCTTAGTCATCAAGCACGGAAAGCACCTCAAGCACCTTAGTCAGCTCAAGCACGACAAGCACCTCAAGCACAGGCTTTGCTTTTCTAAGGTCTAAAATACCCTAACATCCTAAGTCTAAGGACATTTAACACTAACGTTTGTAGGTCTTTAATGAAGATAACCCTAAGGTCTTTTAAGCTCCATTAGTTGGCATTGCTCTTTGCTAAACCATCTCCCATTTGGACCCATTGCCTTTGGTCCCGTGATGAGATAAATCTAAAGCACATGTCTATATTCTAACTCTTGTTCCTGTTTATTCTCTCACATTAAATGATCAGTTTAATATGAGAAAATCATTTGGGTTAATTAGATATTAGATTTTAAGACACGTTATTAGAGCATACTGAAAATGCTTTGGGTTTGTGTGAGAAAGTTTCTTTTGTAGATACTACGGGTGATCTTGATGCTATAATAGAGTCTAGTTTGCATCTTGAGAATGAAGTTATGAAAGTATGCTCTGTGGAAATGTATCAAGTCATAGAAGCCTTTAAAGGAAACCAATGTTTCAAGCAAACACTTGGCCTAGAGGTCCATGTTGAAACTAAATACAATAGTGTAGCAAAGAAGGTAAAACCAATAGCCTCACCCTTACCACCCAATAGCAGGGAAAAGATTGAACAGACTTATTTGCAACCAAGTTTGAGGAATCCTAAAAGGATTGGGCACACCTTCACAAAGGAGTTTCTTCAGGAGTTGCAGATTGGCTACCATGAGTTTCTAACACATGAGGAGACAAAGCTTCAAAGAAATTCTTTCAAAGCATGGTAAGGCTTTTGCATTCAAGCCACATGGGATAGGATGTTTTGATCCTTCTATTGTAGCTCCTATGGTAATTTTTACAATACCTCATGTACCTTGGAATCTATTACCTATTTCGTCCAAAGGCTCATTTGCCAAAGTTAGTAGAGCTATTGAATGAAAAGATCAAAATGGGGATTTTGGAGCCTTCTTGTGCTCCATACTCAAACGGGTGGTTCACAATTCCAAAGAAGAATGGTTCTCTACACTTCATTCAAGATATGCAGCCAGTGAACAAGGTGACAATTAGGAGGTATAGGTCCAATTGTGGATGAGTTTGCAGAGGTGTTTGTAGGGAGGAAAGTCTACTCAATGGGAGACCTCTACTCAAGGTATGATCAATTTTAGCTTGCAATTGAAAGCAGGGATTTGACAACCATGAGGACACCTTTAGGTTTGTTCAGAATGGGTATTTAATATTTGCGAGTTTTTCATTTCAAGTTTTTTTGACAATTTTAGCAATCTTTAGAGTTTTTTTAACCAAATATGTGTCATAGCATAAAGTATCTATTTAATGTAATTTTCAATCGTCATAAGACTCCATATATGTGTGGTTGACGGAGAGAGAAAGTATAAATTCTAGAGAGATAGTATTTATGCGAGTTACCATTGGAAGAAGAGATCATAAATCCTTGAGAGAGAGAGTGACTTCTCTTCTAGAGAGAGAAAGTAAAATCATAGAGTTGTATATCACTACGCAGAGAAAGAGAGAGAGAGAGAGACCGAGAGGGCATAACGACGTAAAAAATGTAAACAAATAAAATCACCATTTCACAACTCATGCCATTAGAGTCAAATATGCTCGCAACGCATGTGATCAGAGTCAAATAATCCACAGCATATAAACATGCGATAAAGTAAAAAATCATGCAGAATAGAGACAACACTAATTTCAAAGTTAAATATAATCCACAGCATATATAAATGTGATGAAGTAAAAAATAATGCCAGATAGAGACAATACTATTTTTCCCAAGCAATTGCTTTTTGAAACAACATAAGTTTGAGGATGTAAGTACATTCGCAAAACTACCACAGAATAAGATCAAAATTAGAGTACAAAAAAGGATAGTCGCCATAAATGTAATGGTCACTCTAAAAGGCAAGTAATTTGCTCCCAAATAGCTTGCAAGATGCTTCATATCTTTTGCTTGAAATTTGAAATCCTTTGCTGCATAAACAATGTTTTTTCAAGATAAATAATCACAAGTATAATAAACCAAAATAAATACAGAAAAACACTTTCATATCATAGATCAATATTCTAGTTGAGTGAAAGAAGCATACCAAACCAGTTGTAATTAAATGGAGGGAGAAATCATCCTTGGTTGTCCAAGAATAAAAGCGATGCTCATTGGTGAGAGGGTTGGCTGATGAATAATCATGTGCTCCTTAGGTTCAAGTCCGAGCACTTTTGTGTACACATAGTACATATGTTTGCATGCCAAAAAGGATTTGTTGGTATTCTCTCGCTTCTGAAAATCCGGACACGTGCATGCTGGACTCTGTTTTATATGAATCTCATAACTATTTTCAGTGAGAACTCGGAAAATTACATGCTCTTGAGACCTTTTCACTTCATCCAAAAATATAATTGTCATACTATTACATGCTTCCAATTTCTTCATGGCCTCTTTAGAGATTCCATGCCTCCACTTTTTCTTCCTCGAGCTGCCACCACCTTCTTTGCAGTCGCCAGCAAGAGGTTGTGGATTTACCATTGAATTCTCTGTTCGAAATCCACTCTGATGCAGCGCGGCAAGTTCTTGTGTGGAGATATCTGTCCCTCTTGCTACTGGCCAAACATTTGGAGCAGGAGGTAAATCTTTGACTTGTCTTTTGATTGATTGGGTATGCAAAATATCATGATTACAAAACCATAACTATTGCTCGATTGTTTTACCCTTGAACATTCTTTCGAACCATATACATGGAGCAACAAGACCAATTGAGCGACTATGCAAGATATTGTCACAATTTTTTCTCCCTACTGTTCCAAAACATTTTCTTTGACTTTGAATGGGCATTCTCCTGAGGGCCCACTGAGTGCGTGGCACATCACTCTCAAACACATTGTTTGTTTTAGATGACAAAGGTGTGGTTGTTTCTTTTTGAGATCCAATATCATCATCACTGTCACTAATTTGCAGCGGAATGTTAGAAATACCTGGTCCTTGGGTATCAAACTTGATTTTTTTTGGTCGACCGCGATGGTTTCGTTGCTTAGATTCCATGACATATTCCGGCCGATGGGAGCTACTTGTTCCTGTTCTGCCCCTCTTTTTGCGTTGTACTGTTTCTTTGTCTCCATGCAAAATTGGTTGCGCATACATGGGAGTCCCTGCAATAGCCTCGTGTAATAGATGGGCCACGTTTCTTTGGAGTTGGAGTTTGCTGAGATTCAACTCGAGAAAGCAAGGTCTCCATTGTGGGACCCGTTCCTATATAACGCCCAGTAGTATATCCCAAACGCTTTGCACATTGAATATATGAGTTTATAACATCTGTTACACATGCATCATACAAGGATATTTTTCCCTTTCCACCTTCACCTGCTAACCAACTGGCATGTACACTTTCTGATAAATTAACATTGGGAATTTGTGCCCGCTCCCACGGACTTAGACCACCCTATGAAATGCAAAAAAACATGAATTAAAATTTATAAATTTCATGTATGAAAAGAATTTTTTCTAAAAATATAGATTGTCATAAAGGTACTTACATCTGTTCCAATTCCTCCCCAGTGTGAAATTCGTTGCTCCCACCATTTAAACCATCTGCTCACTCTTGTGATGCTCTCTGTAGATAGATGTTGTCTCCACCACTTTTGAATTGAAAGTGCCTTTTGAGATGCAAGCACAATGGTCTTACAAGCTCTCCAGTCCTCACACATATCAATGTGTTGATTTGTTAGATGTTGAGGTATCCACTTTTTAGCATATTTGTGGAGACTCTGCTCCCAATGAAATAGGTATGATCGTTCACGTCCCTCCATGATATTATCTGGCCCGCCATTGAAGACTGTTCGAATAGCATTCCAATTTGCACCAGCTTCATCAGACATAAAACCTACAAAGTCAGCTGCACCATGTCCGTACTTTTTCATTGTTGAATTAAGGCTCTCCCAAAAAATAACTTGAGTCTTTGCATCCTCCTCTTTAGTTTTACATATAGCAATTATTTGTAGTGATCGTATGCTGCAAGATATTCAACATAAACATTTTCACACATCTTCTTTTATTTAATGATAAAAAAATACGAGATATTTAAATACTTAAAGATTACCTTGGATCATAAACTGAGCATGACATTGTTGCCCATCCATCTATTCTATGGGTAAAATCAAAATGTACCCACGCATTTCTCAAGTCACCAGTTTCAGTTCTTTTCATCCGATTTACTAGATCAATCCCAGAACCTGGTCCTTTAGTGGACATTTTAAATAGGAAGCACTTTTCATCCTCTTCACCTTGTCCAGGAAATCTACTCCCATGAAAAAAAGGAAACATGCACTTTTTTTGAAGCAATAAAATATTATCATATCCATCCCCAATAACAGCACCTTGACTCTTTCTCTCCTTTGAAACAATTGAAGAAAACCTACACGATGCATCACAAGAAGGCTAAATTTATAATAGTTAAAAAATTAACAAATTCAAGGAACCAAATTGAGTTTTCTTACCCTTTGGTTTGAACCAGTGGCATCATTTCTTCCAAAAAATCATTGAATTGTACATCGGATGTAGCTTCAGCTTCCTCACCAATCAAGGAGTGAAGAACAAGTTGTTGAGCCACCAACATTTGAATTTTTCTTGGGCCACCCTTTTCTATTTTTAGTACTGCACCTACCAGTTTCCGTACTCTTGAAATAGCAGCCCTAGAGGTACCTGCCTTAACATTATGACAATGTTTACCAACATGTATTGCCAGTCGCGACATTGTACCATCTCTAGGCAAAACATAATAGATTTTGCAGGGACAAGCAGCAACACAAGTAACAACCTTCTGACAATAATGACAAGTTATTGTTGTATTCTCTTCCATTGCAAGGTAGTCCTTTTTCACCTATCTGTCCAAATATCCATGAAAATCTCTACTATTGAATTCTTGTTCCTTAATATAATGAGGACACGTTGAATAATTACACTGCATGAATCCCAAACAGTGGCTTAGACGAATTGTGCATGCTATTGCCATGGTTGTCACAGATGGGCGAGTCCACAAGTGACCATCAAAGCGTTGTTCCATCCCTGTCATTCGTTTTGTTTTATCCTGAGTCACAAGTAACTCAAAACACAAATTTCCATCATAATGTTGTGGAAGTTCAGCAACTTGCAAAGGAGCTCCACATAATGTTAACAGATCATTTAACTTTTTTGCCCCTGGATTTTGTTGAATCCAAATGACGATTGAATGAGTTTTGAGCTGTCCTATATCGTCACCACTACTTTCAAGATGCACAATGCTTAAAACATCTTCAGATATCTCTTTGTCATTTCCTTTCTCATTGTCAGATACCTGTATAAATGTGTCTGAATGAAGCATCTCAAACAAGCTCGAAAAAGAACCATCTATTAAGAAATGCTGATGACCTTCTATATCCCACTGTGGTTGCAGCAAGACTTTTGTTAGGCCACAATCACTTTCAATAAGAGCAGATAGTGACTGAAAATGGCAAGATGGAGGCAGCAAACTCTGCAAATAGTAAGCACTAAGCAACAATGAGTTTCCCTTCAACTGAATGTCGCGGTTGACTATTTGACCACCAACCTTCCAAGTTATTGTTACTTTCATGTTGGACATATTCTCGCAAGCAACAGATTACAGGGTGGAGATGCGAGAAAACTGTGGTGGATTAAGTGAAGGTGGTGAAGGTTAATGAAAGTTAAAGATAAATTTAACGTTAATGAAACTGGTGAAAGTTAATGAAAGATGTGAAGGTTAATGAAAGTGAAAGATTGGTAGGTAGACGAAAAGACAGTTGCGTAAGATCTTGTGATGGCTCAAAGAATAATGAAAATCATAATTGAAGAAGTGCATTTAATATATGACGGTTCTGAATGTATGTGCAGTGGAATATGTCATCAAATTTGAGGGGCCATTTAATTTCTAAATGGTGGTTCAAGGACTGCATTTAATGCAGTCTAATAGTGTCTTCATCTTTTGTGTATGTGTGTGTGTGTGTGTGCGTGTGTGTGTGTATATATATATATATATATATATATATATATATATATATATATATGATTCTGGGAGTGTGTGTATAAAAAACGTAACATTCTATATGACTGACTTTGTATAAAAAACGTAAGAATTTTTTTAGTTAAGTTATATATATGATTCCATCTTGCCATTTTATATATATGTGTGTGTGTTTTTGGTAGTGTGTATATATAATTATTTTAGTTAAGTTATATACATTACTGTGCGTGTGTATAAATGATTTTGTGGGTGTATGTAAACAACGTAGCATTTTATTAAGTTAAGATATTTAAGTTAAGTGTATGTGCACATAGTTTAAGTTAAGATATTTTTAAGTTGAGTGTATGTGCATTTTTTTAAGTTAAGATATTTAAGTTGAGTGTATGTGCACATAAGATATTTAACTGTGCACATAGTTTTTACATTTTGTGTGTGTGTGTGTGTGTGTGTGTGTGTGTGTGTATGTGTGTGTGTGTGTGTGTGTGTGTGTGTGTGTGTGTGTGTGTGTGTATGTGCATGACTTAACTTTAAGAATGCTACGTTTTTTATACACACAAACACATACAATCATTTTTTTAAATATATGGTTGTTTGTGTGTGTGTGTAAAAAACATAGTATTTTTTTTAGTAAAACTATATATATGAATCCATTTTGTGTATATCTTTGTGTGTGTGTATACATATATATATATATATATAAATGAATGTGTGTGTGTGAGTGTTTATACCACAATATCATTTTTGTAATATATGGTGTGTGTGAAAAAAAAAATAGTTGAGATGAAAGTGGAGTGAAGTTTAAATGGAATTTTAATTGAGATTGAAGTGGAGTGAAGTGAAAGTGAAGTTTTTCTGTGAAGACGGAGATGAAAGTGGAGTGAAGAGAAAGTGGAGTTTTGCTGTGAAGAAGAAGGAGCAAGAGAAGACAAGGTACTGTGTGTGTGTGTGTGTGTGTGTGTGTGTAGATTTTCTATCAAATGGTGTGTGTGTGTGTGTGTGTGTGTGTGTGTGTGTGTGTGTGTGTGCTTACCTGCGCACGCTCGCCCGATCCACCGGAGGAGGTCCAATGGAGCTCCAATGAAGCTCCTATTGGAGCTCCCCCATGCCTTGAAAGGCATGGTGAGAAGGCAGCGCGCGCTGCCCTCTCACCATGCCTTTCAAGGCATGGAGGAGCTCCAATAGGAGCTCCATTGAAGGCATGGTGAGAAGGCAGCGCGCGCGCTGCCTTCTCACCATGCCTTTCAAGGCATGGAGGAGCTCCAATGGAGCTTCCATTGGACCTCCTCCGGTGGATCGGGCGAGCGTGTTCAGGTAAGCACACACACACACACACTCACACACACAGTGATACACACACATCAAAAACACTTGCACACACACACACACATCTAAACACTTGCAGTCACACACATCAACACACTTGCATACACACATATTAAACACACTTAGAGTAACAATTACAATGATGTAAGAACAGGTCGTTGTAGAGAAGAGGTATACAAATGTCAAAGTGGGTTTGTATTTTTCCTTGCCATGAGCAAGTTGAGAATGGTTTTTTTTGTAATTTGCATTTTACGCCGTTATGCTGCCGAAATTTAGAATTTTATATTTGTATTGTCAAGCATATACACACATACACATATATAAACACTTTTATTCACAACATCAACACACTTGCATACACACACATATTACACTTACATTCACACACACATAATCATGCACACATCCACTTGCATACACACACATACATACATACATACACCCACATATATAAACACTTGAATTCACAACATCAACACACTTGCATACATACACACATACACATATATAAACACTTGCATTCACAACATCAACACACTTGCATACATAGCACAAACACATACACAATCATGCATAAAGACACACACATATTACACTTACATTCACACACACAATCATGCATACATCCACACACACACACACACATATAAACACTTGCATTCACACACTTTAACACACTTGCATACACACTTACAGTAACAATTACAATGATGTAAGAACAGATCGTTGTAGAGAAGAGGTATACAAATGTCAAAGTGGATTTGTATTTTTCCTTGCCATGAGCAAGTTGAGAATGGTTTTTTTTTTTAGTTTGCATTTTACGCCGTTATGCTGCCGAAATTTAGAATTTTATATTTGTATTGTCATTGCTAAGAAGATTTTTGTTGTTTGTGGTTAATAGATTATGGCTCGTACACCATCTAAACGTGGCAGGACAGGCATCTCTCAAAGTAAGTTCAAATACATTAAGCTATTTGTTTTCTTTTCTTTTGTCTCATCATACTCACTAAACTATTTGTGTTCTTATTGTTTTTTGCTTGTAGGAGTAGGATACACATTAAGATCTGGCACTACAGGGCATAGGGCCAATGCACGATCTTCCATTGCTTCTTCCAATGTCCATCGAAATAAAGATATTTTGGGTGATGTGCATGAAGAAGAGGATATATTGAGTGATGTGCATGAAGAAGAGGTGTTCATAGATATTCATGCTACACAAGGTGAATTGGTGGCTCACAGCATGTCTGAAGCAACAACAATTGTTGCTAAACCTCCCGATCATCCAACAGTATTTGGAAAGGATGTTCATGGTCGAATATTAGAGGAGATTGTAGAGGGTTTTATTGTAAAGAGAGGTGGGGAAACTCCTCGAATTCCTCTTTGTAGATTGATGGAAAATGAAGCCATTAGAGCGGCGGGTCCAGGCACTGAGGGCTTGGTGAAAAGGTTTGAGATGTCTGGATACAGTGTGCTTGGAGCTCCATTTCTTGTGTCATTTAAGAAGCCAGGCCATGATCAACATTATGTTTCCGACTTAGACAAAGATGAATGGGGGCCTATTTGGCGAGAAATAAGCGATGATTTTGATAATTCCCTTCCCCTTGAGTGGGAAGACTTAAGGGGAAAAAATTTTATCGTTTGGGATGGTAATCACCGTTTGAAAACTTGGATGCGCTTAATAAAAACACGTAAGTGATTTCTTTTTTGTTTAATGTAAAGTTGACTTGTATTACTCTATGCTTTCTAATTTTCTTTTTTGTTGTTGTAGAATTTTCAATGATAAAGTGGAGACATTGTTCTGTGAAATGTCAATTTGTCTTTGTTGATAGAAGTGCAGAGGGGGAGCTTATGCTAGCTTTGCGCTCTCAAAATGAGTAAGCACATTTGTTGTTTTGAACGTTATTGCTATTACTTTATCGATGTCATTCTACTGCCATTTAATTTAAGATATCGTGGTTTAGGATTGGTAGAACCACTGTGAGCACAAATTTTGGGCAGGAGATCTTCTTGTTCCAAAAACTGGCTGTGGCAAGCAAAGATTCTTTACTGAAAGACTTTCCCCAAGATTGGATTCGATGGATAGAGGTAGAGCTTGCTTGTGAGAAGAAGGCATCTAAAGGGAGTTGGTACAACACTCCTGCTCTTTTATTAGCAATGCTCATATGGAAGGTAAATTTTTTTTCCTTAAAGTACACTTTTTATGTAATTTCTAAAGCTTGAAATTATTTTGTAAAATCTTACTTTTTTTTTTCATTTGCTCTACAAAAGGAAGACTTTGACTTGTCTCTTATCAAAGAGATGCAAGAGATCAATGATCCCTCGATTTCACTGCCAGAAAAGGAAATGGTTGCTCGAGGAAGAATAGAAAAAATATTCAAAGAAAGAGCTTATAAGGTAAACACTTTCTCTTCTCCCCGTTTATGTTTGAATTTCTACTAAATTGTAAGTTGACATGTCATTTGAATTTGATATATTTGATTGAAAAATTGATTTGATTTGATCTCGTGCTAATATAACATAGATGTTGGCCATTGCCAACCCCGCCAATGGCCAAGGGTTCTTCTCTTTATTATTTAACTTCAATTGGATAAGAGAAAAGGATCAAGTGGGCCTTACAAGAGACAAAGTCCACTCTTTGGCAACTTCTAAAATATCACCAGAGAGGTAATAATTTTTGGATAAAAAATACACATGAAATCATCAACTGAATCAATGCATTTATGGTTTGTTTATTGTTTGCTCTATAGGAAAAAGGAAATATTGCACTCTTTGATGCATTGCCGTGTAGATGATGTTACTTCTGAGCGTTATATTAGTGCAATGAAATTTAGAATGTACTTGCGTAAAGAGTGGTATTGGGGAAGTATCTTGAAGCAATGCTTGAGGATCAAAGGGAAAATGATTGAAGAAATGCTGGAGGGCTTTGAAGCATGGTTTCATCACCAATTGAGGGACCACATTGATAAAGCTTTTGTGGAGCTTTGGAGTAAGCTCAACACAAAAGAGTCGGATGAAAAAATTCCAGAGCTTATGGAATCTTCAAGGAGAGTATTATTCAGGTAATACAATTGATATCTTTATGGTTGTCATTCTATTTTTTACTTAGAGTTTGTATAATAAATAAGTCACTTAGGAAAGGAGCTCAAATAAAGTTAACTGCATTTTATGTAGATGGCTAATTCAGCTTTACGATCAAACTTTGTTGGAGAAGTTGCCAATTGCTGTTGAAAGTTGGAGGGACCTCTCTTGTGAGGAGTGTATGTATCCACTATGGATGAGAGATTATGGTTTGATTGCTTGGGAAATTGAGTATTGCCCTTGGTGGCTAGATTACACTCGAGGCACCTACCCACGTGATGAAGGGAACTTATATAAAGGTTATTTTTGGCATTTATAAAAACTACAAAATTGTTAAAGTGCTCATACTATTTAGATTATGTTTGTGAGAAATATATTTTTGTTTGCTTTAGAGCACGTTCTTGAAAGAAATGAAAATGGTATTGAGGAGATTGGCTCAGCTTCCAAGAAAGCCACCTCTTCGAAAAGAGTAAACAATAGTACAATCTCCTCTATAAAGAAACGATTGGATTTTGTTAGATCCAAGAAGCCCAATAAGTCTCCCAAAAAGAACCAAAAAGGTGCTCAAGGCTCCACAGGTAAACTTGCTTGTATAGATATCTAGCTGTCACTTTCTTTCTACTCAACAATTCTTGATGAAATATTTTATTTTCTGATTATGCAGTGCCTTCCATATATTGTGAAGTGAACGTTATTGGGAACATGCTAGATGTTTACAAAATTTCTCTCGATGATGAGAAATGGTAAACACATGTGAAAAGAAAGACTAACTATGTGTGGTGTGTGTTGTGAATGTTTGAAATACATTTATTTGATCGTATGCAGGATCTTGGATTTTCTTCGTTCAGCCCATGTTGATGGGGAAAAGAGCAATGAAGTGGCCTCTCTTTTGTTTGCGGATTTTCCAACAAACTTTAAAGTTGAAAATTTTTCAGAGAACGAGGTATGCATCCTTCAAAACCACAATGGACAGTCTATGATAGTTTTGGAACTTTAATTAAATTAACAATGCGTATTATGCAGGTCCCTCCATGGAATCAATTCTCTCGAAAATTAAGTAAGAAAGTGGCCGTAATAGCTTCAAAGTATGTGGCAGACAATGGGTGGTACATCACCCTAAGCTCCACTGATCACTTTGGCATTGTGTCTAGCCATGCCATCGAGATGGGATTCAAAATGATGCACACCATCCTTATTTTGATCCCCGATGGTTATGTGCGAAAGACCATTGAGATTGAGAGAGTAAGTAAATTTATTTGTTGATTGAAAAGCATGCTTGTAGTTTTCTTCAATTAGATCACATTCTAGTTGTAATTTGTAGGTGGAAACACTATTGCTAGGATTGTTTTATCGTAAGGGTCAACGTCCTATCTACGATCGACGAGATGGAGAGAGCGTGGACAACAACTCTTTCGATGCCAAGTCCGGAATACTGGTGGAGCGCGTCGACGGAGAGTACATTGGAGAACACGCTCTTAGAGGTGCCGCTGAGCGTAGCCTTGACTTCTTTCGGTAAGAATATATGCTTCCTACTATGCGTTATTGGACTATGTTACATAAAGTAAAAATACGCATATTTTTTGCTTTTTTTAGCTGGCTTGTGCGGACATTTACTGAGGAGCACACCTACATTGTTGATATGTTTTCTGGATGTGGTGGCTTGGGCAATGTTTGCGTTGAGTTGTCTAGACACTGTCTCTGCATAGATAGTGATCCAGAGGTCTTCCATCAACATCTTTCACGCTTCAAGGCTCCATGTGTACGTGCTATTTCAGCAGTTGATGCAGATAGTGATGAGGAGACTGATTGGCAACAATATGAGCCCGGATCACATTGCCCTTGATTGACATCAACATTGGTATTATCTATCATTTTTTCTAGTTTGTGATTTTTATGGAACGATGTGTGACCATGGTGTTTGGGTGCCACTTTTTTGGTATTACTGAAGACATGTTGTTGGTGTTGATCGTCCTTATCAATTCAGCCATGATTTCATATTTATTATACTAGATAGAAGTTTGTTGAGAGCTTTGGATTTACCAAAGTAATATACCAACATATGCTTTTTTGCTTATGTTATTTCTTCTTCCCGTGAGCATTCGTTGCTGCACGGAAGCAAGTATGGAATGGGAATTTTTTTAGTTTGAATTTTCATACCGTTATGCTACCGAAATTTTGATTGCTTATCAATATCATCATGCTTTTTGTTCATGTTTGAAAACATAATCATGATTTCACGTATACAGAAAAGTTAGTCAAGCTTCACGGAAGCAAGTATGGAATGGAAAATTTTGTTGTTTGTATTTTCGCGCCGTTATGCTGTCGAAATTTTGATTGCTTGTGAATATAATCATGCTTTTTGTTCATGTTTAGAAACATAATCATGGTTTCATGTATACACAAAAGTTAGGCAAGCTTCACGGAAGCAAGTATAGAATAGGAAAGCTTAACAAAAGTTAGGCAATCTTTCACAGAAGCAAGTATGGAATGGTTTTATTTTTATTTTTCACATTGTTATGCTGTCAAAATTTCATTTTCTAGTCAGTATTTCTTTACACTGTTGGTCTAAGAATATATATAGTTTTATATATAATATTTATATTATATATATAATATCTTTTTATTTATTTATTTATATGTGTGTGTTTATGTACGTAAGGAGATCTTCAACTCGGTAAAGTGTTTTTAAGTACTTGTTTATACAATATATATAGTTATTTATACGTGTGTGTTTATGTATGTATGCAGTTCTTCAACTCAGTAAAGTGTTCTTAATTACTATTTTATATGCAAGAGTCTATGCGTGTTTCATTACTTTGAGGTCTTCGCCCAAACAAGTACAACCATCAATATTTTTTAAATTCCTAGTTTCAAATTGGCTTATTAGGCATTCATCCTTGTTTGCAACAACACCTACATGGACAGGAAAGTATATTCTACTAAAAGTAGGGTAAATACTAAAGACATGCTCATCTTTTTCTTGCATTATATAAAAAACTCACATAGATTTTCTTTACATTTTTGGCTTTCAAACAGCTTGTAGTTACATTTGACGGTTTAGTTTAGCTACAAGATATCAACAATACCCTAAATTATGACAGATCTTGAAGATGTGTTAGTAGACTAGGCCGATTAAAAGTATCACAGCTACTTCAATAATAATAAGTCAGACAGAGACATATGAATTATTCTCGCCAAGGCACTGAAGAGTGGAACACCATCATATAGTTAAAATAAGCATCATATAATTAAAATAAGTTGTTTACATGATTACGTAGGGAATCAAACCTGCACACACACACACACACACAGTACAACTTGCATCACACTAGTACAATTTATCATGTGCTAGTGCATATTTATTTAACTATATTATTTAGTGCATAATTATTTAAATCTTGCCTCAATATTCTACCACATTAGAGCCAGAGATGTCGACCAGGTTGATTGTGCGTTTGCAAACAAGCAAATGGTCAATCTCCGCCTGTAAAGCGGCCCTTCGAGAGCTATCTATGTACCCCCATGTCTCCCACTTGCCCAGAGCTTCTCGCATTGTCTCAAAGCCATCATTGAGTTCCTGGTCTCCGGTGTTGCGAGCGCAATTAAGGTGGTTGAACATCCGGATCGCCTTGTTTGTGTCACGCTCTCTTTGTGTAAACGTCTTCTTTTCTTCAAGGGGTGCATTGGGGGGGAGTTTGTGAAGCTCTTCATGGATTTTTGCAACTACCTCATTACCAGTACTAGCATATCCTATAGGCATTGTATAAGTACAGGGAAAATGAAAAAATCTCTCTTGATTAGCACCTCCGATTCACTTGTGCAGCATATGGTGCTTGCCTTGTAACATTTATATATAGGCTAAAGCACCATGCCCTCAAAAAGCATTGATAGTGATGGAAGAGTGGCATGTGTTAGTGACATGAGGGGTCCCACGCAGCATATGCTAACTGCTAAATTGGAACGTGCAATAATATATGCATGATTTGTCAATATGAATATTATAATCGTCTACTACTCCACCACTAACTTTTAAAGTGGGGTGTGCAATAAAATATGCATGATTTGTCACTACGATTATTATTCCCCTATAAGATTTATAAGCATCTAAAAGCGCAATGAGTAGACAACACTAACTGCCTCTCTAAGGGCTCGGAAAACACTATGATTATTATTCTTCTATGAATACTACAGGCATATAATAGTGCAATGAGTAACCACCACAAACTGCCTCTCTAAGGGCTCGGAAAACATTATTTGTGGACCCGGATTTGGAACCTTTTCACACGCATATGAACAGGAAAACTCTCTCTCTCTCTCTCTCTCTCTCTCTCTCTCTCTCTCTCTCTCTCACACACACACACACACACACACACACACACACACACACACACGTGAGTAGAAAACGTGCACACAACCTCCTTCTTCACAACAAAACTCCACTTTCATCTCAATTAAAATGTGGGATATTTATAAAATATATAAATTAAACCAACACATAAACAATTCTATACCAAGATACTAAATGAAATAATTTGAACCGGCTTGAGAACCTTCTTGCCCAAACTTGAGCCGGACTTTTTTCATTTTGAACCTATCTTTCCTCTCTCCCCCTCATCTCCCACTCTCTCTCTCTCTCTCTCTCTCTCTCTCTCTCACACACACACACACACACACACACACATGTGAGTAGAAAACGTGCACACAACCTCCTTCTTCACAACAAAACTCCACTTTTACTTAACTCCACTTTCATCTCAATTAAAATGTAGGATATTTATAAAATATATACATTAAACCAACACATAAACAATTCTATACCAAGTTACTAAATGAAATAATTTGAACCGGCTTGAGAACCTTCTTGCCCAAACTTTAGCCGGACTTTTTTCATTTTGAACCTATCTTTACTCTCTCCCCCTCATCTCCCACTCTCTCTCTCTCTCTCTCTCTCTCTCTCTCTCTCGTTGTCGGTACTCTCACACCCCGATCCTATCTCTATTTCACAAGTATGTTTTTCTCTCTCCGTCTAATCCTTCTTCTCTCTCCTTCCCTCGGTACTTATTTAACATACCACAACGCCACCTTAGAGAGCATACATATGACTGGAATCCATGCTTCTATAAACTCGAAAAAGCATCACCTGTAGCAAAAAAACACGAATTGATTAACTCGCAAATAAAATTAACCCGTTAAGAAGGTGTACCTTGTTGCAAGCAGAAACCAACCTAGTTGCACATATGATGGATGAGATGAATAAGGTCTTACGTGACTTTATTCCTCAAGTCACAATACCATTCATTGATGATTTTCATATCAAAGGCTGTAAAGAAGGTGAGAAAGATGAAGCTTTGGATCTCAAGGGGTGTTGTAGGTTTGTGGCAAATTACATAAATGATTGTGATAAAATTTTGTCTAGGTTGGAGAAAGTGAATCTTACTTTGTCAGGAAAAAGTCTATGTTTGGTGTCAATGAAGTGCTCATTGTGGGACACATGTACGGGCCATATGGTACGAAACCTTGTCCAACAAAGGTATATGAAATCCAAAGAATGAAAGAAAGATTCACTAGAGTCACTGAGGCTAGAAGGTTTCTGGGAGAATGTGTCTTTCATGTTATTTAGATTCCACATTATGCACATGTAGTTGATCCTCTTTGTCAACTACTTAGAAAGAATCAAAACTTTAAATGGATAGATGCACATGTAAAAGACATAAAAAGCTAAAGGAGTTGCTCCAATCGTCACCAAATTTGAGAAAGGTAGACTTCTCTCTCTCTCTCTCTCTCTCTCTCTCTCTCTCTCTCTCTCTCTCTCTCTCTCTCTCTCTCTCTCTCTCTCTCTCTCTCTCTCTCCCCCCCCCCCCCCCACATACTTTCTTACGAAGTAGCACTATGGTGTGCGGGTGGCTTCCTATCATCGATAGAGTTTTCATGCGTGCCATAGTGCTGCTTCCCCCCTCCCCCTTGCAAACTCCACTTCTCCTCCCCTAGATTATCCACATCTCTCTCTCTCTCTCTCTCTCTCTCTCTCTCTCTCTCTCTCTCTCTCTCTCTCTCTCTCTCTCTCTCTCTCTCTCTCTCTCTCTCTCTCTCTCGCATAGCACGGGTATGCTCATTGCCAATGGTGTATCTTTGTGGAGTGGAACCAATGGATTTACATGCAGGAAACATAATGGGGACAGTGTGATTGACTATATGCTATTGTCCAAAGCCATCATGTATCGTATAAAGAGTTTTATGTTTGGCCAATGGACCCCGGAATCCGACCATCAAAACTTATGTATTGACCTTTCATGTGGAGAAGCAACTAAGCACATGATAATCTCAACCGCCTTATCCTCAATGTCAAAAACAAACACCCATACCTCATATAACATTGTTCCAAATGTCTCATGTTCCTAAGTGGAGTAACTATCTAGTTACTTACTTATCAAGCCGAACATTTCCTGAGGATATGAGTAAACGGTGTCCAAGAGCAATTGAAATTGAAGCAAGAGATTATGCTCTTATTGGAAACCAATTGTATCAGAGAGGTAAGGATCAACATCTGCATTCTTTGTGAAAATGAAGACGAATATATTCCCATTATAGAACAAGCACATGCTGGATTAGCTGGAGGTCACTTTTCTAGTGAGACCACTGCAAGAGCAATCTTCATGGCAGGCATATGATGGCCAACACTTTTTGCAGATGCCAAGGAGTACGTTCAAAGGTGTGATGCTTTTCAACAAGCAAAAATGCCAACATGTGTAGATAGCATGTCCTTAACACTAGGTTGGTAACCTAACAGGACATAAAAGTGTCCTTTCAGGGTTTTGAAAAAAACCTCCAAACCCATAGTAGATCCACTCATTTTGTAAAATCCTTTCATGAGGTTATAGTTCAAGGCCTTCTACACATGTAAAAAATAAGAAACTTGTAAAATTTCTCATCTTTTGGTCACACCAAGCCTCCAAAGTTGATCGACCAGTACATTTTCATCAAAACAGTCATTTCTTACGTTTTGTTGCATAAAAATAAGATTAGGGATTTTTGTAGGACTTGAGAAAAATTCCCTAGTTAACTTCAATGGGTTGGTGACCAGAACATATGATTGCTTCTCACTCACTATTTTTTGTTTTGCCAAAAGAAATAGGTACAAAAAAGCTGAATTTTTACCATTCTGCAAACCTATCATCAAAGTTTCTATAGCCACGCTCAATACAAATAATATATGCATGTTTTCTTAGTTCCCTATTGTTCTTTAGGTTCATAAGGAGCCATGGAGCATGTCAAAAGAATATTACATCTCTTACCAAGGGGAATCTTGGGGACAAAGATGAAGTGCTAAATACAACAAACATGAAAAATCTGGGTTCAACATTATGAGTTGTAGAATCCCATAGAAACTATTCAATATCTAGCCAAATTTGATCCTTATGACTAGATATGGTTACTACCTACAAAATGCATGTAGTTGTCACAAGAAACTAACAATATTGAAAAAGCTATACTTGATATACTAGAATGTTTCGTTTTCTTCTATAATTGAAAAAATCAATCATCGTTGTCTACTATGAAAAATAGGGTATTAGGTGTCCCAAAACTCAAGGAATATTAGCTTTATGTTACAATATGCGACATAGAAAATCAAAACTGCATTTGGATATCATGAAAGCCACCAAAAAAATCATAGAAGAGCTAAAATTGGCTAAAAAACAGGATTTGACAATTTTTGTAATTTGGTCATAACTTACAACTTTAACATTTATTTCTCCCTAGAAGCATCAGGACATGTTGAGGACTACTAAAGATAGTTCTCTAGCATTATAGACCTCACAAACATGAATTCTAGAGTGGTATAGTTGCAAAAAATTGAAAAAAGCCAAAAACAGGACCCGTTTTTTCACACAGTTTAGTTTGTGAAATGTTGTGCAAGGACAAGGTTAAAGATGGAATTGATATTCCAAAAAAATGTCGAGTTTTTTTCAGCTCATGAGACAAATTTCTAGATAGATAGCACCCCAAAATCCATTTTGAAACTCTTGACATAATTCAAGGAAAATGGTCACTTAATAGGACATAAAAGTGTCCCAGGACATAAAAGTGTCCCATTACCAACCTAGTGTTAAGACCAATGATGGGGGCTAGAGCTTTCACAAAATGGGGTATAGATTTTGTTGGGCCAATACATCCACTTGCTTATAGAACCCAAGCTTATTATATCATTGTAGCTACGGACTATTTGACTAAGTGGGCCGAGGCTAAAGCAACTCAAAAGAATGATGCCAGAACCACCGCCGCATTCTTATATGAGTATGTGTTCACAAGATATGGACTGCCAATAGAAATAGTCAGTGATAGGGGAACTCATTTCCTCAATGAGGTAATCAAGTATCTGCTTAATGAATTTATGGTCATCCATAACTAATCAGCTCCCTATCACCCACAAGCAAATGGACAAGCTGATCATACGAATAAAATTCTTAGCTCGGTATTGACTAAAGTGGTTAGTTCAGCAGACTGGGAATTGAATCTCCATGCAGCTCTATGGGCTTATCGAGTTTCATCCAAAACAGCTTTACATGCTACACCCTTTAACCTTGTTTATGGTCTTGATGCCATACTGCCAATAGAATTTGTTTACGAGACTGGGCATTCTCCTGTTGTAGTGGTCAGTTGCATTGGGATAGCTGGTGTAATGGTTAATTATGTGCTGTCTATTTATTTTCTAATTGAGTTGATGATGATTTTGTAGAGTGGAATGCGGGAAGTTGATGAAGAGGTGCCGGCTATTACTCTTGGCCATTTTATATTTGCACAGTATTTTAGAATATCATTTCAATAAGCCACTATGGCTCTGTAAATAGTTGTAGTGGGAACTCCCCTTATGGGTCATGCAAGAACTAATGAGCTTCACTCATTTACAAAAGTGAAGTGGTTGTAAAAAGAGGGGCCTCAATTTTTAGCACCTTAAACTCAAAATAATATATTAAATACCAACTGCACAAGAGAGGTGCCGTGGAGTTTGGGGCTAGATTTAGGCCTTTCTCTTGTAGATTCTCTTCTTTACTCTCTTATGCTATGCTCTATTTGCTGTGTACTCTCTAATCTAGTCTCCATCTCTTACACTCTCTTACAAGCATGTCTATGTCAATTCTATGTCGCTCTGTGTGTGTGTGTGTGTGTCATAGTCTAGGTGTGTGTGTGTGTGTGTGTGCTTGGAAATTGGAAGAAGAGGTGGACAGGTTGATGGTGATGTTTTGGAGCATGTGTTGAATAGCTTAAGCGGTTGATCTCCCCCCTCTTCTACCACAGTGGTATCAAAGCTGAGTTAATTAGCATCATATTTCAATTGCAAGAAGGGAATTTCTCGAATCGACAATCTCAAAATTGCAATTTATCAAATTTGCAATACAAAGACTCAAGGAATTGTGGAAATTCAAAGCTTAATCAGTCAAATTTGCAAAACAAATTTTGATTGGTCGCTAATCGGTGGTGAATCGGTGACTAAACGGAAAGCGGTTTTCAATTTCGGCTTCATGATGGTCAAAATATGGTATGTTGAGTTTCAAATTTCAATTTTAATGCATAATCAGTGCGGATTGTGAAGAAAATAAGAAAGCAGAAAGGCTTGGAGGGTCGGGGGTTTCTTGGTTTCAAAAAGTATTTGCAATCGGGTAATTGCTTTGTCATGGAGGAGGGTATTGGAAAGCATAAATAAAGAGGAAGAAGGATGATACATGTTGTGGGTACTGCATGTCACATGAGATTATGTGGTATATGATACATGCCGCATACATCACCTGTGCCGAACTTCACCAAAGTCGATAACCTTACTCGCAAGCTACTCAGATTCCTTGCTCGCAGGAATGAGGCCTTGCATACAAGCACTCCGAACTACAGCCGTCACCCAGGGCATTGGATACTGCCCTCAAACGGGTCACCCAGGACCTTTGGATAAAGCGCTCATCCTGCAAGTTCTTGTTGTCCTCTCTGTGCACGGCTCTAAGTCCCTCCCTCGGCATCGTGCTGTCTGCAGCAGGTCGCACGCCACCATGCAAGGCTTTATAAAGCCTTTACACACTTTTAAAAAAAGTGTGGCTTAAGTTTTTTGGTTGGCCGCCCAAAATTCCAACCTTGTCTTTTTTTTTAAACAAAAGGGGCCCTTGCTTAACCTCGAGTCACACCCTACTGCTCAAATTCACTAGCAAGTGAGCTACACCCCCTCATGCCTCCACTTTCCAACTCAATCGGGTCTTCCCCATTCGGTCACTGTTTTCCAAGAGGTATCGAACTCGTAGAGTGCCATCAAGAAATGGAAGGATAACCACCGAGGTAAGTCCAAGAAGCTCAATTTTCCCCTCTTACAAGTCAATGGATTGGTATTGGCACGGGAGATTCCCACAGTTGCCAAATATTTTTGCAACAAAAATTATCGGCTTCTCCAACTTACACCGACTATCTCAACTCAAAAAACAAAATTCACTTGAATAACCTGCGGATTCCAATGGTCGTGCCAATGGAGTCAACAGAAATTCAATTCAAGAACCCTTCAACAACAACCGCCCCAATAGAGCTACTCTTAACCTCATTGAAGATGCTACACCCGACGACAATAAAGTGCAAGGCACTATTAAGGGTGAAAGTGTCACCATTTTGTTAGATGATGGTAGTAGCCATGATTTCATGTAAGACCTAGGGTAACTGAACATAGGATCCTCCTCCCTACCGGCCCTTATATAGGCCTAGCTCCTAGCTCTTACCCTAAGCGGTTCCCCAGTCCGCACTGGTCCAGCCAACGCCCTTGGCCTAGGTCCCTGGCCCCCTAGGTTGGGCCTTGCCCGTAGGACCCTTGTCCTGACATTACTCCCCCCTTAAGGAAGAGTTTTCGTCCTCGAAAACACAAGTAGTAATATCTTCTTAATAATACTGATGTTTTCTTTATTGAAGTCCCATACATTGTATGATCGATAATTGGTGCAGTGAGGAGGTTCAATGAAACCAAGAGCAACATCTTGATTTTCAACATTGTTGTCCTTTTGCAACCACTTGGGTCTAAATGGTAACTCCATTTATAACTCACTTGAGTACTGTAAAGGAGTAACCACAACTAAGAGTTGTCCAAAGGCATAACCATTTTGGAATAATGCAAGGAAATCTTGGCGTAACTTTTTATGCAGTTGTGAGCCAGATTTCCTACTCGCCTGAGTATCTTGAAAAGTCCATAGATAGGGAGTGTCCTCTTGCTAGAATTCTGAATATTTTGGAACGCAAAGAACTACATGTTCATCCCTAGTGAAGGTTACTTGCCAACATACTTTGTCAGCACACCTGGTAAGTCCTTGACGTATGAAACTATTGAAACAATCTCCAACCCCACCACAACAGGTGTTCAAAGTCGAAAACCGTACTTAAGCAGATTATAGAATAGGGAGAAAATAATCTATTCAAAAATGCTTTGTGCTAACGTATGCTCTTAGCAGATCCTTTAGCAGAATAAATATTTGTAAGTTGCCCATCCAACACGAGATGAATAGCAGCAGTAAGAGTGAGGTGTTGTTCCCCAACCACTTACAGACAGTCTTCCCTGACTGTTGATAAAATAGGACTCAATCATTGAGTATCCAACCATACATTTTAGATGGAGTGAAGACAACCAACTAGGTTGAAAGCGGGTGGACTAGAGTAACTCCCAGAGTTTAGACCATCCAACCATAGACACCCATCCTGAGCCAGTGCCTTGTAAGGCAGGGTGTAAACTCATAATAAATCTGCAAGAGAGATTGCACATGCAGTGCAAAAAGGTGCAGAGAGAATAAAGTCCATGAATTGGCATGCCGCTCCAAATAAATCAATGTTAAACACTGGGCCCATAACACCTAGTGTGCATGCATTTAACACAAATTTATCCAAACCGCAATTCCATGACGAGACTTTCCACGGTACATAAGTGAAAGTCTTTCAACAAGAGTTGGACCATAACAGAATGTGAAAGATCAGTCACACCTAGGTACCAATCATGAGACCTTCTCAGTAACTTAGCATACTTGGCTATATGTAGAAACGACCCTCCGTTAAGGTGGTTTCACAGCACGTCATCGCAAAAAATCTGTATTGAGTACCCGAAAATTTCTGGCCATTAAAATTGTTCCTGATACGGTGTGCTCCAAATGGTCTCATAAATAGATGCGGCCAGCACGTAGGGACTTCGTCACGACACATCATTGAGAATTGGGTTCCAGTGTCAGTCCCAGAGACTCATATTCACCACATGTGGAATATGTCTAAAATAAGGATGGCCGAAAAAGTGACATCCATCAAGTACAAGATGTACTTCTGTGTGGAGGAACTTCAAAACACTCCGTGACAAGAGTGAGAGGGACCCTCATTATCTTGCTCCACACTGGCTAAACCGAACTCCTTGCGTTCCTAGACCATGTTGTATCCCATGTGACAACATGCACCAAATTTAACCCTACAAGTAGGTTCGTAACAGCATAAGGCAGAAAGATAGATTGGACACTTGGCCCAAAATACTTTGTGCCGACATGCCCTTGGCATGGCTCTGTAACATTCAAGCGTACTTAAACGTCTTGAAAAACCAAGCAAAGCATACAAAAAATGGAATAACACCAAATCAATAGATGCGTACCTGGAGATTTGAACGTAATGTACACTTACCTGTATTCAAATGGAGAGGAGCACATCCCCTACCTGAAAAAACAAATAGCATTGCACTGGGAACCCTGGGTGTTGCCTTTGCAATCCAAGCCCTTGTATTAGAATCTACGTAGTTGAACCCCTTGGTAAAACTCTTCGTAGAAACTGCTCAACTAGCAGATAACGATAACCAACATAGTCAACCGTGTACAAAATGATTGGAATCAACTTGAAAAGTGTGTCCGTCCGCTATCACGTGTGGTAGATTGCGAAATTCTTTCCTTGAAAGTATAACTAGGAGAGATCAATTGTGATCCTCAATGCAGATCAAACTGTGATCCTTAATGCCTATGGGGTGATGTAACAATCACCCGCCGGGTCTTACCCTAAAAAAGTATGTCCATAGACACGCCGTAGTGCTATAGAGAGAGCAAGAAATCCACACAAGTAAGATGTCTAGCTCGTATCAACAGCCATGCTATCTCAACTGTCTGTTTCCTCTAGACTCCATGGTGTAGGTCAGCCGATGTAAGTGCAAGAGTATCAAAAACTCAACTTGAGCATTGCACTAGAAACATATAGTGCAAAAGTGACACCCTAATCCTCCGAAATGACAAGACTCTTGCTCGTCCATTAACGTCGATATGTTCGATGTGTACTCCACTAGGAAAATCTGTTCGATCCTAAGAACAATCATCCAAGGAATGCCAATAGTTGGGTCTGACCCAAGATCGGACAATGGCTCTTAGCCAGCCTATGTGTGGCTCGTAGCTCTTATGGTCATTAGTGTTCAATCGATAAACCGATGAAAACTAATGTAAATGGAATCTTGGCTCATTTCTAGCTGAGAGTGAGAGCACCTTGGCTCATGTTGATTCCCAAACAAAACATGTATGAAAAGCTTCTTAAAAAGTTTTCAGTATTCTTGAGAGAAATAAGAAAAAGAGAGAAGATGTTGGGCTGAGGAACTTTCCGTAAGTGACGAGTTTGTGTATGTTGTGCTTGAACCTTGTCCTCTTATGCCGGACTTGCAGCTTATCCTATAAGCATGCAAAAATCTTTCTGTATAATACCCTCATCGAGAGAGGGAATAGAAAACATAAGCCACAGCTTGGCCCTCTTACCATGTATGGGGTCGTGACTTTAGAAAAAATGACTTAATACTGCACTTTGCCTGTGTAATAGGTCGTAGATTTAGGTTCCATTTAGTGGTAGTGTGCGTTGACAGCAACCACAAATTTAAACCATCCATAACTTAGTTTTTCTGTGACAGAGTACCTAGTGTGATAGCGGAAGCATAAGGTCTAAAGCGGTGGAATTCATGCCCCCTCATTAGCATGCGTTGCATACAGATTTTTAAGCCCTTGGCGAAAGTGATGGCCACAAACGTGAGAGCCAAAACCATTAGTGCCTTGCATAGTCAAAACTGGTAGGGATTCTGTGAGCTTGTGTGCCGTTGCCCGTGATTCCAAGTCAGTGGGCATTACCTTGGCACAAGGGAGAATCCTTGCTTCATGTAAAATTGTCAAAGACTTTGCTTTGCCCCAAAGCATTAATTTCCAATGTAAATGTATAAACATGGAAAAGTAAACAATATTGAACATGTTCTAACCTGATCATCCTGCTGTAACCAGTTGTCTGGAGATGTCGGAAGAAAAGCTCGTTAAAATGTAGTTCATAGCCGAAATGGAAGTCGTACTTCTGATAAGTACTTTAGCGTCCTTATAGACTGAGGTGTACGTGATAAACTGGAGCCCTTCTGGCTTATTAAACTGGAGCCCTTCTGGCTCATAGCCATGGCTTCCAATAGATAATGAAGGCCCCTTGGCTTCACGCATACTGGAAGATCCTCCATAAATACTTGCAAAGTGCCGTCATGTCAGCACTTGGAAAATCAATATGCGAGAGATCGAGAATCCCATCTACCGTCGGCTATTGCAAATGGTGACAAATAGTCGGCCATGCGGAACAAATTTGGCATCATCAATCAAGCCTAGATGTGAGGAAAAGAGCTTTGTCGAGTCGACAAAGAAGTGGCCATGCCAAACAACTTTGTACCCTCGAGCAGTAAGAGCTATCGGCCGTGCCAATCCCTGGAAGTATCAATTCCTTTTGCATGGTTTGAATATTGTGTAGTCAAGCCATGCTCAATGTTGATCTCTCAACCAAACAGTGGGTCTTGTAAACAAATCAATGAAAAAAAAAATGACTGCGTACGTAACTTGTCACAAGCTGTGCTTGTGCCTGCATGCAAGAGCTACATAGCATGTTTGAAAGCGTAATCAAACCAAAACAACAGATATTTCATACCTTGGCAAGGATCTCTGTAGACTCTAGAGTCGTGCTTGAGGACTCGATTGCCGCCTTGTCGGGTGTTGTATATCTGTAATAAGCTTTTCTCACATGAAATTTTGATAACAAACTCTTAATTTACCTCAATCAACGCTTCTTGCATCAACCAATAACATCATCCTTGTCGTACTCTCCTTGACATCATTCGTTGAAATCGGAGAGTTTTGGTGTCTTTGCTCAAGTTGCACCAAGAGGATTGCATGTTTGCCAATCCTCTCGGGTCTTCCCAATATCGGGTCTTTTCGAAGACGGTATGCTTACCTACATGTCGTTGCGTGAATTCCATCATAGGAGTGGTTTCGAATGCAGATTTTGTTGATGAAACTCAATAGCTCCTCAGTCTTGGATCTCCGAGCTGGGCGAAGAAAAAGGTCAATTCTGGAGGGGTGTGTGCCCAGGGTGGGCATGCCCCCTTCACTGTTTTAATTTTCAAAGGGCCCCCCCTTGGACGGCCGCATGTGAAAGAAAAGGGGAAAAAAAAAACTTAAACCCTGCACTGCCACGGCGCCTACGCTCTGCCTTCTTTGCAAGCCGGGCGCGCTGTGAAGCTCCACAGCTGTCGAGCCCGTGTCGAGAATCCCTCCCTCAGGCCTTGCGACCCTAATGAGCCCGCTCGCGATGGTTTTGGTGCAGGTCGCCCTGCGATGCAAGTCCATGCAAGAGTCGCTTCCCGCGGCCATACACTGTTGACTTTCCTCCTTGACCTTATGTGTATACAAGAGACCATGCCCACGCCATAGCTTTTTTGCTGTCATGTCAACCTCGACCTCCCTTTTGCAACCGAGCATGCATGGCATGCAAGCACGCTCTTCCTCCTCCTTCTAGGCATGAGAAAGAGAGAAAGCCTCCATAGCCTTGCATAGGCAAAGAGAGAGAGAGAGAGAGAGAGAGAGAGAGAGAGAGAAAACCATGCCTTGAGAGATCCATCTTCTTCCCGCCATGGCTCCACCATCCTCTCCACCTTGCTCTGATACCAATGTAGGACCTAGGGTAACTGAACATAGGATCCTCCTCCTACCGCCCCTTATATAGGCCTAGCTCCTAGCTCTTGTCTTAAGCGGATCCCCAATCCGCACTGGTCCAATCCAGGCCCTTGGCCTAGGTCCCTGACCCCCTAGGTTGGGCCTTGCCAATAGGACCCTTGTCCTGACATTTCATTTCCACACGATTGGCACAGCAACTATCTCTCTCTGAAATCTCATCACCTCACAAGGTCAAAACGGTTTTTAATAATCAACGTTTTAATTGTAAAACCCAAGTCAGTGTTGAAGTTTGCATTGGTGAATTTACACAAGCACGTACATTTGTGATAACACCATTGCATGGTCTTGATATGATTTTGGGAATTCCATTGCGTCATGAATTTGACCCGTTGATTAATTATAAAACACGTACAATGTCTCTCACTCATAATAATAATAAAAATTCCATCCAAGCAACACTAGCACATCAAAAATTTCCACTTCTCTCTCACACTCAAGCCAAAAGACCAATTCGAAAACAGGGAAAAACATATCTACTATTGGTAAATTAATTTTTTGTTGAAATTGAAACTTCATGTAACTCCACACACGATGAATTTCTCTCACAATTTAAAGTTTCATTGTGGGACGCATGTCTAACCTCACCATCCTATCTTATTGCAGTATTAGCGAGAACCACGATTAATTTGTCAAACCATGGGACGAAGCTGACTCAACTAGTGCATAGAGGCTACAAGAGGTTGTCAATCTCTTGGAAAACAACTAACAACTCGCATCTAACTCAGGCTACACTCAAGTGAGTGAAATCACCAAAAGCCAATCGCTCATCGGCAAGCAAATGACATCCGTTACAGCATCAAATGACATCCAAACGTAACGAAACTTCTACGACAAGTTTATAAGACCTAAACACACATGCCTATTGCCTCAAACCCCACTTTAGGTCAAGTTCCAAAATCGTGATTATTAACAGCAATGGATTTTTGACCTCGTCATTTTCGACCCAAAATGAATCTAAATGCTTACCAATGATGTCCCAATACCCTGCCTATGCTTAGTTTTTTATTTAAAAGTGTAAATTCCTAGTTATGAAGAAATTAGGCCGTGGGTCGGCGACGCCAAAAGCTACGAAATACTGTGAATGGCTTACGTCAATGCGTAGAGCTCTTACCTGCAGTTGCAATGCAACAAACGCAATCACAATGTGACAATCGGAGAGGGAGTAGGAAGCACGAGAAGGAGAGAAGTGAGCGCCGTTAGCTCACGCTGTGTATTTCTTATCCAAAAAACTTACAAAAAGTGGCTTTTATACCTTAGCCAAGGTTTTTAGATGGTCAAAACTAATAATCTGGAGTTCTACCAAAGCTGGGAATTGACTGGCTCATACAATCTGGAAGCTTGTAGCCCCGGCTCATTAATTGCAAGGTTTATCAGAGAAAATAGGAGTTACAATATTCCCGAATTATCAAAATAATAAATGTTTTACAAGGAGAACTCTGAAGAATGGTGTCCGCGTTAGCTTGCTGCTAACATTTCCCCCCTCCTCGCCTGTGTCGTCCCTTGACACAACTTTATGGGCTGAAGTAGTCTTCGGGTTGACGGTGGGGCGAGGTGGTCTTTAACTGCTTCCAGTGCCTTTTGGTATCTGATTCTTAGTTCTTTGTCAGGCACTTGCAGAAATTGCATGGTGACTTGGTTCTTCAGTTCCACAGCTGAGTAGCCTACAAATCTGGATGTGAGGTTACTTATCACCGGCGCAAATATCTTCGTTCGCCAGGTGAAGAATCCAGTGTAGAATGCTTCTTCAAAGGCTAGCATATTATGCAAGGGCAGGAACATGCATCTGGAATAGAATCCGTAAAGGATTTCTTCTGAAGGTTGCCCGCTCAGATCGTAACATCAGCCTTTGTTTCCTTCCAAGAATGAGAGCCATGGGGCTCCTGTTTGCTCAAGCTCGTTGAAAACTTGCATGCATGTGAGTGGCATCTTGTAGATCTTATATAACATTGCACAGGAGAGATCTGGCAGAATCTTGAAGAATGATATGGTCCCCGTTAGGGTTTTCACCATGTATTCCTCTATCGCTTGGCCTCTCTCTGGAGCTGGCAACCTAGGAAAGTTGAGCCAAGTTGGCCTCTTCTTCTGCAGTGCTTCATGCGCTTGCCGTATCCTTACTCTGGGTATAGGACAGAATGTTGGATCTTTTTGTAAGGCTACAGGTGCTCTTGTGAACAGAGTCAGGTATCTTGGATTCTTGTTCAGCCAACTTAACCGCCATTTTGGGTGGTCTTTATCTGCACCATCTTCTTGCATATCCTTGTACAGCCTTTCTTTTATCTATAAAAGTTCTACTTTGATGAGAGGGTTCGACAGGGATAGTTGGTGCCTTTGAGCGTTGATTTGATTGGGAATGAGTTGAGTGACGTTGACAGAGTGTAAAACTCTTAACTCCCAATCCATCGTGGCCTTCCACTGCTCATCCACCTCTAGTGATCTTCTCCTTCAGTGCATCTTCTTCATCTTTTGACAGCTGGCCCATTGGCACTGTATCTTCGTCTGTGTTGTGGACCTAAAAATATTTATCACCACTCGGCTCTGTTGTGGATTGCGTCTCAAACTCAGCAAACGAGACCGAGGGTATGTCTTTTTGGGGCGGCTCTGAAGTGCCTGCCTCTTCCTACATGTCTGGTTTTTCTTCTCTGAGGAGTTGATTTATGCGCTTGAGTTCTGCTATTTCCTTTAGGAGCTCCTCTTCTCTTTGAACTCGCATCAGTGCCAGGTCTCTGCGCTATGACTATTCGAGCTTTAATTCCAATTCTAAATCCTTGTTTGTCTTTTCTAGTGCCTTGTACACTTCATCAGTTCCCTTGATCGAGGCCACGGCTGGATTTTCTTTGATTTGCCGCAAGAAAATGGCCTGATCATTGATTCTCTGTTTAGAATATTGTAGGGAAGCATTGGCAACATCTAACTACACTTGAATTTTTTGAGCTGACAGAGAGGTCGTAAGAAGTTCATTCGTGACTTCTGTCAACTGCTCGTCTTTTACCTTGCAGGCATCAGATAATTTAGTGAGGAGGCCACCTAACTCCTCCATTTCCTTTTGTTGTTTGTCCTTTGCTATCTAATGATGTTTCGCTTCTGTCTTTAGCTCTTGTACCTGCCTTTGGAGATCAATATGACAGTCATCCTATCTTCTAGCTCTCCTTGAAGAGCGTCGATGACCATTTCTAATTCCTTGGCCTTTGTGTTGTGGTTCAAAGCTACAGAACGGAGTTTCTTGGTCATTTCCTGCATCTGGCATGCATATTCATTGACCTATATTATAACTTCATCATTGGACTGCCACTCCTCCTGTCTTGCCAGTTGGGATGTGCCTGCAGCCTCATGTGTTGCTTCTTGTTGTGTCGTAATTGCTGGTGGTTCTCTGGAGGTAGATGGTTGTTCTTCATCTTGGCCATCCTGAGGCTTTGATGCCTCGGCAGTTTCTGGCTGAGTAGAAGTAGATGGTGTGATCTCAACCCTTTCCGTCTCTTTAGGTGTTGGTCTTTCTGCCTTCTCTGGCTCGCCTTCCGTCTCATGTGTAGGGGTATGCTCTTTTTCTGTATCTACTTCCTTATCAGTTTCTTCGCCGGCTTTTGAGATTCTTCTGCTGCCTGCTCCGGTTTTGGCTCGGCTTCTTTCTCCTCATGTCCGTCGGTGTGGTCAACTTTTTGTGTAGATTCTGTTTGTTGGGTGGACTTAAAATCTTTCTCTTTTTTAGTCTCTGCTTCTCCATTGGTACCTTTGCTTGGTGGTGATGGTGGTGGGCTAGGCATGGGATGGTCCTGTTGTTTCGGAGGCGGTGAGGTGGATCAGGGAGATCCCTGGATTTGCTCTTGAGTAGCCGTTTCCTCAGCTTTATTTGCCGCTTCTTCTGCCTCTTTCAGCTTTAGGGCTTCGGCCTCTTGGTACATTCTTTCTAAATAATCTGTTGGATCATCTGCTTCTTTTCTAGTATGATGCTTCGTTCTTGGGCCGGTAAGTCCACTAGGCACCCATTTTTCTGGGTCCTTTCCTTGTGCTTGCCTACTGTGCTGATATGCATGTTTTTCTCTTTCAAAGCATGCTTGTTTTTGCACCGGCTCTTCTTGATGTGCGGCCACAGTTTTTCTCTTCATCTCTTCTATCCTCTGCCTCCTTTCCTCGTTGTCAGAACTCTCGCTGCTCTGCCTTCCCGGCGAGCGGTCATCTGATTCATCACCTGATTTAAAAGATCTTTTACCTGATCTTGTAGCTCTTGGAGAGGATTGTGCTGCCAAGATCCATGTATTCTGATCAGGGGAAGGCGGTAGGTTGTCGGCCATGCCGATGGCATGATAGGCTATTCTTGTCAACACTTCAGGCGCGCCCAAGTATGTGATTTTACCCTCCTTCTTGGTGCCCTTCAAGGTTGTCAATACATATTGCACGTGGTCCACAAGCTGCCTTGTTGTTGACTTAAGAACCTGAGTAAAGGTGGTGGCCACGCGTGATTTGGTGTCGTGTACCTTGGTGGCCTTTTTGCCAGAAAATGGAAGTGTTGATGGTACAAACGGGCTGGCTCTTCCAATTGTTTGTGGATAAGATCGACGAATGTGGCCGTGGTTGTCTCTTTGGTAAATGTGCCTGCAGTTTTCCTGTCTCTTGCCTGCATGGTCATTCCTTCAGTGGGGAGTCTGAGTGCCTCTGCCACTATTTCTTGTGATTACTACCTCGACCTTATTCCCTTGGGTGTCTGATATCTGGGCGGTTCCATCTTCTTTGATTGTGGACAGAAGCTCGTAAGCTTTCTGAAATTCCACTCCGCAAGGCTCTTGTTTGTAGAAATTCTTGAGCCCCAACCTGCGGTTAGCCTCTTTGGTTTCTGGCTTGGCAAGTACATCATAGACTTCTTTGGGCAGGAGTTGCAACTCCACCTGATACCCTTCTTCACTCTTGAATCTGCCAGTGAAGACCGTAGTGTGGTGCTCTTCCAGCTGTTCTTTAGAAAGATAGGATGCTTTAGCCGCTTTGACTGACTCAAGGTCTAGTTGATACGCAGGAAGTTCTTGTAGTTTCTCTTTTTGGTTTAGCTTCTTCTTGGCCCTTTCCGCTGCTTGCATTGCTCCTATTCAGTGAATAGAGTGCAAAGTTAGCAGATTTGTCGGGTTTTCTCTGGAATGTCCCTTTAGACTGAAATGCTGACAACTTGGTCCAAATTGCTTCAAATCAATTTTTGAACAAGCAAAGATGCATAAAATCATGCAAGGAACAAAACTGTATGGTCAAAACAAAAATTTGTAACCAAAGTAAATAATCACGATTATTTATAGCTGAGGAAAATTTTCAACTTTTTGCAAACTTGGCTTTATAGGCTTGAAATATATACCAAATACATGCTCTAGGTGAAATATGGGCTCATTTGGATGCACAGGTTGAAAATGGTACCAGAATTTGGCTTTAGGTCTCTCAAACAGGAGATATAAAGGAAATTTGAGATTTTGAGCTCCAAATTGATTCAAAATTGGCTAGTGGGCTTAGCACATCATGTACTTTGGATGTATGATGGCAAAACATCAAAATTTCCCAATTTTGACCAAAAAGTAAATAATCGCGATTATTAACTTTTCTTCCAAAATTGACATTTTTTGGTACAAATTGGTGCTAGGCATTGTATAGACCTTGGGTATGAAATATGAGGTGATTTAGATCAAGAAAAGTTGTTCATAACCCAGATTTTGGCTTGCAAAGACTTCTTTGCGTTTTTTGGCAATTTTACAAGTAATGGGTGGTATTTTGGCTCATACTTGATTTCTGGCATGTAATAGATGTGTACACATGATAGGTGAGGTGATTTGACACTTTCCAAGCAAAACTGATGCAAAAGTAAATAATCACCATTATTAACTTCAGTGACAAACACTTTGTAAAACTCACAAATTTTGACCTAGTCATGTTTCATACACCTAATACAAGTCCTAAATTTAATTTGGTCAAGTTTGGTCATGTCGGCATCACTTTGTGCTCTGTCGACTCTGAAATCACCATTTTTTGTGATTACTCTGTCTGTTGGGTTAGTCTGTCAACTTTGAGGCTTTGGACTTGTCCGTAACATAGTCGTGAAGCTACCTGTCCAATTCTGGCTCATTTGGAGTCAGTTTGACCTCATATGTTGATTTTGACGCTTTGTAGCCTTCGAGCCGTTTTCTGCTTTCCGAGGGCTTTGCTTGATGGATTTCACCAAACCAATCATATACATTGTATATGGACCTCATTAGCAAGCCATCTGTGGAGTCAGGTCAAAATTCTGGCATTTGCCAAAAACCTAACTTTTCTATTGGGTAACCCCTCGACTCTTGTCGAATGGTCATCTAATGATACAGAAAGGTTCTATTATGTTAGGGCATGCTATGGTTCAAATCCCATCTAATTTGGTCAAGCTGGCAGGCCGCTATGGTCAGTTTTAGGTCGTAGGTCTTCGTGCACTGCTCGGTTTCTAGGGATTTTTCTAAGGCTTTAGACTAGCTACCGGCCGTACAAAATGGATCATTATTGAGTAAAGAACTTACCCCTCATGTCTCGTGTGAGACGGCGCTGAAAAAGGTCAACTGTAGGCTCCAGAAATGTCACGCGAAAGAGGTCAAAATCTCTCTCTGCAAAGGCTCCAAGTGAAAATGAAGTGGTTTTAGCCTACCTTGGATATCTATACCCTAACTTTCCGAACCAAATTTTCTATATTCCCTCGTTAGTCCTACTAGGCCGTGAAATCTATGTTAAGACTCAAAAATTTCCATGATCGGATTCCTGTAGCTCATTCTGCAAGAATTTTGCAAAAGTAGGCATGGCCGCCTAATTTAGGCTTCCCGCTTCCATCTCTTGATTGAAAATTTTTGTACTTGTCCGTCTTGTCTTTCTGATCACCATCATGTCTTCCGAATTTCCATCTAAGCTTCCCTGCTATTTATTATTAATTTTGACCTGTTTATTTGAAAAATCAAAGAAAATAGCAAAATGCTCTAAAAAAGTAAAGTAAAAATCCAATAATTAGAAAAATGTTAGGAAATAAGACATAGCTAAATAGATAATTGAGTAGATTGCTTAATGGAGAGAGGCAGATTTACATACACGAGATTATAGAGTAGAGAGAGAGAGAGAGAGAGTACACACGGTATACGTGGTTCACCCAATGTGGGCTACGTCCACGGAAAAGCAGTCACTCAATGGCTTTAGTACTTCAAAACAAGAAGTAGTTTACAAAGGGATTATACCCTTAATGGAGCTCCCGCCTTGCTTCACTCTCACCACCTCACACTCACCTTGTTGCATCAACTTCACACTATGAAATGTGTGTAGAAATGGCCTCCTTTTATAGACCAAAAGGGCTGCCCGCTCTCATGAGAGGCAACCATGTGTAGCCGCTCTTGTGTAGATAAGTCCAAATCGGACCCTTCAATCCGCCCATGTGTGGCCGCCCTTGAGAAGACAAATCCACTTTTGAATTCGGCCACCGGCCACCGACCATTGACTTCCGACCACCCGGCCACCGACCATTGACTACCGGCCACCGGCCAACCGACCGGTTGTTTTCCGACCACTTTTCGACCGCCGGCCGGCCATAATATTTCGGCGAAGGAAAAAAAAAAGTTGGCCCTGATTTTTGGCCGTGAAAATTTTGGTTTCCGGCGAGTGATTTTCCTTCACGCACGATGGCTTCTCCTCATAATGGGGGCCTTACAAATGTGCGCTTTTACCATAGAAGATTACAAGGTAAATCAGGCTCCATACTTAACAAAAAATCCCTTGAAAAACACAGGTTTATTGTTTTTTGTTGGATTTTTCTATTTTTAAGCCTCATTATCAACAAAATGATGAAAAATATCCAAAAAATGACTATTTTTTATGATTTTTTGATAGTATATACACTATTTACATTCATCGGGAAGATACTATCAATGAATTTTCCCTTGAAGATGAATTATAAGGGCATTATTAGGTAATTTTGCAAAAAATCACACGTTAACATCGAACTTTTTCCTCCCTCTTCAAACATTGCCCTTAATTACTTAGTACTTTGTACTTAGTACTTATTGCCCTTCCACCCCTCCTAAATGGCGTACTTCGGGATGACTGTGTGCATGGGTTAAACAATCGTGTCTATGCATAGCCGTGGTTGGCTCTACCATGCTATGAAGATCAATGCAATTCAAACCAATGTGCTGTGCAAGAGCTAGGTCTTGAGTAATTAACTCAAGGGTTTCGAATGTCGAGGTTTGTTGCTAATGTCTTCCAAAGAGCAATTCTTGTAGCTTTTGTGCTCTCTGTTTGATTGTACCATCAGGGTGCTTTAGCATACTGATTGCTTGAGCTGTTGGTAGCACTTTAGACTGTTGTCGAGCTTTTTCTCTCCATTGGTAATTCGGTCGGCTTGGTGCTGCATGGTGTGGTGGATTTTGTTGAGACTTAACTCACCACTGCTTGATTGGTTTCACAGTTTGTGGAGAAGATAAGTGCTCTTCTTTCTTCCAAACCAGTTTTCTGATAGGTTCCTTGCTTGGAGCTGCTCGTCTCTGTGTTTTAACCCTTGGAACCTTCTTCTGTTTTGTCTGTGAAATTTTAGGTACCCAGATTTGAATCGGCTTGTCCTTGAGCTGTTCTTTTGGTACCCAAATTTGTCTGACTCCTTGCATGCTACCTGTAGCATTTGATTGTCGAGGAGCTAGAGAAGATTCTCTTTGTGGATTGGTCTGCTGATTGCTTCTTTTCCATTCCTCCTTGCTTGGTGCAATTGGCACAATGAGTTGCCCTCCTTTAGGTGATAGCTTTAGCTGATTTGTATCCCAATCTGGTATTGCTTTGTATATACGCATCCAGGGAATTCCAAGAACCATCGTCTCATTCATGTGTTCATCTGGTAAGCATACAAACTAATGAGGACATGAACATCCATGTACTATCACGTTCAAGTTGACTGCTCCCAATGTTGGAGTCGAATTCTTGTTGCATCCTTTGATTGTCGCTATTCCTGCTGTCAATGCTTGACTTATTGCCTTCTTGTATGTGGAATAACTGACTACATTTACTCTAGCTCCTATGTCGACCAAAGCATTGGTGCTATGATTGTTGAGTTGTACTTTGATGTGCAGGTCCATTCCATCTAACCAGTCATCATCTGTTGAAACTGCGTCTTTAGGTAATTCCCATTGTCGATCATCTATTTCCAAAGTGTTGATGGGAATCGGTATTTGTTGGTTCTTGGGAGTAGCTTTACGCTTGAGTACCCGAAGTCTAGCTTCCTCTTGGGCTTCATCAATAACCTGTTGTCACTTGATCTTCCTTTGTTTGGCTGCATGCATTCTCTCTAGCAATTCATTGGTTAGTGAAAAATTGAATTTCTTTAAATGACATCCACTAATCCAATTAGCCATTGGTTCACCATCTAGGGTGGACAATTTTACTGCTCCACTTGGAGATACATCTTCAATGATAAATGGTCCGTTTCCCTTTTTCTTAAACTTGGGAATGTACTGCTTAAGGGAATACACTAAAACTAAGTTCCCTTTCTTGAAGATCTTTGTGATTAAGTGGGAATCAAAAAACTATTTTTGTTTCCTCATTTGTGCATAGATATGAGCTACAACAATTAGCCTTTGCTCGTCTAGCTTTTCCAAATCTTCGAGTCTTTCTGACAATTCATGTCCCATCCACTCAAGATTCTATGCTATCCTTAATATCGGCAATAGAAATTCTATTGGCAGTATGGCGTCAAGACCATAAACAAGGTTAAAGGGAGTAGCATTTAGAGCTGTTTTGAATAAAACTCGATAAGCCCATAGAGCAGCATAGATATTCATTTCCCAGTCTGTCCTTCCTAAACTAACCAATTTAGTCAGTACGGAGCTAAGAATTTTATTCGTATGCTCAGCTTGTCCTTTTGCTTGTGGGTGATAGGGAGCTGATTTGTTATGGATGACCATAAACTCATTAAGCAAAATACTCTATTACCTCATTGAGGAAATGAGTTCCCCGATCACTGACAATCTCTATTGGCAGTCCATATCTCGTGAATACATACTCATATAAGAATGCAAGAGTGGTTCTGGCATCATTCTTTTGAGTTGCTTTAGCCTCGGCCCACTCGGTTAAGTAATCCGTAGCCACAATAATGTATTGAGCCTGGGTTCTATAAGCAGGTGGCTGTACTGGTCCAACAAAATCTATACCCCATTTTGCGAAGGCTCTAGCCCCCATCATTGGTCTTAAGGGCATGCTATCTACTTGTGTTGGCACTTTTGCTCGTTGACAAGCATCACACCTTCGAAAATATTCCTTGGAATCTGCAAAAAGTGTTGGCCACCATATGCCTGCCATCAAGATTGCTCTTACGGTGGTCTCACTAGAAAAGTGACATCCAGCCTATCCAGCATGTGCTTGTTCTAGAATCAAAATATACTCGTTTTCATTTGCACGAAGATACAAATGTTGATCTTTACCTCTCCGATACAATTGATTCCCAATAAGAGCATAGTCTCTTGCTTTCGTTTCAATTGCACTTTGACGGCGTTTACTCATATCCTCAGGAAATGTTCAGCTCGATAAGTACGTAACAAGATAGTTACTCCACTTAGGAACAATGTTACATGAGGTATGGGTGTTTGTTTTTGACATTGAGGGTAGTCCTTTACAAAAGATCTAACATCATTCCTCATAGTCAGCCAAAATACTCCAAGTCTTAGGACTCTTTGCATAGTTTGGTCTTCCGCAAAGTGAAGTCCAACTATGGTAACATGTGCTTGACTTAGGTATTGGTTTTCTCTTCAAGATTAATGCATAGGAGCAATATCCCGTCCTGATTTCTTTTGTATAGCCTACCAGCTAGTAATTGATACGTAGCCGATTGCTCGACTAATCCGATTGTGATAGGAAGTGGTATTTGTGAATCCACTTGAGCTATTGTCATCAATGACACAATGTTTTCCGACCATCTAGGTATCATTTCCACGGATAACAAATAGGCATCTGGTAGTTCATCATCTACCCCTTTAGGTGATTCTCCTGAAACAATCCTTGACAAATGATCTGCTCGTTTATGTGTAGTGCCTTTTTTTACAACCACGGTGAAATCAAATTCGAGAAGAATGATGAACCATCTCACTAGTCTCCATGTGCTGCATGGCTTGTTGACCAAATATAACAAATCTTGGTGGTCCACAAAGAACACAAACTTGTTGGCTAATAGGTAATGTCTATACTTTTTAACGGCATAGATCATTCCTAGTCCTTCTCTTTTGGTGGTGGTGTAATTCTTTTCTGCCATGTTCAATTGTCGGCTAGCATAAGAAATAGGAAAGTCAATTTTTCCTCTCCTGGTTGAGCTAGTATACAACCGATAGCAAAATTTAAAGCATCTACATGTATGTGGAATACCTTATCCCAATCTAGTGCTTTCAATATTGGAGCTAAGGTGAGAGCTTGCTTTAGCTTCATGAAGGATTCTTCACATGCCTCGGTCCATTCAAAGTGTGTAATCAAGCTATACATGGGTTTTGCAATTATAGCGTACATGTAGATGAATCGTCGGTAATATCCACAATGTTCCATGAAGGCTTGTACCCCCTTGACTGTTGTTGGTCTAGGCAATTTAGCAATGACATGAATCTTCTCAATATCGGTAGCTATGCCATTTTTAGACACTATTTGTCCAAGAATTTTTCCTTCTCTTCCATGAATGTGCACTTTTCAGGGTTTAAGCAAATCCTATAAAGTCTACATTTCTCGAATACCTTTTTGAGGTGTTCAAAATGATCAGCCCGGATTGACGAATGTACGCATAGATCATCCATACATACTTCTAAGAATTTCCTAAGATACTCTTTGAAAGCATGGCTCATAAACCTCTGAAACGTGGCTGGAGCATTAGTTAACCCAAACGGCATAACCTGATAGGCAAATATACCCCATTTTGTTGCAAAAGCAGTTTTATGCTGATCTTTTGGGTCAACCAAAAGTTGATTGTATCCCAAAAATCCATCTAAGAAGTTGTAAGCTTATTTTCTTGCCACTCGTTCTAAAACCTGCTCAGTTATTGGAAGAGGAAAGTTGTCTTTAATGGTAGCTGCATTCACCTTTTTGAGATTGACACACACTCGTAATTTTCCATTCTTCTTGGGTACTACCACATTACCCAATCTGTGTGTTCAATTTTGTTAATGAATTCAGCTTCCTTTAGTTTTTCAATATCTTCTTTTATCTTCCTGGAAAAAGTTTCATTATACGTGTATGGTCTCTTTCTACTTGGTTTTGCATCATCTCTCATAGGTATGGTATGTTGACAAATTTCTGGATCAACACCCTTGAGATCCTTGTAAGACCAAGAGAAGATATCTCGGTATTCCTTTAACAAGCTCAGCAAAATCTTTTCTTCTTCTTCTGTTAGGTCATTTGCAATGTAAGCAGGTTTAGGCTCTTCTCCTGGTTCAGCCAAGTCTACCCTTTTAGCGTTTTCAGGTCCTTCGTAAGACTCGCCTTGTTTCCATAGTTCCCTAATAGGTTGTTCAACAATGATTTTCCAATCTTGGAGAGTATAATTTTTGTAATGGGATGGAACATGCATTACATCCTTACCATCCTCTTCCGTAGTTTCCATTTCAGTTGTGTATATCTCCTTTAGAGCTTTTTTCAACTCTTGATATTTCTTTTTCCGCTTGACTTTGGTCATGAGTGGTTTTTTATCCTGAGATTTTTCTTGAGTACCTTTACTTGCTTTTCTCGATGTCTGAGACATTTTTGAGTTTCTATTTGAAGGATATCTGCCAGTTATTTTGTCCTTGACACAATCATTAGCATCTATTTGCATCAGGAATTGTGTTTTACTGGAGACTGATGGCATAGGTCTAGCTTTCCCATTTCTGGTGTCTCTTTTGTGTCTATACCATTTTTGTGTCCTCGATTTCTCGTTGGGAAAGTCAAAACACTTTTTCTCCCCTCCTTTTAAGAGTAACTGAGCTCTCGTATGCTCTTTTTCTAGCCCCAAATCTTCTGAGCTAGCTGAGTGTTCATCTAACTCATCAGCTGCATCATAATAGATGTCAGAAAAAACTTGTTGAGCTTTCATTAAGTCCTTGGGTTCCTCATCTTTGTTTTCAATGTTGAGAACTGACATCATTTGGATGGGAATTATGTTGTAGACATCCTCATTGCAAAATTAAGTAGGCATAGACGTATTAACACATACATCCATTGTCGCTAAAATTTGAGTCCACTCGAATGGCTCAAACAAATGCTCTGGAAAGGGTTCAGGTACATAGGGTTCATCTATGCAATCCCTTTCTAGGATACATTCTTCTCATCTTAAGCTTCCATTTTCTGAAGCTCCGCACATCCAAATAGGTGTCTTAGTTTAACCAAGATGGGAGTTTAGTTTCAGCCTAAGAGACTGAATCAAACTCTTGGATGGGTGTTTTCAAGACATCTCTATAAGTGTGATCTTTTAGATTGACTCTTGTTATAGATCCCAATTGCTTCAAGTACAGATAGTTGTTTCCCCAATCTTGGATAAGTTGCACCTGTCACATGAAAGGTCTTCCCAATATGATTTCATAGTTAAGTTTTTTCCCAAAGTCCACTATGGCAAAAGTGTGTTGATATTCAATTCCACAGGAATTGACTATCACTTTTTCAAGCAGCCCTAATGGTCTCTCAATGTGTCCGTCAGCCAACTACAATTTCATTTGAGTCTGTCTAATGGCTGGCTGTAAATCCATATTCAAATCATATACTAGTTTATCCAACCAGACTTCCTCTATAGGAGCTGACTTCAGAGTCAAGCTCCCATCATTGATCTCTCTTATTTTTTCGCATAAGTGCCCTGGCCAGTCTTCCTCTACGAAATGGAATTCCGTCTAAGGCATCTTCACTGTCTCGCACTATAAGCTCTGATTTGTTTGTTTTAGGGTGGGGTTATGCCATCACATCGAATTTTTCTTTCGTTTTTTTACCACAAGCTCTTCAGGTTTTGCAATACTTTCAAGTTTGGGTTTTTGTTTATCCAAAATTTCTTGCATGATTCTTACCAAATTTTGATAAGCCTCCAGCTTTGCTGCTTCCATGTCTAGAGACGGATAGTTTTTCCATTTGTTTTCCATGTTTTGGCCTGCTTTAAGTCCTGCTTGGTAGGCTTCCAAGGCTCTGTTAATAGGCTCAAAAATTTTATCAACCAAAATGGATTCTCCAAATTTTGCGGTTGTTTCCTTGAATTCGCTGCCAGTTTCTTCCAACTTGTCCTGGATCAGCTTCTTTGTTTTCTCCTCGATTTCAACCTGTTGTTTTTGTTTTCTCATCTCATAACATTTGCTTCTGCTACTTTTGATTCTTTGAGAAGAAATTTTTGTGTTCTTTGAATCATTAGAGGAGTTGTGTTTCTTTTTCTTTGCCTGGGCTCTAGTGATTACCTTGATTGGAACAATTGGTTCGCTCTCTGATGAGCTACTAGGCATCACTTGGACTACGTTTACAAAAGTTTTTTCCTTGTTCAGAGGATTCTTAGGACAATCTTCCAGAAAGTGTCCTCCCTTTTTGCAACATTGGTATACAATAGGCTTCAATTGGTTTGAGGTTTTTGTCAGGCTCTGGACATTCGTTCTTCCAATGGTCATCAGTACCATAGTTATGACAGTTTCCTGTTCTAGGCTTCATCATGGATCTTCCCATGGGAGGTCTGACACCTTGATTAGCTACATAATATATTGGTGCGAGCTCTAGCGGAGCATAAGTCATGGTTTCTTCCATTGGTGGTGGATGTGGACTATACCAATATCCTTCTACCATTGCAGTAGATGGACTAGGCTCAACATAGGGTGTAACAGGCACTAATGCTTGTTCATCTATGACTCCTTCAGAGTGCATGTACTTTACAGGCATTGCATTCTGTCCTGGATACGGAGGTTGTTGTCCCAACACAGGTTGAGGTCTTTCCATACCCATAGGTGGTCTTTGAGCTTGGGCCATAGTAGGCTGATATCTATACATGGGTTGTCCTTGTGGCCGCATGGGCACATACTGAACATTCCCATTGTACTTTGGTCTAAAGTAGCACTCGTGGGTTTCATGGTTGGTCCATTTACCCTCAATTGCACACCATTTTTGTGGACTAATAGGTTGTCCATGTTGAGGTATCCCTTGTCCTGGTCCTCTCATAGGTGCTTTTTGCATGTTGTTCATCATGCCATTCATCCTTTTTAGCATATCTTCTATGGCTGAGAGTGGTGCAGCAGCAGCCGTTCCTACCTGTGCAGGTTTGGTGGATGTTGTTATCTCGCTTTGGTTATCCTTAGGGACATCTTCTGCATTGAAAATATCACAATTGTCTCCTAAGTCGATAGCATCTGACACACATTCTTCTAAGGTCGTATGTTTCTTGCTATAAAGTATAGCATGAAGCTCTTTGTTTAGCAGTCCCTCTAGAAACAAAGATACTAATCATTCTTCTGCAGGTATCTCTAGCTCTGGGCATCTGGCAATGTATTGCTTCATTCGAGTTGCACAATCCCTAACAGACTCACCATGTTTCTATTTAAAGTTGTAGATTTGAGCTACCATATTGTGTTTGATCCCCGTTTTGGAACAAGCAGCTACAAATCCTTGAGCTAATGTGTTCAAGTCCATGATTGACCTTGGTGGAATGTTTTGGAACCATGTCAATGCTTTTCATTCTAATGTCATTCCAAACCCCTCAAATTGAGTATGGAAATCGAATATACGCTCTGCTCTTAGCACTTGCTTAAAGCTTGTTAAGTGGTCATATGGATCCCCTGATCCACTGTATTTTCTGACCCATTTTTTAAAATCAGCTGGTCTGACACGTCTATTTGGTTCAACTCCAGGTCTTCTAAGAGTTGGTCCTATCCCAAGTCCCTCAAACCAGTCTGTTAGAAATAGTGACTCATGTAGCCCTGAACTGGCCTTAGTGTCACCCGATTTTCTACGTGATGAGGTGGTTTCTGGTTTCTTCACATTACTCTCAGATGATCTCTCACGATGTTCGTCTCTTGAAGTGGTTTTTAGTCCTTGATCCAAGATCCAATCCCATATGGAATACCCCTGGTATTTGGTTTGTTCTACCTCCTCAGGAGTCATCATAACAAAGTTGTTGTTATAACAATCCCTAAACAGGTAAGTTGGTAGATTTGCAGATCCCTTATCTTTGATTTTGAAGATATAGATGATCTTCATGGCCATTAATTGTCCTGGTCTGGCATAAGAAGTCCACAAAAGATCTTTTACATTTCTATCTTCCCAACAATAGACTCCGATCCTCGGATTATCCGTACTAAGCCGTTTCAAAGGCTTCAAATCTACTTGATCATATCCCTCAAATTCTAAAGTTGGTGGTCCTTTTTTTGCTGATATATCTGGGATTATGGTGTATACTTCTAACCCCCATTTGTCTATCACGTCAGGGTTTTCGACTTGTAAATACTGAGTTCCATTTCGATCTATGTACATTTTTCCTTGTTTGTTTGGCCTAACCTCTTCTTCGAACTCAATACCATGGTCATCAATGCGAATAGAATACTCCTCCTTAGAGTCCAAGTAAACGTGGGCTCCATGATGGTTAGTCTTGTAAAAAGAGAGTATATGCTTATAGCGCATTGTCATTCCGGTTTTCGAGTGAGTCGAATAAGGAGACATTTCGGATGTTGAATCTTGTGTCAGAGACTTCTTCAGGAATTGTGTGCAAGGAATTGCCTTGATTCACGCTTTCTTCGGTGGATGCTCTATTGGAGCTTTCTCCAAATAGGCCTTGATTTTCTAGTACACAACCAGATGTAAGGTTCATAAAGACTTATGAAGTCCTGTATAGAGTACTTACCTTTGGATTGACTTGTCGTCAATTTTTACTTGTTCCAATTGCAACTTTCTGTCAAGCCACTGATTCCTCGTCTACAACCTAATTCCTATACAAAATTAATCAAGTTATTTATTCTTCTATAAAGACAGTAGAGCTCTTGAGAACTCTCGTGATTGGTCTTTGTATATCACTTCAAATCGTGCTATGGGAGTCAAAATTTGACTTTCAGATTCGGCTTTAACAAGATCAAAGGTCTAATCTACAACCTGTAAACTGAGTGTATATGTACCAATTTTGATCCGATTGACCCAAAATTGCCTTGTGGCCTTATAGTATGCTGGTCTAACACTATATAAGCCCAAAATTCAAAATCAAAGTCTCTGGATAGCAAAAGTAAATAATCGTAATTATTTATTTTTGTTAAGTTTTGGCACTTTTTTGATAGGTTTGGCAAGTATACAACTTGTTAGAGTCTCTGGGAAAATTTCAACAAGTTTGGACCAATCCTGATCAAGTTTATCAACTGTTCCGTGTCCGCATACTTTGATTTCAAGAATTTGGCTTAAGTCTCACTTTTGTGGTCCAAATTTTACCAAAATTGATTTGTGGGGTCTATTTGATGTGCTTAACCTTGTGGTATACTCAAATTTGCAAAATCATCAAGTTTTGAAGTAGATATAAATAATCGCAATTATTTACTCTAGCTAATTTTTTGCAAGTTTTTGCCCAACTTTGACACAGATCTTTTAAGCACCTTAAATTAAGGTCACTAGCCAAGTTTCATCAAGTTTAGACAATTTTTGGTCAAATGGTCATCATTTATCTGTCAGCAGACTAACTTTGCAATTTTAGTCACAATTTTCAATCCAGTAATCCAAATCTTACCAAATTTAGTTTGTGGGCTTATTACAACATGGTAAAGCTAGTGGCATGCCAACTTGGTCAAAAAAGTTCAAAATCAGGGTAGATGTAATAATCGTGATTATTTCTATTTGATAATTTTTTACAATTTTTTGGTCAACTGAGCATGTACACATGTTTATCACATCAATATAAGCCTATGGATTGATTTTCAACAATTTTGGATAAAGTTTCCCCCAATTTACAAGCAAGATTCAAAAAGTCGGTACAAACTTTAGTTTTTACCCTGTTTTTTGCCTTTAAAAAAGTTGTTTGTACACATGCAAATCTTTTGGGCCTTTACAAAAGTTGTTTGTACACATGCAATGAGTCAATGGTATGAACCTTGGCCTATTTAGAGCAAAAAGTTAATAATCGCGATTAAGCTTGAAATGAGCACTTTTTTGCAATTTTCTCAAAGACAGTCTTTTTATGATGTTTTTTAAGCCTATAAATCAAGTCAAAACTTACTTTGGCCTAAAATGTCAAGAAAAAGTAAATAATCTGAGTTTTGGTCAATTTCTTGAAATTTTTACATCGAAGTGGCTTTGAGCTTACCCCCACTAGTCCGGACAACTCTTAGGCTTACTTTCCAGTCTGATTGAGTGGATTCGAGTCTTTTCAAGCTTTTTCTAGCCGTAGACCTGAAATTTTGCAACTTAATAGAACACTCACACTTGATTCTTTTTAAAGAGAGCAATGTTCTGAAATCCACCTCGGATCCTACTTACCTTACTCTTAGATTCTCATGCAATGGGGTTGTGGAAAGTGTCCACAAACACTCGTTTTCTTGTGTTTTTTATGTTTTTCAGAGTCTTGATCTTAAGACTTGTCTCGTCTACCAATCATTCTCCAAATCCTAATCTAAATCTACAATCCTACAGTACTAAAGGCACTCGACAAGTACGATTACTTCCAAGCTACCTTTACACAGCAAAAGACGACAATCTTAAGTCGGTTTCTAAAAAAGAGTTTTGAACTCTAGGCGAACCTAGAGGAAGTTAAAGGACAACTACACAACACACTCGTGTTTTTCCCTAGTTTAAGTCTCTTCGATCCCCAGCAACGGTGCCAAATGTGGGACACATGTCTAACCTCACCATCCTATCTTATTGCAGTATTAGCGAGAACCACGATTAATTTGTCAAACCATGGGACGAAGCTGACTCGACTAGTGCATAGAGGCTACAAGAGGTTGTCAATCTCTTGAAAAACAACTAACAACTTGCATCTAACTCAGGCTACACTCAAGTGACTGAAATCACCAAAAGCCAATCGCTCATCGGCAAGCATTAAATCACATCCGTTACAGCATCAAATGACATCCAAATGTAATGAAACTTCTAGGACAAATTTATAAGACCTAAGCACACATGCCTATGGCCTCAAACCCCACTTTAGGTCAAGTTCCAAAATCGCAATTATTAACAGCAATGGATTTTTGACCTAGTCGTTTTCGACCAGAATGCATCTAAATGCTTAGCAATGATGCCCCAATACCCCGCCTATGCTTAGTTTTCGATTTAAAAGTGTAAATTCCTAGTTATGAAGAAATTATGCCGAGGGTCGGCGATGCCAAAAGCTACGAAATATTGTGAATGGCTTACGTCAATGCGTAGAGCTCTTACCTACAGTTGCAATGCAACAAACACAATCGCAATGTGACAACTGGAGAGGGAGTAGGAAGCGCGAGAAGGAGAGAAGTGAGCGTCGTTAGCTCACGCTGTGTATTTCTTATCCAAAATTCTTATAAAAAACTTACAAAAAGTGGCTTTTACACCTTAACCAAGGTTTTTGGGTAGTCAAAACTAATAATCTGGAGTTCTACCAAAGCTGGGAATTGACTGGTTGATACAATCTAGAAGCTTGTAGCCCCGGCTCATTAATTACAAGGTTTATCAGAGAAAATAGGAGTTACAATATTCTCGATTTATCAAAATAATAACTGTTTTACAAGAAGAACTCCAAAAAATGGTGTCCGCATTAGCTTGTTGCTAACATTCATGCATGATCTGCCACCTGGACTTCCACCATCACGCCCCGAAGACCACAAAATTGATATTATATCGGGTAGTGAACCTCCTTGTAGAGCACCCTATCGTGTAAATCCTACCGCACACAGGGAAATACAAACTCAAATCACAGATTTACTTGACCGAGGCCTAATCCGACCTAGTAGTTCACCATACAGAGCTCCAGTACTTCTTGTCAAGAAGAAAAATGAAACCTTTCATATGTGTATCGACTACATGGCTTTAAACAAGATCACCATTAAGAATAGGTTTCCTATTCCTAGAGTGGATGATCTATTAGACAAACTGAAAGGGGCAAATATCTTTAGCAAAATTGACCTCAAATCAGGGTACCATCAAGTTTAAATGTTTGAACATGATGTCTATAAAACTGCTTTTAGAACACAAACTGGACACTATGAGTTCCTTGTCATGCCATTTGGTTTGACAAATTGCACCAGCCACCTTCACACGCATGATGAATAGAATTTTCATTGACCATCAAGATTTTGTGATTGTATCTTTTGATGACATTTTGGTATTCAGTAAATCTGAAGAAGAGCATAAACAACATTTAACACGTGTATTTGATCTGCTTGCACAAAATCACTTGTATTTGAATCCTGAAAAGAGTTCATTTTTCCAATCTGAAATTGAATATTTGGGACACATTGTATCAAGTAAGGAAATACATGTCGATCCAAAGAAAATTGAAGCCATTCAGTCATGGCCTAAAACCCAAAACTTGCATGAGCTACGTTCTTTTATTGGTCTCTGTAGCTATTACAAGAAATTTGTTCATAATTTTGCTTACAAATCACATTATTTGACTCTCCTGTTGAAGAAAAACACTCCTTATGAATGGACTGATTTGCAAGAAAGCTCATTTAATGCACTTAAACATGCTTTGACTAATGCACATGTATTGCAATTGCGTGATTTTGAAAGACCATTCTTTGTGGTAGTCACTGATGCTAGTGGAAAAGGTACCGACGGCCTCTAAAACACCGGGGACCGAATGGCGCGCCTCGAGCCTGTCATGGTAAAGCAAACAGGGGGCACCACCTAGCTTCAGCGGCTAGGACGCAAACAACACACCACCATAACAAAGTTTTCATCCAAGAGAGATGGATGCTTGGGAGTAATGATGAAAAGGAAAGGGAATGAGATCAAGTGAGAGAGAGAGAGAGAGAGAGAGAGAGAGAGAGAGAGAGTGAGGGAGGGGGTATAGCTGCTTAGTACTTAGGCATCACAAAAGGATGGCGAATCCGCACACCCTTCACACATACACAAGCTCACTCCAAAACACAAGACTAGGTGGCGATTCCGCACACCTCACATGGGAAAAACATTGCAAGAAAACATACTCACAAAACCTCAAGCTTTATTTAGAGAATTAGGCGATGAAATGGGGAGCATAGGGTAGGGGAATGAGAAGGGAGAGAGTGGTAGAGCACATGGCGGATAGGTGGGAGTTGATGGCAAAGACTGGCACGAGGATTATGGCCATCATCCTTCATTTAGTTGCCCTTTATCTTCCATAGCCAAGGGTGTAGAGGTCATGCTCAAGACAAGCATGGTGATTGCCGTGATGGTGATGGTGTGGGTGTGTGTGTGTGCAATAGGCACACACAGTGCATAGTGTGTTCTTTGGTGATGTTGTGTGTTTTTGTGTGATGGTGACCCCTCTTTATATAGGGGAGGAGCGGGGGGAGAAATTCTAGAATTAGAAATGAAGAAATCATTATCTACATGGGCCATGTGACTGTGGGCCCCACTTGTCTGGCTGTGTGTATATGTGCCAGAACAGCAGTCTCATGAGAGAGAGACTAAGAGAGAGAGATGGGTTGATGAAAAAAATTGAGAGGTTACATGGAGAATAAAGTAATTACAAGAGGGGAGAGAGAGGAGTGTGTTCATAGGTGAATTTGTGTGTAGATGTGTGTGAACACAAGAAAAATCAGGTAACCACCGGGTGGGGATGGGTCTGTGGGCACCTTTTTTTGTGAAGCTGAGTGTGTGTGAGTGTGGGGGAGGTTATTTACTACAAGACAAGAGACATGGTGCCCTTTAGAAAGAGGGGGGGGTATTTGGGTCATGGGATATGATAGGAGAGAGAAAGGGGAGGTGGGGTATACTATTTTGGAAGATAGGGTAAGTTGCATGTGAGTTAGGGTGCATTATTGGTGAGTTAGAATGCATTATTGGTGAGAGGTGGGGTAGCTTGAGGGGAGAGAGAAAGGAGAAAGGACAAGGGGAAGAGAGAGGGGGTTGACCTTTTGAGTGGAGGAGAGGAAAAGGGACACACGGCGGGGCAACAGTGAAGAAAAAGGAGGCAAGGTGGGGATGGGCTGCCCCGCAGGCATGAGGTGGCCTATTTTACCTTTCTCATATATTTACATAATTATACTTTATTTTTTTCTTACTTTTTCCAATGTCTTTTATCACTCCCTCCCTAAGAGGGGGTTTTCATGGGGTGGGGACAAGAGAAGAGGGGTATGGCTTGGCTTGTGAAAAGCCCCCATCATTAACCCTCCCCTTTTGGCTAGAGGCATTCATGTCTCTAGCTCATCTGTTTGATCATTATCGTCGGAGGTGGTGGCTGATGGTGTGTTTGAAGGGGATCGGGGAGCACCACAGACGGAGAGTGAGAGAGAGAGAGAGAGAGAGAAGGAGACACACACGATGTGGGTGGGGAGACTCAAAAAGAGTGAGCAGCCCCCTATACACTTATGCTATGTATAAGGTATACAAGTCAGTGGGCGCCCAGACTCTGGGCGGCCGGGCAAGGCAAAGGCGCCTATACCCCAACAACCTCCCACTTAAAGGCGACTGTGCCTTTAAGCAAGAGAATCAGTCTAAAGACTACAAAAGGCGAGAGAAAACCGCTCTGAACCGATGCCCACTGGCTGGCTATGATCGTGTGTATCCTGCTCTACTGATAGACAAACATCCCGCTGCGGAAGCCACACAGAGCTAGCTCCAAGCTCTGCAAATGGTCTATAAGAGCTCATGCACTCTTGCAAGTATCGATCCAATACCTGCAAACCTCCCCTATGCTCTATGCCGAGCATAGAAAGGAATGACTGCACAATCGCTGACATCTCAGCTTCCTCTGCAATCATCCACTGCAAACATGACCACTCAATCTGCTGTGACTCACTAGAGCTCTCATGCTCTAACTCCGTATGCATAGACTCTTGCACAACGTCCTCCTATCGTGACTCACTAGAGCAAGACCGCTCTACCTGTCTATCCTGCATAGAAGTATCTCGCACAACTGACTCTCTACTTTGCTCAGTCACTAGCAAAGCATGCATGTCTGACTCTGTCACCTCTCTGTGTGACTGCTCAAGTCGTGCCTCAACTGTGTGCACACCGAGCTCACTACTCTGCACTCCATGCAAAGTACCCTGCAACCCATGAGCAAAAGATACTCGCCTGCTCTCTCGCTCTCTACCTGGCTGCATGATCACAAAGACAACACCGTCTCTCACGTGATCCACATGCAATGGGTAACCTGTACCACTCCTGGCACCTCTCGCAATCACTAGCGAACCCAAATGCATCACAAAATCTCGCTCTCGTAGCGAAATCTGACATCCACTATCCCGTAACTGTCTGACTGAGATCAAATCCCGTCTCAGATCTGGCACATAACGCACATGACGCAGGGTAAATCTCATACCACTGGGCAAGGACAAACATACATCTCCTGTACCCTCAATGTCATACATAGCACCATCAGCCATGTGCACACAACCAAGTCTCCCACTAGAAAACGTGCTAAACCACTCACGATGCGACGTGACATGGAAAGTAGCATCTGAATCTAGTAACCAATGTGAAGACAATGTGCAATCCGATATGCAATCCGTAGACATAAGTTCGTCTGAAGACAAGCTAGATGTAAATGTGACATCGCCGTCACAAGCATACTCAGTAACCACCGTACTGATCTCACTAGCATCTGTCATGCCCAAATCTGCATCACGCATCTGTCGCCTCCGTTGTCTCAAACGCCTGAAACATCGACGCCTAATGTGCCCTCTGTGTCCACAATGCCAACATGTCAAGTCTCTATGCCGTCGAGACTTGCGTGTGGGACCAATCTCTCCCATGGACATAGAAGTGGGACTAGACTTCCCTGTAGACATGGATGTCCCGTACATAGCATGTAAACTCTGCCATAAAGCATGAGTTGTAGTCTCCCTCGAGACTTGCCAGTAAACAGACTCAACCAGATGCAAACGAATCGTAGACATTGCTAACTCATCAAGATCCTGCCAATCATCATCACTCATAGACTTGGGCTTCGCCGATAAACCACGCAAGGGTTTATCCTGCCCCAAATCTGTCAATGCAACAAGCATATGTTCCTTCCAAGCAACAAAATCTGTACCATCAAACTGTGTCAGACCATAACGCTGGAAGTCAAATGAAAAATCAGCCATAATGCTCGCCAAAGAGCAACCAACAATGAGTAGCAAATGTCAACCAAATCAGCCCTAAACTGGCTCGAATTGCATCAACAAAAGTCTGCAAATATGGCTGTAAAATATGGCTGCAAATCAGCCCCAAAACAGCCCCAAAATTCAGCTCTTAAACAGCTGCATAAACAAGTCACAAATGTGTCCCAAATCAGCCTACAACTGAGCCATACATGGACACCTGCAAAGAGGAAACAATGGCTGAAAATTCAGCACCCAAATAAGCCCTCAAACCTGCCTGTAAACTTGTAAACCTGTAGCTGAAACCTGTTGAAAAACCTCAAGCCATTAGTGCTCGAATCCGGCTACCTAGCTCGTAGCCACACAAGCATACATCACAATACTCACTCCTGTGAGTGTGCCAAGATAACTGTACGCCTGTCAAACCCGTGAGCTAATCACCAAGCCCACACTGTGCGGTATCGATGCATACACACGCACAAATCTCCCACCTGCAGAGAACACCGCACACAAATGCTGAGTGCAACCCGCAATCTCTACCTAGATCGCATAAATGATGCGCATAAAAGTCCTGGGAAAATTTCGCCAGAGTTTCGTCAGTAAAACGGCCACAAAACCAGTAACCAAACTGACTGCACGCTCAAAACCATGAGCAACCAAAGCGCATCAAACCGTACTCCAAATGCATGCACCAATCTCCACACTTTGCATACATCATTGCAAACACCTGCAAATCTAGTACACAAATATCTGCTCTACCTGTGACTGCCAAAAAAACATGCTCGAGGCATACATTGCCGAGCTCAAAATGCAATCACATTAGTCTCCCTGAGCATCAAACCACATAAGGCATACATCGTATCCTCCCACCTGTGAGGAAACTTGCAGCAAATATCACTCTCACATCTGAGAGCAAACCATGTGTGGAATCCTCGACACACAATAAACAACTGCTGCTGCTACAGAAAATTCAGCGTTCAGAATTTTAAAATTCTGATATGACGAGCGCGTCCGGAGCGTGCCAAAACCCCAAGGTAGACTCCTGGATCATAAGTATCCGAGTCCGGGTGTGAAAGCTATGCCAAAAATAGTGTTTTTGGGACTCGAGAGTGCACAAATAAACTTGCTACTGTACCTGCTGTAATTCAAAGCATAATTTCAGCAAATAGACATCACCATCGCATCCGGAGCGTGCCAAAACCCTGACCTAGACTCCTGGATCATGTAGATCTGACTCTGTATGACGGAGCTACACAAAAACGAGTTGCACACAGTCTTGAACCTGCTCCTGCTCCACTCTGCGTGATGCAATGTCCTCTCAATGCAAGCTCCAACACAAGAGCTCTGCCACAACAGCATCCAAGCACTCGAATGTCAAGCTCTCCTCCGCCGTGCACTTCTCTAACGAGCTCCACTGAGCTCAAAAGCTCATCTCAACAAGGAAGCTGCAACCGCCTCCTCGACCAAGCTTGACCACACCAAGCTCCTAAGCTCCAAAGACAATGCTCCTCAAGCTAAAATCGCTCTCCGTGAAACTCCGCGATCGAACTCCACCGTCGAGAGCGAGCGAGCTATCGCCTCGAAGCTCTCAAAGCCGTCGTGCTCTCCGCGGTCACCATAGCTCTGATACCAATTGAAGGGGATCGGGGAGCACCACAGACGGAGAGTGAGAGAGAGAGAGAGAGAGAAGGAGACACACACGATGTGGGTGGGGAGACTCAAAAAGAGTGAGCAGCCCCCTATACACTTATGCTATGTATAAGGTATACAAGTCAGTGGGCGCCCAGACTCTGGGCGGCCGGGCAAGGCAAAGGCGCCTATACCCCAACAACCCTGTTCCTGGTATCAGAGCAGTTGTAGGTCATGGGGGCAACAACTTCCCGGGAGGTCACCCATCCCAGTACTGTTCCCGCGCATATGCGCTTAACTGTGACGTTCCACAAATTGGTCTAGCCATCCAGACCCCAAAACCTTAAGGTGTTAGGGACCTCCGGTCTATCCAATTTATGCAAGCCTCATAGATAGACACCACTTTGTCACCACAAGTTGGGCTTACCCCAACAATCGCCCCCTTAAGCCAAACTTGGGACTTTCCCGTCCCCTTGAGTACCAACGTGTTCCGCCTTTTTCTAGGCTAAGAGGTTGAGAGCTTCAACGTGGCCGGGAGCTAGCTCAGAGGTTGAAGTCAACATCAACATGTCCTGTTCCACGGACTCAGAGGTTGGACTTTGAACCATGGCTCTGATACCAGTTGTAGGTCATGGGGGCAACAACTTCCCGGGAGGTCACCCATCCCAGTACTGTTCCCTTGCATATGCGCTTAACTGTGACGTTCCACAAATTGGTCTAGCCATCCAGACCCCAAAACCTTAAGGTGTTAGGGACCTCCGGTCTATCCAATTTATGCAAGCCTCATAGATAGACACCACTTTGTCACCACAAGTTGGGCTTACCCCAACAGTGTTCTCATCTGGAATGTCAATTGGTGGAGCCTGGTCAAATCGAAGAAAATAAGGTTTAAGTCGCCAACCATTTACCCTGGTTTTATGAAGTTTTCCATCAGCCCCGTCCTTTCTTCAATTCTTTTTCCCAGAGATGCTCGTTAAAGCTAAGCCGTCTATGCTCTGCTTGTGCTGCATAATAATTTATTGCTTCTTCTCTGTCTAGCTGCAGTCTTTCCAAGTTGATGATGTGATCTCTCAAATGCATGTTGGGCTGTTGAAGCTGGCTTGCCATTACTCTGAGACTTTGTAGTTGCACTTCAATGGGCAAGATTGCTTCCTTACCAAATACTAGATGATACGGTGTGAATCCCAAGGATGTACGAAATGAAGTTCTCTAGGCCCATAAAGCTGGTAGTAGATACTTATCCCAGTCTCCAGGATGATTGTTTACCTGCTTGGTAATAATTTTAGAAACCATTCCATTTACCTTTTCAACTAGGCCATTACATTGAGGGTAATATGGTGAAGAGTGCCTCCTTGTAATGCCCAGTTTCTGCATTAATTCTCCTACCAAGTCTGCTCTGAAACCTGGACCTCTATCAGAGATGATCTCTAAAGGTGTGCCAAACCTACAGCATATGTGCTCGTAGATAAATTTAGCTACCTCTACCGCTGTGATTCTAGTAGTGGCTGTAGCCTCTGCCCATCTAGTCATGTAGTCGACCCCCATGATAATGTAGAATTTTCCTGAGTTGGCCCTAGGTAATGGCCCAATGGCATCGATACCCCATTTTTCAAATGGGCCATATGAGATAATAGGTGTCTGTGGTTCAGGCATAAGTGACCTAGTGCCGACCTTTTGACACAACTTACATGTTTTGCACCAGTGGTGTACATCACGGTTGAGGCTAGGCCATATGAAGCCTTCCTGCAAGATTTTCCTACTTGTTATGTCTAGGGCAAAGTGACCACCACAAACCCCATCGTGACAGCTAGCAATTACTCACGTGATTTCCTGAGAGAGAGGGACCTTCCTGAGTATTTGGTCCTTACCCTTACAGTACAAACCGTCATTGATGAGTCGATACCTTGTGGCCTTCCGCGTCAGCCATTGCTTCTGTCCCTTTGTTAAATCTGATGGGCATTCCCCTGTTTCCAAAAAATGCATGATGTCAGGCAAGGCATCACTTCCTTGAAATAGAGGGAGCTTTAGTTTTATTGCTCCAACCACCACTTCCTGTAGTCTTTCACTTGCTAGGGCATCTGCTTCTTGGTTTTGAGCCCTTGGGATATGGTGTATTTGAACTTCTTCAAACTTACCCAACAAGGTTTTTACACCACTTAAGTGAGTCCTTAAACTAGGATTCTTGCATGTCCATGCTCCATTTACTTGCCTTACCAAAAGTAGAGCATCCCCAAATACATTAAGGCGTTGTACACCTTGCGAGACGCACCATTGTAGACCCTTGGTTAGTGTTGCATACTCAGATTCACTGTTAGAATATGAATCTAACAATTGGCCCAACGAAAATACCTTTGTCCCTTTGTCATCAAAGACCACTATGCCTGCAGCTGCTTTGTCGGACGCTCGCTTGTAGGCTCCATCAAAGTAGAGAGAGTATGCTCCTTCTACCATCGGTGGTACTGGAGGTAATCGGACTTCTCCTTCCTTAGATTGCTTCTCCTTCTTTTCAAAGACTTGGTAGGTCATGAGTCCCCCCAAACTTGCCCTTGTCGTGCTTTCTACCTGTACCGTGTAGTCAAACTCTTGCAGACGAACTAGCCATTTAGTAATTATAGCAGACACATCCATGTGTTGTACAACATAGGGAAATATTTCATTCGTGGTTAGAATCACAAATTGCTTAGGCAGCAAATATGACCTAAACTTTGTAGTTGCAAATCTAAGAGCTAGGACTAAGTGTTCCACATGGGTGAAACCTTTCTCTCCTTCTGTCATCATTCGACTAGAGAAGTAGATTGGCCTCATGAAAGATGTCGTCGTATCCTTTTGGAGTAGCACAGCCCCCAATGAGTCATCACCAACACTTGAGGTGACATAGAATTTTTCATCCCACTTAGGTGGTGAGATAGTTGGCAGAGTGGCTAAGACCTCCTTTACCTTGTTGTAGTGATGTTCGCTTTCCTCGTCCCAAGTGAAAGTTGATCTTTGAGTGAGTTGTTGCAGTGGTAGAACAAGTTGTGATAGTAGATGTATGAATCTACTTAAGTACCTCACCTTATGTAGAAAAGAGACCAATTGGCGTGCGGTCGTTGGTGAAGGTAGGGCTATGAGTGCGGACACCTTACTTGGGTCGGCGTTGATACCTTTTGCTGAAATTTCATGGCCTAGTAGAATGACTTTACTCTCCCCAATGTGGCATTTATCCACATTTAATTGCCCACCTAGGCTCTGCAACCTGGCCAATCCTTCAGTTACCTTTTCTAAATGTGACATAGAATTTTTCATCCCACTTAGGTGGTGAGATAGTTGGCAGAGTGGCTAAGACCTCCTTTACCATGTTGTAGTGATGTTCGCTTTCCTCGTCCCAAGTGAAAGTTGATCTTTGAGTGAGTTGTTGCAGTGGTAGAACAAGTTGTGATAGTAGATGTATGAATCTACTTAAGTACCTCACCTTTTAATTGCCTACTTAGGCTCTGCAACCTGGCCAAACCTTCAGTTACCTTTTCTAAATGTGACATAGAATTTTTCATCCCACTTAGGTGGTGAGATAGTTGGCAGAGTGGCTAAGACCTCCTTTACCTTGTTGTAGTGATGTTCGCTTTCCTCGTCCCAAGTGAAAGTTGATCTTTGAGTGAGTTGTTGCAGTGGTAGAACAAGTTGTGATAGTAGATGTATGAATCTACTTAAGTACCTCACCTTATGTAGAAAAGAGACCAATTGGCGTGTGCGGTCGTTGGTGAAGGCAGGGCTATGAGTGCGGACACCTTACTTGGGTCGGCGTTGATACCTTTTGCTGAAATTTCATGGCCTAGTAGAATGACTTTACTCTCCCCAATGTGGCATTTATCCACATTTAATTGGCGTGCGGTCGTTGGTGAAGGTAGGGCTATGAGTGCGGACACCTTACTTGGGTCGGCGTTGATACCTTTTGCTGAAATTTCATGGCCTAGTAGAATGACTTTACTCTCCCCAATGTGGCATTTATCCACATTTAATTGCCCACCTAGGCTCTGCAACCTGGCCAAACCTTCAGTTACCTTTTCTAAATGTGAAATACGGGAGCTATATATACAAAAATCATCAATGAACACTCTTATGGATGTTCCAAAGAACGGTTGAAAAACATATGTGACATATCTTTGGAATGTGGCAGGTGCATTTGTGAGACCAAATGGCATAACCCTGTATGCAAAACAACCCCATGGCGTGATAAAAGTGGTTTTTAGCTGATCTTCCAAGGCTATGCGTATTTGAAAGTATCCAGAATAACCATCACAGACGGTATAGCATTCAAAACCCGCTACTTCATTCAGAATTTCATCCAAGAAAGGGAGAGGAAAGTGGTCTCTCTTTGTAGCTGCATTTAGTGGTTTGTAGTCAACACAGACCCTCCACTTACCATTCTTTTTAGACGTCACCACTACGGGTGACACCCATTCTGAGTTTTCTACAGGATAGATGAATCCCGCCTCCAGTAGTTTCCTTACCTCGGCCAAGAGTGCCTTTTCTTGTATGACCCCCAATCGTCGTAGCTTTTGCACAATTGGTTTTACCCCTTCCTTCATCTTAATATGATGTTCCACCACTGTAATGCCTGTGATTCTTTCATAGTTGTCAATGAACAGGTTAGGAAATCCCATCAACATTTGCAAAAAACTATCTTTCTCCTCAAGTGTTAATTCCGTAGACAACATACCCTTCAACCTACTTCCTCCTAGGCCAGGTGATTTGCTCTCCTCTTCATTGGGTTGCCCTTTTGGTGATGGATCACCAGTTGTGCTTACCCTTTGTGGATCCTTCATAATGATACCCATCACATCAATGGAACTGTCACTTTCGTCGGTGGATGTGGTCTCCTCCTCAGAACTGGAAGATTCGCTAGTGGTTTCATCTGCCGATGTTTCCAGATTCATTTGCTTTTGCTTGCCAATCCTCATGTCGTAGTAGATTGTCTCCCCTTTCTTGCCGGTCATGCGTAGAAGGCCAGTACCCCAGTCCTGTTTTGCCTTCATGGCCATCAACCATGGCCTTCCCAAAATTAGTGGATAGCCCTCCCCCTTAGTGGGCATTACAAAAACATCTACCTCTACCTCAGTGTTGAAAGCTTTGATTTTCACGGCACTTACCACACCCACACACTTTACTTTTGCGTTGTTTGCCATCTTTGCCTTGCATGGAGAAGGCCTGTCAACCTCGAGCCCTAATCGAAGCATCATAGCTTCGCTCATTACACAGATTTGTGCACCTCCATCAATGTAGGTGTTTCCAACCCTCTTTCCTTTTATGTTTACGTCGACAATTGCAAGGATGTCATCCATGTTGCATCCCGAAATTGCTCCGGCTACCTTTGTTTTGGAGCGTCTTGTACTTACCATTTTAGACCATTGTCGCCTTACTTTTGGTGCAAGATGTAGCAGCTGTGGCCATGTAATCTTTGGTCCTTGCTCTACCACATCCAATGTTAGATCATAGGGCTTAGAACTTTCCCCTAGCTGGAAGTCGGTGATGTCCAATTTCCGTCGTGGCCTGGATGGCCTCTTGCTAGTTTCTCCTCTCATGCTTCTCTCATCATCTGATTGTGTAGCTTTCTCCCTCCTAGCTCTTTTCACAGTCATGGCTTCAAGTGGTTCTAAAAAGGTTACCTTCTCCTTACCCTTGTCCCTCTCCTTTGCTCTGGGTGGATCCACTACTATGGCTTTTCCTTTCTCTTCTAGCCTTATGATGTTTACAGGGCGATCAGGTGGTAGGGCTGGTGGAAGAGGTGGGATGGATGCTTGTAGTGGTGTCTGGGGTGGACGTAGAATTTGTGTTGGTGGAGGTGGTGCTCGGGGTGGGGGTGTTCTTTCTCTAGGGGGTGACAATTGGTTCCTCCTACCTCCTCTATTATAGTTTTGTCGTGGTTTGGGGCAGTAGTACATACCGTGACCGTCTTCTCCGCAGTTGTAGCAATGATACTCCCTGTTCTGTTGTCGTGCTCTTCCAGGGTCTTGATCTCTTTCTTGACTCCTCCCTTGTTGTATTAAGTGGACAGACAAATTCTGCAGTTGGTCAGTAATATGGGCCAACATATCTTGTTGGTCATCTCTTACCCCAAGAGCCGGTGGTGGTGGTGGAATGGTGGTTGTTGTAGTTGCTGGTCGACGCGATGTTCCTGATTCTGTTGACTCGGTTTCTTTGGCTTTCATTCACAGCTTCTTGTCTTTAAGGCGAGCAATCTCAACGGCTAACTCGTACATAGCCGGGAATCTACCTTTCACCTTCTCCTTGAGAAGCGGCCATAAGCCATGCGTGAACCGATCTTTTTTTAGGAAATCGGGTGCAGCTTCCCCCCTAGCCAGTGACTCAACCCACCGTTCCCACAAATCCACAAATTTGGACTCATAGGTGGCATATTCTAAAAGACCCTCCTGCTTCAAGTCTCTCAACTTGTCCCACAACTTTTCTAAAGTGGTACCTCCCCCAAAGCGCCTCTTAAAAGCGGTTTTTAAGGGTTCCCAGTCATCCTTGGTTGCTTGTGGAAGTGCATTGTACCATGATCTAGCTTCTAGCTTCATGAGATGCTTAAAGATTCTAACCCGTGATTCATCCGTATCTTTGTTTCTCACTACACATGCTACTTCAAAGTCATCTAGGAAGTCTGTTACCAAATCCTCCCCCTTCTTTCCTTTAAATGTTGGAAATGCTACACTTGCCATGATTATTGAGAGAGAGCTAGAAAGACACACTGCTTAACTTGCAAAAAAAAAATTTCTTCTTTACAAGGAGGCGTGTATACCCTCTTATACTAGGACATAGATTAAAACTTCAAACGGTACATTGCCTTGTACCAAAGGTAAGACAAATGGTTGATCTGATGCCAGAACCTCCAAAAACCGCTCCCCACCCGGCATGGTGTCAATGACGTGCTGGTAGTGAGCCTTCAAATCCAATATTACCTTGATTGAGCGTACATGTGTTAGTATGTGTGATCTGTCTTGAGGTAGGTTGTACTGATTCATGTGAAGCTTAGAGGTGCTTAGTCACTGTCCAAGCTTGTGGGAGAGGGTGGTGTTCTTTCCTGAAACAAACTCAGTAGATCCCTAGTTTCTCTAGTGAGAGTGTGAGCCAATGCTTCCGTTATCTGTGCTGCAGCATCAGGTGCGACTTGAAAACTGACTGTGATAATTACCTCGGTGACTTGAGTTACCCGATTCTCAAAGTAGAATAGTGTTGATTCTCTATTGTGTAGAGCTCCTTCCATTTTGTTGTTGTGGGTTGGTTGTAGGTTGCAGACATGGTTTCGACCTTATCCTTCTTCTTCTTGGCACTTGGCCTATGTATATCCACTGGGTTTGGCGTGTTGGTTGACTCTCCCACTGCAAATGGATTACCGTTACGCTTGGCACTTGAGCTTCGATGGAGATGCGGAGTTCGTCTAGTTGTGCTTGGAGCTCTTCTTCTTCTGTCGTCCAATTAGCAAATCCTGCTAGCCATTCATCCATTCACAATAGTTTAAGGGTTTCAGTCTTGTAAACTGAAGGGTTTCATGAAAAGATCCTCAGTGGGGGCACCAAATGATGGGAGCAAAGCGAACCCCGAACCCCAACGGCCTCTAAAACACCGGGGACCGAATGGCGCGTCTCGAGCCTGTCATGGTAAAGCAAACAGGGGGCACCACCTAGCTTCAACGGCTAGGACGCAAACAACACACCACCATAAGAAAGTTTTCATCCAAGAGAGATGGATGCTTGGGAGTAATGATGAAAAGGAAAGGGAATGAGATCAAGTGAGAGAGAGAGAGAGAGAGAGAGAGAGAGAGAGTGAGGGAGGGGGTATAGCTGCTTAGTACTTAGGCATCACAAAAGGATGGCGAATCCGCACACCCTTCACACATACACAAGCTCACTCCAAAACACAAGACTAGGTGGCGATTCCGCACACCTCACATGGGCAAAACATTGCAAGAAAACATACTCACAAAACCTCAAGCTTTATTTAGAGAATTAGGCGATGAAATGGGGAGCATAGGGTAGGGGAATGAGAAGGGAGAGAGTGGTAGAGCGCATGGCGGATAGGTGGGAGTTGATGGCGAAGACTGGCACGAGGATTATGGCCATCATCCTTCATTTAGTTGCCCTTCATCTTCCATAGCCAAGGGTGTAGAGGTCATGCTCAAGACAAGCATGGTGATTGCGGTGATGGTGATGGTGTGGGTGTGTGTGTGTGCACTAGGCACACACAGTGCATAGTGTGTTCTTTGGTGATGTTGTGTGTTTTTGTGTGATGGTGACCCCTCTTTATATAGGGGAGGAGGGGGGGGAGAAATTCTAAAATTTAGAAATGAAGAAATCATTATCTACATAGGCCATGTGACTGTGGGCCCCACTTGTCTGGTTGTGTGTATATGTGCCAGAACAGTAGTCTCATGAGAGAGAGACTAAGAGAGAGAGATGGGTTGATGAAAAAAAATGAGAGGTGACATGGAGAATAAAGTAATTACAAGAGGGGAGAGAGAGGAGTGTGTTCAGAGGTGAATTTGTGTGCAGATGTGTGTGAACACAAGAAAAATCAGATAACCACCGGGTGGGGATGGGTCTGTGGGCACCTTTTTTTGTGAAGCTGAGTGTGTGTGAGTGTGGGGGAGGTTATTTAGCTACAAGACAAGAGACATGGCGCCCTTTAGAGAGAGGGGGGGGTATTTGGGTCATGGGATATGATAGGAGAGAGAAAGGGGGGGTGGGGTATACTATTTTGGAAGATAGGGTAAGTTGCATGTGAGTTAGGGTGCATTATTGGTGAGTTAGAATGCATTATTGGTGAGAGGTGGGGTAACTTGAGGGGAGAGAGAAAGGAGAAAGGACAAGGGGAAGAGAGAGGGGGTTGACCTTTTGAGTGGATGAGAGGAAAAGGGACACACGGCGGGGCAACAGTGAAGAAAAAGGAGGCAAGGTGGGGATGGGCTGCCCCGCAGGCATGAGGTGGCCTATTTTACCTTTCTCATATATTTACATAATTATACTTTATTTTTTTCTTACTTTTTTCCAATGTCTTTTATCACTCCCTCCTTAAGAGGGGGTTTTCATGGGGTGGGGACGAGAGAAGAGGGGTATGGGAGCTTGGCTTGTGAAAAGCCCCCATCAGTATCGATGCAGTCCTTATGCAAGATAACCATCCAATTGCTTTTGAAAGTCGTAAATTCAAACCGTCTGAAACAAAGTTCAGTACTTAGATAAAGAGTTGACTCTTGTGGTACATGCATTGAAAATTTGGAAACACTATGTAATGGGTATTGACTTGATCATTAAAACTGATCAACAAAGTATCAAATATTTACTTTCTCGGCCCTTAATAGATGATAGACATATTAAGTGGACAGCTTTTATTCAAAGTTTTCAGCCCAACATTCAATACCAACCTGGTAAAGAAAACGTTGTAGTTGATGCTTTGAGTAGAAGACCCTCACTTAATCATCTATCAACCATTACGGGAACTTCATTTGACACTATGCCTGACACTTACGCACATGATGATGACTTCAAAATGACATGGTTGCATATGCTTGATAACTATGTACACACATTCCTCGAATACACTATTCAAGAAAACTTCATTTATTTCAAACAAAAATTGTGTGTAGCTAAACCTTTCCGTACATTAATTATTGAAGAATTGCACAAACCACCCTATGCTGGACATAGAGGATTTGCTGCAACTTTTCAAAATTTATGTCATGATTTCTATTGGCCAACTATGAGAATGGATGTTAAACAGTATGTTTCAACTTGTTTGATTTGTCAAAAAATCAAAGCAGCTATAGGTAAGAAATTGGGACTTTTACACCCTCTCCCCATTCCTGAAAGACCTTGGGAACACATTTCAATGGATTTTGTTACTGGTCTGCCACTCACAATGCACAAACATGACATGATTTGGACTATTATTGATCGTTTCTCTAAACAAGCGTATTTCATTCCTTGTAAGAAAACACTCACAACACATCAAGCTGCACTTTTTTTTCTTAAGACTGTTTTCCCACATCATGGTTTGCCTAAAGTGATTATTTTTTATCGAGATTCAAAATTTTGTAGTGCTTTTTGGACTACTGTGTTTGAAAATCTTGGCACTACACTTGACTTCACTTCTGCATTTCATCCTAAATCTAATGGTCAAATCGAAGTCACCAACAGGACTATTATTGACTTGTTAAAGGCTTATGCTTCTTCTCAACCTAAGAAATGGGATTATTACTTGCATATTCTATAATTTGCATACAACAACACCACTCACACTACCACAGGTAAATCTCCATTTGAAGTTGTATATGGTCACTCTCTTCCTACTCCTGCTTCACGTCTTTCTAATGTTGTGCCTACCGCTGATAATTTCACTACTGACTTTCATGATATTTATGCAAGTGTGAATTCTGCCATTAAACACTCACAAGAACTTTACACCAAGCATGCTAACAAGCACCGCAAGGCACACCAATTCAAACAAGGTGATCATGTTTTACTTCGCATCGAAAAACGAAGCATCAAAAGTGTTGATACCAATGTCTTTGTTAAGCTTACTCCTCATTTTTATGGACCTTTTAAAATTTTAGATGTCATTAATGATGTTTCTTTTTGTTTAGACTCCTGCACATTGGCACATTCACGATGCCTTTCACATTAGTCTTTTATGCCCATTGAGAGGACCCCTACCTACACACCACATTTATGAAGACCCACCTTCACTTGTAGACCAAGAAGAGCAACTCAACCCTGACAAAATAGTTGATCACGAGACCACCACTACTGGCATGGCTTATAACCGTTACCTTTTGACTTTCAAGGGCCACCCTAGAGAGGACGCCAAATGGATGCTTGAAAAGTCTTTTCGCCCAAAACATGATCTACAGTACCGAATATGGTTCCAAGGTTCAAAACACAAAGAGGAGCATCTCCGAGCAAGGAACCTAACATGAAATGGATTTGGAAGAAAAAGGAGCACTTATCTTCTCCGCAAAGTGTAAAACCAATCAAGCAATGGAGAGTTAAGTCTCAGAAGACTCACCCACACCATTCTAACCAAAGCAAACCAAGATGTCAATGGTGGGAAGCAGCTCGACAACAACCATTATTGATACCAACAGCTCAGGCAATCAACACGCTAAAGAATCCTGATGGTACAATCAAGCAAAGAGCACACAAGCTACAAGATATACTCTTTGGAAGACAACATCAAAAAGCGTCGACATCGCCCTTGAGTTAATTGCTCAAGACCCAACTCTTGCACAACATAATGGTTTGAGATGCATTGATTTTCAAAGCATGGTAGATCCAACCAAGGCTATGCATAGACACGATTGTTCAACCCATGCACACAATCGTCCTAGAGTACGCTATCTAGGAGGGGTGGAAGGGCACGAAGTAATTAAGGGCAATGTTTGAAGAGGGAGGAAAAAGTTTGATGTTAACGTGTGATTTTTTGCAAAACTACCTAATAATGCCCTTATAAATCATCACAAGGAAAATTAACTGATATTATCTCCTTGATGAGTGTAAATAGTGTATATATTATAAGAAAATCATCAAAAAATAGTCTTTTTGGTTAATTTTTGTCATTTTTCTTGATATTGAGACTTTAAAAATGGAGAAATCCAACAAAAAACAATAAAGCTGTGTTTTTCAATGGATTTTCTTAATTATTAGATTTTCACTTTGCTTTTTTAGCATATTTTGTTATTTTCTTTGATTTTTTCAATAAACATGTCAAAAATTAATAATAAATAGCAAAGGAGCTCAGATGGAAAAATTGAAGATATGTTGATGATAAGAAGGACAAGGTGAACAGGCACAAAAAATTTCAATCAAATCGACAGATGGAAGCGGGAAGCCTAAATTAGGCGTCCAGACCTACTTTTGTAGAATTCTTGCAGAATGAGCTACAGGAATCCGATTGGGGAAATTTTTGAGTCTAACATAGATTTCACGGCCTAATAGGACTAATAGGGGAATTTGGAGAAAAATGGTTCGGGAAGTCCGAGTATAGATACCCAAGGTAGCCTAAAATCACCTCATTTCTACTTGTCGCCTTTAGAGAGAGACCTTTTCGACCTTCTTCGCGCGCATTTTCTGGAGTCCACAGTTGCTTGTTTTCAGCGCCGTCTCACTCGAGACATGAGGGATAAGTTCTATACTTATCAATCATCCATTCTGTACGGCCGGTAGTTAGTCTAAACCCCAGGAAAAAACCCTAGAATCCGAGCAATGCATGAAGACCTACAACCAAATTTGACCATAGCGGCCTGTCAGCTCAACCAAACTAGACGAGACTTGAACTGTAGCATGCCCCTAGATAATAGAACACTTCTATATCAATAGTTGACCATTCGGCAAGGGTCGAGGGGAATCCCAAGTAGAAAAGTTAGGTTTTTGGCAGATGCCAAAATTGGATTCTGACTCCACAGACAGCTTATATACGGGGTTTATATGCAATGTATATGGTTGGTTTCATAAAATCAATCAAGCCAAGCCCTCGGAAAGCAGAAAACAGCTCGAAGGCTACAAAGCGTCAAATTTGACATACGAGGTCAAATTGACTCCAAATAGGCCAAAATTGGATGAGTTTCTTCAAGACTATGTAACGGACAAGTCCATAGCCTCAAAAGTGACTAACCAACTCCACAAGCCATGTAGTCACGAAAATCGGTGATTTCAGAGTCGACAAAGTACGAAGTGATGCCGGCAAGACGAAACTTTACCAAATTCAATTTAGGACTTGTTTTAGGTGTATAGAATATGTTTAGGTCAAAATTTTCAAGTTTTGCAAAAAAATGTTGACTGTTGTAAATAATCGCAATTATTTACTTTGCAATTTTTTGGCTTGAAAATGATACCATCACCTCACCTATCACTTGTACACACCTATTACATGCCACATTTCAAGTATGAGCCAAAATTATCAATGATAACTTGGAAAATTGTCAAAAAACGCAAAGAAGTCCATTCAAACCAATTTCTAAATTATGAGTCACATTTTTTGATCCAAATCATCTCATATCTCACACATAGGGTCAAGATCATGCCTAGAACCAAATTGCACCAAAAAATGAAATTCATTTTGATGAAAAACTTAATAATCGTGATTATTTACTTTTTTGGCAAGATGAGGGAAATTTGCAACTTTGCCCTCATGGGACCAAAGTACATGATATCCTAAGCCCACTAACCAAGTTTGAACAAATTTGGAGCTCAAAATCTCAAAATTCCTTTATATCTACTGTTTCAGAGACTGAAAGCCTAAATCTGGCACCATTCTCACCCTATGCACTCAAATGAGCCCACATTTCACTCAGAGTATCTAATTGATATGTATTTCAAACCTATGATGCCAAAATTGCAAAAAGTTGAAAAAATTCATCAGCTGTAAATAATCGCAATTATTTTCTTTTGTTGCAAATTTTTTCATGGACTTCATGATTTTGATCTTTACATGTTTTTATGCATCTATGCATGTTCAAAAATTGATTTGAAGCAAATTGGACTCAATTTGTCAGCAATTCAGACTGAAAGACATTTCAGAGCGGAATCTGTCAAATTTTCTAGCTTTGGCACTCTATTCACTTAACAAGAGCAGTGCAAGCTGCGGAGAAGGCCAAGAAGAGGGTATCCCAAAAAGAGAAGCTGCAAGAGTTGCCACCATATCAACTGGACCCTAGTTCAGTGAAGATAGCCAAAGCAACCTATCTGTCAAAAGAACAACTTGAACAACACAACGGTTTTCACAGGTAGATTTAAAAGTGAAGAAGGACATCAAGTAGAACTACAGCTTTTGTCGAAAGAGGTTTATGATGTCGCAACAAAGCCTAAAACAAAAGAAGCTAACAGAAGGCTTGGACTCATAGAGTTCTACGACCAAGAGCTATGTGGTGTAGACTTCCAGAAAGCCTATGAGCTGTTGGCTATAATAAGAGAAGATGGAATAGCCCAGATCAGTGACCAGCAAGGGCAGAAAGTAGAGGTGGTAATTACGAACGAAATAGTGGTTGAAGCTCTCAAATTGCCGACAGAAGGGATGACCATGAGGGCTAGAGACAGAAAGATGGTGGGTACCTTCACCAAGGAAACCGCTACAGCAACCTTTGCTGATCTCATCCAGAAACAAGTGGAAGGACCGGCACGGTTATATCACCAATACTTCCACTTTCTAGCAAAGAGACCGCCAAGGTACACAACACCCAATCATGCAGTTGCAACTACATTTACACGTGTTAATGTCGGGACAACCAGGCAACCCATCGATCATGCACAGTATGTGCTATCCACACTGAAGGGTATAAAGAAAGAGGGTAAGATAACATATCTGGGAGCACCTGAGGTACTCACAAGAATAGCCTACCATGCTATCGGCATGGCAGACAATTCTCTGCCTGTCCCAGATCAGAACACATGGATTGTGTCTACCCAGCCATCCCCTCGAGCCACAAGGTCCACCAAAAGAACTTACAAATCCGATGAAGAATCTGCCGAGAGCTCTCTTGAAGCACATAGCAGCGAAAGCTCAGACAATGAGGAAAGAAGAGCCCGCATTGAAGAGATGAAAAGAAAAGCAGTGGCTGCATATCAAGAGGAGCCTCAATAGAAAATGGCAAGGTTTGAAAGAGAGAAGCACAGCTATGAACAAAGCTACCAAGCTGCAGGAGAGGACCCTGCAAAGTGGGGACCTAAAGAAGTAAAAGGACCAAGAACAAAGCACCTTGCAAGAAAAGAGACTGAAGAACCTATAGATTTTTTGGAACGTATGTACGCTGAAGCAGAAGCATTAAAGCTAAAAGAAGCTCAAGCAGCTGAGAGAAAAGCTAAAGAAGATGCGGTGGAGCAAGAAAGACAGGCTGAAGCGACACAACAAACTGAAGCCCATCACGAACAAGGTGAGATGTCCCCCATACCATCATCACCATTTACAGAACAACAAGACCACCCCATGCCAAGCCGTCCACCATCGCCAACAGTTAGATCCACCAAGGGCGAGCAAACTAAAGAAAAGGAGACTAAACCAGAAAGAGCAGCCAGTCCTGAACCAAAGGACGCAACAAGTTTTGAGCAACCAAAGGCACAAAAAACAGAGGCCACCCCGTCTACCACCACACAACAGGAAACGGCCAAGGCATCCATGAAGCCTCAAGAAGACAAAGCAGTAGAAGCCACCACCCAACCTCAAACAGAGGTAGAACCCCTGCCGCCACTGCAACCAGTAACTGCTACAATCCCACCCAAGGGGCCACACATAGAGACTATCGAATCATCTAGTCAGCTCGTAGGAACTGAAGATTGGCAGACAAATGACGAGGTAATTCTCCAAGTTAATGAATATGCAAAGCAGATGGAGGAGATGACAAAAAAAATGCGATCAACAGCACTTAGCCACAGTGCTAAGGCTAGAGATTGGAAATGGTGATAGACGCTCTTCAAGGAGAGCTAGAGGACAGATTGAATGTCATCACCAATCTGCAGAAACAAGTCTAAAGGTTGAAAGCTGAAGTTGAACAACACCAGCTAGCAAAAGAAAAGCAGCAAAAGGAAATGGAGGAGCTAGGTGAACTTCTCACGAAGTTGTCAGATGCCTGCAAGACCAAGGACGAACATCTGACATAGGTTACCAACGAGTTCTTAACTACAACTCTATCAGTTCAAAAGATCCAAGTATAGCTAGACATAGCAAATGCTTCATTGCAATATTCGGAGCAACGGATCAACAATCAGGAAACTTTCTTGCGACAGATAAGAGAAAATCTTGTAGTTGCCTCGATCAAAGGTACAGACGATGTGTATAAAACACTGGAGAAAAAGAATAAAGATCTCGAGCTAGAGCTAAAACTAGAGTAGTCACAACGTAGAGACCTTGCATTAATGCGGGTGCAAAGAGAAGAACAGTTGCTCAGGGAAATAATCGAGCTTAAGAGAGCTAACCAGCTACTGCGAGATAGACAGCGAGAGATGCAGGAAGAAGCAGGTACGTCCAAACAGCCCCACATTGATATTCCCTCAGTCTATTTTGCTAAGATGGAAACACAGCCGACAGAAGGGCTAGGTGGAGAAGAAGTACCAGTAATAGATGCCGATCAAGTGCCAATGGTCCAACTGTCAAAAGCTGAAGAAGATGCACTTAAGGAGAAGGTTACCCAGGAGACGGATGGGCAGTGGAAAGCAACGATGGATTGGGAGTTGAGAGTTCTTCATTCTGTCAATGTTACTCAACTCACTCCCAACCAAATCAATGCACAATGACATCAGCAATCACTACCATATCCCTTGATCAAGGTAGAGCTGCTTCATGTCAAGGTAAAGACATGCAAGCAAATGGCGCAAATGAAGTCCACCCCAAGTGGAGAAAGAGCTGGCTGAACAAGAATCCTAGATACCTTATTCTATTCACAAGAGCACCTAGGGTACTTCAAAAGGACCCAAATTTTTGTCTTGTACCAAGAGTAAGGACGTGGCAAGCACATGATCCAATGACAAAGAAGCGGCCTACATGGCTGAATTATCCCCAAGATTTCTAGCTTCAAAAAAGGGAATGCTGACAGAGGAATACATGGTGAAAACCCTAACGAGCACCATGGCATTCTTCAAAAGTCTCCCTGATCTCTCATGTGCTATGCTCTACAAAATTTGTTGAATGCTGCTCACATGCATTGAAGCCTTTCATGAGCCAGAGCAAGCAGGAGCACCGTGGATGTCCTTCCTCGAGGGCAATAAAGGTCTATGCTACGTGTCACGGCTAGGGACTTGCTACGCACCGTGTGCGAGCCACAAAGGCTCCTAGCACACAGTCATACAACAGACAAGCTCACAAGGAAGAATGGTGTGTCACTCACCTTCCTGCGTAGTTGCGAATGAAGGATTCTCGCGCCATGAAGAAGAGGGAGACGCCGCTACGCCGCGCTCAACTGCCTCGCCGCCGTCGTGCCGCCGCAACGCTCGATCACACACACACTCTCACAATCTCTCTCACACATACACACACACACACAAGGAGATGGTGAAGGAGAAGGTGGAGATGGAGCAAGAGCGGCTTCTATTGCACAATGAGAGAATGAGTAAAAATTAGGTTTAGTGGCTTTTATATGAGCTCACCCCATTCACACTTGGGCGCCCATACTTAGCCAACTAACTCCTTGAATATTCCAGTTAGAGTGCGCCTTTCATCGACGATCACCCTTACCCTGTTCCTATTGGTCCGACAAGCCCGGTACTTGACTCTAAATAATACAACGTTTATAGATCATAGGGTGTCCGTGCGTGAGGGTTAACACTACGACCTAAGCGATCAACCTTCCGAAGAAGACCTTTATGGCTTCTATGCCCGCTGTATGTTCTTGTCATCTCATAATATGTTGGTGTTTGAGGAAGCGTTCTACACAGGGTTTTTCACTTGGCGAACGAAGATTTTTGGGCGAGTGATCAGCAACCTGACTTCCAGATTCGTAGGCTACTCTGCCATCGAGCTAAAGAACAGAGTCACTATGCAATTTTTGCAGGTTCCAGACAAAGAAAGAAAGATCAGATATGAGAAAGCTCTACATGCACTTAAAGACCGCCTCGCCAGCCGTCAACCCGAAGATTATTTCAACCCATAAAGCCGTGTCAATGGACGAGCCAGACGAGGAGGGGGGAATGTTAGCAGCAAGCTAACTTAGATACCATTTTTGGAGCTCTCATTGTAAAATCATTTATTATTTTGATGAATCGGGAATATTGTAACTCCTATTTTTCGGATAAACTTTGTAATTGATGAGCCGGGATTACAAGCTTCCAGATTGTATCAACCTGTCTTTACCTGTCTTTAGTTAGAGCTCCTAGATTATTACTTTTGACCACCAAAAACCTTGGCTAAGGTATAAAAGCCAATTTTTGTAAGTTATATAAAAGTTTTGGATAATGAAATACACAGTGTGAGCTAACAGCGCTCACTTCTCTCCTTCTCGCGCTTCCTATTCCCTCTCCGGTTGTCACATTGCACTCGCATCTGTTGCGTTGCAACCGCAGGTAAGAGCTCTATGCATTGACGTAAGCATTTCACGATATTTCGTAGATTTTGGCGTTGCCAACCTGCGGTCTAATTTCATCATAAGTAGTAATTTACACTTCAAAACCAAAAACGAAGTATAGACGCGCTATTGGGGCATCATTGCTAAGCATTTAGATGCATTCTGGGTCAAAAACGACTAGGTCAAAAATCCACTGTTGTTAATAATCACGATCTTTGCACTTGACCTAAAGTGAGATTTGAAACTATAAGCATGTGTGCTTAGGTCTTATAAACGTGTCCTAGAAGTTTCGTTACGTTTGGATGTCATTTGATGCTGTAACAGGTGTGATTTTTTTGCCAATGAGCGATTGGCTTTTGGTGATTTCTGTCATTTGAGTGTAGCTTGAGCTAGATGCAAGTTGTTTGTTGTTTTCCAAGAGATTTACAACCTCTTGTAGCCTCTATGCACTAGTCGAGTCAGCTGTGTCTCATGGATTGACAATTATACTCGTGGTTCTCGCTATGTCTGCAATAAGATAGGAGTGAGGTTAGACACCCGTCCCACAGTCTATGCATCGATCAATTGAAACAAATGGTACTTGATTTTATGCAAGAAGAAGGCATTGAAGAGGTCACTATTTGCAATGTGATAATCATGATTTTGTTGTATGTGGATGATGTAGTGCTTCTAGCACACACTTTAGAAGATGCACAAAAGCTTATGGATGTCCTTGAGAACTTTTGTTTGCATAGTGGGTTGATTGTGAATGAGTCCAAAACAAAGGTTATGCTTGTGAAAACCAACCATAAGGAGAAGCCATGCATTGTGTACAACAATGAGACACTTGAAGTTGTTGAGAGCTTTAAATACCTTGGCCTTGAGGTTCCATCCAATCACAAGTGGCATGAATGTGTTGTGCATCATTTGGAAGCGGGAAAGAGAGCATATTATGCATTTGAGAACATGTGTAATACGGGAAACATCAAGTGTTGGGTTCTCAAGAAGTATCTTTTTGATGCATTGGTGACACTGGTTCTTTGTTATGGAGTTGAAGTGTGGGGCGGGAGCATCTCAAAGTCTACTTGGAAAGAGTGTCAGAATGTTCAAAAGCGTTTTCTTACAAAATTTCTCCAAGTCAAGACACAAACACCATACACGCTCCTACTTCTTGAGTCGGGATCGCTTCCAATTGAGATTATTGGCATGGAAAGGGTTGTGGAGTACATGATAAAGATGCTTGAAAACCCCTCACATCGACTTCCTTCAATTGCATGGGAACCAAGCAAAAAAGTTCAAAAGACGCATAAAAGCAAGATCTTGAGCACAGGATGGATGCAAGTTATAAAGAAGTGGTTTGGGAGATGGGATGCATTACACTTGCTACATGATGCTTCCATTGACTCCCAAGTGAATGAAGCTTTATAACAACGCCAATGTATTACGGCTTGGGAGAAATCCAATGGGTCATGCTTCATACATTACACCATCCATATTGCCCCCAACTACAAAACCATGTTCTTCGTTTGAAAGAGGAAACCGTACTCAAAGTTACATGCTCGAGCCTATCCCCTTGTTGGCGATACGCACTATCGTAGCCATTCGGCTTAGCTCCCATTTCCTTCGATGCAAGACAGGGCGTTGGGGCAATGGAGAAGAGTCAAATCGACTGTGCACATTATGCTCACTGCAAGTTTGAGAGTCTGAGTACCACACACTACTAGAGTGCTCACCTTTTGTTCACATCCGAACTTGCTTCTCTCACATTTTCAGCCATGACTTAGACCTACACACTTTCCTCTCCTAGCCACAGTGTGGGCTCTTCAGTGTGACTCTCATCATCACAATTTTGGAGCATCGAGAGTCACTCATCAGCAATACACGTACTACACACATGTAACTTTGGTCCCATAGGTCATAGTTGACCTCCAAGGACGATAATAAAATCTATCTAATCTATCTATCTCTCTCTCTCTAAGTCTCTTTGGCCAATGGACCCCGGAATGAGACCATCAGACCTTATGTATTGACCTTGCATGTATAGAAGCAACTAAGCATGATAATCTTAGCCAAAGGGAAGAGAAGTTATCACTATGTATGAATTTTGAACGGGCACTAATGTACATTAAAATGGTTGCACAAAATTTATGGATGACAAAGCTTCAATATAACGCACCATTGAAAATTAAATGGGAAGCTTTCAAGAAAGTTCTTTGTTCTTATGCCGAAGAATGCTTTTCCATAAAGCATCTCCATGGTATAAACAAATGTAGATCATGCAAAATGTGGTTTGATAAAGAATGTCAAGATGCTCAAAAGTCCTTGATAAATATTGATGAAACTATGGACAAAGACAACTATCAAATTCATTTGCATACATATAAGGCATTGATTCAAAAGAAGAGAAGAATACGGGAAGTAAAGCAGCAACTTTTTCAAGCCCAAGAAAAGGCACGTGCATGTGAAAGATTATGGAGACATTTGAGGGGCAAGCGGGTTGAGAATTTTAGTAACTTGAGTCTTGTGGATATGTATACACATTGTAGGAAATTATATGAGCAACCAAATGCTGAAATAATGTCATTTTATGGTTCACTCCCATGTATGCCCTCTTTTTTTACTATTGAGGATGTATGTGGTGGGCTTGAAAAGTTGCCCACTCGCAAAACGGGAGATCTTCAGGGTATCAAGCCGAAGATGATCAAATGGAAGGGAGATTTGGTCCTTGAGAACTTTTGCTTGCATAGTGGGCTGATTGTGAATGAATCAAAAACAAAGGTTATGCTTGTGAAAACCAACCATAAGGAGAAGCCATGCATTGTGTACAACAATGAGATACTTGAAGTTGTTGAGTGCTTTAAGTACCTTGGCCTTGAGGTTCTGTCCAATCACAAGTGAAATGAATGTGCTATGCATCATTTGGAAGCGGGAAAGAGAGCATATTATGCATTTATGAATATGTGTAATGTGGAAAACATCAAGTGTTGGGTTCTCAATAAGTACCTTTTTGATGCATTGGTGACACCGGTTCTTCTTTATGGAGTTGAAGTGTGGGACGGGAGCATCTCAAAGTCTACTTGAAAAGATTTTGAGAATGTCCAAAAGCATTTTCTTACAAACTTTCTCCGAGTTAAGACACAAACACCATATATACTCCTACGTCTTGAGTCAGGATCTCTTCCAATTGAGGTTATGGGCATGGAAAGGGTTGTGGAGTACATGATAAAGATGTGTCAAAACCCCTCACATCGATTTCCTACAATTTCATGGGAAGCAAGCAAAAAAGTTAAAAGAATCATAAAAGCAAGATCTTGAGCACAGGATGGATGCAAGACATAAAGAAGTGGTTTGGGAGATGGGATGCATTACACTTGCTACATGATGCTTCAATTGACTCCCAAGTGAATGAAGCTTTTCTATAACGTCAATGTATTATGGCTTGGGAGAAATCCAATGGGTCACGCTTCATAAATTACACCACCCATATTGCCCCCAACTACAAAACTATGTTCTTCACTATCTCTAATGGTCTCTCTCTCTGTGTGTGGGTCTCTCTCTCTCTCTCTCTCTCTCTCTCTCTCTCTCTCTCTCTCTCTCTCTCTCTCTCTCTCTCTCTCTCTCTCTCTCTCTCTCTCTCTCTCTCTGTGGGTGTGTGTGTGTGTGTGTGCGCGTGTGTGTGTGTGTGTTTTTGTAGCTTCTAAGTCACTCTCTACCTCTTTCTCTCCCTCTATTATGCTCTACAGCACGCGTAAGACAATTGAAGGTTTGTAAGGGAATCGACGCGCGCCATGGGAAGAAAAATGAACTTCCTCTATCTCTCAATATTTTATCCCAAGGCGCACACAGGAGAATATAGCAATACTTTGTGCCTCCACACGCGTCGTGGGAAAAAATAGAAAGCTCATATATATATATATATATATATATATATATATATATATATATATATATATATATATATCACATAAGCAATAATCCTCATGCAAAATTGTGCAATAGAAGCATAATTTTTTGTTACCTTTTCCTAGGCTTGGCATGGCTATCTTGTAGAGATGAATCAAGAGTATATGGATCATACTTTTAGCCTGGTATTTAAATATCTTCTCTGTAAGAAGTACCATCAATCAAGCATCTCTGTCTTTCCCCTTGCATCTCTCTCTCTCTCTCTCTCTCTCTCTCTCTCTCTCTCTCTCTCTCTCTCTCTCTCACACACACACACACACACACATTATCATTCTCTCTCTCATAATCTAAACAATCATGTAACCGTTGTCGCCATGCACGATATTCTAATGAATACATTTTTCACACGTGTGAAAAGTCTAATGATGTATAGTGGGCATTTAATGTGCCGTATGGTTTTAATAGATAAATCAATTGTTTACTTCAATGCATGTACTACATTTGGGTGGCGTGCTTAGTGTACCACAACAGAGAGGGAGACATAGACTATCCTTCATAGAGAGAGAGAGAGAGAGAGAGAGAGAGAGAGAGAGAAGAAGAAGAAGAGAGAGTAAGTGTCTCACAGACCACAGTTCCATCCCATAGAGGTTCAGAACTTCATTTAAAGACATTAGACTATTCAGAGGAATGTCTTGTTGTCCTTCATAGTAACACAGAAGCTACATATTCTTGCAGGTATGAGAGAGAGAGAGAGATGTGCATATTCTAGGGGAGGAGAAGCAGAGTTTGGAAGGGGGAGGGGGTGAAGTAGCACTATAGCACGCGAGAAAACTCCATCGATGGCAGGAAGCCACCCACATGCCATAGTGCTACTTCTCAAGAAAACCTGAGAGAGAGAGAGAGAGAGAGAGAGAGAGAGAGAGAGAGAGAGAGAGAGAGAGAGAGAGAGAGAGAGAGAGAGAGAGAATTTATTATCATCCTCGAAGGTCAAATATGACCTATGGGACCAAAGTTACATGTGATGTAGTATGTGTATGGTTGATGAGTAACTCTCAATGCTCCAAAAAAATTTATGAGAGTTGCAATGGAAAGCCCACATTGTGGCTAGGAGAGAAAAGTGTGTAGGTCTAGGCCATGGCTGGAAATGTGAGAGAAGCAAGTTCAGATGTGACCAAAAGCTGAGCACTCTAGTAGTGTGTGGTACTCAGACTCTCGAACTTGCAGTGAGCATAATGCACAATCGATTTGACTCTTCTCCATTGCCCGAATGCCATGCCTTGCATCAGAGGGAATGGGATCTAAGCTGAATGGTTGCAATAGTGTGTATCATCGACAAGGGGATAGGTTCAAGCATGTAAGTGTGAGTACGGTTTTCTTAGAGTGAGAGAGATATTATGTTAAGATCTCATAGAAGAAAGAGGCAAAGAAAAGATCCAGAGACTATGTTTGGCCAACAAGAAGCACAAGAGAGACCACCTCAGTTGCTAAGAGGTTCCTTAAACATAAAGATGGACCAATGCTACCACAAAAAACAGACAAAGTTATCCTTGTCGACAAAATTTTGTGAGAGGATGTTTTGGATATTGTCCGCACAGGTGGTCGTGCAGCTTATTATTACACATACACAGCAATGGCACTCTCTTTAGGGAAACAAAGCCCAAATGAACTCTTGGATCATGGAAAACATTTAATGCTCCGATACAAGGGTGATGTGCCAAAAAGATATCCCTAAACAATCATTAAGTTGAGAGACTTGTGACGTACATGATCTATTAAATTTAGGGGAGGAGAGAGAGAATGAGACAGATTATCCACATCTCTGATGACGAGAAATTGGAGATGAGAATGAAATTTCTTTGGGAATTGAAAGATCAGAGCAACTCCTTGACTATACAAAGAGCCTGCTTTTAAGATCCAAATGGAGACACATACCAAAAAACACTTGACTTTTAAAGTGGATGGTCTACAGAGTTTTGGGTACAATTTTCATCAGTACGGCATCCCCTTTTGACCCAGTGATGATTTTCAAACATCATATTCTCTCTCCACCTCTTTTGTCCCTTGGTAGCCTTGGATTCTCTAAACGATGTTGCTCGTTTGTTACGTTGAATCACTTTTAAGAGTTGTGATGTCTTTGATGTTAGGAAATAAGACGTAGCTAAATAGATAATTGAGTAGATTACTTAATGGAGAGAGACAGATTTATATACACGAGATTATAGAGTAGAGAGAGAGAGAGAGTACACACGATATACGTGGTTCACCCAATGTGGGCTACGTCCACGGGAAAGCAGCCACTCAATGGCTTTAGTACTTCAAAACAAGAAGTAGTTTACAAAGGGATTATACCCTTAATGGAGCTCCCGCCTTGCTTCACTCTCACCACCTCACACTCACCTTGTTGCATCAACTTCACACTATGAAATGTGTGTAGAAATGGCCTCCTTTTATAGGCCAAAAGGGTTGCCCTCTCTTATGAGAGACAGCCATGTGTAGCCGCCCTTGTGCGAATAAGTCCAAATCGGACCCTCCAATCCGCCCATGTGTGGCCGCCCTTGAGAAGACAAGTCCGCTTTTGAATTCGGCCACCGGACACCGGCCATTGACTTCCGACCACCGGCCATCGGCCATTGACTACCGGCCACCGGCCAACCGACCGGTTGTTTTTCGACCACTTTTCAGCCGCCGTCCGGCGAAAAAGAATATTCCGGCGAAAAAAAAGTATCGGGTGCCTCCGCCCCCGAGGCCTTTAAAGTTGCCCCTGATTCTTGTCCGTGAAAATTTTGGTTTCCGGTGAGTGATTTTCCTTCACGCACGATGGCTTCTCCTCATAATGGGGGCCTTACAAATGTGCGCTTTTACCACAGAAAATTACAAGGGTAAATCAGGCTCCATACTTAACAATCTCCCACTTGGAGACTGATCTCCAAACCAAACCTGTGACTGCTTTCCATTCTGGCTTCTTATCCTTGAATGCCGATTGAAGATGAGCAAAAGCTCAACTTCTCCTTGTTGACCACCTTTGTAAACATGTCTGCAGGATTTTCACTTGTATGCACCTTTCCTAACTTTAGTTGTCCCTCTTCCAAAAGAGTGCGTATGAAGTGATATCTCACCTCAATGTGCTTTGTCCTTCAATGAAAGGCTGAGTTCTTCGCAAGATGGATAGCGCTTTGGCTATCACTGTACAAGACACAATTGTCTTGTTTGAATCCAAGCTCTTCTAAGAATCTGTGAAGCCATAGAATTTCTTTGCTTGCCTCTGTCATTGCTACATACTCTGCTTCCGTGGTAGAAAGTGAAACCACTTTCTGTAGCTTTGAAGCCCAGCTTATTGCTGTGCCTCCAACAGTGAACACATAGCCAGTAGTGCTCCTTCGAGTATCTTTGTCACCTGCCATATCTGCATCAGCATACCCTTCTAGAAAAATATCAGTTCCTCCAAAATACAAAGCATTTGTTGTTGTCCCTTTTAGATACCTAAGTATCCACTTCACAGCTTGCCAATGCTCTTTACCTGGGTTGTGCATGAACCTACTCACAACTCCCACTGCATGTGCAATGTCTGGCCTTGTCCAGACCATAGCATACATTAGAGAACCTACAGCTGTAGCATATGGAACTTTAGACATATAGGCTATCTCCTCTTGTGTCTTTGGACACATATCCTTCGTTAGTTTAAAATGACCAGCCAAAGGTGTAGAAACTGGTTTTGCATTTTGCATTGCAAACCTTTCTAGTACCTTCTTGATGTAATCTTCTTGAGATAGCTTTATTGTCTTCTTCGTCCTGTCCCTTGATATTTTCATACCAAGTATCCTCTTTGCAGCACCTAAATCTTTCATTGAAAAAGATTTGGACAGCTCCTCTTTTAGGTCTTTGATGTCCTGCATGTTAGCACTTGCAATCAACATGTCATCAACATACAACATTAGGATGATGAATTTCCCATCTCCCAAATTCTCCGTGTAGATGCAGTGATCCGAGTTGCATCTTGTGAATCCATGATCCAACATCCATCGATCAAACTTCAAGTACCATTGTCTTGATGCTTGCTTTAAACCATACAAGCTCTTCTTTAATCTGCAAACCGTTTTCTCCTTACCTTTTACTTCATACCCCTTTGGTTGAAGCATGTAGATTTCCTCCTCTAAGTCACCGTGAGGGAATGCCGTATTTACATCCATTTGCTCGAGATTTAGATCATGAGCAGCCACAAGGCTTAAGACAAGCCTAATTGAGTTCATTTTTACAACAGGAGAAAATATTTCATTGAAGTCAATACCTTTCTTTGAGAAAAACCTTTTACCACAAGCCTAGACTTGTACCTTTTCTTCCCACCTTCTTCTTCCTTTAGCTTGTACACCCATTTGTTTTGAAGTGCCCGCTTACCTTTAGGCAATTCAATCAACTCCCATGTTTGGTTGTGATGTAGTGAGTCCATCTCCACTTGCATGCTCTTCGTCCATTCTTCTTAGGATTCATGTTGCATAGCTTCTTCGTATGATTCCGGCTCTCCAGAATCTGAGATCAAGAGATGGTTGAAGGAAGGAACAAACCTTTCTGGAGGTCTACTTGCTCTTGTAGATCTTCGGGGAATAGGTGAGGCTCCTCATTTGGTTGAGGTTGTTGCACATTGTCACCGTTTGCAGTCCTTGAGTCTTCACCGTCCTCAAGCTCCATGTACTCATCACCTGTTTCTTTTGTTTGTTTTCTTTCCAAGTAATCTTTGTACATATTTTTTTCGTTAAAAATTACATCCCTACTCCTTAAGATTTTACCATCTTCAGGATTCCATAGGAGATACCCAAAGTCTCCTTCTCCATAGCCAATGAAGAAACACTTTTTGGACTTTGCATCTAGCTTTGATCTTAGGCTTCTATCTATGTGCATGAAAGCCTCGCACCCAAACACTTTGAGAAATGCATAATTCACCGGTTTACCTGTCCATGCCTCTTCTGGAACTCCCCCATCCAATGCCGTTGAGGGTGACCGATTGATTAAGTACACAGACGTACTTACAGCTTCCGCCCAAAGCTCAAGCGGTAGGCCTGCATGTAGCCGCATGCTTCGTGCTCGTTCCATGATTGTCCTGTTCATCCATTCCGAAATCCCATTTTCTTGAGGTGTCCTTGGGGTTGTCCTTTGCCTCCGAATGCCATTGCTAGCACAAAAGCTTTCAAAAGCTTGGCTGCAATATTCGCCTCCATTGTCGGATCTGAGGCATTTAACCTTGGTACCTGTTTCATTTTCCATAAAGGCTTTCCACCTTTGAAATATGGAAAATACATCGGATTTATTCTTCATGACATAAACCCATGTTTTTCTACTCGCATCGTCTATGAATGTTACATAGTACAATGAGCCACCAAGTGATGGTGTACTTGCAGGACCCCAAACATCAGAATGAACCAACTCAAGTTTTTTTTTTTTTCTTTCATTTCCTGATTTTTGAAATTTTACCCTCTTTTGTTTACCATAAACACAATCTTCACAGAACTCTAAGTCCACTTCTTTCAAACCTGGTAGAAGCTTCTTTGTTTGCAGGATTTGCATTCCTTTGGCACTCATATGCCCAAGTCGGTAGTGCCACACCGCACTCTCAACTTCTGTAGTTGCTGCACAAGCTGAAGGTTGCGTGCTAACAGTACACAAGTAAAGTGTACCGACTTTTTCACCCTTAGCAACCACCAAAGATCCCTTTGAGATCTTCCACCGTTTGTTTCCGAATGCAATGTTGTGACCTTCATCGTCCAATTGTCCTATAGAGATCAAATTTTTGCGAAGAGAAGGAACATGCCTAACATCTTTAAGCTTCCATTCATTTCCGTTAGCAGTTTTGACAGAAACTGTACCTTTGCCGACAATCTCACAAGCTTCATCATCTCCCAAGTATACATACCCAAAATTACCTTTGGTGTAGTCTTGGAAATGTTGCTTGTGTGGTGTCGCATGGAATGAAGCCCCGGAATCTACTATCCAGGAATTAGACACATTGTCTAATGAGAGAATTAGAGCATCTTGGTCTACTTTACCTGCCACATTGGCCTCTGATGTTGGCTTGTTGTCTTGAGACTCTGTCTCCTTCTTCTTCTTGGACCAGCAATCCTTCTTGACGTGGCCCTTCTTGCCGCAGTTCCAACATTCAAAAACTAACTTTATGCGTGACTTGCTCCGCCTTGAGCGATCACGACCCTTTTGGTTTTTGAACCTCTCCTTAAGCCTTCCTCTTGTTTCCACTGATAGTGCAGCACTTGATGATTCTCCTGTGCTTCTCCTTCGCATTTCCTCGCTTAGGAGAACACCCACAACATCATCAAACTTAAGAGTATTTGTGCCAGAGATAGAATTACTTACAGCCATCACAAGGCTGTCCCAACTATCCGGTAGAGATGATAGTATAAGGAGAGCTCTCACTTCGTCATCGAAATTGATTTTCACTGATCGAAGTTGACTTATGTTTGTGTTAAAGTCATTTAGGTGTTCTGCAACTGAACCATTCTCTGCCATCTTTAGATTGAACAAGCGCTTCATAAGAAATACCTTATTGGATGCCGATGGTTTCTCGTAGAAGTCGTCAAGTGACTTCATCAAGTCCTCCGTGGTCTTCATCTCCGAAACATTGAAGGCCACCGTTGACGCCAAGCTTAACCGGATTGTTCCCAGTGCCTTTCGATCAAGGACAATCCATGCTTCATCTGCCATTGTTGCGGACTTCTTCGCAAGACCGCCTAGTGGCAAATAGAGGTCCTTCTGGTAGAGATAGTCTTCAATCTGCATCTTCCAATGTTGGTAGTTTTTGCCGTTGAACTTCTCAATCTTGAGCTTCCCTTCCTCTGCCATAACTCCCACTCAATTCAAGGAAATCTTTCCTTGAGATAATTTAGCTACAAGCAAACCTTGCTCTGATACCAGTTGTTAGGAAATAAGACGTAGCTAAATAGATAATTGAGGAGATTACTTAATGGAGAGAGACAGATTTATATACACGAGATTATAGAGTAGAGAGAGAGAGAGAGAGAGTACACACGATATACGTGGTTCACCCAATGTGGGCTACGTCCACGGGAAAGCAGCCACTCAATGGCTTTAGTACTTCAAAACAAGAAGTAGTTTACAAAGGGATTATACCCTTAATGGAGCTCCCGCCTTGCTTCACTCTCACCACCTCACACTCACCTTGTTGCATCAAATTCACACTATGAAATGTGTGTAGAAATGGCCTCCTTTTATAGGCCAAAAGGGCTGCCCTCTCTTATGAGAGACAGCCATGTGTAGCCGCCCTTGTGCGAATAAGTCCAAATCGGACCCTCCAATCCGCCCATGTGTGGCCGCCCTTGAGAAGACAAGTCCGCTTTTGAATTCGGCCACCGGCCACCGGCCATTGACTTCCGACCACCGGCCATCGGCCATTGACTACCGGCCACCGGCCAACCGACCGGTTGTTTTTCGACCACTTTCCGACCGCCGGCCGGCAAAAAAAGAATATTCCGGCAAAAAAAAATCTCGTTTAAAGTTGCCTCTGATTCTTGTCCGTGAAAATTTTGGTTTCCGGTGAGTGATTTTCCTTCACGCACGATGGCTTCTCCTCATAATGGGGGCCTTACAAATGTGCGCTTTTACCACAGAAAATTACAAGGGTAAATCAGACTCCATACTTAACATTTGATTCCTCTAGTACTTTCTTCTTATGCAAACACTGCAGGATCCTTCTATAGAACCATTGAAAGAGTTCCTTCAAATTGTTTGCCTTGTTTTGTGTGCTGCCATGTTGTGTGTGTCAAAAGTATGCATTGCGTGCCATATAGTGAGACTTCTTTGATCTTTGTGTGTTCCATATGCTAGGGTTGTCATTCTTGGCAATGAAAAATGAAAAGTGGTTGTGAAGAATATGTTGCAACAATAAAAATAGTAAGTGAGTCATACAATTTTATTTTTAAAAGGTCCATGGGCCTTACCATATAATGAGTAGTGTTTTTGTCTATCCAGGCAGTATGAAATGCCTTCTTGAATAAGTGCAAATAGTCTTTTAAGATGTGTTTTTCCATGTCAAACCATGTGCATTGCTCGCATAATTGGAACAGTTTGTCGATGGACTTAAATACATGTGCCTTTGTGTTTCAAGAAGATGCTTCATGATCTTTAACAGCCAGATATACTTTCTTCCACAATCGGTAGTCAATTGACTGTTGTGTGTACTTTTGTAGTACTTCCCTGATCTAGTGAGCTTTGCATGGTGCATTATTTGCAGCTTCAACAAAAACCTACGAGCTTTAACACCCCCAATAGACAGCTTGTTAGGGGCATCCTTCCCTTTGGTGGATAGCTTTGTGTCTGTCTGGATTTGAACATTTCCTCCATGAAGACCCATGTCAGATAGCACATGTTGCAATGTATCCAAATCAACCTACCTCTCTGCCTTATTCTTAATCTTCCATGCAAAGCAGATATAAAGATACACAAGCTTTTCAATGATATGACATAAAGCATGTAACATGCATATGTGCACATTCACAAGATGTATGTTGAACACCAAACGTAAGTGGTCATCCAACAAGTGCCTATTTTGTGGGTGCTTCCACCACTTGTTGTCTAGTACTTTGGCACTTTCCATACAATACACGCATGGTGACTTTGCCATTGCCCCTTTGCTGAAGTTGAAGAGGCATTTCAAAGTCTTCAAGTCTCGTGCAAGGTACCATTCTACTTTGAATTCACCTCGTCCCCTCCACACTCAGTTTTCAACCTTCATTCATCTACTCGTGAACTAGTGATGGCAATGGGATGCCATAATCCTCTTTCTTAACCTGCACATACATAGGAAGTTAGGACTAATCTATAGAGAACAAAAAACTGTATAAATACAATCACAAGTACCTAAAATGCGCCTAACCACCATCACACGTTTGTTTTAGATTGAACATTAAAATATTTATTGTCTGTGCGCTCCATATTCCTCATTTCTCTATTCATGAGAGTGTTATTGTGACCCTTCCTAGCTCACGCTCCTTTAACATCTCATAATTATCCATTTTCAAGACAAAGTGTAGTGTTCCCGGGCACTCTTCTAAAGTCATTTTGTAAAACTCGGCCATTCTCTTTCGTAGCAATTCAAGATCCATGAATAAATTGTTGCATTCATCATACACCATGCTACCTTCCTGGCTTACATACTCTTCTGTAGTATGGAATGGAGTCCCAAAGTGCTCAAGTTGAGCTTCATTTAACTCCTGCCTGCGTTTCCAAATAGTTGTTCGGTTGGGCAAGAAGTTATGCTTGATTCTATAAGACCCAAGAATTTTAGATATTGATTTTTGTAGTGTTGCATAACCTTTTCTGCAATGAGTCCATACTCTCCTGTATGTCATTAGAAGAGACGTAGTTCTTGGACACAAACTGGCCCAAAAATATCTCGTTTCACTTCTTTGAACTTCTTTTCTTGCAAGAGATCTTTAGCCAGCTTAGATGAAACTAAGGGCTTGAGTTGTTTAGCAAGGTTTACATTTGGGTCAACATTCTCTTTGTCAGGTTGGATTGCAAGCCTGCACATGTCACACAGATTGAGCAAGCATTACTATTCAAATACCCAATTAAATAAGAGTAGTGGTGTGTAGTTTGTGGCAAACCTGATTGCTTGTATTCTATTTTTCAAACCCTCAGATCCTGGTTTTAAGCTCTCCATGTTCTTGAGATTGTGCTTCCTTAACCTGACTCCCAATGCACTCTCCTTTCATCTCATGGTCTGTAATTGCTTCTGGAGACCATCGTTTTGATTGTGTAGCTCTTCAATTGTACCTTCATGGGTTTTTTGCACATCCATTAGCCTCTAATCTCAGCACACTACAATTACAGTAGGCTTCGTTGAGCTATTGCCTCTATAGATAGAGACCTACAATAACCAAAAAATCCATCTATACCTTCACCAAAAAACATTAATAAGCTTGTAGGTGTACTGAATGGGGGGGGGAGATGAGAGAGTCTCCTAGAGTCTAAAGGGTAGAGGTGGCCATCACACCAAAGATCTACATGCTTAAGACCCATACTCCTCATGTGCTCCTTATTTCCAATTGTTGCCCGAGATTGAGTATGACGAGAGCGCTTGAATGCTGGCTCATATGCTTTATCTATATCAATATGTAAGTTATATTTCTTTGGGACTATAACAGGAAGACTACCATTGGATGCCACCATAGCTTAGCTTTTTGAAAAACACACACACAGAGAGAGAGAGAGAGAGAGAGAGAGAGAGAGAGGTAGTGATTGGTATTGTTGCAACCTGGGAGGGAAAGTACATCTTCATGTGATAACCTTTGTAAGGAGGGACTCAAAAAATTGAGGGCTAGAGGGAGATCTCTACTCCGAGAGAGTTTTCCTTCCATAAGAACTGCCATCTTCATTGATGCACCTAACTCTGCTTGCTGGTAAGGACTTATCAGAAGAGCAATTTCAGAGAATTATGACGCCGGATTGTGGGACATAACAAGTGGGTGAAGAACAGAGACAGAGAGAGGTAGGACGAGAGAGGAAAATTGAGGATTCTCTGAGCAGGAATATTTTCTTTCATGTGTACAAACCTATGAGGATGAGAACTCACAATTCTGTACCTTTATTCAAAATTGTGGAGAATGTTCAAAAGAAATTATGAGGGCAGGTCATGGGTCCCGCCCAGAATGTGGAGGAAAAGAACCCTTTTTCTTGTTACTATGGTCAGTTCAGAGCTTCACTTTTCTATTTTCTAGAGAGAAGGTATAACAAAAATTCATTTCCTTACAAGGCCCTCCAAAAGACCTCAAAAATGTTATAATGTCCTAGGTTCAAAGGAGGTGAGGGAACAAAGCCATCGTAGGTTGGAAAGGTGCATTAGAACAATTCCAAGGCTTAAGCAAGCAAAGATCTTGGGCAGGGCCACCTTAGCAAGACTCAAAATCAAAAAAGGGACCGGACATGGTTTTCGATTTGGCAAGAACGACATGTAATCTATGCAAGATGCGTGTTTTGATTTGGTGAAGCTACGACAAGTAAAGGACATTCAACACAAGGTGCATATTGAGGTAAGTTTCAAAGTGTTGAAGCATTTGTTGTTTTGTAGTGGTCTCAATAGCATGGTATGCTCAAATTGAACCAAGCTAGTATGGCAAGCAAGGTTACCTAGTAGTACGACAAGTTGAATACAGCAAGCATCTGAAATGCTTGGAGAAGGGTTTCCCGAGTCAGGGAAACTACAAGAAGTGCAAGGCATTTTGGCAAAAATTGAATTACACCATGATCATCAATCCGAAACAATCATAATTAACACATTGTCAATAAGACAGATCTGATAGGCTTTCAAGGGTCAATGCAAGCACGATTGGCCAATTTAGGTACGCTTTGTCTATGCAATTCTTGTAGATATTTTTATCCTTCCAATATGGTGGCCTACTCAACAAGGTCAACAATCGATGGGGTACATCTATCGTGTTTTAACTAGGGAGCAAGGCTCCTAATGTGGCTTGTGTATTAAGTCGACCAACATCTCTTTGATATGTCCTCTTTCTGCTATCAAGCGAAGAGGACAAGCAATGTAGGATCAAGGTGGATCATTTTGAGACTAGCATTCATGGTGTTAATACATGCCAATGACAATGTTAAATACACAATAGAGTATGCAATGGAGATAAAGTAGAGTGTAGGCAAAACCAAATTGATTGATTCAACATAAAGTGTGTACAAAGTGCTTATTATGTAGATCTGGCTAAGGCATCTCATTTGGCATTACTGATGACATCATACAAAGGCTCCAAATCATCTCATACAATCGTGGGTGACCTTTCAGGTCACTTTAGAGGTCAATTAACTAACTCTAGGTGAGTCCACACCCTCTAGTAATGACCCCCATGGGTACCCACACCCTTAAGTACCTTTTCCACATGGTTTTGTGCCACATATGCATCCTAGTAGAATAGAGGAGATACACACCAACATAGGACAAAGCCCAAAAATCCCAACAACCCTTCCCTTGGGGTTTGGACTATGACAATAGAAAATAGATACACCAATCCAGGCTGACCATCATCCCCAATTCAAAGGCCCATTTCCAATCCAGGAGACCACTGACGATAAACGCTCCAATCCAAGAGCACAACTCCAATCCTGGATCTAACACACAGCTCTAGTCCAAGAGTTTGCAAAACTTTCATTGCCACGGATTCATTGTGTAATGGAATTTGCCTATTCAATTTGAGAATAGCGGAATTTAATGAGAGTACTTTCAAGAAATGATTTTGTGAGCATAGCGGGTAGACATAATTGAAGATAGCAACATAATCATAGCAATTAGTTAACTTGGCATAGACAATACTTTTGCAAGAGAGAGAGTTTAGAGAACATGACAACAATTGAGGACCGGATTTATGTGGAGCCGGTCCCCCCTCCAATAGGCATTTGTATTATGATTTCTCCCATAAAGAGAGAGTTGTTACAATACAGTCTTTGTGTTCCTTGTGACCTAGGTGATGCCATGAAGATGGAAGGCTTCATGCACCACAAACATAACATAAACTTGAAGAAAGCTTTAACTATCCCAAGCCTCAGTCCCAAGACCTCAAACACCTTCGAAGGTGGAGAGAGCTAGCAGGGAATGAGGGTAGGGAAGAGGAAGAAGAAACATTTCGTAGGAGAAAGAATTAGTTCCTCACTTATCATACTCTTGTTGCTAGCATACATAATAGCATAGTAATGAAGAAGAAGGATATGGCAAGCTTAAGCATTGAAGCATGGCTCTTGGTTGGATTTGCACTCCATAGCCAAGAGTGTTGGTGTAGGCTCTCAACCTCTACTTGCTTGGAGAGGGAGCTCTTGCACTTTGCATATCACACAATGAGAGTGCTTGTGAGTGTGTGTGGGTGAGTATACCCCCTAGGCACCCCCCTAGCTTGCCTGGGTCGACCCCCCCTTGTAGCTCATGCCTGAAGCTCATTGGACCCCTCCAGGCCTAGCCAATCACAAGCAAGAGCCATTACAAGCAACATGGGTAGCCTTGGGACAAGTGTCCCCCTTTCCCCTTTGAGAGAGAGGACTTGATAAATGCTAAAACAATTAGATAATTCATGTAATTTATCATTGGACCCCTTTGAAGCCTAGCCAATAGGCTTCAAGCAACACATGAAGGTAACATGGGTAGGGGCCTGACATGTGTCCTTGCTGCCTCTTCAAGTTGGGCTTCCCTTGTGTGTGTGAGTGGGTGTTCTCTCTCTAGCCCCTAGGAAAAGGGCTCGCCCCCCCTCTTGTAGGAATGCTTTTGACTTTTAGGTGATCAAGCACCTTACTCACCAAGCATGACAAAGCACTTGAACTAGGGGGTGTTCCCACAAGCATCTTAGGCAAGCTTCTCAAGGCACCTCAAGTACTTTAATCATGCAGCAAGTCAAGCACCTCAAGCATGGAGCGAGTCAAGCACCTCAAGCATCTTAATCAAGCACCTCAAGCATGAAAAACACCTCAAGCATGACAAGCACCTCGAGCTTGGGCCGGGTTCCCACCTCAAGCTCAGCCCTAGCTTACTTAAGGTCAAAGGACTTTTACACACATTTATTGGAGGTCTTCAATGAAGCTAACCCTAAGGTCTTATGCTCCATTGGTTAGCCTTGCTCTTTGATAGACCATCTCCCTTTTGGGCCCCTTTACCATTGGCCCCGTGTTGAGATAGATCTATAAGCACATACCTATATCTTAACACTTGTTCCCGTTTATTCTCCCACATTAAGTGATCAATTTAATATGAGAAAATCATTTGAGTTAGTTAGATATTAGATTTTATGACACATTGTTTGTCCTCCTCCACTCCTCCTTCTTTGTCTTCTGACTCTGCTACTCGCACCATCTTGGTGCTGGTGCTGCCATGGTTGATGTTGTAGCTTGCTCAAGAGCTTTATTGAATGAAAATACAAAGCTAAATAGCACTAATGCAAAACAAAAACTTGATGCTAATTATCCTCCCTTGAAGGTAGATCTCTCCTTTGCTCTCCCATTGTGCCTTGGAGTGGTCTTAGTGCTTGGTTTTTATGCCAAGGCCAGTGTCTAAACTTCGTACAGATGCACATGATGATATCCTTGACAATTATGGATGTGTAGTCATACATTGAGTTGTAATGTGCCATGGGTGCAAGATTTTAATTTTGAATTACAACAAATTTTACTAAGAGAAGGAGGGAAAGATTTGCCTCTAGATACTTGACGTGAGGTGCTTTGAAAAGCCTTTGAAGCTCGGAATTTGAAATCCTTGAAGAATTTTTTGAAGACACTTTGAATGCCTTGTAAGATCTTCTTTCCTTTTGATTCTCGAAGGGGACCAATTGCTCGAGAGAATCCTTCTTTGATTACTTGGTGAAGCCTTGAATCTTTTGTAATTCTCAAGGAATGAAATCCTTTGAAGATTCGACAGTGAAGCTCTTAAAGCTTGATGTGAGAACCTTTTTTTCTTGTTTTCAGCTTCACTACGAGTGGGAAGCCCCTCTAAAGTAGAGGGAAAATTCTACCACCAATGTGTGTGACAAGCCTCCCCCTTTTGTGTGTGCAACAGTGAGAATGCTCCCCTTATATGTCTTGGGAGGTGGCTTTGGGTCAAAAGGTGGCCAGTCGTGGGACGGGTGCCTATGGACCCAAAAAGGCTTTTAGGCCAAAAACGAATGCCTTAGCGTCCGCCCGTGGAGCGAGAAAATTGTGGTGCGTGAAGCACAACTTACGGACGAGACCCATGTTAAGATTTAAATCCGATTGAGTGCTAGGTTTTGGAGTCTTCCCACCTTCCCCTCGTCAAAAGAGGTGCTTGAACCCGAGAGCCTCAATGGAATGACCCTAAATTGGGTGAGCTAAGCCAACCAACCCACGTGACTTCGTTGTGGAATTTTCCTAGAATAGAATGTTTTGAACCATAATTGGTGATGGGGGGGTAACTCCTAGCTAGGAAATTGAAGCTCAAAAATGGCATGACCTTGCTCAAGGTGAATCTACTAATGGCAACGTCCTCCTAGCTCATACAATTATGACAACGCTGCCCAGTCACTCTCATCATTCCACACTAAGCAATTGACACCAAGATTCCTTCCCGCACCTTTGTAGCTTTCATTCCCTCCACTATACTCAAGAAAACCATCTTTACATTGGCAGGCAGGGGCCAAGTGGTGCACATGAGGAGGCCCTCAAGTTGGGTGCCCATGCATGGCTCGAGTTTTTGTGCTCTACCTCGCTTATTTTATCTCACCTACAAGGCCTCCTTATGGCACACTCACATGCTCAGTTCATCCTTGCATCCTCAGCCTTTCTCCCACATGCTTCCTATGCTGCAATAGCTGCTTCTACCCCTACCCATTGACTATTGCTAACTCATGCACCCTACAGTGGCACGCGTGACCTGCTACCCCCAATTCACTTTTTTTGCTTTTTTTTTCTTTCTATAATTAATTCAAAATCATTTGATGTATGTGCTTATTTTCTATGCCTAAGGAATTTTTCTTCTTAAAGAAAATCACCCACACATGGGACCCTCTAGGGATTTAGTACAGTAGGATATACATGTGAGTGAAGTACCAAAAACTAAGTAAGTTTTGTTACCATATACATGTGATAGTGATGTGTGTGAACACACTTAGGACCGTCGGGGCATTTTTTCCCTCAATAGGAGGTTTTTTCCCCTTCACATTATATATACGCCCATCATTCTAGGGCTATCAATCTTTCCATTGCACACTAAGTAATACACTCTCTGTTGTGTGCCTTGAGCTTCCTTTGTCTTCTCCAAGTGTGTGTGTTTTCTTGCAACCCTAATTCCAACAATTGGTATCAGAGTAGGTTGCGTCCTCCCGGGCTTAGTCGCCAGCAGCTCCAGCACATGCCTACTCACTTTCTTCAATTTCTATGAGCTTTGGAGAGCGTTCGTAGGTCGACAAAAGGTTTGGGTTTACTCAAAGAGATTAGTCTGCTCAAATTTCTGATTCACGCTCATTTCGACCTCCATTTTTAGTACATGCAGTACTGCACAGTGCAAAATTTTTGTCAGTGTTGTTTTTTGCATAACAGGTCCCTTACAATCTTCCACGATTATTCTATATAGCACGTGTTGTTCCCATTTCAATTTTCCTCTTTTTGATAGTTTTCACATCAAGCGCAACATTTACCATGGCTGACAACGACACAGATGTGTTCAAGATGTTTACTGTTGAGGACAGATTGGATGGGGACAATTACCATACGTGGGCTTACATGATGCAACATGTTCTTGTGTCAAAGGGCGTCTGGAATATTGTGTAGGGCATTGATGTACGTCCTAGTTTTGAGGATGTAGGCGATGTTGAAGATGTTGCAGGTCTTGCTGCAAGGATTGTTGTTGTTAGAGTTGTTTTGCCTACGACAAAACAACCTCGTTGGGATGTAAAGGATGAGTTGTAGGCTCATGTGTTGATTGTGTTGTCTGTGAAGTGAAGTGCACCTTACTCCTCACATTCGTTCAGCAAAATCTACAAACCAAGCTTGGGATATTCTGGCTGGTCTTTATGCAAGCCACAATGAGGAAAAAATTGCAATGCTGCATAAAGAGCTGGAGTCGAAGAGTATGCATGAGGAAGATGATATGGACACTTTCCTTACTGGTGTTAAGTGTCCTAATAATCAATATCTAATTCTCCTAAATGATTTTCTCATGTTAAACTGATCATTTAATATGGGGAAGTGCCAGGGGAGAAAAAGCTGGAATATTGGTTAAGCTAGCAGACCGGCCACAGTAGGGATCCAAAGGAGGGAAAATAGGGATCCAAAGGGGGGGCCATCTGCAAAAGAGCCATGTGCAACAATGGGCTTAAAAGACCCTAAGGTTCAGCCCATTAAGACTTCCAAAATGCTAAGGTTCCAAAATTCAAAGGTTGTGTCCAAAGGTCAAACTTTGGGAAAATCGGATGCTTTGTTTGTGTCCCAAAAGTCTTTAGAAATCCCTACATAGGAGGGGGCGAGCCTTGGGAGTAGTGGATGAGAGAGAAACTCACACACACACACACACACACACACACACACACAAGCTCCCTTTACACAGGGAATGAGGGACACATGTCAGCTCCCTAGCCCAGAGGCCCACAAGGTGTACCCAATTCCTATTGGATGGCCGTGGAGGTGGACCAATGAGAATTAGGCTATAGTAAATCTAGTTCAATTAATTAAAAAACACTTAATAAAAGAACCAATGAGAATTAAGCTCTCTAGAAGACTATTGGACAGTCTCCCAAGGGGTCCAATGAGCATTCAGCAGCCCAATGGCTTGCCTGATTCCTATTGGCCAGGAGGCAAAGGGGTCCAATGAGAGTTTAGTTGCATTTATTAATTACATAAAGCTCTCACAAAAGGGAAAAGGGGGACACATGTCAGAAGGCTGTCACTTATACTGCTTAATTATCATTGGCTAGTCCTAGGGAGGTCCAATGAGAGTGGAGCATGAGCAAATAGCAAGAGGGGTCGACCAAGAGAGAGAGGGGGGGCTGATTTTTTCAAGACATTATCACACACACACTCACACACTCTCATGTGTGAAGTAAAGAAGACTCTCTCTCCTTCTCAAGATTTAACGGAAAGCTTACCATCTACTCCAAGCTTGTGAGAAGGGAGGCCTACACCAACAACTCTTGGCTTTGTGATACAAATCCAACCAAGAGCCAAGCTTCAATGCATGGTCACCTCCTCTGCATGCTAATTACTAAGCTAATCTATGCTAATATGAGTGATTATGTGAGGAGATGTACATCTTTCTCGTAAGAATACTCCTTCTTCCTCTCAATCTACTCTCATACCCCGCTAGCTCTCAGCATCTTCGAAGGTGTGTGAGGTCTTGGGTCTGAGACCGGAGAGAATTGATGTTGTGTTTGATAAGTGTTTTGCTTAGTGCATGAAGCTTTCATCTTCGTTGCACTAGCTAGTCTTGAAGGAACACAAAGAATTGTATTGTACAATGTCTCTCTTGATGGGAGAAACCATAATACAAAGCCTTTTGGAGGGGGGACCGGCTCCATGTAAATCCGGTCCTCAGCTGTTGTCAATAGCTTAATTTCTCTCTCTTTTGAAAGTATTGTTCATGCTATCTAACTAGGTGTTATGCTTTTTGTTGCTCTCTCCACCCAAGCACTCTTGTAATTCTCATTAGGAATCTATTCTAATGAAATGCCCACTATGTTCATGCTAATTTCCGCTACACACAAGTTTTTAGGCCATTAAATGTTACATTGGTGTTAATGATATCGATGAGCAACTTATTTTTGCAGGTGAAGTCATTTTAGACAGTTCCCTTGTGCAGATTGTTCTTGATACCTTGCCAGACTCTTACCAGACTTTTGCTAGTACTTGGAGATTCATGACCCAAGGAACTCCTGAAGTTGTCAAGTTTGATGCATTGTGCACATTGTTGTTGAAAGAGCCATTTTCCAAAAAAAATAGGACTAGACAGCATGAAGTTGAACAGGCTTTTATTGCTGCTCAAAGAAAGGGTGGTACCAGCAATGCAGCCACTTCTTATGGTTCTTCTGCGAGTGGAAAAGTACATGTTTCTAATGCTTCTACTCGCAACAATTTTTCTGGAAAATTTGGTGATAAGGGGAAAAAGAAGATGTGTTGCCATTATTATAAAGCTAATGATCACTTGATCAAGCAGTGTCCTAAGTTGAAGGCCAAAGAGGCTAAGAAGAAAGAGGGTGGTTCCATTGCAAATGCAATTATTGTTGAGTCTTCTGTGAAAGGAGACTGTGATACTGATCTTGATGCAGAATGGGCTTTTAATGCAGAGTATACCTATAATCCTGTTGTCCATGATGCATGCATGTCACTTGTAGCAAATTCACATGTGTGGTATTTTGGCAATGGTGCTACAAAGCACATTACCTCACATTGTGATTTGTTCACCTCTCTTGAGTATGTCCCTCATGGGAATTCAATCACTTATGCCAACAATGCCTCTTATCATGTTCAGGGGGTTGGAAAGGTTGTGCTTACTGCTGCAAATGGCATCTCTTTCACACTTGTTGATGCACTTTATGTACCTGGGATCAAGAAGAATCTTTTGTCTATGTCTGCACTTGCTAGACTTGGTCTTGTAGTCAAACTTGTGGATGACAGATATACAGTACATGATCTCAGTTTCGGTGATGAAATTGTTGCATGTGGCATTTTATGCCATGGGATGTATAAGCTCGCTTTGTATGACAAGTTTTGGCGGAATTTTGCAAACGCATTTTTGGATTCAAAGGCTATTTTAGATGCAAAACTTTAGCATGCACGTTTTGGCCATCTGAATTTTGCTAGTTTGCTGCATTTGCAGAAATCTGATATGGTTGCTTCTTTGCTGCCTTTTGAAGCGCCTGTCAAACACGTTTGTGAAAAGGCTGTATTTTGGGTAAGATGCAGCGTTCTAAGTTTCCAAAGGATGGTTTACTTAGGGCCACATGCAGGTTGCAGCTTGTGCATAGTGATTTTTTGTGGGCCCATGCAAACTCCATCCTTGGGCAATTACCTTTACTTCGTGACTCTCACTGATGATTACTCCAGGCATGCATGGGTGTTTCCTCTTAAATCAAAGTCGGAAGTATTTATGTGCTTCAAACAATTTTTGGCTATGGCTGAAAATGTCTTGATATGTAATATGGGCACCTTTCATTCCGATCGAGGGAGGGAGTATATGTCTCATGAATTTAATGCGTTTCTGGCTAGTCGTGGGATAAAACACCAATGTACAGTGCCTTATACGCCTCAACAAAATGGTGTTGCTGAGAGGGAAAACAAGTCACTTATGGAAATGGCACGATGTATGGTCAAAAGTCAAGCTTTGTCGCATTCTTTTTTGCTTGAGGCCATCATGTGTGCCACTTATGTACTAAACAGGTGTCCTACGAAAACTTTGCAGTCTATTTCTCCATATGAAGCATGGCATGATAGAAAGCCTTCTATCAAGCACATGCATGTTTTTGGCTGTTTGGCATATGCTTTGGTGCCACAAACACGTCGTAGAAAATTGGATGATAAGGCTGTCAAATGTATTTTTGTTGGTTATAGTGCTAAAAGAAAAGGTTACAGGTTGTATCATCCACAAACAAAGCGTATTCTGGTTTCACTGGATGTTGTGTTTGTGGAAGATTCTGTTTAACCCTTGCTGTCATGTACTAGAGACAGTAATGTAAGCTCACAGGACATTTATGACACTTTGTTGCCTCTTTTCAATGGTTAAAGTACGAACGTAAATTCCAATGAGGCAAATGTATAGCTATTGGGGTTTCTGAAAATGTTACTCATCATATCACTGATGCAGATGTACATGATGTACTTGATGAGAAAAGGGTTGAAAATGAGCAAGCTAGAGGTATGCCTAAATGGCTGGTGCATACTTTGCGTGATAGTAAATTGGATGCACCTTTGTCTAGTCGTACTCGTTCAGGTTCTTGCCATGCATCTTATGCATTAGATTGTTATGCTTTGGCTGTGTCTAGCTTTCATGATGTTGAGGAACCTCTGTCTTTTGACAAAGCACAAAATTCAAAAAATTGGATGGCTGCCATGCAATCAGAGTATGATGCACTCATAGAAAATGACACATAGAATTTATGTGATTTGCCTCTTTGTAAAAAGGCCTTTAGTACAAAGTGGGTTTACAAGTTGAAACGCAAACCAGATGGTGAGATTGATCGCTATAAGGCTCGACTTGTTGCAAAGGGTTATGCACAACAAAAAGGCATGGATTATGAGAGACTTTTTCTCCCACTTGTCTATGACTATTTTGCGTTTTCTATGTGCATTGGCAGCTCATTTTGGTTGGGATGTACATCAGTCAGACATTGTTACTACTTTCTTGAATGGTGACATATTTGAGGAAGTTTATGTAACGCAGCCTCGCAGTTTTGTCAAGAAAGGACAAGAGGATAAGATGTGCAAATGTAACAAATATTTGTATGGTTGAAGCAATCTCCTTGTGCTTGGTATGAGAAGGCTGACACTCATTTGGTCAAGCGAGGCTTTTGTAACAATCCAATAGAAAGCACATTGTATGTAAAGAGTGAGGATGATATACTTCTCATTGTGGTTCTTTATGTAGATGATTTGGACCAAATGAGAGACATATTTCTGAATTTAAGGCTGATTTGAATGCTACTTTCAGATGAAAGATTTGGGGCTATTGCATCATTACTTGGGTATACAATTTAAGCAGTGTGATGGTGGTATTGCCTTGTGTCAAAAAAGTTACATAGAGACATTGCTATGTAAGTTTGGACTTGAGGGTTGCAAACCTATGGCCACTCCCATGGAAACATGTTTGAAATTGAGTATTCATGATGCTAGTGATCCTACAGATGTCACTCTTTACCAAACTATTGTTGGATGCCTCAATGCAACACGAGGCTAGATATTCAGTTTATAGTCTCACAGGTTAGGAGATTTATGCATAGCCCAGGATCTAAGCATTGGCAGGCTGTCAAGAGGATTTTCCACTACGTGAGTGGCACTTTACATCTTGGTTTGTTTTATCCCAAGGGGGGATCATTGCTTCCGGACTTACATGATTTTTTGGACTCGGATTGGGCTAGTTGTTTTGACACACGAGTGTCCACAAGTGGTTTTTGTTTTATGCTTGGAAATTCATGTGTATCATGGTTGAGCAAGAAGCAACCTACTGTCAACACTTCTAGTTGTGAGACTGAGTACAGGGAAGTCTTCATAGCTACGGTTGAGTGTGTATGGCTCATGGCTGATTTAGGTGTTGGACAGGAAACTGCCAACACTATCTACACTGATAGTCAGAGCGCATTAGCAGTTACAAGGAACCCAATTTTTCATGATCGCACAAAGCACATTGAGTTGCATTACCACTATGTCAGGGAGAGGCTCTCAGCAGGAGAGATTAGCTTGGCTTACGTGCCAACATAGGACAACCTTGCAGATCTTTTCACAAAGGCATTGTCTCGAGAGAAGTTTGAAGCTTTCCAAAAAGCTTTGGGCTTACTCCCCTTTGTGGATTGGCATGGAACTTCCCTTTAGTCATGTACCAGCTCTCGTTCACCACATCACTCCAGGGGGGATCGTTCATGTATATCATGGTTGAGCAAGAAGCAATCTACTTTGGCCACCTCTAGGTGTGAGGCTGATTACAGGGTAGTCTTCATAGCTACGGTTGAGTGTGTATGGCTCAGATGTCTTATGGTTGATTTGGGTATTGGATAGGACACTGCCAACACTATCTACACTGACAGCTAGAGTGCATTGGCAGTTGCAAGGAACCCACTTTTTCATGCTCGCACAAAGCACATTGAGGTGCATTACCACTATGTCAGGGAGAGGCTCTTAGAAGGAGAGATCAGCTTGGCTTATGTGCCAACACAGGACAACCTTGCAGATATTTTCACAAAAACATTGTCTCGTGAGAAGTTCGAAGCTTTCCAAAAGTCTTTGGGCTTACTCCCTTTTGGACTGATCATGTCCTCACGGCATGGTACCTCCCTTCACTCATGTGCCAGCTCTCGTTCACCGCATCATTCCAGGGGGGATTTGTTACCATATACATGTGGTAATGATGTGTGTGAACACACTTAGGACCGTTGGGGCATTTTTCACCTCACTAGGAGGTTTTTCCCCATTGTATATACACCCATCATTCTAGGGCTATCAATCTTTCCACTGCACACACTAAGTAATACATATCTGTTGTGTGCCTTGAGCTTCCTTCATCTTCTCCAAGTTGTGTGTGTTTTCTTGTAACCCTAATTCCAACAGGTTTTCTCTTCTAGCTTAAGCTTTATGCTTGTGGCACTAGTGTTTTTGCTTCCATTTTGCTTTGCATTCTTACTAGTGTTCTTTGTTATTAGATTAATCATTTCTTTCTATGCCTAAAACACTCCTAAGGTCTCAAACATTCAAATAATTTAATCAACTAGGTCTAAGAGTCAAGTAAATGCACTAACCAAAAGTTACGGTCTACTAGCTTCAAGGCTCATTGATAAGACTAAACTCTAGCTAAGTTAACTAAAGCAAGGACAAGTTTATACATCTTTAATGAGAGATAACAATACATTATTAAATGCACTCAATCAAACCATGAAAACCCACAATCAACAAGTATGAATGTCCACAAGCATGACGCTTAGAAACTAGTACACCTAGAGATATGTGATGCATCTCCTTGAAAGTTGTGGGAATAAACATGCAATTTTTTGTGCTTCACAAAAAAATACTTCCGGTGGAGAAGCACACCAAATCAAGGCTCTCTTGAGGACCTCTCCAGTTAAGCCAAAGTTGAAGCTACCCACGGTCTTTTACAAAATATGGGCAATGGAGATTTTGAAGCTTCAGCAACAATGAGCCAATCGCGTATGCCTTCTTGCATACTACTAGCATCCATAGTGAGAATATGAGGTTGAATACGAGAAGAGGGCCTTGATTCTGATGACATGTGGTGCTTGCCCCCGGCTCGTTGGAAGTTATGAAGTCTTGGCTTAGAGACCATTGGTTATCTCAGGGTATAGAAGTCCAGCAGGTTCAAATTCTCCTTTAAAAAAATTATATTATTCTCCTCAGAAATGAAGCCATGGCCCTAAAGGCTAAAATCTCTATGCTTGTTTTGGGTCATGATTTTTTTGCTTAGAAGGAAACAATCAAGCACTCTATCCTATATGGATGGAGCTTCCTCACCTCCCATTCCAATACTATAACTTCCTGTACACAATTGCCTCTTATATAGATAAGGTGCTCGGTAGTTGTCCACGCAAGGACTTTAACCCCCTTTGACATCCCCAAATCCTTGTTGAAATGGATCTTAGTAAGCCTCTACCTGAGTTTGTTAGCATTAACCTAGATAGCGGCAAATTGTTTATCAAACCTCTCACCTTCAAACATCTTCCTTATGCATGTTTTCACTGTGGGCTTGTTTCTCACAAAATCAAGGACTCTCTATCTAGAAAACCTAGGTCCACAATCCAATTGATTGTGTGTAATCATTCGGTCCCAAAGCCCACTCCCTCCTCTACCCCCTCTTCTTGCATGTACCTCAACCACCACCCCCCACTCCAATGGGAGGTGTTGTCATTGGCTCAAAGAAGAAGAAACCGCCCCATAAATAGCACCAACAAAAAAATCCTCCCCTAAATGATCCATGTTACTAGCTCAATTGAATGATGAGTTTTTTCCTTCAATCCCCAAAAAACAACCTAAATTTTCCACTTTTGAAGTGCCTACATCCCTTCTCAAACTACTCACCAATCTGATTCTGAGCTTCTCAAGCAAGTGTTGTCTATAGACCAAATGCATGAGGCTCGTGAACAAAAAACCACTGTCTCTCAAGGAACTACCCTAGAAACTATTGTAGTCCTCCCCTAAATTGGCCGTTGGGCATACTTGGGTGCCCAAAGCTCACCTAATATGAAACAAAAGCTTTTAGAGATGGTGGAAACACACCACTTATGAAAGGGAAACCCCCTTACAAGGGACCCTTGTCCTCACACCTATCTTCTTCCTTCCCTTTGTTAGCAAAGGCAACACTACATAAACCAGTGTGCTCCCTCCAACCAATATCTCCTTTCAACTTTGTCCACACCCTACTCCTCATGTCATTTAGAATTTCCAACCTATAAGATGGGACCAGCCCCTGTTGGAGATAACTACCTTGTTTTGAAAACTTGACCCTCATTGTGTTGCATCTTAGGATTTGGAGGTTCTCTCAAGTTGTTGAATCCAGCGCAGCTAGTAGCATGATAGTGTTTAGGAAATAGGCCATTGTTCTTGTTGGAAGCTTCTACCCTTTCTTTTGCTCTTTCTTTTCTCTTTTGAAATGGATTGGAGAACTTGTAGAGTCTCTCTCTCTCTCTCTCTCTCTCTCTCTCTCTCTCTCTCTCTCTCTCTCTCTCTCTCTCTCTCTCTCTCTCTCTCTCTCTCTGTCTCTCTCTCTCTCTCTCTCTCTCTCTCACTCACACACACACACACACACACACTTGATCGCTTCATCTGACTTTGACCACTTCATCCAGCTACACAACAAACACTTGAGCTAATGATGTAGCAAGTAGGTATCTTGTCCTGTGGATGAGTACCTTAAAGTCTATACCTTGCTAAACTTCATCGGCCTGGGATTGATACATCTAGATATACACAAGCTTACACTTGCTAATGTAGCTGATGGTTATTGTGTCTTATGGATGATTACCTTGTAATTGCCTAGTAATTACTACTATATGCAATTTAATGGTGTCCTACTAGAAACTTGCACTTCAAAATTCATACCTCAAAATTTCCTACTTTGAAGTCAAGAAAATCCCTTCTCCATTTCTCAAACAACCTTAAATATGTTTTCTTTTTAAGCCCACCCCAAATCAAAAAACAACCCCCACCCCCCTCCTCTCTCTCTCTCTCTCTCTCTCTCTCTCTCTCTCTCTCTCTCTCTCTCTCTCTCTCTCTCTCTCTCTCTCTCTCTCTCTCTATCTCTCACTTTGGAATCAGCACTTTTTCCAAGTTATTGAATACCCTATGGGCACATGCCCTAGTGCCTTGGTAAGAATCGGGTAGTAATTTTTTGCATGACCTTAAATGGTACTATGGCTTTTAAAGACCTTCCCTTCTCTTGATCTGGCATGTTAATCACTTACCTCCCGCTTGTTGTACCACATGCCCGCCACTTCACTCCTTGTACCCTTGCAATCTATGGGATGATCTTGGCATCTGATACATTGTCTCCCTCCGATCACTCTGTGTCTTGAGCCTTGAACCAATTATGGTGGCTTGCCTTGGGGGATTCCTGCCACTCCTCTCGCGTGTACCTGGGTGGTATGCATACTATAGGCAGATGTCATCTCTCTCTAAGGTATTACACAACTTGAAATTTCTAATCTATTCCCCTTATTAACATACTCTGCGTAGTTGGTAGCCTTGCATGCTAATCCGATTTTGGAGGCTTAACTCGTGGGATCCTCGCTTCTCTGGAATAATTGTTGTTGCATCCCTCAAACACTAAAAATATAGGTGAGGGATGCTCTTCCCCTCATTTAGCCTTGGCATACTTGCCCCGAGGTTTGATGGCGAGGAGCTCTTTTAGCAATAAGATAAGGTTTAAACTGGCATCTGCTAGTGTGTGCTTATTCCCATGTTGGGTTTGACTTAGCCTTGGCATTACTGACTAGCGTTGATACTGGTCTGCAACTTAATCACAATACTATTGAGGATTTGATAGGGCATTACTTACTCGCACCTGCCTTTGGTTTATTTTAAAGAAAAAACTCTCATGAGATTAGTTGATGGAATTTAATCGATTCACACATGAATTTTTCAGCTGAGCAATTATACACAAGTTTTTTGGAGGATTGATTAGTATAATGCTTAATAGGACTATTATTGGTTGGACTATTCAGTTTGCTTTCAGGCATTTACTGTTGCATTTCTTAGAACACTCATACTACTAACTGCAAAGACTCCCATGTGATTTGTTAGGGTATGGTAGTCTAGCACTTCTCATCACACTAAATGATTGTTTTCCTCAAAACACATGCATATTATAGAGCATTAATCATGTCATAAAATCTAATATCTAACCAAACCAAATGATTTTCTCATATTAAATTGATCACTTAATGTGGGAGAAATAACGGGAACAAGTGTTAAGATATAGATATGTGCTTATAGATCTATCTCAACACGGGGCCAATGATAAAGGGGCACAAATGAGAGATGGTCTGTCAAAAGAGCAAGGCTAACCAATGGAGCATAAGACCTTAGGGTTAGCTTCATTGAAGACCTCCAATAATGTGTGTAAAAGTCCTTTGACCTTAGGTAAGCTAGGGCTGAGCTTGAGGCGGGAACCCGGCCCAAGCTCGAGGTGCTTGTCGTGCTTGAGGTGATAGTCATGCTTGAGGTGCTTGATTAAGGTGCTTGAGGTGCTTGACCTGCTACATGCTTGAGGTGCTTGACTTGCTACTTGATTAAGGTGCTCGAGGTGCTTGGACATGCTTGCCTGAGATGCTTGTGGGAACATCCGTAGTTCAAGTGCATTGTCATGCTTGATGACTAAGGTGCTTGAGCACCAAAAGTCAAAAGTATCCCTACAAAGAGGGGGGCGGGCCCTTTTCCTAGGGGCTAGAGAGAGAACACACACTCACACACACAAGGAAGGCCCAAGCTTGAAGAGGCAGCAGGGACACATGTCAAGCCCCTACCTATGTTACCTTCATGAGATGCCTGAAGCCTATTGGTTGGCCACCCAAGGGGTCCAATAGTAATTTAGGAGATTTAATTAATTGTTTTAGCATTTATCTAGCCCTCTCTCTCAAAGGGGAAAGGGGGACACTTGTCTCTTGTCTCAAGGCTACCCCTACTGCTTGTAATGCCTCCTGCTCATGATTGGCTAGGCCTGGAGGGGTCCAATGAGCTTCAAGCATGAGCTACAAGGGGGGGTCAACCCAAGCAAGCTAGGGGGTTGCTTAGGGGGTATACTCACCCACACACACTCACAAACACTCTCATTGTGTGCTATGCAAAGTGCAAGAGCTCCCTCTCCAAGCAAGTAGAGGTTGAGAGCCTACACCAACACTCTTGGCTATGGAGTGCAAATCCAACCAAGAGCCATGCTTCAATGCTTAAGCTTGCCATCTCCTTCTTCTTCATTACTATGCTATTATGTATGCTAGCAACAAGAGTTATGATAAGTGAGGAACTAATTCTTTATCCTACGAAATGTTTCTTCTTCCTCTTCCCTACCCTCATTCCCTGCTAGCTCTCTCCACCTTCGAAGGTGTTTGAGGTCTTGGGACTGAGGCTTGGGATAGTTAAAGCTTTCTTCAAGTTTATGTTATGTTGTGATGCATGAAGCTTTCCATCTTCATTGCATCACCTAGGTCACAAGGAACACAAAGATTGTATTGTAACAAGTCTCTCTTAATGGGAGAAATCATAATACAAATGTCTATTGGAGGGGGGACCGGATCCACATAAATCCGGTCCTCAACTGTTGTCATGTTTTCTAAATTCTCTCTCTTGCAAAAGTATTGTTCATGCCAAGTTAACTAATTGCTATGATTATGTTGCTATCTTCAATTATGTTCACTCGTTATGCTCACAAAGTTATTTCTCAAAAGTACTCTCATTAATTTCCGCTACTCTCAAGTTAAATAGGCCAATTCCATTACATTGGTATCAGAGCATTTGGTTTCTATTTTCTTGCTTAAGAAGAGAGGTCCTTAAGTAGCCTATAAATGGTTGATGTTGTTAATTATAATAGGGTAAGTAGAATTGGTATCTATTATCGGTTTTGTTGAGCCCACTATGTGGGGGATGGTGCACACCTCGGGAGCTTTGGACTTAATAATGGAGTCTTTTTAGACTTGCATACGGCTTTACCATTATTGAGCCATAAGAAGTCCGAAAGGAGCTAGCCCTTGGCAACTCTGCTATGTTAGACCTACTCCTCTACTCTCTATAATTAACCACTTTGAGCCGTGGGTGTAGATACTGAAGAGCCGATTTTCAAAGGCTAAGAGGAATGGCAACTAAGGTTTTGAATTGCCAAAGCATACACTAAGTACATACATAAATTTTGTTAACATGGCTGACAATAATCAAGAGAGTAGAATGAACATTGATAGCTTTGATTTTGCACATGAAGGTGCTAATGATGATGCTCCCATGTTTGTGAATTATCTCGTCACTAGGTTGCAGCAAGATATGGGCAACCCTGCTTTGCAAGCCGAAGTTACTCAACAACTTCGTGCTTATGGAATTTCCCTTCCTCTCCAAGAGGAGAGAGAACTTAGGAGGCCTCTTGAAGAGACCCCCAAAAGAAGACTCTCTCCCATTCGAGAGGAGGAATCCAAAGAGCAAGAAAGCAATGAAAGTTTAAGTTCCTCTGAAGATGTGGCTCCACGAAGACGGCGGTATAGACGATCGCCTACTCCTCCCAGGAGGAAAAGATCAACACATAGTCCTTCTCCTCATCACTCTCAAAGGCAAGAGAGGAAACAAAGGAAGAAAAGGGCTAGGAAGAGGTCACTCTCTTCTCCTTCTTCTTCACCTTCCTCCTCTTCCGATGAAAGTTATGGCTATTCTCCTAGAGAATACAAGAGGGGAGGACATCGCAAATCATTTCCTGCATGGCGAAGGTCACAAAAGCTAAAGAAGTTCAAGGAGGGAGGAAAGAGTATCTCTTTTCTCACCTATGATGGCACCTTCGGTGCTACCGACAAAGTGTTGGCCTTCATCCAGCAATTTGATGCGGCCTTTGGAGATGAGGGCTTCACAGAGTCCTCCAAGCTACGCCATGTAGCTATGCACTTCCAAAAATCAGCTCGTCAATGGTGGGCTAGCCTTCGTGGAAATGGTGAAGCCCCAAAGACATGGAAAACTCTACAAGTTTCCATCATGAAGCAATTCCTTGCAAGCGATGCAAAGGAAAAAGTGCTTACCGAATGGCGCAGCTTAAAGCTCCTCTCCCATGAGTCTATCCACAAATATGTGGACAAGTTTTGGGATTTACATCTCAAGGCTACTGTCTTTCAAAAGATAGGCTTTGCCGAGAAAAGGCAGCAATTCTGTGCGGGATTACCTGAAGAGATGGCCGAATACATCAACTCTCAACGGCCTGCTACTATTACCGAAGTAATCCATCACACCATGGTTGCTTCACGCATCAATTTCCTTCAAGGGGCTAGACGTAATGTCAAGCCCATGAAAAACAAAGACAAAAATGATGCAAAGGGGAAAACCAATGTTCAAAATACTTCCCAAGTCAATTCCAACAACAACAACAACAATCGGTCCAAGGAGAAGGGAGTTTACAAAGATAAAAACAAACTCTCTCATAAAGATCTTGAAGCTTTTTGCAGGGACCATAAGTGTTTCAAGTGTGGGGAGCAAGGACATGGCTATCGTTCTTGCCCCAAGAAGAATACTCGCAATGAGACTCCTAGGGCTTCCACCATCGAAGCTCCAAAAGAGGATGCTCATTGCAAAGGATCATCACTTTCCTATGATGGGGGAAAATTAAGAGAGCATGATGCCTTCATCTTGTTTGACCCTGGCTCTACTCTCAACTTCATATCAATGGAGTTGGCCACCAAGTTGGGCATTCAAGCTTTTGAGATGGGAGATATAGTAGTGGCTGATGCAGCTTTCAAGGGACAACAAGCCTCCATTACTCCCTTGATTGGGAAGTTGAGGCTTCATGTCCAAAGCTATGTCGACAAGGAAGAATTCTTCATCTCTCCTCTCCAACATGAGGATGTTATCCTAGGGGCACCATGGTTTGATCGAATGGCTGTCAACATGAAGTTCCCTGAAAGGAGAATCTACTTCACCTACAGGGGAAAGAACATGTATATAGATGCTAGTGAGCGTGGTCGCACTATTCCACTTGTAAATCCTCTTGCTTTTGATAAGTCAATGAAGAGCTCAGTTTCTGCTTACATGATTTTTGTCAAAAAGTCTCTAAAAGATACTAATATTTCATCAAATGTAAAGGGTAGGAATCAAGAAGAGTTAGACTTGTCTAATTTTCTAAAAGGATTCCAAGATGTGTTCATCGATGATATCCCTATGGACTTACCTCCAAAACGAGGGGATGATGACCATCGTATTGAGCTCCTTCCTGGAATCTCACCACCTAACAAGCCTCCTTATCAAGTCTCACAAGCTCAACAAGAGGAGATCATGAGGCAAGTACAAGAGCTGGTAGGCAAAGGGATGGTGAGGCCTAGTTCCTCTCCCTTTTGTTCTCCAGTCCTTTTAGTGCAAAAGAAAGATGGTACATACCGTATGTGTGTGAACTATCGAGCACTAAACCATATCACTATCAAAAACAGATTTCCCGTACCTCGGGTAGAAGATCTATTTGATAAGCTACAAGGCTCTACCTACTTCAGTAGGATTGACCTTAAGAGTGGCTATCATCAAATAAGGATAGTGGATGAAGATATCTTAAAGACCGCGTTTCGCACAACGTTTGGTCTTTATGAATATCTAGTCATGTCTTTTGGCTTGACTAATGCACCAGCTACGTTCAATCGTTTGATGGAGAAAATTTTAGACCATATCGTAAATTCACTGGAGTGTTCTTTGATGATATCATCATCTACTCCAAGTCTTTGGAGGAACATAAGCAACATCTCCAAGTGATTTTTCAAGCATTGAGGGAGAACAAGCTTTATCTCAACCAAAAGAAAAGCAAATTCTTCCTTCAAGAGATTCAATACCTAGGTCATATTATCTCTAAAGATGGTATCCAAATGGATCCATCAAAGTTAGAGGTAATAAAATCATGGCCTAACCCAAGAAATCTACATGAGCTAAGAAGCTTTATTGGTATGTGCGCATACTATAGACGCTTCATAGCAAAATTCTCTCAAGTAGCACGACCACTACACGACTTAACTAAGAAGAATGTTAAGTTTGTATGGACTGCTAAGGAGCAAAATGCTTTTGAAAAGCTCAAAGAGAAGCTTACTTCCCAACCAGTCCTCATGCTTCCGGATCTCTCAAAGCCATTTGAGGTCCAATGTGATGCTTGTGGCGATTGCCTTGGAGCAGTTTTGCTTCAAGAAGGGCATGCCATAGCATATGAGAGCCGAAGGCTCAATATTGATGAACGAGTCTTGGGCATTTATGAGAAAGAGCATTTAGTTGTTCTACATTCCCTAGACACATGGAAGCACTATCTATTGGGGACTCCATTTATCCTACGAACCGACCACCAAAGTCTCAAGTATTTCATGACGCAAACCAAGCTTTCCGACAAACAAATGAGGTGGGCAAATTTTCTTTCGCAATTTAATTTCCATATTGCTCACATAGCTGGTAAGCACAATCAAGTGGCCGATGCACTTTCACGAAGACCCAAAGTTAATGTGGTGTCTATAGCTACTCACAATGATCTATCCTCTATGATAGATGAGTATGCTATTGACCTTGACTTTAGAGACATAATGTCAGCCCTTGCTTTGGGGAAGAAAGAGGAACCATTCACCTTGCAGGATGGTTATCTTCTCCACGGCAATAGGCTATGTGTTACCCATTCCCTTCGTGAGAAAGTTATGTATGAATCCCATGCTCCTCCATATGCGGGGCATAGAGGTATTCAACCTACTCTCCAAGGAGTAGAGACATATTTCTATTGGCCTACCATGAAAGTGGACATACAAGAGTATGTTTCAAAATGTGTAGTATGCCAAAAAACCAAGTATGATAGAGGGAAGCAACTTGGATTACTCCAGCCATTGCCTATTCCAAATTCACCATGGGAGAGTATATCCATGGATTTCATCTTTGGATTACCCAAGTCTATCCATGGGAATACAGGAATATGGACAATAGTCGACAGGTTTAGCAAGCAAGCACATTTTATTCCTGTCAAAAAGACTATTAAGGCACATCAAATGGCAACTCTCTTCATATCTCAGATTTTCAAGCACCATGGATTACCCACATCCATCATGTCAGATAGAGATCTTAGAATGACCAGTAATTTCTGGAAAGGTCTCTTTGAAAATCTAGAAACAAGATTGAATTTCTCTTCGGCCTATCACCCAGAAACGGATGGCCAAAGTGAGATAGCCAATCTTACGATACTCAATCTACTCAAGACTTATGTTACCGAAGTAGATCAACGCTCACAATTGGAAAAGTACTTACCTCTTGTAGAGTATGCCTACAATAATACTGTACATACTTCTACGGGAAAAGCACCTTTTGAGATTATTGAGGGAAGACCTAAAAGTCCCTTGCTACTCAAAGTACATGGGAAGATCTTCGTCACCGATGAGTATAGTCGTGACCTACAAGAATCTTTTCAAAAGATTAGGGAGGCTATATCCATCTCTCAACAAAGGCAAAAAGCTGCTGCTGATAAGCACAGAAGAGCCTTAAAGTTCAAAGAAAATGATTGGGTCTTACTCAAGTTTCCTAAGGCTCGATTAAGGCAAACAATGGGAAAAAATCCTACGGGCCATCAAAAGTATTATGCTAAACTAGCAAAAAGATACTATGGTCCTTTCCAAATCTTGAAGCCCATCAATGAGACGGCTTATCAACTCAAGTTGCCCAACCATTGGCTCATACACAATGCCTTTCATGTAAGCTTACTTAAGCCCTACAAAGGAGAGCCACCAACTGAACCAATTATTGAAGACCCTCCCGAAGTTGAAGACCAAGAAGAGGTGCTACAACCCAAAGCTGTCCTTCAGCATGAAGACAAGGTACTACGACATGGTAAGATTATCCGACAGTATCTTATTAAGTTCAAAAATTATCCTTTTGAAGATGCTAGATGGATGCAAGGAGTACAGCTTAAGGATAGTATGAACCTTGTCAATGCTTACGATGCTACATTAGAGTAAGCAAATGTACAAATTTCTTTTAAATGACTCATGTTTTTGTCTTATAAGGCTAGTCCTCTTTTTAATTGTGCACAAATTTAACTAGTATGCATGCTTAGAATCATGTTTGTGATGAAGACGTCTCTCAAACACCAAGTAGAATTTGTCACTCTACTTTGGGAGAATGAAATGGACTAACACTAGAATGGTAACATGACACTTTTATGTCCTTGGACACTTTTGTGTCCTGTTAAGTGACCATTTTGCTTGAATTATTTGAAGAGTATGAAAATGAATTTCTAGGTGCTATATATCCACAAAGTTGCCTTATGAGCTGAAAAAAACTTAGCATTTTTTTATGAGTATCGATCTCACCATTAACCTTACTCTTGCACAACATTTTTGAACTTAAACTGTGTGAAAAAACGGGTCCTGTTTTTGGCTTTTTTTCAATTTCTGGCAACTATACCACTCTAAACTTCATGTTTGTGAGGTTTAGATGGCTAGAGGTTAGGCCTTCATAGTTCTCAACATGTTTTGATGCTTGTAGGGAGAGCTAAGTGTTAAAATTGAAAGTTATGACCAATTTACAAGAATTACATAATCTTGGTTTTTGGCCAAAATTAGTACTTTTATGATTTTTTTGGTGGCTTTCTTGATATCCAAATTCAATTTTGATTGTGTAAGTGTAATGTATAACATAAAGCTAATCTTCCTTGAGTTTTGGGGGACCTAATATGCTATATAGCATAGTATATGATGATGGTTGAGTTTTTTGATTGATGAAGAATACGATACATTTTAGAGTAGCAAATATAACTTTCTCAATATTGCTAGTTTCTTAGGCCAATTGTGTGTATTTTGTAGGTAGTGACCATATCTAATCATAGACTACAAACTTGGCTAGATATTGAGTAGTTTCTATGGGTTTCTAGAGGTCATGATGCTAAACCCAGTTTTTTCATGTTTGCTGTATTTAGCACTTTATCATAGCCCCCAAGGTTCCAATTGTAAGAGATCCATTATCCTTTTGACATGCTCCATGGCTCCTTTTGAATCCAGAGGCCCAAAGGGAACTAAGAAAACATGTATATAGTATGTCTATTGAGCATGACTATAGAAACTTTGATGATAGGTCCGCAAAATGGCAAAAATGCAACTTTTTTGTACCTATTTTTTTTGCCCCAAAAAAAATTAGTGAGGTAAAAGCAACCATATGTTTTGGTCACCAACCCATTGAAGTTAACGAGGCATTTTATCTCATGTCCTACAAAAATCTCCACTCTTATTTATATGCAATCAACCGTAAGAAATTGCTGTTTTGGGCAAAATGCACTGGTCCATCAACTTTGGAGGCTTGTAGTGACCAAGGGATGAGAAAAATTACAAGTTTCTCATTTTTTCCATATGTAGTAGTTATTGAGCTATAAGCTCATGAAAGGATTTTTCAAAATGAGTGGATCTACTATGGTTTTGGAATTTTTTCCCAAAACCCTGAAAGGACACTTTTATGTCCTGTTAGGTTACCATTCTAGTGCTAAAGAGCAGACATGCTTGCGGCAGCTATTTCTCCCAAGCACCAAATGGACTAGTCATCCATCTTGGAAAGATGTCGTAGGGAAAAAAGGGATCCTCTACCCGCTAAGTAAGATTGACTAATGACTAAGGCTTTATCTCTTCTACCTCATAGCCGAGGACGACTATGATTTCAAGAGAGAGGTAATGTCATAAAATCTAATATCTAACCAACCCAAATGATTTTCTCATATTAAATTGATCACTTAATGTGGGAGAATAAACGGGAACAAGTGTTAAGATATAGATATATGCTTATAGATCTATCTCAACACAGGGCCAATGGTAAAGGGGCCCAAATGAGAGATGGTCTATCAAAAGAGCAAGGCTAACCAATGGAGCATAAGACCTTAGGGTTATCTTCATTGAAGACCTCCAATAATGTGTGTAAAAGTCCTTTGACCTTAGGTAAGCTAGGGCTAAGCTTGAGGCGGGAACCCGGCCCAAGCTGGAGGTGCTTGTCGTGCTTGAGGTGCTTGTCGTGCTTGAGGTGCTTGTCATGCTTGAGGTGCTTGATTAAGGTGCTTGAGGTGCTTGACCTGCTACATGCTTGAGGTGATTGACTTGCTACTTGATTAAGGTGCTCGAGGTGCTTTGACATGCTTGCCTGAGATGCTTGTGGGAACACCCCTAGTTCAAGTGCATTGTCATGCTTGATGACTAAGGTGCTTGAGCACCAAAAGTCAAAAGTATCCCTACAAAGAGGGGGGCGAGCCCTTTTCCTAGGGGCTAGAGAGAGAACACACACTCACACACACAAGGAAGGCCCAAGCTTGAAGAGGCAGCAGGGACACATGTCAAGCCCCTACCTATGTTACCTTCATGAGATGCCTGAAGCCTATTGGTTGGCCACCCAAGGGGTCCAATAGTAATTTAGGAGATTTAATTAATTGTTTTAGCATTTATCTAGCCCTCTCTCTCAAAGGGGAAAGGGGGACACTTGTCTCTTGTCTCCAGGCTACCCCTACTGCTTGTAATGCCTCCTGCTCATGATTGGCTAGGCCTGGAGGGGTCCAATGAGCTTCAAGCATGAGCTACAAGGGGGGGTCAACCCAAGCAAGCTAGGGGGTTGCTTAGGGGGTATACTCACCCACACACACTCACAAACACTCTCATTGTGTGCTATGCAAAGTGCAAGAGCTCCCTCTCCAAGAAAGTAGAGGTTGAGAGCCTACACCAACACTCTTGGCTATGGAGTGAAAATCCAACCAAGAGCCATGCTTCAATGCTTAAGCTTGCCATCTCCTTCTTCTTCATTACTATGCTATTATGTATGCTAGCAACAAGAGTTATGATAAGTGAGGAACTAATTCTTTCTCCTACGAAATGTTTCTTCTTCCTCTTCCCTACCCTCATTCCCTGCTAGCTCTCTCCACCTTCGAAGGTGTTTGAGGTCTTGGGACTGAGGCTTGGGATAGTTAAAGCTTTCTTCAAGTTTATGTTATGTTGTGATGCATGAAGCTTTCCATCTTCATTGCATCACCTAGGTCACAAGGAACACAAAGATTGTATTGTAACAAGTCTCTCTTAATGGGAGAAATCATATTACAAATGCCTATTGGAGGGGGGACCGGCTCCACATAAATCCGGTCCTCAACCGTTGTCATGTTCTCTAAATCTCTCTCTTGCAAAAGTATTGTTCATGCCAAGTTAACTAATTGCTATGATTATGTTGCTATCTTCAATTATGTTCACTCGTTATGCTCACAAAGTTATTTCTCAAAAGTACTCTCATTAATTTCCGCTACTCTCAAGTTAAATAGGCCAATTCCATTACAAATCATCTCGTATTTTTGTACACTGTTTATATCATAATGAACTCCTCGATTGGTTTTCCCCTAAATCTATTTTTTGTGAGTGTTCTAAACTTCTTTTTGGTAATCATAACATGTTAGATAATGTCATGTTTGGATGGACATATCATCATCCCATCAAGAGTTTAGTTTACAACAATGACTTTTTGTGAAACAGTACTCTTCCAGAATGATTTTGTAAAGAATTCGATATCTTTTGTAAGGACTTTGGAGATCTCGGTAAACATGTATGCACATGTGATCTTAAAATTATTAATAATTTTGTAATGCAGAAAATTATTGGTAATGGATTGAACCACATTCCGATGTTTCCAAAAAACCCATACCTTGTCATTTCAGCTTTACTTAGCTGTTTGACAGACATGGTCAATACTCTCCACCAAATTGGAGATGACATTCCTACTAGACTTAACCAATCTAGTTAAACAATGTTTCTTTCACAAGATCTCTCTCCTACCGCAAAACTGGCTATCCACTAATAGTACTTGAATTACTCCAAATTAAGTTTGAAATTTCAAAAACTTTCATAACAATGGTTCATTGTTGGTCTTGATAAAGCCGCTAATTGTCCAACGGTTATGTGAAAAAATCTTCCTTGGTTGGTTGCACAATCAAGACATATTGGAAATGAGTTTTCATTACTTAACCTATCTCCTATGGAGGCCACAAACAGTATTAATTTTTTAGATCTTGGCTATTCTATTGACTCTATCAAACTACGTGTGCTCTTTCCAACTTATAAGGATCACAAATATAAATTCAGGTGGATTTCGGATGCCTCAAACTACGTCTTTACTAATATTACTAAAGATATAACAGTTGCCTTGATCTTATATTATCTGAATATGAACTAGTATGTGCGGTTACGCAAAAGGTATGTTTGGATTTTCTTAAAATCCATTATAACCCATATTGGATTGTACAAAAACTTCACTAAGGTTACACTCAACCTCCCCAAACAAATTTTTCAGCTATTCTCTGCAGATATAACCCAGTGTTACAAGAACATCCCCTTCTGTGGCGATCTTGGACTAAAACATGTCTTGTGCTAGCTTGAAAATCTCTCATTCATTTCTCTTGTTAGTAAACCTAGATGGAATAGAAAGACCAACTCAAAACATAATGCTCACTACAATGAGCTTAAATTATGCAACCTTGTCTCATGGCTTCTTGACAATTGCTCTATACAGTCTGGGGGAAGTTGCTACAATTAAAACCTAGGTATTCCTATGGCGTTTTCTTGCTCCCCCCTCATGTGTCGATCACACTTTTAGGTATATGGATGATATTCTCAGCCTTAATAATAGATTCTTTCACAATGAACTTTCATCTATTTACCCAAATTGCCTCAAGAATGAACCAACATTGGGAAAAGGGTTTGATACCTCTTCTGGGTTCTTTTCTACTTCTATACAATTCTTAAACTTCTCAATTTTGTTACATAACCCCTATAATGGCAACTCTGATCTCCAGTTCATTTGGAAAAGGGATAACCTTAAGATCCCTACTGCAGAATTTTCAAAAAAAGAAAAGCAATTGGCCACCTAACCCTGCTCTAAACTTGTGTATATGTCTGCTTTACATGATCTTGTACTCCTCTTCTGACAGCTTCACTGACTAGGAGGAAATCAAATGCCTTATTGACAAATACTTCCTTAATGGTTTCAATAGGAATGATTTAATCAATACCATTACTAAAGCCATTTCTCGTGATAAATGGCCTAACCTAAGAATCAACCATGCTAATCTCATTACATTAATTATAAACAATATGCCCATACTCAATGGGCCTACTGCCGACTCATTGAGTATGATGACTGGATACACTTGGTCACTTCATCTGACTATGATTGCTTCATCCAGCTACACAACAAACACTTGAGCTACTAATGTAGCAACTAGGTATCTTGTCCTGTGGATGAGTACCTTAAAGTCTATACCTTGCTAAACTTCATCGGCCTGGGATTGATACATCTAGATATACACAAGCTTACACTTATTGATGCAGCTGATGGTTATTGTGTCTTATAGATGATTACCTTGTAATTTTCCAGTACTTACTGCTATTTGCAATTTAAAGGTGTCCTACTAGAAACTTGCAATTCAAAATTCATACCTCAAAATTTCCTACTTTAAAGTCAAGAAAAGCTCTTCTCCATTTCTCAAACAACCCTAAATAGTTTTTCTAATAAAAAACCCCACCCGACCCACCCTACCCCAAATCAAGAAACAAACCCCCCCCCCCCCCCCCCCCCCCCCCCTCTCTCTCTCTCTCACACACACACACTTTGGAATAAGCAACTTTTTCTAAGTTATTGAATACCCTATGGGCACATGCCCTAGTGCCTTGTTAAGAATCGGGTAGTAATTTTTTTGCACGACCTTAAATGCTACTATGACTTTTAAAGCCCTTCCCTTCTCCCGATCTGGCATGATAATCACTTACCTCCCTCTCTCTGTACCACATGCCCTCCCCTTCACTCCTTGTACCCTTGCAGTTTGTGGGGTGCTCTCGGCATTTGATACATTGACTCCCTTCGCTCACTCTGTGTCTCGGACCTTGGACCGATTATCATGGCTTGTCTTGGGGGATTCCTGCCACTCCTCCCACATGTACTTCGGTGGTCTGCATACTTTAGGTACCTGGCATCTCTCTCTAAGGTATTACACACCTTAAAATTTCTAATCTATTCCCCTACTTAACATACTCTACGTAGTTGGTAGCCTTGGATGCTGATCCGATTTTGGAGGCTTAACTCGTGGGATCCTCGCCTCTCTAGATTAATGCTGCCGCATCCCTCAAACACTATAAATACAGGTGATGGATGCTCTTCCCCTCACTTAGCCTTGGCATACTTTTGTGTGTGTGTGTGTATGTGTGTGTGTGTGTGTGTTCTGGAAAGAGAGCTGAGTGTGGTGAATACTTGCTGTTGCACTATCCTTTGGTTGCTTAAACTAAAGCACTATGGAATTGGATGAACAAAATCCATCGTCGTAGGTTGGTGCCACCCTCACTGCGTGAAAGCGTAAAATGGTCTTTCTGTTACAATATACTGTTATCTGTTCTTTTTAGCAGTTCACAAATGCATTTATTAAATTTTTCTAAAATGTATGTAGGTTGGGGGATCGATTGAGCAAATGCGGCTCCATCCCCTGGGGTTTGATGGCGATGAGCTCTTTTAGCAATTAGATAAGGTTTATACTGACATTTGCTAGTGTGTGCTTATTCCCATGTTGGGTTTGACTCGGCCTTGGCATTACTCTGGCGTTGATACTGGTCCGCAACTTAATCACAGTACTATTGAGGTTTTGATAGGGCATTGCTTACTCGCGCCTGCCTTTGGTTTATTTTAAAGAAAAAAATATCATGAGATTAGTTGATGGTATTTAGTCGATTCACACATGAATTTTTCAATTGAGCAATTAGACACAAGTTTTTTGGAGGATTGATCAATATAATACTTAATAGGACTATTATTGGTTGGACTATTCAGTTTGTTTTCAGGCATTTACTGTTGCATTTCCAACCCTCATACTACTAGCTGCAAAGGCTCTTATGTGATTTGTTAGGGTCTGGTAGTCTAGCACTTCTCATCACACTAAATGATTGTTTTCCTAAAAACACATGCATATTATAGAGCATTAATCATCTCGCTCGATGCTCTTGCATTATGATAAAAATATATATATTAATTTTTTATCTTTACCTTTACTTACTTACCTAAGTACATCATCTAGACTATCATTTCTAGAGGAAGAATCGCTCTAGCTTATACCATAATCCCAAGTGTTTTCCTTGACTAAAAGGCCATATTCTCTTTGGTATATCTTGTATGACTCTAAATACAAATTATGATAGATTGTTTGAAACATTTGGTAGCATGTTAGATTTAAAATGAGGCAAGGAAACCTTATGGGACAATGATTTTGGTAAGATAGTTGGATTCGAAGGGGTGATGGCCTTCTAATTTGAATTTACTCTATTTAAATAAATATAAACTCTTTTCGAAAAAAATGGGGTCACTTATTATCTTTATTTATAAACTATGATTTCATTTTAAAGGAGAAACTGAAGGAGTGATGACCTTCAGTTCATAAAAGGAGTTAAAAATTATGATACCCTCTCGAAAAAGTCATATGACAAAAAAAACAATAATATTGGATGGTAGGTTTCAAGTCAAAAGATTTTAAGTAGGACATGGATGACAATGGATAAGTTCTTTGACACTTGTAATACGTATTCAAGGCTAACGAATTTGTTGATTTGTTTATATGGATGCAGGTGAGGACTCTATCTTTACTTAGGGTCTTTTTTGGCTTAAAACTTATGTGTATCATTGGTGCTTTCTACTATAGACATCAATACTCGTAACTGTCTAGTGTACAAAACCATTAGAATAATACTTCATTCTCATTATAAAGTGCAAAGATGAATAAAAGACTGAATCTTTTTTTTGCTTCTCTCTGTCCTTTTTTCTAAGGCCAACTGTCTTTTGAACTGATATGTTCTGTTGTGTATATATATATTAGTTTAAAATAGCAACACACACACACACACACACACACACACACACACACACACACACACACACACACACACACTTACATGGGTCTTGGGTTACAATGCGTACTTAGAGAGGCAAGGAGAGAGGGCACCTTAGTGGGTTTCAAACTAGGATAGGTAGTGCCTGGCCTTGTCGAGGTGGCGTGTAGCCATTTTCCATGCCAAAAGTGAGAGGGGTGGCCTAAACCCCCCGACCAATTTTGAGAAGAGCAGCCATCTGCAAAAAGCCTACAGAGGAAGAGCATTCAGAGGATTTGAACCTTGCTAGATAGAGGAGATGCAGACGCCTTTCCACTTGTCCGTTTATCACTCTTTGGAAAGGAAGGGAGGTTTCCAGCCGGGGTGGGCGCCCAAGTGTGATAGGGGGGGGGCCTTACGTTAATTCAGGGCTTTACTTTAGAAAAGACACATCAATATTAAAACCGTGATGAATATGGGTATTTATTAGCATTAGTATGTCCCTACGATTAAAAAAAAAGAAATGAACACGAGAATCAACATTGATTCTGCCCCAGCCCAGAAAAAAAGCACAAACGAAGCCACGCGCGCGAGCAAGGGTAGAGGCGCGATGGACGAGGTTCTACTGCCAGCGCTTCGTAGCTCTCTCTCTCTCTCTCTCTCTACGTCTGTCTACGCAGGTTCTCTGCAGCTCTCTCTCTCTCTCTCTCTCTCTCTCTAGCTTTGACCAACTGGCAAAGGCAAAGGTGACGAGTGGAACGAGGTGCGCAAGGTAGTGCGAAGCAGGTGGCTGGCACGTTGGGGTAACCACTGTTTTTTGTTAATATTAAGGCGTGCGGCTATGAGCACTCTCTGCTCATGTGCTCGGTGGCTAGAGCAGTCCATGCAAAAATTTCATGCCAACTGCAGGGGTTCAAATCCTGCTCGCGATTGGAGTTTTATTTCGGCAAGGCAAGTACCGCAGAGAATCTACGAAGATTCCTAGGCAATATAATATGAAGCCTACCAGTATTAGTATTTATTAGCATTAGTATTTAGCATTTACATCCTCGGGCCTCAACTTACTTTTTTTCCCTACCCCGATCCCTATTAGAACTCACAAAACAAGGAAGTTATATGCTTCATCAACAGTGATGGTACCATAGCCAAAACCCTACATTTGCCATCACGCTCTGTGAGTTGCAGGTGATCGCCGAAACGCTTGCTGCGTCCGATACCACACCTGCTCTGTCTGATACGATTCTCTTGATCGGCTCCTGCATTGAACTTCATTGTCCCCTTTGCCGACCAGTTTCCTTTGTAAAGGATCGCCATAGCTGTTGCTGGAGATTAGACGCGCTGAACGAGCCGGCGGTTTGCCAAAGACAGGGCTTGCTACTTATCAAGCTCATTTCTCTAAGGTATAGCCCTTCGTCTTTCTGCGTTTTCACACCTTCACTGCGACACCGTTCCAAATCTTCAACGTCTCCTTTACCTGCCCTCTACTGAAGGGGCCATTCTTTGCGATTTTTTTGTAGTAGGTTACCACACAGGCTGCTAGGCTTACGTGGCGATGGAGTCTCCATCTTCAGCTGTACCTGCTGGAGATGGTGCTGCCACGAATAGAGAAAAGGCTAGTCTTTCTGAAGAGCAGAATGGTGAGTCTCAACCTCTGGAAAATGGCTGGCATGGTTATGAGTTTATGAAAAATGGCAAGGCCAGGCCATCGGCAGTTCGGGACTTTCCGGAGGGTATTGTTCCGCTTCACTGCAGGCAGATTGATGTTCCTTTTGGGCTGTCTCTTCCAGAAAAGAAGAAGCAAAGCCAGACATCACCCACTACTTCCAAAGGCAAAGTTGGGCACAAGCAGACTGAAGAAAACGTGAGTCCAGTGGAGGGGGCGACGTCGAAAAGTGAATCTGCTATGCATAAAGAAGTAAGACCACTTTTGCAGCAGTCCACAGATCAGAAGTCAGATAAAGCAGTGATTTCTATGGCTAAGCGCAATAAAGATGTACAAGGGGAGAATATGAACACGGAGATTGCTTCTTCAAAATCCAGCATGTTGGTAGAGAGAAAGACATCATTCAAACCTGATGCTTCAAAACAAGAAGCTGAAGCCAAACAAATGAAGGCAAAGGTGGTCGCGAGAGAAAGTGCTCTGAAAAAGCCTATGAAACCTGGCAAATCACCAGAGAAAAAAGTAGGAGCTTCAGATATGCCACAACAATTAGCTGAGGCCAGATCAGGTAAGAAAGATGTTGCTTTGGTACCAAAGACACAGAAGGTGGCCACAAGTTCTCGCAAACCCACAGAAGACAAAGGGAATGCAACAGTGACAATGGCGTCAGATGTTCAATTACAAGATGGAGAGGTGAGGGAAGAGTCTTCTCCAACAGAGAAGATGCTAAAAACGCCTTCAAATCAAGAGAAATCAGTGGAAGAAGAAGCTAGTGCAGTGCCATTAGCAGCTCAAGAAACAGAGCAAGCTGAAATTAGCAATTCACAAGGACAGGCAGAAGCAATTGATGTTGAAAAGAAGCAGACAGGGGAGAAAGTTATTGAGCAGCAGGAAGAGGGGAAGGTGGCTGCAGAAGTGGAGCAAAGCAATAAGGCTCAACCAGTCAAGAGGAAGTCAGGGATTCGGGATATGCCACAGGGGCCATCAAATCGAGTAAAAGTAGTGGGAAAAGAAGCTACTGTAGGTCCCTCAGCAATACAAGGAACAGAACAAGTGGAAGCTAATGTTTTGGAAGGGCCAATAGAAGCCATGGATGTGGAAAAGAAGCAGGAAGAGGAAACAGCCAAGAAAGTTATCAAGCAGCAGGAAGATGAGGCGGTTGACAATATGGTTGAGCAAAATATGAAAGCCCAGCCAGTCAAGAGAAAGTCAGGGATTCGGGATCTGCCAGATTCTTTGACAACACAAGCAAAGAAGAAGGTGTCAATGGTAGGAGTTGTACCAGAGCTTCACGATCACAAGTTGAAGATGGAAGTGCATCCATCCAAAGCTACGGAAACTGCAAAAGAAAAAACGGTAGCAAAGAATGCAAGGCTTAATGGCAATGCAGAAGCTGACAATGCAAAACCTAGTGGGAGTGGAAAGAAGAAAAGGCCAATTGAAGAGCCAAATTCCAGTGAGAAAAGCAAAAAGCTGCCAAAACTTAAACTGACTAATGAAGCTCAAATCCCAGCAAAGGCCAAGGAAGCACAAACCCCAGCAAAGGCTAAAGAAGCACAAACCCCAGTAAAGGCCAAGGAAAAGGAACCTGCTAAGGTTGTAACACCCAAGTCAACCAAGAAGCCCTCGACCCCTGCAGAATCTTCGAAGAAGGTTAGGCGATCAGGTGGAAAACCAGTAAGGTCAGGAATGTCCACAGTAGATTTAAGCAATGCAAGGAAGCTGGTTGTGGAGTCGTTGAGACTTTACGATGCAGTGCGCCGGAAGCTTGTGCAAGATGAAGAGAAAAATGGGAAGCAAGGAAGAGGAAGCAGGGCTGACCTCCAAGCGGCAACTCTTCTCAAGGATCAGAATGCCAGTCGCGAGAATGAAAAAGGCTATGGTTCTTTGCCAGGCGTTCTTGTGGGGGACATTTTTCTTTTTAGGACAGAACTTTCCTTTGCAAGGGTGCATGGTCCTATTCAGGGGGGGATTGAGTACCTGACCACGAAAGATTCTGAGTTCAATTCTCCTGTAGCAATAAGTATCATCTCAAATGTTGGCCAAGATGGTGAAGATAATGGCGAAGAGCTTATTTATACAGGTCAAGGAGGAAGGAGTTCAGACAATAAGCAGATTGCTGACCAAAAGCTAGAAAGGGGGAACCTGGCAATGGATGGGAGTAGGAAGTATAATATACCTGTAAGAGTAATGCGAGGAATCAAGGATGTAAACAGTCCTACTGGTAAGTTGTATATATATGATGGACTCTATGATGTTCAAGAGACTTACACAGCAAAAGGTTCGGGTGGTTTTAATGAGTTCAAGTTCAGACTTCAGCGAAGGGCCGATCAGCCTGAGCTTGGATCAGATACATTAAAGCTAGCTGCTGAATTAAAGAGTCAGGCACCTTCATCTCGCAAGGATGTGATAATTACTGACATCTCGAAAGGAAAGGAAAGTCATGTCATTTGTGTGGAAAATACAGTTGACGACGATAAAGGTCCGGCTGATTTCCAGTATGCCACAAAGATAATTTACTCAAAGGATCTAGGGAAACCTGAGTCTTCTTGTGGATGCAAGTGTCATGGTGCCTGTTCCCCAAGTAGCAGTTGCAGTTGCTTCACAAGAAATGGGGATGAGCTTCCATATATAAATGGCGGATATCTTGTGAGGGAAAAGGACTTCATTTATGAATGTGGAAGTAATTGTGCATGCTCTTCTAGTTGTCGGAATAGAGCATCTGAGAAGGGGCTGAAGTTTCGGCTTGATGTCTTCAAGACAACAAATAAAGGATGGGGAGTTCGTTCTCTAGAGATGATCCCGGCAGGCAGTTTTGTATGCGAGTATGTTGGGAAAATGGTTGCAGATAATCAAGATGCAAAGGAGCTCAGGGATCGACAATATATGTTGTTTACGAGGTGGCTTCCTGAGACGACACCTCGATGGGGTGATGTGCCTAATGTCATTCCAGATAGGCCTTCTTCTACAACCAATCCGGATGCTGGTAAACCTGAGCTCATTGTTGATGCTAGTGAGGTCGGTAATGTGGCTCGCTTTATCAATCACAGCTGCTCACCCAACCTCCTTGTTCAAAAGGTTTTATCTGGACACGAAGATGTCAGGTACCCTCAATTTAAGCTCTTTGCAATAGATAACATTCCTCCTTTACGGGAGCTTACATTTGATTATGGCTATCCGGCAGATCAAGAGCTGGGAAGAGACCAAATAGATTGTCTATGTGGAAGTTCTGACTGCAGGGGGAAGTTGTATGTATAAATAGATGTTGCTTGAAAACCAATTAGCCCGCCAGGTTCAAACTTGGCGATTTATACGGGGCTGTATCCACTGGCTTTGAGTTATTTTTATGCTCATTTTATCATTTGCTGCAATGTGGAAAGCTGCATGACATTGTGGAGGGATAGTTTTGGCATGCAAATTTCAATGGGACTTTAAGTACTCGGTCAGCAGACACTTGTACATGATATCATAATGGTATCATACTCTTTTTGCTTAAAATCTTTCATAAGTTGGTGATGGATGTATGGACACCCTCCCCCCCCCCCCCCCCCCCCCTTCCCTTCCAACCCACCACCCCGATCCCTGGCGCTTGTGCCACTTTTCAGAGGAGATTTTGTAACTGTGTTTGTGGGAATTGGCAGGAATGGTATGACAAGCCTGCCTTGTCTACTCCAATCACTATAATCTGTACTGGCAAGTGACTGATCATAAACCATGTTTTTTTTTAAAATTATGCCTGACTGTTAATTTAAGTAATTATGGGCACTGAATATAGTTCAGACCAATGAAAACTATTAGTTGGGTAATCTGACAGTCTGGAAGTGCTTTCTAAGCCTGTTAAGTCTGGCTGGAACCATGGCTTAATCCTCCGATTAGGAAAGGTAGTAGTGTCTGGTGTCAGTATGGTAAAAACTCGAATCACATTGAAAAGCATTATGTCTGTGTTGTTGTCAGCCATGGTAAATGCTGCACCTGATGTGAAAAGTACCCGAAAATAGGAGAAATGGAGCGGGAACAACACGTGTTATATAGCACAAACCGTAGAAGACTATAAGGCACTTGTTATGCAGAAAACGACACTGACAGAAATTTTGCACAAAATGACAAAATAGCCTGTGCAATACTGTTTTAGTGGAAACGGAGGCCGAAATGAGTCCAAATCAAAAATCTCAGCAGACCAAGCTCTTCGAGCTTTCCTAAGTATTTGTCGATTTGCGAACGCTTGCCAAAGCTAATTGAAATTGGAGAAAGTGAGCAGGCGTGTGCTAGAGCAGCTGGCGACTAAGCTCGGGAGGATGCGACTTGCTCTAATACCAATTGTTGGAATTAGGGTTGTAGAGAAACACACACAGTTTGGAGAAGACGAAGGAAGCTCAACGCACACAATAGAGAGTGTGTTACTTAGTGTGCAATGGAAAGATGGATAGTTCTAGAGTGATGGACGTATATACAATGCACGGGGGGAAAAACCTCCTAAAGAGGGAAAAAATGCCCCGGCGGTCCTAGTGTGTTCACACACATCACTACCACATGCATATGGTAACAAGTGCGAAGGGAATACCTTCTAGCAAATGTAATCACCTAAACATGCGGTAGCGGAAAATCCTCTTGACAGCCTGTCAATGCTTAGACCCTGGGCTATGCATAAATATGCTGACTTGTGAGACTGCAAACTGAATATCGGACCTCGTGTTGCATACGTAAATGAGGCATCCAACAGCAGTTTGGTAAAGAGTGACATTAGCAGGATCACCAGCGTCATGAAGACTCAATTTCAAACCTGTTTCCATGGGAGTGGCAATAGGTTTGCGATCCTCAAGTCCAAACTTACATAGCACAAGTGACTGAATTCCCATGAGGGACGGACTCGAGAGAGGTGGACAATTCACGATGTGAGGTAATGTGCTCTGTAGCACCACTGTTGAAATACCACACATGTGAATATGCAGCAACTGACATGCATGCATCATGGACAACAAGATTGTAAGTGCACTCTGCACTAAAAGCCCATTCTGCATCAACATCAGCATCACAGTCTCCTTTCAGAGAAGACTTAACAATGGTTGCATTTGTAGTGGAACCAACATTTGCAGTGGAACCATCCTCTTTCTTCTTAGCTTCTTTGGCCTTCAACTTAGGAAAATGGGGTTATTAGCTATCTTTATTTATAACTTATAGTCTCATTCATTGAAAATTGAAGGAGTGATGACCTTCGGTTCATAAAAAAATTGTTTATAATTTAAAAGGGATGAAATCCTTTCAAAAAATTTAAGTGACAACTTTAAACAAATTTGTGTGGTAGGTTAAAGGTAAAAAGATTTTAAGTAGGACATCAATAACAAGTGATAAGTTCTTTGACACTTGTAATGCGTATTGAAAGCTAACAAATATGTTTTGTTTAAATGGATAAAGGTGAGGGATCTATCTTTACTTAGGGCCTTTTTGGCTTAAAGCTTCTTTTTGTCATACCTTTTTCACTATAGATACCCCTACTTTTGACTATCCATTGTACAAAAACATTAGAATGATACTTCATTCTCATGTGATGCACAAAAATGAATCAAAGACTTGAGTCCTTTTTGTGATTTTTTCTATCCCTTTTCTAAAGAAAATTGTCTTTTGAATTGATATGTTCTATTGTGTATAAGTATTAGTTTAAAAACAACAACAATACACACGCACGTACACGCGCACGCGCATGTGCACGCACACGCACACGCACGCACACACACACACCACACACACACAGAGGTACATGTACAACTGCTTGGTTTTGTGTGGACACTTCAATTGGTTAGGAATCTCCACTCCTTTGATGGGATGCTTTCCTTAAATTGGTAGTTGGCCTTGGGCTTCTAGTCCTCATAAAATTCCCCTCTTAGTGGGGCATGAATTTTTTCTCTTCCTTGGGAAGCATACCATGCAATAAATCCTCCTCCCCCACTCTCTGCGCAACACCCGTTTATGTCACCACACTCTGCTCACGACCATTCTCACACACACACACACACACACACACACACACACACACCACACAAATACCCCCCCTCCCCCCCCCGCCCCCCCCCTCCCATTGGGTTAATGTGGCCGTGCCGCTAGATCATCCTCTCATGATAACACAGTAGGCTGCAATTCGCTGTGAATATTACTCCTCAAAATATGCCCCATAACCGGCATTTATAAACCAGGTGAGGGTTTACCCCTCTTAGCCTTGGCGCTTTTTTTTGTGTGTGTGATTGCTAGTTGGATTAGCAATTCGTCTGCGTCATCTCTTTGACATGGGTTTGCGCCATCTTTACTGTCTCACTTGTAGATTTTTTTCACCTTTTGGCCTGATAAAAATCCCACATTAATGAGGTTTTTGGCTCATGGTTAAGTATATTTTCATACTAGCTATCTTGGCGTTGATTTTTTTTGGTTTTCTATCAAATAATCTCTGTCCATGACTTTATGCTGCCGTAAAATTGGTGGGTTCAAAAACTTAGGGTGGTGGCTTACCTATGAAAAATAGTTGGTGATTTTTGTACTACTAAACACCAAGGGATGGCTGATTGTTTGATTGACTGCATACCGTGATGTTACTCTTATTTTTCTAAAAACCGAAGCTCTAACCAAGCTACTAGTGTGGTAATGGGATTACCTTTGATGTTGCAGCATTTTCAACATAAGGTTAACTTGACTAGATTGGCTTACTAATTGTGGTATGGTAGATTCCATATAGGATTTGGCTTTGCTTAGCCAAGTTGGCTACCTTGAAGCTATCAATGGTATATTTTTTGGTCCTAAAGCTGTGGATTGGGAGACGTTTTTATGACTTACGCTGCTTGGAGAAACAAGACAAAAATTAGGATAAAAAATTGGCAATATAATTTGGAAAATATAAAAAATTGACCTATGGATTGCTTGGGGGATTATGACACCTGGATCAGAAGGGGTAATGGCCTTCTGACCAAGAATCATATGTATGTTATTACCTTAAATTTAAAAATTAAATTAAAAAATGGAGCTAAAGAGAAACCAATACCTATAACTACTTTTCTATTTTAAAGAGCTTCTCAAAACATAGAGAACTGGATTACATAATGTAATGCAAATGGCCTATGAACTTTGAGAATAACGGAATTAAGAGAATTAGAGTGAGCATTTTTGTGAGGTTACTTTGAGAACTTGGAGGGTGATGGTAGCAACATAAACATAGTACTTAATTAGCTTGGCATGAACAATACATTTTTCCAAGAGAGAGAGAGTATTAGAGAACATGACAATAGATGACCGGATTTACTTGGAGCCAATCCCCCTCCAAAAGGCGTTTGTATTATAAATTCTCCCATCAAGTTTGTTACAATACAATCTTTGTGTTCCTTGTGACCTTGGTGATGCTATGAAGTGGGAAAGCTTCATGCATCACGAGCTTAACATAAACTTTGCAAAAAGCATTAACAATCCCAAGACTCAGTCCCAAGGCCTCAAACACCTTCGAAGGTGGAGAGAGCTAGCGGGGAATGAAGGTAGGAAAGAGAAAGAAGAAACATTCCATACGAGAAAGAAATAGTTCCTCACTTACCATTACTCTTCTTGCTTAGCATAGCATAATAGCATAGTAAGGAAGATGAAGAAGATGACAAGCTTAAGCATTGAAGCATGGCTCTTGGTTGGATTTGCATTCCATAGCCAAGAGTGTTGGTGTAAGCTCTCCACTTCTCAACAAGCTTGGAGAAGGAGATGGAGCTCTTGCACTTATCACTCCACACAATGAGAGAATATGTGTGCGTGTGTGGGAGAATATACCCCCCCTCTCATGCTTGGTCCAAATCTCTCTCTCTCTCTCTCTCTCTCTCTCTCTCTCTCTCTCTTGTATTTTGTATTATTTCCTTTGGACATGTGTTCTCTTTTTCCTCTTTTGAGAGAAAGAACTTAATTATTTATTTTTATGTATCTAAATTCTCATTGGACCCCTTTAAAACCTAACCAATAGCATTCAAGCACATCATGAGGGCCACATGTGGAGGATCATTTAAACATGTGTCTTTTATGCTTATTAAGTCATTTGGTTGAATGGAATACTTCAAGGACTTATTCAATCAATCAAGCATGTGTCTTTTATGCTTCTTAAGTCATTTGTTTTGAATTGAATACTTCAAGCCTTAGTCAATCAAGCATGGACGTTCATGCCTCTTGAGAACTTATCTTTGAATTTAACATTTCAAAAACCTTAGTCATTTAAGCATAAAAATCACCCCAGGCTTTGGACAAGGTTCCCACAACCACTTTAAGCGTCTTAGTACCTCATACTTGGGTATGATTCCCACCTCGAGGTTAGCCCTAGCTTGCGTAAGGTCAAAAAACTTTTTAACACTAAATTTTGGAGGTCTTTAATGAAGCTAACCCTAAGGTCTTTTAAGCTCCATTAGGTAGCATTGCTCTTTGACAGACCATCTCTCATTTGGACCCCTTTACCATTGGCCCCGTGTTGAGATAGATCCGTAAGCACATGTCTATATTTTAACCCTTGTTCCCGTTTATTATACATTAAATGATCAGTTTAATATGAGAAAATCATTTGGGTTGGTTAGATATTAAATTTTATGACATTACCTCTCTTTTGAAATCATAGTTGTCCTCGACTATGAGGTAAAAGAGATAAAGCCATAGTCATTAATCAATTTGTCTTAGCGGGTAGAGGATCCCTTTTTACCCTACGACATCATTCCAAGATGGATGACTAATCCATTTGGTGCTTGGGAGACATAGCTGCCACAAGCATGTCTGCTCTTTAGTCCATTTCAACCTCCTAAGTAGAGTGACAAATTCTACATGGTGTTTGAGAGACGTTGTCATCACAAACATGATTCTTAGTATGCATCCTACTTAAATTTGTGCACAATAAAGAGAGAATTAGTCTTATAAGACAGAAACATTGATCATTTAAAAGAAACATGTACATTTGCTTACTCTAATGTAGCATTGTAAGCGTTGACAAGGTTCATACTATCCTTAAGCTAGATTCCGTGCATCCATCTAGCATCTTCAAAAGGATAATTTTTGAACTTAATAAGATACCGTCGGATAATTTTACCATGTCGTAGTACCTTGTCTTCATGTCAAAGGATAGCTTCGGGTTGTAGCACCTCTTCTTGGTCTTTGATTTCGGGAGGGTCTTCATTAATTGGTTCATTTGGAGGCTCTCCTTTGTAGAACTTAATAGGCTCACATGAAAAGCATTGTGCATTGATTGGCTTCAAACTTTGAAAAGGACCATAGTATCTTTTTGCTAGTTTAGCATAATACTTTTGATGGCCCGTATGATTTGCACCCGTCGTTTGCCTCAATCGAGGCTTAGGAAACTTAAGTAAGACTTATCATTTTCTTTGAACGTTAAGGACCTTCTGTGCTTGTCAGCAACAACTTTTTGCCTTAGTTGAGAGTTGGATATAGCCTCCTTAATCATTTGAAATGATGCTTGCAGGTCACGGCTATACTCATCCGCAACGAAGATCTTCCCATGTACTTTAAGTAGCAAGGGACTTTTTGGTCTTCCCTCTATGATTTTAAAAGTGCTTTTCCCATAGAAGGATAAATAGTATTTTTATATGCATACTCTATAAGAGGTAAGTACTTTTCCCATTGTGATTGGCTATCTCACTTTGGCCATCTATTTGTGGGTGATAGGCCGAAGAGAAATTCAATCTTGAATCTAGATTTTTGAAGAGACCTTTCCAAAAATTACTGGTCATTCTAGGATCTCTATCTGACACGATGGATGTTGGCAATCCATGGTGTTTGAAAATCTGGGATAAGAAAAGAGATGCCATTTGGTGTGCCTTAATAGTCTTCTTGACATGGATAAAGTGTGCTTGCTTGCTAAACCTGTCGACTATTGTCCATATTCCTGTATTTCCATGGATAGACTTGGGTAATCCAAAGATAAAATCCATGGATATACTGTCCCATGGTGAATTAGGGATTGGCAATGGTTGGAGTAATCCAAGTTGCTTCCCTCTATCATACTTGGTCTTTTGGCATACCATACATTTTGAAACATACTCTTGTATGTCCACTTCCATGGTAGACCAATAAAAGTATGTCTCTACTCCTTGAAGAGTAGGTTGAATGTCTCTATGCCCCGCATAGGGAGGAGCATGGGATTCATACATGACTTTTTCACAAAGGGAGTGGGTAACACATAGCCTATTGCCATGGAGAGGATAACCATCCTACAAGGTGAATGGTTCCTCTTTCTTCCCTAAAGCAAGGACTGACATTATGTCTTTAAAGTCAGGGTCAGTAGCATACTCATCTATCATAGAAGATAGATCATTGCGAGTTTCTATAGACACAACATTAACTTTGGCGTGAAAGTGCATCAGCCACTTGATTGTGCTTACCAGCAATGTGAGCAATGTGGAAATTAAATTGTGAAAGAAAATTTTCCCACCTCATTTATTTGTCGGAAAGCTTTGTTTGCGTCATATCGTAAAATGAATGGAGTCCCCAATAGATAATGCTTCCATGTGTCTAGGGCATGTAGAAAAGCTAAAAGCTCTTTCTCATAAATGCCCAAAGACCCGTTCATCCGTATTGAGCCTTCGGCTCTCATATGCTATGGCATGCCCTTCTTGAAGCAAGACTGCTTTAAGGCAATCACAACAAGCATTACATTGGACCTCAAGTGGTTTTGAGAGATCCAGAAGCATGAGGATTGGTTGAGAGGTAAGCTTCCCTTTGAGCTTGTCAAAAGCTTTTTGCTCCTTAGGAGTCCATGAATACTTAACGTTCTTCTTTGTTAAGTCATGTAATGGTTCTGCTATTTGAGAAAATTTTGATATGAAGAGTCTATAGTATGCACACATACCAATAAAGCTTCTTAGCTCCTGTAGATTCCTTGGATTAGGCCATGATTTTATTACCTCTAACTTTGATGGATCCATATGGATACCATCTTGAGAGATAATATGACCTAAGTATTGAATCTCTTGAAGGAAAACTTTGCTTTTCTTTTGGTTGAAAAAAAGCTTGTTCTCCCTCAATGCTTGAAAAATCACTTGGAGATGTTGCTTGTGTTCCTCCAAGGACTTGGAGTAGATGATGATATCATCAAAGAACACTCCAGTGAACTTGCGGTGGGGTCTATATATTTTTTTCCTCAAACAATTGAATGTGGCAGGTGCATTGGTCAAGCCAAAAGGCATGACTAGATATTCATAAAGACCAAATGTTGTATGAAACACGGTCTTTAGGATATCTTCCTCCACTATCCTTATTTGATGATAGCCACTTTTAAGGTCAATCCTAATGAAGTAGGTAGAGCCTTGTAGTTTATCAAATAGATCTTCTACCCGAGGTACGGGAAATCTGTTTTTGATAGTGATATGGTTTAGTGCGTGATAGTCCACACACATGCGGTATGTTTCATCTTTCTTTTGCACTAAAAGGACTCAAGAACAAAAGGGAGAGGAGCTAGGCCTCACCATCCCATTGTCTACCAATTCTTGTACTTGCCTCATGATCTCCTCTTGTTGAGCTTGGGAAACTCAATAAAGAGGTTTGTTAGGCAGTGAGCTTCTTGATAGGAGCTCAATTCGATGGTCATCATTCCCTCGTTTTGGAGGTAAGTCCATAGGGATATCATCGATGACCACATCTTGGAATCCTTTTAGAAAGTTAGACAAGTCTGACTCTTCTTGATTCCTACCATTCACCTTTGATGAAATATTAGGACCTTTTAGGGACTCTTTGACAAAAATCATGTACGCAGAAACTGAGCTCTTCATTGATTTATCAAAGGGCAAGAGGATTTACAAGTGGTATAGTACGACCAAACTCATGAGAATCTATATACATGTTCTTTCCCATGTAGGTGAAGTAGATTCTCCTCTCAAGAAACTTCATGTTGGAAGCCATGCGATCAAACCATGGCGCCCCTAGGATAGCATCCTCATGTTGGAGAGGAGAGATGAAAAAGTCTTCTTTGTCGACATAGCTTTGGATAAGCCTCAACGAAGGCTTGCTGTCCCTTGAAAGCTGTGTTAGCTGCGTTACAATATCTCCCATCTTAAAAGATTGAATGTCCAACTTGGTGGCCAACTCCGTTGATATGAAGTTGGGAGTAGAGCCAGGGTCAATCAAGATGAAGGAATCAAGCTCCCTTACCTTTCCCCAAGCATAGGAGAGAGATGATCCTTTGCAATGAGCATCCTCTTTTGGAGCTTTGATGGTGGAATCCCTAGGACTCTCATTGCGAGCATTTTTCTTGGGGCAAGAAGGATAGCCATGTCCTTGCTCCCCACACTCAAAACACTTATGGTCCTTGCAAAAAGCTTCAAGCTCTTCATGAGAGAGTTTGTTTTTACCTTTGTAAACTCCCTTCTCCTTGGACCTATTGTTGTTGTTGTAGGAAGTGCCTTGGGAAGAATTTTGGGCATTGCTTTTTCCCTTTGCATCATTTTTGTCTTTGTTTTCCATTGGTTTGACATTCTGTCTAGCCCCTTGTTCAAAATTGATGTGGGAAGAAACCATGGTGTGGTGGATTACTTTGGTGATAGAACCAAGCCGTTGGGAGTTGACATACTCGGGCATTTCTTCAGGTAATCCCGCACAAAATTGTTGCTTTTGCTCGGCGAAGTCTATCTTTTGAAAGACAGTAGCCTTGAGATGTAAATCCCAAAACTTGTCCACATATTTATGGATAGACTCATGAGAGAGAAGCCTCAAACTCCACCATTCGGTGAGCACTTTGTCCTTTGCATCGCTTGCAAGGAATCGCTTCATGATGGAAACTCGTAGAGTTTCCATGTCTTTGGGGCTTTGCCGTTGCCATGAAGGCTAGTCCACCATTGACGAGCTGATTTTTGGAAATGCATAGCTACATGGCGTAGCTTGGAGGACTCCGTGAAGCCCTCGTCTCCAAAGGCCGCATCAAATTGTTGGATGAATGCCAATACTTTGTCTGTAGCACCAAAGGTGCCATCATAGGTGAGAAAAGAGATACTCTTTCCTCCCTCTTTGAATTTCTTTAGCTTTTGTGACCTTCGCCATGCAGGGTAAGATTTGCGATGTCCTCTCCTCTTGTATTCTCTAGGAGAATAGCCATAGCTTTCATTGGTAGAGGAGGAAGGTGAAGAAGAAGGAGAAGAGGGTGACCTCTTTCTTGTCCTTTTCTTCCTTTGTTTCCTCTCTTCCCTTTCGGAGTGACGAGGGAAAGGACTATGGGTTAACCGTTTTCTCTTGTGAGGAGTTGGCGATCGTTTAGTCCGCCTTCTTTGTGGAGCCACATCTTTGAAGGAACTTAGGGATTCATTACTTTCTTGATCTTTGGATTCCTCCTCTCGTATGGGCGAGAGTCTTCTTTTGGGGTCTCATCAAGAGGCCTCCTAAGCTCTCTCTCCTCTTGGAGAGGAAAGGAAATCCCATAAGCACAAAGTTGTTGAGTAACTTCAGCTTGCAAAAGCGGGGTTGCCCATAGCTTGTTGCAACCTACTAGTAACAAGATAATTAACAAACATTGGGGCATCATCATTAGCACCTTCATGTGCAAAATCAAAGTTATCAATGTTCATTCTACTCTCTTGGTTATTGTCAGCTATGTTAATTAAACTTATGTGTTTACTTAGTGTATGCTTTGGCAATTCAAAACCTTAGTTGCTAATCCTCTTAGCCTTTGAAAATAGGCACTTAAGTATCTAGACCCACGGTTTGATTTGGTTAATTATGGAGAGTAGTGGAGTGGGTCTAACATAGTGATGTTGTCGAGGGATATCTCCTTTTGGACTTCTTATGGCTCAATAATGGTAAAGCCATAGGCAAGTCTAAGAAGACTCCATTATTAAGGCCAAAGCTCCTGAGGTGTGCACCATATCCCACATATTGGGCTCAACAAAACCGATAATAGATCCCAGTCCCACTTACCCTAATATAATTAACAAAATCAACCATTGATAGGCTACTTAAGGACCTCTCTTCTTAAGCAAGAAAAGAGAAACCAAAGGCTCTGATACCAATGTAATGAAAATGGCCTATGAAATTTGAGAATAGCGGAATTAAGAGAGTTAAAGTAAGCATTTTTGTGACATTACTTTGAGAACTTGGAGGGTGAACTTAATTGATGGTAGCAACATAAACATAGTACTTAATTAACTTGGCATGAAAAATACTTTTGCAAGAGAGAGAGAGAGAGAGAGAGAGAGAGAGAGAGAGAGAGAGAGAGAGAGTATTAGAGAACATGACAATAGATGAGGACCGGATTTACTTGGAGCCAGTCCCCCTCCAAAAGGTGTTTGTATCATAAATTCTCCCATCAAGAGAGACTTTGTTACAATACAATTTTTGTGTTCCTTGTGACCTTGGTGATGCTATGAAGATGAAAAGCTTCATGCATCACGAGCTTGACATAAAATTTTCCAAAAGTATTAACTATCCCAAGCCTCAGTCCCAAGGCTTCAAACACCTTCGAAGGTGGAAAGAGCTAGCGGGGAATGAGGGTAAGGAAGAGGAAGAAGAAACATTCCATACGAGAAAGAAATAGTTCCTCACTTACCATCAGTCTTCTTGCTTAGCATAGCATAATAGCATAGTAATGAAGATGAAGAAGATGAAAAGCTTAAGCAGTGAAGCATGGCTCTTGGTTGGATTTTCATTCCATAGCCAAGAGTATTGATGTAGGCTCTCCACTTCTCAACAAGCTTGGAGAAGGAGATGGAGCTCTTGCACTTTACACTCCACACAATGAGAGAATATGTGTGTGTGTGTGTGGGAGAGTATACCCACACCTCTCTCTCTCTCTCTCTCCCCCTCTCTTGTATTATTTTATTATTTTCTTTGGACATGTGTCCTCTTTTGAGAGAAATAACTTAATTATTTATTTTTATGTATCTAAATTCTCATTGGACCCCTTTAAAACCTAACCAATAGCATTCAAGCACATCATGAGGGCCACATATGGAGGATCATTTGAACATGTGTATTTTATGCTTATTAAGTCATTTGGTTGAATGGAATACTTCAAGGGCTTATTCAATCAAGCAAGCATGTGTCTTTTATGCTTCTTAAGTCATTTGTTTTGAATTGATACTTCAAGCCTTAGTCAATCAAGCATGGACATTCATACCTCTTGAGAACTTATTTTTGAATTTAACATTTCAAAAACCTTAGTCATTTAAGCATGAAAATCACCTCAGGCTTTGGGCAAGGTTCCCACAACCACTTTTAGCATCTTAGCACCTCATGCTTGGGTACGATTCCCACCTCGAGGTTAGCCGTAGCTTGCGCAAGGTTAAAGGACTTTTTAACACTAATTTTTGGAGGTCTTTAATGAAGCTAACCCTAAGGTCTTTTAAGCTCCATTAGGTGGCAATGCTCTTTGACATACCATCTCTCATTTGGACCCCTTTACCATTGGCCCCGTGTTGAGATAGATCCGTAATCACATGTCTATATTCTAACCCTTGTTCCCGTTTATTATCCCACATTAAATGACGAGTTTAATATGAGAAAATCATTTGGGTTGGTTAGATATTAGATTTTATGACACATAAACAATTTGGATAGTAGTTTTAAGTTGAAGAAATTGTACGTTGGACATGGATATCAACTGATATAGTCCATTGACAAGTGTAAAATACATCCAAGGATAACGAATGTGTTGTCTTGTTTGGATGGATGCAGGTGAGGACTCTATTCTTTCTAAGTTTTTTTTTGGCTTGAAGCAAATGCCTGTCCATGACTCCACTGGCTCTTACTACTGTTTGGGAATTACTTATTTGTCAAAGAGATTTTTCGATTGCATGGTATGCCCAAAAACATTGTGTCTGACCGTGATTCTAAATTCACCTCAAACTTTTGGAAGGCTACTTTCTAGACCATATGAATAGAACTAAGAATGAGTACTACTTTCCATCCTCAAGAAAATAGGGAAATTGAACGGGTAAATCGGGTGTTAGAAGACATGCTTAGGATGTATGTGAGTGAGAGGCAAACAAACTAGGTGGACTACTTTCCTTTGGTTGAGTTTGCTTATAACAGTTCCTGTAATGCGTCTATTCAAGTGGCACCTTTTGAAGCTAGGTATGGTTGTAATTGCTCATCTCCCTTACATTTTTCACACCCAGAAAACAAAGTAGAAGTCTCAAGGCAAATGCTTGAGAAAATGGACCTAGAGGTTTCCAATATTTGACATTATATTAAGGAAGCGCAGAAAAAGAAAAAAGTGTATTATGACTGGCATAGACGGCCATTGTCCTTTGATGTAGGAGATCTGGTTTTCTTAAAGGTTGTTCCCAAGCGTACTAATCTGATTCTTGGTAAGGATAGGTGATTGTCTCCTAGGTTTGTTGGTCCTTTTAAGGTGTTGAAGCGGGTTGGGTCTCTTGCTTATAAACTTGAATTGCCTGCGCATGTGAAAGTTCATCTGATTTTCCATGTAAGTTTGTTGAAGAAGTATGTGGCTAATCCCCGTCATGTTTTGCAGGAGAGATATGATCTTCGCAATGATGGATCATTGAAAATAAAACCAAAAACAATCCTTGATCGTAGGGTTAGGCAGCTTACGCGTATAACTCTTGTTGAAGTTTTAGTTAAGTGGGATATGTATCACGTAGAAGATGCCTCCTGGGTAGATTTAGATGTTTTCCATGTTGAATACCCCTCCTTCCAACTCTAAGGACAGAGTTGATTTTGACAAGGGGAGAATGTAATAGGACTTATTTTGCAAAGTTTTGATATATATTCTATTTGGAGCAAAGTTTGTTCATTTCAACGTCTTTCCACAGTCTAGGACTATATTCTAATCGTTTCCTTCATGAAGTTTTAAATTTTGACCTAGGATACCTCTCGTGAGCCAGTTTTGAGGGTGCCAAGGTCAAAATTTGGAAAAGTTTTGTATGTAGGAATTGTAGTCCTCAATACAAGGAAAAGTATTGCTTCTTTGAGTTTTTTCAAATTCCTTCATTTGGATGCCCGTTTCAGCCCGTAGATTAGGAAAAAAGTGAGAAAATGTTGTTTTACGTCATTTTTGTAGAAATTGCCAGCTTGCAGGTAAAATTTCGGCCAAATTGAGCAGGATATGGATTTTTTGCATCACACAACTGTCAAAGAGATCGACGAGACAAACAAATTCATATGAGATGGCCTTGGACAAATTCTGAACCGTTTGGGAGTTACAGCTCGCTGAAAATGGCCAAGAATTGTGGTTCTTATGCGTTTGTGTGTAGGAGCCCTCTTTTTGAGCCTATTTTTGGGCCGCTTTGCTAAAGAACGGGGAGGTAAAAAAATAGCCACTTTTTTGTGAAGAAGACAGTCCTATTCTATTGTGATGGCGTCTTGAGATTGTGATTGTGAATGAGTGAGTGTGATTGAGAGTGAGAGTGCGATTGAGATTGAAACTGTGCACAAGATTGAGAGTGAGATAGCTTGGGGGTGGTAGGAGGTTTGACACGAGCTACGCTCTTCTTGTACCCGTGAATTTACATCAATACAGATCTCTGATTTCCTCTGTCTACCTTGTGTACTTGCAATTTATGTTATTCAGTTTGTTGTGCTCTCGTGTCTCCTCCCACTTTATGCGATTTGCCTCCTGGCAAAAAGGCCATTGGTACAAAGTGGGTTTACAATTTGAAATGCAAGTCGGATGGTGAGATTGATTGCTACAAGGATCAACTTGTTGCAAAAGGTCATGCACAACAGAAAGGCATAGATTATGAAGAGACTTTTGCTCCGACTTGTTGTATGACTAATGTGTGTTTTCTATGTACATTGGCATCTCATTTTGGTTGGGATGTACATCAGTCAGAAATTGTTACTTCTTTCTTGAATGGTGACATATCTGAGGAAGTTTATGTAATGCAACCTCGTGGTTTTGTCAAGAAAGGACAAGAGGATAAAGTGTGCAAATGTAAGAAATCTTTCTAAGGGTTGAAGAAATCTCATCGTGCTTGGTATGAGAAGGCTGACACTCATTTGGTCAAACGAGGCTTTCGTAATAGTCCAACAGAAAGCACATTGTATGTAAAGCATGAGGGTGATGTACTTCTCATTGTGGTTCTCTATGTAGATGATTTGGACCAAATGAGATACATATTGTTGAATTTAAGACTGATTTGAAGATGAAAGATTTGGGGATGTTGCATCATTACTTGGGTTTACAGTTTAAGAAGTATAATGGTGGTATTTCCTTGTGTATAAAGAGTTACATAGAGACATTGCTATGTAAGTTTAGACTTGAGGATTGCAAACCTATTGCCACTCCCATGGAAATAGATTTGAAATTGAGTCTTCGTGATGCTGGTGATCCTACAAATGTCACTCTTTACCAAACCTCATTGGATGCCTCATTTATGTATGCAACACGAGGCCGAATATTCAATTTGTAGTCTCAAAGGTCAGCAGATTTATGCATAGCCTAGAGTCTAAGCATTGGCAAGTTGTCCAAAGGATTTTTCGATACTTGAGTGGCACTTTACATCTTAGCTTGTTTTATCCCAAGGGCGGATCATTGCCGCCAAATTTACATGCTTTTTCGGGCTCAGATTGGGCTGGTTGTTTTGACACACAAGTGTCGACAAGTGGTTTCTATTTCATGCTTGGAATCTCATGCATATCCTGGTTGAGCCAGAAGCAACCTATTGTGGCCACTTCCAGTTGTGAGGTTGAGTACAGGGCAGTCTTCACAGCTATGGTTGAGTGTGTATGGCTCAGCTGCCTTATGGATGATTGGGTGTTGGACAAGACACTGCCAACACTATCTACACTGATAGCCAGAGAGCATTGGCAGTTGCGAGAAACCCAGTTTTTCATGATCGCACAAAGCACATTGAGGTGCATTACCACTATGTCAGAGAGAGGCTCTCAGCAGGAGAGGTCAGCTTGGTTTATGTGCCCACGTAGGACAACCTTGTAGATCTTTTCACAAAGGCATTGTCTCATGCGAAGTTTGAAGCTTTTCACAAAGATCTGGGCTTATTCCCCTTTGTGGACTGATCATGTCCTTAGGGTATGGCACTTCCTTATACTCTAGGTGCCAGCTCTTGTTCACCGCATCACTCCCAAGGGGCATTTGTTACCATATACATGTGGTAGTGATGTGTGTGAACACACTTAGGACCAACGAGGCATTTTTTCCCTCATTAGGAAGTTTTTTCCCCCGTGCATTGTATATACTCCCATCACTCTAGGTCTATCTTATATTTCCATTGCACACTAAGTAATACACTCTTTGTTGCGTGCCTTGAGCATCCTTCGTCTTCTCCAAGCTCTGTGTTTTCTTGCAACCCTAATGCCAATTGACAAAAGTATAAAATGACAAAATATGCCCTCTTTTTATGCACAATTTAGATAAGTGCCTTCACCTATCTTGATAGCTTATCTTTCTTATCGATAAGTTTTGTTTACTTATCTTGATAATTTATCTTCCTTTTCAAAACTTCTTCAACAAGCTACTTATTCAACAAGTTACTCATTTAACAAGATACTTATTCAGCAAGTTACTTACTCACCTTATCCTTATCTTCTCTTTTCTTTTTTTCTTTTTCTTTTTCCTTTTTCCTTGGCGTTTCTTTTCCTTTTTACTTATCTTTTTCTTTTCCTTTTTTTTGTCTTATCTTTTTCTTTTTTCTTATCTTTTTCTTTTGGCTATTTTTCTTAAGATGAAAAGCTAATTTCTCATGCATTGGTTTTGTCCATGTTCCCATGGTGTAAACCTAAAGTGTTTTGTGAGTAGCCTTTGGTGCTTGGATTTAGCATGGATTTACTCGAACATTTTCTTTTTTGAGTCGATGGTATAGATGTGTTGGTTAAGACTAGGGGCTAGGAGGAGGCCTTACATGTTTCCTCTTCTAAGAGCTTGCCTAACCTTCTAATATGTGGCATAGTAGATCTTATATATGACTTTGTTTCTATCAACCTTCCTAATTGTATCTTTCACGTCGGGGCTTTAAAATTCATGGTTACTAGAAGTGGATAATCTCACCATAATGTATATTTTCACATTTTTTAGTTCAAGTTGGATAAAAATACTAAAAAAATTAGTACAGCTTATATTAGAAATCTTGTTTATTGTACAAATTAAAAATGCTAAACTCATGCATGTCCTTTTTTAGAGCGGATCTCTCTAAAATCAAGGCATGGCACAAGGTGGACTCTTATGATGTTGATTGAGTGGTTCCATGACAACGGCTCAAGCTACTAAGCATAATGTGTGTTAGCGGGTCACCGCGGCGAATGTCTGTAGCATAGCTATCTCGAACTAACATAATATCAATACTCAAGAAAGCGACTCAGATGGGGCACGACAATTCTTTGAGGGTGACAACCTCACGAAGTGAACCTAGGAAATGAAGCTATCTAACACAGTAGCAAATCTATCACTCTCAAATCTAGAAAATTGTCTATGTCCTATGTCACCACACTAGGTCATCATGCCATTTTGACACTCAAGCGAAGTCCAAATGCTATGAAACTTTAGGAGGAGGTCTAAGACACCTAGGACACATTCCTACCAAGTCTAGTGAGGTACCAAAATCATGACCCATCATGATCAAGGTCCTAAAAATTGCAATAGAACATACCAAAAAGGTTGCCCTATGGTGTAGGGACACTCTCCTATGGTCAAAACATCAAAAAACAACCATTAATGCATTCAAAATAGCCGATTTATCTCGCTAACATATAGTCACAAACGATAGTAGAATTGGCAATGATTACGCTTAAATGAAAGAGCAGTAGTTAAATAACACAATGCAAGTTTTGAAATTGAAATCATATTACGAAAGCTCAAGAAAGATTGATTACAAAGCGTGTGAGAGTAGTCGCTCTCAGTCATACACTCCAAAACTCAAAATCTCTTGATAATGATAAGTGTACTTTCCCATTTACAAAAAATGAGCTTTATACATAGGGCTTTCTTCTCTAGCCGCCAACTTTACAAGGCTCAGACTCATTTGCAGACATTATAGGTCAAATTTGGCTTTAAAATTATCTAATTAAATCAGAGGTTCTCTTATAATTACAAGGCTTTCCGAAAAAATAATGAGGGGCATCAAAATTTTAGGGCTCATGAAGAAGGGGTTTGACTAGGAAGGCACCCTTCTAGTCCAACTCCCAACATTCCCCCCTTCCTATTCTTTGCACACCCTTGTGCAAACTTGGTTCTTTGTCTTTGTCTTTGGCACTGGTAGCAACTGGTCTCCTCTTGATTTGTGGTCTTTAGTAATCACATGGGAACCTCTCCAATGTCTTAGTGAGGTGTTTGAACTTCTCTGATCTTGCTTCAATTCTTGTTAATTCTCTGAAGGGATTTTTCATCAATGTGCTTTGATAGGTGACATGGCAGGCATGCAAATCTTTGGTCATGGGGTTGAAGATAGAGGAGTCCACTTTAAAGAACCTCGTCATGAACACCTCCTCGAATGTTTGCATATATTGGGAGGGAAGAAACATGACGTGAACATACAAGCCCATGATCACTTTTTGGTTTGGAATATTTTTTTTTGAACTTCCATCATAAGCCTTTTGTGCCCTCTAGAAACACCTACCACAGTGTTTTGTTAGCTCAATGTCCTCAAAAGTTGTCGTGTAGGTTATAAGCATTTTGTTTCATCTGTGTTTAACCCTTGTAACAAATTCACCATATACCTTTCTAATGGTGGGTAGTTGTTGGTTGGTTTGGATAAGACAAGGTAGTTTAGTAATGCTGGCAATCTTACTCCATCTTCAATGATAGCCCTAGAGCAAGGATATACCGGCCCTCTTTTTTATGTAATTTGTTGTTGAGAGGTGTCAATATCCTGCACTTTCTCCTTAAACATTTGATTAGTAGGAGGAGCCTGCTCCATCTTTTCAGGTTCCTTTTCTTTTATGTCTTCTTGCCATCTACAGATTCTTGTAGCACTGGAGGGATCTGTGGCTGGGTAGTTTCCTTTTTTATCTCTTTCTCCTTTTCTTCAACAATAGGTTGCTCTCAAAGTGGCTGCTCTAGGAGTGTTTCTTGCTTGTTTTTCATTTCTGGTGTTGTTAGCAAGAGGAGGAGTGGTTGCCTTGGGGGAGAGAGGTGGGACATTTTTTGTGTGGATCTCTATTGGCTCCTCACCCATCTGTTCCCTTGGTGGTTCTTTGTCGTATTTTCCTTTGCTTCCAAAGGAGTCCTTAGAGGATTCGAGGTCTACAAATTTCTTCTTCTTGGACTCCTAATGAGTTCTCTGCTCTGCTTTTCACTTGAGGACATTGTGAATGTGCTACTGCATTGTGCCGACAAGCTCCAGTTTATCAGATGTTGTCCTCCTCTTATACTAATTTATCATGCCAAGTTGGTAGAGCTACGACCTTACCAACTAGATGAACAATCTCTCAAGGAAGCTAATGTTACTTGGCTACCTCAAGACTAGTTAGATCACAACATGTCATTGTATACCATGGGGCTTTCAAAAGTGCTCAAGGGTCAAAGGTGGAAGTACACATGTTGCCAAAAGAAGCCACAGACCTAGCAAAAGAAGATATAGTCAGATCATTGTGGTAAAATCTAGGTCTTAAAGATTATATCCAGCTAGAACCATGTGGTGTCAACTACCAAAGAGCATAAGAGCTAATGCATAGCATCAATGAAGATGCTCGAGCCACAATTCCGGATCTTAACAATAGTCAATGGAAGTGAACATCACAAAAGAGCAAATAGCTAATGGATTGAATATGCCAAAGGGTGGAAACTTGATGAGAGATAGCCAACTCGCGACTATAGCTATCTTCACACACAAATTAGCATCTTTCACTAATCTCCAAGTATAGAGGAAAATAGAGCAGGCACTTTAGCTCTATCACCAACACTTCCATTTCATTGCAAAGAGGCCACCTTGATATACTTTCCCTAATCATGCAATGTCATCTACTTTTACCATGCATGGAAGAAGAAGGGGTCGACCAATGTCAATCATGCCCAATACATACATACTACCTTAACACACATCAAGAAGCCAGAGTAGATTTTTCTCTTGGGGGCTCCAAAGGTACTTACCAAAATATCATATCATGCTATAGCCCAAGCGGAGCATTTACCACTAGCCCTAGAGCAGAAACTATGGCTGATTGGCAAGATGAATGTGGAAGAAGAGGAGATACCGCATAGAGCACCCCCAATTCCTACTAGATTGAGACAAAGACTTGTCAAAGTCTGTGAAGAGGAACCAGAGGACGAAACGCCCACCACACATGTGGCCCCTGAAAGCAACAAAGACCTAGAAGATGAAGAAGAAGATCCTTTAGACAAAAGAGAAAACGAAAAAAGAAAGGCCAAGGTGGAAGAGACGGTTAGCAAAAAATGGCCACGCCTCATATTCCAACATCAATATTCCCATTGCATGCTTTAGCCATGGCTTTAATGATGAGTGGCTGGCCCTTTTCGTTTTGTTCCATTACCCTTGAGTTTTTTTCTCTTGCATCATCTGCATCTAGCTCCCCTCTGTCAATTGTGAATTTGATGATGCATTTGTACCTGCATATCACATCTTCAAGGAGAAATTTGCACACTATTTTTTTTTAAAAATGTTTCTTAAAGATCCTTCCTCCACTTAAATTATTAGATATTCCCTAGTAAGCATGATATACCTCATCTGCTACAATTCCATATGCATAGTCACTAGGTCCACAACCCACTTATAGTGCATAGCCAATGGATAAGTTGGGTATAAACCATCTTGATAGCAAACATTTGAATATAGTTCACAAGTTTCACAACTTTCAATAAATTGTATCACATCTTTGTACATCCCTTTCAACCAGTATTGGTCTTTGATCTTTGCATAGGTGGTTGAGACTCCTCTATGTCTGTAATGGAAATGGCCTATGAACTTTGAGAATAGCAAAATAAAGAGAATTCGAGTGAGCATTTTTGTGAGATTACTTTGAGAACATAGAGGGTGAACTTAATTGATGGTAGCAACATAAACATAGTACTTAATTAACTTGGCATGAACAATACTTTTGCAAGAGAGAGAGTATTAGAGAACATGACAATAGTTGAGGACCGGATTTACTTGGAGCCGGTCCCCCCTCCAAAAGACGTTTGTATTATAGACTCTCCCATCAAGAGAGACTTGATACAATACAATCTTTGTGTTCCTTGTGACCTAGGTGATGCAATGAAGTTGGAAAGCTTCATGCATCACAAGCATACCATAAACTTTGCAAAAAGCATTAACTATCCCTATTACGACATAAGCCGCACACTGTGGATCCTACGGATGTGCGGACTAGGACTTCATGCGGCTATGTATAGTTCTTCACGGGATACCATGGGACAGGACAGGTTTTCACCATTCCCGATCTGCGCTGGAGCAACGGGTGTATTTGGGGGGGGCATACCGGACATTGTAGGGATATATCAATCGATCAATATATCATTCTCATGTAATCATGTGTTCTGTTGTGTACCAATGAAGAAAATGGTGTTTTATCCCTGTGTACTGTCTATTATGTCTTCTTCTACATTGTTGCTTCATATAATGTAAGGAAGTGTGTAGGTAATCATTCTTGTAGTGCTTATTGCTCCACTACGGAGCCATAGGCATTACATCTGGCGACCACGATGCATGATGGGCAACCTGTTGTGAACTTGAATGCGCACTTGGTCACAGGATCCTCCTGACCCTGTTGTTCCAGTCATGGGTAGACGATGGAGGAGAGGCGGTTTGGATGAATTCGTTTTTTCCACACCCCAGGTTAAGGAACATGTGTCTCCGTCGCCAAGCTCGGTTGGTGGTCGGCGTATTTGGCGTGCACAACGTACTCCGTGTAGTCATTCATGTCCTCTTGCCGTGTGTTCTCGCTCACCAACTCATGTCGCTCCACCACCGACTCTGGTAAGCAGTCCTGGGGTTACCCCACCATCGTCTCCGCCTCTTATTGTTCGGTAACTTTTCTCGGAGGGGGCACAGTTGGCCAAGGGGCTATGGCACAACCAGTGGTGGGTGGTCAAATTATGTATATTCTCTTTTTAGGTCACTCAAAGGAAGATCATGATGCACTTTTGCGGTAACTTAATAAAGTGTATGGATTGAATCATCCTCGTGTAGTGGTTCCTCTCCATCAACAATCGGTGTTTGAGTCCACACTTTCAGGGAAAGTTGCATAATGGCTATTAGAGTATCCTGATGATCACTTTCAAATTTATGTTGAAGGTTCCAGAGCGTTCTTTCGTAAATTTAGAATGAAAAAGATAGTCCCTCAACATTTGGAAAAGCTTCGGACGTTGCGTCAAATGTCGTTGCCAGTGGAGGACTATGCTGCAAAGTTTTGGATGCTCTTGCAGTGTATACCTCAGGCACAATGGCCAGCAGCCAAGGTGTTGAATGATTATTTTTTGCGAGGACTAAATAAGGATCTCATAATTGCTATGGCAATAGTGGATAAGGTAGCCACTCCACTGGATAATGATATTGCATGGACTGTTGTAGCAGTGAAGACTTAGAAGATACGGAGTCATCAAGGAAAGCAAAGAAAAAGGATCGCAAGAAATCTCATTGTAAATCTCAGAGAAGTGGTAGTGATAGTTCAAAGTCGGAGAGTACAGACTCAGAGTCCTCAGATTCAGGCAGTAGTAGTTTGATGAAAGAGTCTGAGGAGGCACCTTGGAAAAAATCCCAACGTCAAGGGAAAGGTGTTTCATCCAGATCTGCGAAATCTTTTGTGATGGTAAAGATTATAAAGGAGATATGGTGTACTTAGTGCCGGAATATTGGGGACATACCACTCAAGATTGCACAATGAATCAGAAATGGTGTGCGATTTGCACAGCCAATACCCATAATTTAGTGGAATGTTATTACAATGGTCGTGGTCGTAGGAGTTGGGATTCTTCTATATGGCAGTCACAACAGAGAGCCTCCGGTGGTGCTGGCTCATGCTCATGCATCAGAGGAACCTTTTTCGGGACCAGTTGGCGGACGAGGTCAAGGGGGGGTCGCGATCACGGAGGAGGTGGCCGAGATCCGAATCGACCCAAGACCTGCCTTTTCTGTTTAGGAGAGGGGCATTGGCAGTCAGAGTGTTCAAAAGCCATGGAATATGATTAAAAGAAATAAGAATGTGCTATTGAAAAGAAGCCTATCATATCTATGGTTCAGATTGAGGGATTGGAGGAGTGTGACCTAGTGGTTTTGTTGATTACCCCACCCGTTCTGGAAAAACATGGTCCCAGCAGCAAATGTTAAGCTTCCGAATTGGTCAACTCAAGAGGATGTACGCAAAAAGGTTGTAACATGGATGCCGCAGTCAGTTCCAACATTGCAATCACCAGGATCTTTGGCGAGCTCTTTGGAGAAGAAAGAGGGAAAGGCCATAAATAGGGCAAGTACCATGGAAGAGGATAATTGGGATTCTATTTGGAAGGAGTCACTAGAATCACCATTACAGGTTTGATTGGGATCTTTATTGAAACTAGTTCCAATTTTTTATAAATCTTTGCTGAGTCAGGAGTTGAAAGGAATGAAAGAGATGGAATTTGATGCTACGGTTGTTGAGGAAGTGCGGGATGATTCAGTCTTGTTGCCTACAACTAGGATTATGGATACATGCATCCCGAAGCTTTCAGTACGATATCATGGAACGTATATTGACAAAGTCCTATTAGATGGAGGTGCGAGAGTTAATATTATTACTCACGCGGCTTGTGAGTTATTTGGTCTTGGTGATTGGGAACCTACTCCCTTTGTAGTTTGCATGGCCGATCAGAGAAGAGTATAGCTAGTAGGATTTCTCCGAGGCATTGTGTTGGATGTGGCTGGTCTGTCCTTTGTTGTTTTGTTAGTGGTGTTAAATATTGAAGATTACAGTCAGGATTATCATATTATATTGGGGAGACCATGGCTACACCAAGCCAAGGTAAAGCATAATTGGGAGGCAAACATGTTGACAGTAAAAAAGGGTCGCAGGAAAGTTCGGGTGATGCTGGGAACCTGTAGACAACCAGTTTGGCAGCATGGCCTGTGATAGCAGAAATAGTGAATATGGTGGAAGGATTAGAAGAGGACGAAGAGGAGCAATTCTTGAAGGCTAATCCGGATTTAGTTTCTCTTTATCTTGCAGATGTTTCTATGATTTCGGAGGGGAAGTCAGTATGGGATCAAGAAATGGCAGCACCACAAGGGAAAGAAGAAGCCTCGCCGATGCCAGAACCATTGGAGGAGATTATTCGGCAAGAACAGGATTTTGAAGCACAAATGAGTAAAGTAAGAAGGGTGAAGGAGGATAAACTGGATACAGTCTTTCTAGGAGCTCCGGAGGAGACTAAGCCAATTCATATCAGTGGACAACTTGAGGCCAAATTCCGAGAGAACTGGATTAATTTGTTGACAGAATTTAAGGATTTTTTTCATGGGAGTATGCGAATATGAAAGGATTGGACCCGAAGTTTTATCAGCATAAGACATTTAAAACGAGATGCAGTGCCAGTGAAGCAGCATTCATATAGGATGAATCCGAATGTGTCCAAGCAAATTTGTGTGGATTATAGGAAGTGAAATGCAGCTACTGTTCCAGACCCTTTTTTGCTTCCATTTTTGGATTCTATACTGGATGATGTGGCAGGTCATGCAATGTATTCTTTTTTGGATGGATTTAGTGGCTATAATCAAATTCGGATGGCTGAAGGGGATCGGGCTAAAACAGCTTCCATTACGGCGTGGGGTGTTTTCGCATGCCCAGTAATGTGGTTCGAATTACGGAATGTGCCCTCAACTTTTCAAAGGGATATGTTTCAAATTTTTGGTCCTTAATTGATAGATTTTATGCAAATATTTCTGGATAACCTCAGTTTCTTTGGAGCGCAATTGGAGCATTTGAAGCAATTGCGGTTATGTTTTATGAAATGTCGAGAGGTGAAATGTAGTCTAAATCCTCTAAAATGTGTATTTGCAGTGCGGAGTGGTAGATTATTGGGCCATGTGATTTCCAAGGACGGCATTTCAGTGGACCCTGATAAAATAGCAGGAATTATGGAGGCACCACCGTCGGCAAATCCAAAGCAATGCACAATATTTTTGGGTCAAGCTCGGTGGCATGGGAGGCATTTGCACCTTGTTGCACATTTGGCAATTCCTCTTAACCAGGCAGCACATGCCAAAGTTTTTGAATGGATCCAGGAATGTGATCTGGCCTATAGGAGATTAAAAATTCAGCTGCCCAAAGCTCCTATCATGATTCCTCCAAATTGGGGTCAGGATTTTTATGTTGTTGTGGATGCTTCTGATAGGGCTATTGGCAGTGTGTTGATGCACGAACAAACTCAGGGGTAGTTTTGACCTGTATATTATGCCAGCAGGCGATTATCTTCCGCATAGAAAAATTATTCAATGACAGAAAGAGAATACTTAGGGATGATCTATTCGGTGAATCTGTTGGGGCGACGGTTTTTCTTTCATGTGGATCATTTGGCTCTCTTATATTTGGTGTGCCAACAGAATTTGACAGGAAGACTAGCCAAATGGATGCTTTTGTTACAAGAATTTGATTTTGAGGCCATACATCATCTCGGCATGCGGTTGCTGATTACCTGTCCAGTGAGCGGTTATTGTAGTCACTGGGGTTAGTCAGACTGAGCTTGATTCCTCTGACTCGTTGACTCTTGCTTGAATGTGTAGCTTCGTGTCTTTAAGGCGGGCTACTTTCACTTCCAACTTATACGTTGCAGGAAATCTCCCCTTCACCTTCTCTTTAAGCGGCGACCACAGGCCAGCAATGAAATGGTCCTTCTTCACAAAATTAGACGCTCCTTCACCTTCCTCCAGTGAGGTAACCCATCGCTCCCACAAATTCACAAACTTGGATTCATAAGTGACATACTCTAATAGACCTCCCTGATTTAACTCTGTCAGCAGCTGCCATAACTTTTCTAAGGTTGTGTCTCCACCAAACCTCTTCACAAAGACAGCATGTGCATTCTTGGTAGCTTGGGGCAAAGCATTGTACCAAGACTTTTCTTCTACTTTCATCAGTAGAGGAAAGATTCGTAGTCATGAGGCATCATCATCCTTGGATGAAACCACACAAGCGATGTCAAATTCATCTAGAAAATTGGTGGTGATGTCTTCTCCCTTTTTTCCAGTGGATGTGGGAAAAAGGACACTTGCCATGGTGGTAAATCAATGAGCAGGAAATTACAAATCTCTTATATATATATATATATATATATACCACAAATGACTCAGCGGCTTACAGCGACTTTCTTACAGGATTGGGTGGAAAGATTTAAAACATGATAAAAATGGGAACATTGAAAGAGTGGTGGTAATCCAACACGGGGAGGATAATAGGGTTTGGGGAGCTAAGGATTTCTCCTAGCACCGCAACACCAAACAGATACACAATCTTCTATTGATAGAAGATTTTTCTATCTACATATATACTCAGATGCATGTGTTGCAAAAACCTAAACGGAAAGGCGGTTGGTCCGTTATCCATGATGCACAGAGTGTAGAGAACTTACTTACACTCTTACCATGCCAGTGTTGACAAGTCAGCACATCCACAGGAGGTCATCGCCCTTCATAGGCTCCACCTTCCCTTTGTCGCTCAGCACATATGGAGTGATGGCGACGCGCTTGCTCTTCACTTTAGCATATGTTTTGTTAAACCGAGGGTGCCTTGCAAATGGAGTGTTGTGACTTTCCCACAAAATTTGATGTTGCAAAGAAGAATTTGCAGACACACACAAGCGATCCTGATAATACAAGTTACCCTTATACAAATGAAACTTCCCTTCAAACATCTCACCACATGAGAATCAAAAAATGAGATAATGTTAGAGTAAAAAGGGTCATTATTCACTTCATCTCGAACTTGATCAATCGAATCACTATGCACTACAGAAACGAGATTACACATAGGCTTTCGACTCAATGCATCGGCAACCTTGTTCTCTTTCCCATTCAAATATTTTGGATCAAAATCATACTCACACAGTAGCTGAAACCAACACTTTTTCCTATTATTAAGTAATGGTTGAGTGAAACTATACTTTAAGCTCTAATTAGTCCTTAATTCAAATTTCACACCAAGCAACAAATGATGCGAATGCTTCAATGCATGAGCTACAACTCCCAATTCCAAATCATACACATGATAATTCGCTTCATGTCTTCTCAACTTATTACATTCATATGCCACAACTCTCCCCTCTTGACACAAGACACATCCCATTTGTTCCCCGATTGGATCGCATGTTACCTCAAAAGATTTCCCAAGTTTTGGAATTTTCAAAATACATTTTTCAGCCACCCTTGCTTTCAATGTTTCGCATGCAATTTGACATGATTCAGACCATATGAAACCCTTGTTTTTCTTTGTTAACTCAATTACATGGCTTGCAATCTTAGAAAAATCTTTAATATGAGTCCGTTCATATTGTGCTTATCCCATAAAACTCCTCACATCCCTCACAATTTTGGGTGTTGGCCATTCCACAATTGCCTTGACTTTATCAGGATCAATATGAATGCCCTCTTTTGAAATTACCCTTCCCAGATATACAATTTTTTCTTTGGCAATGAGACACTTACTCAGCTTGCCATACAATTGATGTTCATGCAGTACTTCAAGAGTTTTCCTTAGATACAATTCATGATCCTTTTCATTCTTAGAATAGACAAAGATGTCATCCAAAAATACCAAAATAAAGTCATCAAGAAATGAATGAAAGATATTGTTCATCAAACACATGAATGTTGCGGGTGCATTAGTTAAACCAAAAGCCAAAACTATAAACATAAAGTGTCCATATATCGTCTTATACGAAAAGCAGTTTTGAAAATAACTCCTTCCTTAATTTTGATACGGTGGTACCTAGATTGCAGATCAAGCTTTGAAAATACTTTTGCACCGCTAAGTTGACTCAACAACTCATCGACGTGCGGAAGGGGATATTTGCTTTTAATGGTTTGTTTGTTAAGACCCCTGTAGTCAATGCACAATCTATAAGTCCCATCCTTCTTCCTATGGAAAAGAACAAGGCTACCCCAAGGAGATACACTAGGCCTGATTAACCCTTTCTTTAACAAGTCGTCAAGTTGGAGTTTTAGTTCCTTAAGTTCATCTATGTTAAATCTGTAAGGGGCCCTAGAGTACGGTTCAGATCCTGGATATAGATCTATCCCATTGTCTAATGATCTAGGAGGAGGCATATCGGGTAAGTCATCAGAAAACATCCTTGAACTCAACAAGAAGCTTTTCAACATACTTTGGATTTTCTCTCTTCCCCTTTTTAGGTTCATCTTTTAATTCATTTGCAAAGATTAAGAAGGTCTCATTGCCTTGTCTCAGTCCCCTTATCAGTTTCATGGATGAAATTAGAATGGACTTACAATTTCTTTGCTCCCCTTGAATAGTGTGATTACTCCCATTTGATGATTTAAAAGAGATTTTCCTTTCTTCACGATCAATCAAGACGTGATTTTCAATCATCCAATCCATGCCAATAATTACGTCATACACCCCCATGTCTATGACATAAAAATTTCCTTTATGATTCTGACCATTCAAAGAAAAAGATAGATTTTCAATTAGGCCTTTTGTTAGGCTTTTCTTTCCACTGGCTAATTCCACAGGTCTTTTAATTTCTTGGGTTAATTTTAGATTTAGTTCTCTACCAATTTTGTGGACAAGAAGCAATGCGTGATACCCAAATCAATTAGGAAGTTGAATTTTAGATTTTGGATTCTACCCACAAATTTGATCACATAAGCTTTTAGATGTTGCATTGAAGATGTAAAATGCCACAAAGGAGGGTCAGATGACTGACATTTATCATCCGCTTTGTCGATGGTCTCTATTTCAGCCATCGTGGCCCGTACTACCTTGTCAATTTCTTTGTTCGGACATTCAAACGTTTGATGTCCTCGTTCTCCACATTGGAAGCACAGTCCTAGTCTCGGGGCTCTTTCAAGAAATTCCGGGTCATGTTGCCAACGCTTTGGAGGTTGCTTCTTTTGGTTTTCATTTCCCCCATTAGGGAAGCTTCTTCATCAGCTATTGTCCATTGTTACCTTGGATGTTAGGGAAAGGTTGGTTTGGTGGGTTTTGAGGATTTGCTGCAGTATTATTCTCATGATGGCCCGTTGGAATCATCCTCCTAATTTGCTTGAATTGGTCCCACTTCTCGTAAATTTTTGCCTTTGCCACAACGTCGAAGAAGTCAGCACTGCCTGCACCCTTCACTTGGAACTTGAGAACATCTCACAGGCCTTCAATAAAGTTTATCTTTAATGCATCTCCCGTCACCTCTGGAGCATATTTATGTAAATGCAAAAAATTCTCCTTGTACTCGTCCACAGTCAAAGGTGCTTTGTCACCTTCTTGCTGCTTAAAACTATAAAATTCCATCTTTTTCTCCATATTGTAGTGAGGAGAACAATACCTTTTCTTAGCTTGTGCACGGAATTCCTTCCATGCAATCACACTTTCATTGGTACGAGTCTGCATGTACAATTTCAACCATAGCTTTGCGACACTACGGAGTTATAGGATAGCAATCTTCGCCTTTGCTTCTTTGGAAAACTCCCACAAAGCAAAGAAGTCTTCAAGTTCCTCAATCCATGCTTCCAAATCTTCGCCTGTCTTTCCTATCCCATCAAATTCGTTGAGTCTAGACTTCTTGAAAACTTGTTTGATTGCAGCTTCTCCCGCATCCTCGTCGTCATCATCCTCGCTTCTCTTTTGTTTCTTCTTCTTTGATCCTTCACCTCCTGGAGGTGGTGATGGACCCTTTCCACCACCAAACAGGTTTACCCAAATTTCACCTCCATCTTCTCTTCAGTCTCCACTTCCACCTTCTCCTCCGCTTCCACTAGCTACTCCCTTTCCTTTATTGGCTCTCTCACATCTGCTAAGATCTTCTGTGAGTCGTCGAATAAATTTTGCTTGTTCCTGCAATTGTTGCTCGTATGCATCCATCACTGCCGTAGAATTGAAACTGCTCTGATACCACTTGTGATGAGATACGGGAGCAACAAACTGAGTAACAGAAATTGCAAGTACACAAGGTAGACATAGGAAATCAGAGATCTGTATTGATGTAAATTCATGGGTACAAGAAGAGAGTATCTCGTGTCAAACCTCCCAACCACCCGCGAGCTATCTCACTCTCAATCTTGGGCACAGTTCTGAATCCCAATCGCACTCTCACTCTCACTCTCAATCACACTCTCACTCTCATTCCAACCACAATCACAATCTCAAGACACCATCACATTAGAATAGCGTTCTTCTGAGTATGGGACTGTCTTCTTCACGAAAAAGTGACTATTTTTTACCCCTCCTCCAGTCTTTAGCAAAGCGGCCCAAAAATAGGTTTGAAAAGAGGCATCTTGCACACAAATGCATAAGAACCATAATTCATGGCCATTTTTAGCAAGCCGTAACTCCCAAGTGGTTTAGAATTTGTCCAAGTCCGTCTCATATGAATTCGTTCTTCTTGCTGAGCTCTTCGGCAGTCGTGTGATGCGAAAAATCCATATCCTGTCAGTTTGGCAAAACATTTACCTACAAGTTGGCAATTTCTACAAAAATAGTGTGAAACAACATTTTCTCACTTTTCTCCTAATCTATGGGCTGAAACGGGCATCCAAACTCAATATTCAAGAATACCCTAGCTCAATAAAACCTCATTTAGGACCCACCTGGGACCCTCCAAAAGGCTAAACAAACACAAGATACTAGCCATAGTCTCAAACATTGTTGAGATGTATAGTTCAACATATACTACTCTTGGATAACTATCACTGACGGTCATCACTCCTCACATGCCTTGGTGGATATGCATATTTTTTCTAGTGATACTACAGTTGGACTACACTGACTTGGTCTACCTATTGGAGTGATGGCATACTTATTCATCTATGTCACTCACTAGCGGTTCATATTAGACCACTGTAGTAGTTTTTCCTTATGCAAAAAAATAATTATGCAACCACTAGTAGGAATGTAGGTGAGTCTGAGAGGTTGTTTGTGGTGCAACACATGTCAAATACTATGTCTACAAATGTGAAAAACGCTCGTGATAGTGTCAATATGTGGATTTGGGTGCGTCAAATCACATGACAAGTCATGGTGAGTGGTTGAAGAAAAAAGTGGATAGAATGTTTACTTTGAATGTAAATGTGTTCGAGGTGAATGATACCATGTTTGTACAAGGTGCAACAGTTGTTGCAGATATTGAGATCTGACATAAACGTATTAGTCATGTAAGCTTGCAAATGCCAAAGAAGATACAAAAGAGATGGTTATGCTATCAGGTTTTCCAACCTTTAAAGTTGCTAGAATTAAAAAAAAGTTGTGAGTCTTGTCAGTATGGGAAGTAGGTAAACACATCCTTTCCTGATGACAAGCATGTAAACAAAAATGCATTGGATTTAGTACATATAGATGTATTGGGTTGGGCAAAGACTAGATTTTAAAATGGAGGTTGATAGGAGCACTATAAAAGAGGTTTTAGTTCAACATGTTTTCACTCACTTTGATGTGATTTCTTGTGGTGGTAATGTCTCAATGGTACATCATCCATGATGCAACTATAAGTAGATTCTTAAATTTAGCTCTTCAAATTTTAAAGTGGAGGCTTGTAGGAAGATTGTAAGAGAGGTTTTAGTTCAACATAATTTTACTCTTTTTGATGTGATTGTTCATGAAGATAATGTCTCAATGATACATTATCCATGACGAAACTGTAAGTGGATTCTTACATTTAGTTCTTTCATTTAGTTGTAAAAGGATTCTTCCATTTAACTCTTTTTGCTCTCTTACATTTAGCTCTTACACTTACATATGCTTATCATTCTTCATATGAGGAATGGAAGCTAATGGAGTGCGTTATAGTCCTCATCTTTGTGACCCATGCTCACATTGGTATCTTATAGTGTTTGGCGGACGAAGAAACAAGCGGCCGTTGCCATAAGGACCATATTTTTCTGAGAAACCATTGTAAAATTCTTTTGTAAAGAAGCATCTCTAAGCCGGGAAATTGTCAAAGGATGTATGATTATTCTTATGGGAGCAATTGTATATTAGAGAGTCAGTTAGAGGTTTGGGAGCTTATGGCCGGACAAGCCATTTTGTAAAGACCTAATCTATAAAGGTCATTTTTTGTAAGTTTGAAGATAATCTTTTAATGGAGAACGGAGAAGACAGCGTACGTTTGAGAGCTCCTTCTCATTCAAACTTGTAATCTTTGCCATTGCGGCTACGGTAATCCAAATTCAGATTTGATTATTGCATTGTGTTCCTCTCCTCTTGCTCTTTCATTCAAGTGTAATCATTCAAGATTCGGTGTAGGTTTTCAGCTACGAGTTTGAGGCCTTAAATCGCTGTTTTGAGTGTCCATATGCGTGTTTTATGTTGTTTTGACCCTAGGAGGGGCTTTAGGGACCCTAAAACGACCCATTAGGATCACCTGCTCGCTGTTTTTACTGACTTTGGGACAAACAATCGCGATCATTGTACCTCACCAGAATGCTGTGACAGTGATAGGATATGTTTCTGATAATCCCCTGTAGCTTCCCTTCAAGTTTTGTGCGATTCCGATATGATTTGCATGGTAAACGGGCATGATGACTGAAGAACGGTGTAGGAGGACATAGGCAGATTACTTGGCGGTAATGCGTTTGATTTACTTGTAAAGTTAGTAAGTTGCATCTCTTTGAGTTCACTTCATTAGGATTGACACCCTAGTGAGTTTCCATGCCTCATCCGAATCGCTTCCCCTGTATTGATAAATATGTTGATTCTTGAGAGCTATGCTATGGACGTCTGTCGCGGCGACCCGCAAACATTGGCGCCGCTGCCGGGGAATGCACCTTAGGTGATGAGTGACCAAGTGCGCAGTTAGACTCCTTAAAAAAGATCAATCCACAAATCCATTTTACACCTCAGTTAGGGTGCTAGACAAGGGTTTAGAGCTTAGTGGAGTCTAGAGCCAGTGGACCAGCTAGATCCTCTCTTAGGAGATTTAGGGAGCTGTGAGTGAGTGTGCTAAAGCATTTTTGCTCTTCAATTTCTCTAATTCGATTGAGTACTGAAATCTCACCCGAAATCCGTCGTGTTTGTTTTGTTTGATTCATTTTCTTATGTTTTTTCATTTCTGTACTTAGGAGTAGGATAAGTAAATCACATTCCAGTCAGATTTGGGGCAAAAGTCAGAGCCGAGAAACCAGAAAACCATAACTTTGGCCAAAAAAGCCATAAGACTCTGAAATTCTGAAAATCTGACCAAATAGGATTGATATTGATTCAAATCACAAAGTGGTAGCACAAAACACTAGGAAACACTTGTCAGAGGGAGCTGACAAAATTTCATCAGATTTGGCCTAGGTACTACGATCGCGATCGGTGTACCTCAGTGTCAGATTTGGACAAGATTTGACATGTGCCTTCCTGATAAGATTCTAAACAACTTTGTCTAAAGCAACCACACTCAAAAACATCAAAAATCAAGGAAATCAGGCCACTTGGGTAAAACTAGTTTGACAGACCCAGAAAGTGTAAAATCTTGGCTTTTGGTGATCCAAATGCAAAAAGACTTTGGGGATAGCCTTAAAACATCAACGTCTACAAGCATGCCAAATTTGATCTGATTTGGGCTCAGAACTACGATCGCGATTGGTGTACCTAAGTGCTAGATTTGGACCAGATTTCATATGTGGGATCCCTAGGTGTATACAAACATAAAAGTCTAAAGAACCTAGAGCCAGAAACCTCAAAATACCTGTCAAACCATCTGAACACAGATCCAAGTCAAAAATTGCTAAATTGGCTTATAAATTGACTTTTAGTAGACCAAAACACATCAAAACTGAGAAGGAACCATACAGAGGAATAGCCTATACACAGGACAACCCCAATTATCTCTCAAATCCCAAATCAAACATCAAAATCCAGTCAAACTGATAAATTTGGAAAAACAGGCACTTCCAACCAAGAAATGGTAAAAACTTGATCTTTTTGAGTCCAAATACAAAAGTGTATGGCAGATAGTCTTAAAATAGCCTAGTGAACAAGCTGGTGAAGTTTCATATAATTTGGGCTCAAAACTACAATCGCGATCGGTGTACCTATGGCCCAGATCCTGCTCATTTTTGACCTGCTCATAGACCTAGGTTATACAAGATACCAGGAGTTTTCAAAACTCAAATTGGACATACTGTCAATAATCTACAAGCAAAATTGTGTTGAGATCATTTTGAAGTGTTGAATCTGCTGACAGTTGGAATGATACAGTGATCTCATAGCCATCTAGTGTATTCATTTTCAGAGACCGATCAAGTAACAACCCATGAAGTCGCAGGAACTGGAAGATCTTTCCATCTCCAGGTAAGAGGTTTGGATTCAGTGAGTAAATCCCACTTTCTTCATGTTTTTGAGATCGGGAAAACAAATCAACACCAGACACCTAAATTTAGCAGATCAAACGAGTGTTGCATCAACATAGGAGAGTGCAAACCAAGGGATAGTGCGACCGTTAGAGCCGATCCTTGAAGAAGTCATCTCCGACACTTCTTTAGAGAGATCTTCAGAGTATTTCACAGAACACTTGGGACAAATAAAACTAAACGGAAGAGAAAACATGGCAGTAGGACCATCAGACCCCTCGGCCACACTAAAGCTATTGTTCATCAAGTATCAATATGACAACAACCAAGGTGCCAAGATATACAAAGATGGTATGGACAGCTACTGTGTGAAAATAGAAGATAGACCAAGTGAGTTCAAGGACTTAGTGCCTATGAGCTATAGCGGAGACAGATACCTAGATGACGAGGGTATCATGTACTTGGTAGTCCTGAATCCTAACATTGTAGACAAGTGGGGATTGATGGGCACAAAAGCCAAAATAGACAAGGAACATGAGGAAAAGGCACCAACAATGAGCTTACCTAATGCGAGATTAAGGCGAGAAAACGAAACGTTGAGAATCAACACGGATAATGTCTACTTGGGGTTATACAAGTATAATAATGGAGAGCAAGATCTCTATTATAGATGCGAGGAACCCTACGTCGGAGAGATGATTGAGTGGAAAAGACTTTATGTCTTCACCTACACAGAGGGAGCGGAAACGAAAATTGCAGCATACGACAAGTATGGAAGACGATATGCAGCAATCGATAAAAAAGAATCGGAAGGATATACGTACTTTGGGGGACCACTTCATCAGTATTATGCCACTCCAAGCCCACTAAGACCAGCACCTACAACTGTCGTGCCAGAACCGTTGACCACAGGCGGAGGGAGGACTAATGTAGCTGATTCTTTCAGTCGACCTCATTATTCGATGCCAAGCCCCATGGGAACGTTACATTCCAGAGAATTAATGGCTACGAATCGAGGTAGTGCGGTTCCTATCTCTACACATACGGCTGTAGGTCCGACATTTGCAGCCACCCCATCACATTTGCCTCCTAGTAGTAGATTTGGGGCGGGGGAGCCAACGAGAGCAAACTACGACCTCCTTGATGCACGAGAACGATTAAGTCGCGACATGGGAGCAATGAGATTGACCGCAGACCATAGACGGATCAGACCATCCCAAGTAGCGAAGTGCGTGCCGAAGAAGTATAGCGGATCGGGGGATCCATATGCCCATGTATCGCTCTTCAAGCGAGTCTTAAGAGCAGAACAGATCAGTGATTTCCATACTCAATACGAGGGATTCGGGCTGACCTTGGAAGGGACGGCCTTAACCTGGTTTCAACCTTTAAACCCTGAAACTTGTCTGAATATTGAACATGTATTGCGCGAGTTCGCAAAAGAATTCTCAAAACGGGGTATAAAGCATAATACTGTATCGCAGATATACGCTTTTAAACAAAGGGAGAATGAAAAAGTGAAGGAAGCAACCTTGAGATTCAAGCAATACATTGAGAGGTGCGCGAGGAGAGAATTACCGCAGGATGAGAGATTGTCTGTGCTCTTTGTTGAAGGACTTAGGAATGAAACCTTGAAAAAGGACCTTCACTTGAAAGCCTGTAGCACGTTTCAACAGGTTACAAGGGAAGCGTTATATCTTGTTGATAACTGCAAAGCATATGGGGAAGTGTCAGAGGATACTGATTCAGTAACCAATGGCTCTTCATCGATTAAAAGCGAACCCTCTACCAAGAAAGATGCCCAGGCATCCTTGATGCCGACAGCTGATCAATTGATAGAGGAGGTAACGAAGAGAATGCAGCAACATATGAGATCAAATCCGGTGTTGAGACAGTCTCAGACGAGGAAGTGTGACACATGTGGGGGGGATCATCTGACGCCGTGGTGCCCACAACAGCCGAAAGCACCAGTTGCGAATGGACGAGTACTGAAATGGTGCGCCATAGAACAAAAATGGACGAATCATAGCATGGAAGAGTGTTTTTATAACAAAAAATATGTGAGGGAAAGATCGTATGGACCTCCAGCAGGACCATCCCAACCACCTCCTCCAAGATATCAAGTTGGACCAAATATGAATCTGGTAGGCAGGAGCAGACAGATCTCAACCTGTGTTAGGTCAACAACCTCCATTACCACAGGAGAATAGGGCCATGATTACGTATGCTCAACCTTGTGAAGCATCACCAGGAACAAATAGTACACTTCAAGTTTCTGATTATGAGGAACCGAATGAGCCTTACGGAACAGAACCCGAATCACAAATATACGCAGAGGAAGCCTATCAACCGTGGGGAAATAGCGAGGGTATGGCACCACCAGCGTATGTAGCACAACCTTCGAGAGATCAATATTTGGTAGACGAAAGAATGTTAATGTTCATTGCGAACCAGAATTACAAACCAAGAGGATATCCTAATAGAGTAGGACAACCTATGGAACCACCTCCTCAAAATCAAACACCAATTGGACAGTGCACTAGCTGTGGAAGTACGGATCATTGCCTTTCAAGGGCAAAAGAGTGAAAATTTTTGGGTTTTGTGACAGATGTGGTGTGAATCACATATTGCCAGATTGCCCAAAAAATCCGGACAACAAGGAAAAAGCGACTATGAATATTGTGGGGGTAATACCAAGTGCAAGCAGCGGATCGAAAACCGATCCCATGATCCAGATAAATGCGATAACAAGAGCCCAAACCAAGGACTTAAGGAAAAACGAGTCCGTGGACGAAAAGGTCGAGTTGCCGATACCCACAAAACACGAGAGTTTATCCGTGAGAACCCAGCGAAAATCCTGGAAGGCGAAACGAGACAGAATGAAAACAAGAAGATTGAACAGCCAAATTTCCATGCAAAACAAATTGCAGGAAACGAAGAAGCAACTCAAACAAGAGAGAGAGAGTAGAACTGCTGAGGATAACAAAAAGTCGAGGAAAGCGTCCTCAGGGGGATCAGTCTTGGTTGACAAAGTGCTAGAGCCGTTAGATGCTCTATTACAAGCGTACAAAGCAAGGCTAAAAACAAACCAAACTTTAGAGCAAAGATGGTTAACTTATCCTCAACCAGAAGTGGAAACGAAGCGTTTGGAAATGTGTAAACACCTCATTGAAACAACCCAGGCGTTGATGGAACACAAGATGGTTAGAACCCTAGAACAAGAAGTGTTGATTCACAAAGAGCGAGAAAAACTAAAAATTGATGAACCAAAACAAGTAAACGAACCCAGGCCTGAAACAATATTGTCATTGGATCATCGAGTGGTGCCAAACACGACTGATGACACTAACTCAATGACGATGATGCCAATTCCAGAAGTTGAAGAACAATGGCCACAACACTTATGGGAAACCATTAGAAATAGAAAGAACGGAAACGCGACGTTACAGTCTGCTCCAATTCCTGAGATTAACCTGGATAACGGATTTTATCCAGTCGATATATATGGGTCCTCTTCATCTGAAGATAACTCCATATTGTCAATTAATAGAATAGGCTTAGGACTCCAAGTCAGCTTTACCTGGGAAAGGCCTCTAGAGAAGTAGCCCAGTACAAAAACTGCCAGGCATACCAAGATTTGAATAGACTGCGTGACTTCAGCTTAGCAGTCTGTTGTAAGACGTTGTGAGATAAAATTTGGCATAGATTGATTTTGGTTTTATCATCTAGCCTTTTTGCCAGCAGCATTGCAAACAATTTCTCAAACACATATGTCGGATTGTTTTTCAGACTGAAAGCTTCTGCAATAAACCTGTAGGCTGAGGGAACATCCAGTGCAACTATTGGAATCCCTTGCCCACCAACCTTCCTTTTCTTTCTAGCTGCTTCATCTTCCTTAAGAACCAGACAGATCTGTTCTGCAGAGGCTTACAGAGTTATTGCAGTAACTGCTGTAATTATTGTCAATGTAGCTGTTCTGGCTGGTCGGCCTTCCAAGGAGCAGTTCTTGCCTACTTAGACTATCCTTGGCTTCTACACTATGACATGCCACAATGGGTGCTATTGTCATCACATAATTACAGTCAGCGAGTCATTGGCTATTGTTGCCATGGCTATCATAGGCACACGTTGCCACGGGTCATTGATGAGCTGATGTTCCAATCCTCTAGCTCAGTTGGTTAGAGTGTTGGTCTTATGAGAAGGTGGATTGACTTGCATACAATATGGCACATAAACTAGAAGAGCCGAAGCACATTGGTCTACATAATACTAGCCATGCAGGAAGTATTCAAATAGGAGGTAACAATACACCTCCTAGAGCAGAGTGCTACATTGGCATGGCAAGAGAGAAGAGAGGACATGTGAAAAGAATAACATAGACACTAGATGCAATCTCCCCCAGTGCAAGAGTGAGAATTTTCTTCTTGCACGTATTTATTTATAGATTTCTTAAATGGTCAAAGTCAATACATACCGATCGGGTGGACATAAATGGCCATAGCTCATAAAGAGCATTTAAATAATGAAATATCCATAAATGTGCGATCCTTTTGCATAACCCTTATCTTTTTCCACCTATCAGCTACAGTAAATAACAAAACTTAAGTGCTCTTTATGAGCTATGTCCATTTATGTTTGGCCAGCCAATGGGTATTCATTTTGAGCATTCAAGAAATGTATAAATAAATAAGTGCAAGAGGAAATCTCTCACTCTTGCATGGGGAGATATTGCACATAGTGCCTATGTCTACTCTCCTCTCTTGTCTCATGTCTTCCTACTCTCTCACACTCTCTATCTCTCTTTGTTCGTGTATGACTGCATTTGCATCCTACGGTACTCTTGCTTGCTGTAAAGTTGCTTGGGTATAGAACTCTTGAAAATATTTGCAAAGAGAGTCACTTAAAAGAAATTGAATATAATAAGTTAACAACATAATTCATAGCATAAAACATCAGATCTACATATTCTGGTGTATCCCACAACACATAATCAAAGCCGTACGTTAACATAGAGAGACAGAGAGCGAGAGAAAGCACGTATAGGTGCACCTCCTAGAGAGGAGTGCTACACTGGCACAACAAGAGAAGAGAGAAGAATAGGCAATAATAGTGTGTAGTAGGTAGCCTACATGGCTTCCTCAAACAGTCATGTAACACAAAATTACCGTGTGCAGTAGGTAGCCTACATGGGTGCCTCAAATAATCATAGCCAACAGAATTGAGAAAGAGATAGGTTTTGTTAGTGGATAGGCAAAGAAAGCTTGAGAGGGGGAGAGAGAAATAGTTGGCATCCACAGATAATAACATTACAATTAATGTGCACAATAGCTGCAAGCGTTCACTTTTGAGATGGGGGTGGTAGTGAGTCTTATTTTTTTTTATTTTATTATTATTTTTGGGTGGTCTATAGGCAACGCTGCATGTAGTAGGCCCACACCAAAATTAGTCTTTGATAATCTTGATGTGTGTGTGTGTGTGTGTGTGTGTGAGAGAGAGAGAGAGAGAGAGAGAGAGAGAGAGAGAGAGAGAGAGAGAGAGAGAGAGAGAGAGAGAGAGAGAGAGAGAGAGGCACAGAGAGTTTTACACATTTATATGCATAGCTCAAGCTTGCTTTTTCCACCTGTTAGCTGACATAAATGTGATATCCTTTTGCATAATCCTTAGAGTTTCTCATAGGTTGGTCAAAGAGCGAGAGAAACAGAGATATCATATGTAGATGCACCTCCTAGAGTGGAGTGTGATTCCTTTTGTATAGCCTATAGTTTTTCCATGCTTTTTCCACCTGCCAGTTGGCATACATAACAAAATATCAATTTTCATTACATACCTCTCTGTTAGAAAGCAATTGTCCTCAGTTGCGAAGATAAGATTTTGAAAACCATACTTGTTAAAGACAATAATTAGTCATGGCCCTTACCTCTCATGTCTTCCAAAAAGTTATATGGAGCCATACCATGTCCAAGAGGGAAGTCCTGGAGGGTGATACGACATCGATCTCTCTTGGATTCCTTGGTCTCCTTCGCCTTCTTTTCTCGCCCATGGTCACTTTGTGATGTGACTCCTTCTTTCTCCTTACCTTTTCCACGGCCACGCTTAATGCCATTTTCTTCCATGTCCACCTCATTTGAATTTGTCACCTCTACCACATGCACATTTGGATTTGGCAAAGGTGGAACTCCTTCCACTCCTTGTGGAGGTGGTATTGCTCCATTTGGTCTTTGTAGAAGCATTGGCTGTTGACTAGTTCCTTCACTTGCTTTCATCATTGGATAATTCAAGTTAGGTCTCCCTGGCTCCGCATGGGGCCAAGGACAATTATACATCCCATGTCTAGACTCTTTGCAATTGCAAAATTCACCTAGGTCGTGGCTCTCACTCCTCTTCTTTCTTTGTTTGTCCCTTGGGACCTACAACTTGTGCAAGGTGAATCGACAATTTGCTCAAGGACTCATTTAGCTTCTCAATCACTTCAGCTGTTACCTTAGGATTCTTTCTCGATGTTGATGCTTTCAATTTTCCCTTGGGTCTAGGAACCTCTATTGGAACCTCTTACCTTGGGCACTTGAGTTTCCTATACTTCTCAGCAGCCCTAGTTTCAGTTGCATCAAAGGTAGGTGCACTCACCTAAACTTTTATCTTGAGTGTGAGAAAGAGATCGGCTGAACCTCTCCTTCTTTAGGAACTGTGCACCATCACAAGGGTTAGCAACATTTCTCACCCATACAGTCCAAAGAAGTAGAAACTCTTGTTTGTACATGTAGTAGTCAGCTAAGTCTTTTTGTTTGTGAGAAACAATGTGTTGCCATAGCTTTTGAGTGTTTTGGGGGTCAAAGAAGTATTGCTTCAAATGATCAATGACATCCTTATAGTTTTCCTTAACCTCCTCAGAAAGAGAGGCAAACCAAGTGCTGGCATCCTTCCTCAAAACTACCTGAAATATTTCTAAGAATTCCTCATCTCCTCTCACTCTTTTTATGCGGCAAGCCATTTTGAAATTTGCTAGAAATAGCTTGGCATCCTCACCGGGCTCTTCAAATAAGAGGGGATGTCCTAACATTTGGCGTTGGGCCTCCATTGAATCGATTTCAAAGTGACAACACGTTTTTTTTCTTTAAAAGATTTACACAATAACGTTTTCTAAATTGCAATCTATTCTACAACAAAATAAAAATATGCACATCAAATGATCCATGATATTCAACAAGAGGCAGGATGACAGGGTTTGGTAAGGTGATAATTTTTCCTACTCTTTGAGCACCAAACATGAACACCATAAGCTGCTGAAAATGGATTTTTTTACTAATTGCAACGTTTATTCTAATGTGTGGAGTGAAATGGAAGGGAAAAACCTCTATTCCTAGTCCATTATCCATTGTCTGTGCATGACCTAATGCTTAAAATAAAACAAAAATATAGACGTCCAAACTAAGGTCGTACCTAATGAGAGGCAAAAATAAAAGGATTTATCGAAGGGTTTATTTTCGGCCAACCTAAGAGGATCTGAAATTCTACGAATTACACGTTGAAATTGCAACTTAGTGCTAACAATAATGTGTACCTTTGCCTTGTAATGGAAATGAGAGGATCATATAAATTCTCGTGATTCATGCAAACTACTTGACTATTCTAAAGGTTGAACCTAAACAAAAATATACACAAGCCGTCCTCAGTGGGGGCACAAAAATTAAGGTAGTCCAGGGTGGGCAATAGGAGAGGTGACCTCTAACCACCCTCAAGGTTCCCGTGCTGCTCAATTGGGACTAGGGCAACCACAAGCAAGAAATAGCAACAACAAACCCACAACCAAACAAGTGAAGGGGCACCACCTAGTTATGGGATGAAAACTAGGACGCAAAAGAGATTTGTTCATGACTAAGAGGAGGTGCAACAAAACACACAAACAATCTCACACCAAGACACACACCAAATGGTGCAAGAGAGAGTCAAAGAAAAGGGAAGAAAGAGAGAGAGGAATAGAGTTTGTGCAAATATCTGATTGACAACTTGCAAGATAAGGTTGTATACTATCACACTATCATAGAGCTTGCATAAACTACACCAAAAATTAGTGAATGATAAACATTGCTAGCACACACACACTGTCTTAGGGTTTAGGAAACCTCTCACCCAAAACCCTCTTACAATGAACAAGAAACTTGGCAATGGAAACACAGTAACCACTTTTTCAAATAAGCTCAAATGAGAAAACTTAAAAGTCAAGGTGAGAGAAACCATGGAAGGTGCAGGTTTGAGTGAGGGATTGAGAGGAATGAGTGTGTGAGGTGAGAGAAGACTATGGGCTACTTGTAAAAAAAGTGGGTAGACTGGGGTCCAATAAAAAAATCATACCTCATCGGTGGTAGCTCCAAAGATTATAAAAAAATTTAAGGTGATTATTCAGCTCTTGGTCCACATTTTGTCTTCTAACCAACGCTTCAAATTCGGAGTGGAGATGGATATAAAAAATCCCACTAGTCTTCAGTGGATCCCCTTTTGTTGAATCTGCATATGGCTCCAAAGGTGAGCCCCTCCTTGCATGAGAGCATGACATAATTGATTCTTAGGGATTTGAAAATATGCATGGTTGTGGATTATGCATAAATATAATATATGGATATGATGGAAAAAATAGGCTAGTAGGCACTGAAATCTCCTTGAATGGGTACCCTTGGAATTAAAACTATATGGGTGTCAAGCACTCAACAAGCATGAAGTACGGCATAAAGATGGCAATATCGAAAGAGTACTATCATGAGGAACATCGGCTAACTCAGAAAATCAGACTGGTTTTCTCAACAACAAATCCAAATCACGGGGTGAATTTTTTTCCAGTCAAAAGGAAATTTTGGTTTATACCAAAGTTCAAGAAATGAGGGAAGGATGTAGAAGACGAGGATGGTCCTAGCAGGCGGGAACTACTCCTTAGAAGGCCGACCAGTGGGAACAGCTACATTGGTAGTAATTACAATAGTTACTGCAGTAACACTGTAAGCCTATAAATAAGTGCTGCTACATTGTATCCGGGGGGCTTTTTTGACTTTTGGCTTACAGGCTCTTGCTTCTAGACTTTTAGCTTTATAAGCTTTTGGCTTTCAACTCTGTAATCACTTACTCCTGTCAATCCTTAGACTTCATCTGAGCTTAAGCCTGTTGTACACTGTACTGATTATCTTTGTACTACTGATCTGAATCTATAATTTACCATTCTGAGTCTTGCAGTGTGTGTCTTCCATTTCAATACATTATTCCAGTTCAATTCTCTATTTCAATTTGATACTTAATCCTCACTAACTGACCATCTAGATAATCAATAGCTCTGAACTCTAACACTCGAATAGCTGTCGAAAGAGACCAGCTCTCATTCCATTTTGGCAATCACAGTGGCTAGAGCTGATTGCTCTTAGACCAGCTTCCTAGTTAGAATTCGTAGCTCCAAACATGCTACCCAAAGTCAGTCGTGGTGAAAAATTGTCAACCCGGTTTTGCATTGATTCTACACAAGTCGACCCTATTCTAGAATTGTCAGCAAGAGAGTGAGAGGAACCCCAAGAGTGAGACTGAGGCTCAAGAGGAGCAAAGCAATGTTGAAGAGGCCAGAGACTCTCAGCATTCCAGTCACTCAAGGAGGAGGAGGGTTGAGCGTGAGGAACGCAAAACCAAGACTAGGTCCACACACAAGATAGCTGAGGCCAAGGGTAGCAAAGACAGTCATCATAGTACAAGAAGGAAGGCCAAGGTAGAGACTGAGAGTGAAACTGAAAAGAAAGGTCACTGGGATGCTGACATTGATCATTACAGGAAGTCATCCAGACCAAGGGTAGCAAAGGTAGTCATCATACTACAAGAAGGAAGGCCAAGGTAGAGACTAAGAGTGAAATTGAAAAGAAAGGTCACTGGGATGCTAACACTGATCATTACAGGAAGTCATCTAGACGCAGTTAGGCTACCAAGACTAGAGGAACTAGAGATGATATAGCCAGGCATGATTACACTGCTTCCTTAAAGATCTCTTTTCCAATTTTCAAAGGTGGGAAAAAAGACAATCCTGATGTCCACATTCAAGCCTTTGAGAAATATGCTGAATTAAAGTATATTGATGAAGATGACTGGGGAGAGTATTTTCCACAAGCACTGAAGGATGCAAAAAAAGAAAATGGTATTACCACATCGCTTGCCAGCTCAGGTCTTACAATAAACTGATCAAGGCTTTTAGGCTTGAGTACTTAGATAGCAGAGACAATGAAGACATTCTCTGTGAGCTGGACAAGATCAGGCAAGGAAAATTGTCTGGAAGAAGCTATGTGGAAAAGATCGAAGAGTCGACCAGGCAGCTGCAAGAACCACCTTAAGAAAAAAGACTGCGTGCATGGTTTTTGAATGGATTCTGCAACAAGAAGCTAAGAGAGCAAGAGGTACCTACACCCACAAAGAAGTTTAATGACTTAGTGCAGAGAGATCTAAAGCTTGAGCAGCAAGCCAAGAAGGAGCGAAGCCATAAGAAGCGGAGGTCTAGCAGTAGCAGCTCTTCTACGGAGAATTCCAACTCTAGCGAGACTTCCAACAGTTTTGATAGTAGTTCAAACAAAAAGAGCAAGGACAAGGCTAAGAAGAGGTCTTGGTCCCAAAAAATCGATGAAATGGCCAGGCAGATTGTTGAAATCAGCCAGACCAGACCACCAGTCAGGAAGATGTAAACTTGGTGCTCCAAATGCAAATCCAGAGATCATGTTTCCAACGAATGCCCACAATGCATGTACTACAAAGCGTATGGCCATCTGTGGAATAATTGTGGCATTAAAATCCATCATTTCAAGAAAGGTAACGATCTATCTCTAATTGCATTTACAAATGCCGAATCAGCTAAGGTAGACACGAACAGTGGACCTAAAGAGGAAAATTCAGGTACCGGTGGGGCTGGTACTAGGTGCAGCAGATACCAAGGAGGTACTGGCCAAGGCCGAGGGTGTGGAAATTTCTAGAAGCAAAGTCTTAATCGCTATACTTGTGAGAAATATGTGCACTTTACAGCTCAGTGTCCAGATGCACCTAGTATTGAGGCTATTGACACAAAAGCACCGGAACCAGTTCTAGTACGGGCAGTCACTCGGAGTAAAGGGGTGATACTTGAAGAATTTTCAGACAAGCTTGTGAAACCAGTCATTCTTGGAACCAGTAAATGGACTCAACAGAGAGAAGTCTGGAAGGCTAAGGCCAAGGAGAACGTAAGGCAAGAGCAGCGAGAACTAGCAGCTAAGATCACGGAGGATCTAGCTAAGAAGCTACCACAATAGCCAAAGAGTTTTGATGCTCATGTTATTTAAAAGATACCATCCCCGTCTTTTGAGAAAAGGTAGCAGATCAGTTAGGATCTAGAATATTTGAGACTATACTTGCTGCAGTGCAAGGACATGTGGATGATTTAGGGCAGGTCAAATCAGATTTGACTACAATAGAAAACACTGAACTGGGGAAAGCACAATTTCTTTCTTAGTGTTAGTCAAGGCTCAGTACAGACACCAGAATAGAGGACTAGAAATGTGAAGAAAGTCCTGATTCCTTGAGTTTTGATGATAATTCTGACCAAGTGAGAGAAGAGATCTATGTCAATATCTATGAACAAATTCAGAAATTGACAATTGATTCAGATGATATCAGGAAGACTTTGCCTGAAGCAACAAAGTTTATCAGACAATGGAGAAAATCTGAAGTTGATGCTAGAGCAGTTGAATTATCGGCTGTCAGAGATGATGAGGTGCCAGTAATCCAGGTGGATTACAAGGTCAAGAAACAATGGGAGCCGTTATCCGGTGCTATACTGTATTGAGGGGCAAGTGTGAATATTCTGGGGCACATCTTTAGCAAAGGCTTGGTATCACTGATTTAAAGCCAACACCCTTTAAGGTTAGAATGGTTGATCATAGAGTTGTTCAGGCAACTGATATGATTGAGAATATGCAGATTAGGGTGGGTAAAGAGAAATTCAAAACCAGCTTTCTGGTATTGGATGTCCAAGGAGCATATGGTATGCTATTGGGACGACCATGGCTTTGGACGGTGCAAGCTGTTCATGATTATGAAAATTAGACCATAACCATTCGAGGAGCTAGTAGGAGAATCGAGCTCCAGACAAATAACACCAAAAGCTGGAAGAAAGCACTTTGACCTGAGGAACTTTGCCAAAAATATGGGGTTAAGAAGATTGAAAGGATGCTTGCAGCCATGAACATTTTTTCGTTAGCTGAAATCTACTTGAATTCAATGTTATTCAACAAGGCTCAAGCTGAGAAATAGAGAAAGCAGTTTCCATATCAGTTCATTGAATTGAATCGTGGAGAGAGACCAGTTCAATTGACTGGTTGGCCATAGGAACCATTTGACTCCAAAGAGGGATATTCAGATTCCAGTACACTAGTGCACACTGAAGAGGGCACTGGAGTTCAGAATGAGAATCCAAAACTAACAGATCTATTCAGAGATTATGCTATAGAGTCACTAGCCAAAAGGAAGGGAGGTGGTGCAAATGGCTGCTCCCAGATGATCAAGAGATTGAAGAGTGGAATTTGGGTTCTGAAGAAAGTCATTGATTAATCAAGGTGAATAAGCATTTGAACTCAAAAATGAAGGAAAAATCCAGACTGACGTTCGAGAAATACAAAGTTGTATTTGCATGGGAACATATCGATTTGAAAGGTGTAGATCCGGAGGTTTGCCAGCACAGACTACCTCTAAAGCCAGATGCTAGACCAGTACATCTATAGAGGTACAGAATGAATCCGAACTATGGTAAGAAGGTCAAAGAGGAAATTGACAACCTTCTGAAAGCCGGATTCATCACAAATGATTGGCTATTTCCTATAGTGGTCGTACCAAAGAAGAATGGGAAACTTAGAGTTAGTGTGGACCACCAAAAATTGAATGCTCAAACTACCAAAGATTCCTTTCCATTACCCTTCACCGATATGCTTCTTGATGAGATTGCAAGCCATGATATGTATAGTTTTATGGATGGCTATAGTGGTTACAACTAGCTAAAGATTGCTCCTAAAGATAGGAGAAAAACCACTTTTATTACTGAATGAGGTGCATTCATGTATTTAATCATGCCATTTGGTCTCTGCAATGCTCCAACAACATTCTAGTGTTGCATGATGGAGATATTCAGTGAATTCTTGCACAAATTTCTAGCTATATTTATAAATGACTTCATTGTATTCTCAACAGAGGAGAAGCATCTATTGTTTTTGGAAATGGTTTTTCAACGATGTAAGGAGAAGAGGATCTTTTTGAATCCATTCAAGTATGTTTTTCTGATTTGAAAGGGACAATTACTGGGGCATATAGTGTCCAAAAATGGCATAGAGATGGCCAATGATAAAGTCTAGTGTGTCCAACAGGCACAACATCTGAATTGAGTTCATTCTTGGGGTATATAAGTTTTTACATAAGTTTTTCACATGTTTGCTACAAAGGCATTACCTCTATATCCGCTACCAAGAAAACCAGTAAGTTCATTTGGACTTCTGAATGTGAAGAAAGCTTTCAATGTCTTAAAAATGCCATTATCAGTAAGCCAGTACTCCGACAACCAGACTGGAATGTTATATTCCATATGCAATCGATGCATCAGGGCTGGCAATGGGGGCAATACTGTCTCAACCAAATGGAAGGATGGATTATCCAGTTTATTTTGCCAATTGAAGATTCAGTCTAGCTGAACATGGATATACTACCACGGAGACAGAAGCACTGGGAATGGTTTTTAGTGCCACCAAGTTTTGGCATTACTTACTGCAACTTGTTTCATTTCTATGTGGATCGTCAGGCACTACTATTTTTATCAACAAAATTATTGTCTAAGGAAGATTATTCAGATGGATGATGTTCCTGATGGAGTTCAAGTTTTGCATATTCCACAAGCCTGGTAAATCTCATTGTGGTGCTGATTTTCTTTCCAGGAGTACTGAAGGCTATTCTGAAATATTCTTGAGGGATGAGCAAGTAGATGCAGAGCTGTTTCAGGTGACAACTGAGGAGAATTTAGACCCTGAATGGTATGATGTATATTAGTTCCTTTCAGATGGAGGATTTGCAGACAATTGGACTCAGAATCAGAAAGAATATCTGATCATTAAGAGTCTGAAGTTCACCATATTAGGAGGATTGGTCTATAGATTGGGCATAAATGGTTTTCTTCGAAGGTGTGTGCCAATGGAAGGGAGGATGCAAGTCATCTCTGAAGCACACGATGGGGATTCTGGAGGACACTTCTCGACTGATATCACTTATAAGAAGATTTCGCAAGCTATATTATGGTGGCAAACCCTGATAGCGGATGTCCAAAGTTTTTTGCAAGACGTGATATATGTCAGAGAATGGGAAGACCAACAATAGCTGATATGACTCCACTCACTTTAGTACATCCACTGGGAGTATTCATGAAATGGGGTCATGACTTCATGAGACCATTAAGAAGGTCACCCCAAGGAAGAACCGGTACATCTTGATGGCTACCTGTTATGTCACCAAATGGGTAGAGGCTAAGTCTCTTCCAGATAATACTCCCAAGTCCACTGCTATTCTTCTGTTTGAAAACATTATCTTGCCACTATGAATGCCCCATTGAAATTGTGTCTGATCAAGGGACACATTTCATTAATGACGCAATGAAACTTCCATATTATCCAAGGTGCAATGGTCAAGCAGAAAGTAGTAATAAAACCATCAAGAATATTTTGACCAAGATTGTTCAGAAGGAGCCACACCAGTGGGATATCAAGCTCCAGACTGCTCTATGGGCCTACAGAACACCTTATAAAGTCACCAATGGAATGACACCTTCAGAATGGTGTATGGTACTAAAGTTGTAGTGCCTATTGAATTTGTAATTCCCAGTCTCAAAATGGCAGTTAAAATATGGATTAGATTTTAATCATAATCTCAAACAAAGACTGGAGGAATTATTGCAGCTGGATGAGTTACGACAAAGAACCATGCTAGAACAGGTGATTGTTCAGCAACGCAAAAAGGACTGGCATGATAGAAGGATAAACGTTAGGGAATTTCAGAAAGATGACTTAGTTTTTCTATATCAATCCAAATTGGGCCCTAGATAGCTTGGTCTGGTCCATACTAAGTTGATTGGGTATTTTCAAATGGCACAGTGAGACTGAAAGACTTATCTAGATTACTGCTGCCAGGTGTTTATAATGGGGCCAAGAGCAAGTTATATTATTCTAATGACAAGGAGACCTCTAGAGGTTATGATACCGGTATCCCAGGTACTGATGACCAGGGATTGTAAGACCCAACTATTCTAAATCTTTTCCACGTCAACCCAGCATCAGAACTAGTAAAGTCTCAGTATGACAAACTAGTACCATTGACAGAGCCAGTGGAGTTTCAGAATCAGTACCAGTTTCTATTGGAAAAAGGTCCAACTAGAATGAATGTGTTAATCATTAAGGAGATTATTGAACAAAATGGTCAATGCATGTATGCCACGTCACCACCGATGCACATAACTCTAGGCATGGTAAGTAGTGGAACTTTTAGGTGCGTACACGTATAACAATGAAGCGTGTGGGCACTCTTCTTCACAAGTCTCATGCACGACAGCTACCTGCTATCACGCACTTGCTATCGCCAAGCTCCAAGAACTCTTTGCTCCAACCTGAAACCTCCTCATCAATAGATTCTGATTGTCCCTATTTGACACTACCTGATACACCTCGCTATAGGTTAGGATACACACGTAAGTCTTCTTCCTCTATAGATTTGCAGCCATCGCAGTGTATGGGTTGCAAGAAAATTTCACAGAAGATGCATCACACAGTGGATGAGACTACAACATTCATTACTTCTATTCAGGTCTCCCTACCACTCATTCCATACAGCAAGATACACAAATATGTGTTTAATGAGCAGACAGAATTGCTGTTGCAATTATGGGATCTACATGTGGTAGTACAGGCTACGAAGTTTGATTTTGATGCAGCCATTATTAAACAAGTCCTCAATTCTTTTGATGTTGATGAAGGCAGTGCCACTATTAATGGAATTAAAATAACAGTGACACCTGAAGATATTGCTTATGCCTTCAGACTGCCCAACAAGAAAAAGTCCAGCACAACATCTGCAGAACAGATCAGCCTGGTTCTCAAGGAAGATGAAGCAGCTAGAAAGAAAAGGAAGGATGGTGGGCAAGGGATTCCAATAGCTGCACTGGATGTTCCCTTAACCTACAGGTTTATTGCAGAAGCTGTCAGTCTGAAAGACAATCCGGCATACGTGTCTAAGAAACTGTTTGCAATGCTGCTCGCAAAAAGGCTAGATGATAAAGCCAAAATCAATCTATGCCAAATTTTATCTCACAATGCCTTACATCAGACTGTTAAGCTAAAGTCACAGAGTCTATTTAAATCTTGGTATGTGTGGCAGTTTTTGTACTAGGCTATTTTTCTAAGGGCCTTTTCTCAGGTAAAGCTGACTTGGAGTCCTAAGCCTATTCCATTAACTGACAATGTGGAGTTATCTTCAAATGAAGAGGACCTAGGTTATCAACTGGCCATCACTGGACAGAAGAGGAAAGCCGCACAGGCTGAGGTCAGTAGCTCAAAGAAACCCAAGATTCTGTTAGAAAAGAGTATTGCTCTACTGAAGAAACTGGAGAGTCAGGTCTAGCCCCTGCCCACTGAAAAATCTTCCGAAGGCCAGCCTTCAGCAATGCCCAAAGAGTATACTCAAACAGTAGTCAGCACTGCAAAAATCCTGCAAGAAGCAACAACTGAACGAATAACAAGCTTTGAACATGTCGCAACTGATAGTGGCAAAGGAAAGGGCAAAGCACTTGCCATTTACAGACTTATTCAAAAGGGCAATGCTGGCACTGGGACTTCTAAGGCACCAAAGAAGAAGAAGGGCAAGACGAAGCGAGTTTAGTGGAAGGATACTGGGTAGTTCCATCTGAGAATCAGACGGTGGATTTTCCTTGCTATCCAATAGGCACTGGAATCTCCTTGGATGTGTACCGTTGGAATTACAACTATATGGGTGTCAAGCACTCAATAAGTATGAAGTACGGCATGCGGGCAATACCAAAAGAGTACTATCATGAGGAACATTGGCCAACTCAAAAAATCAGACTGGTTTTCTTAACAACAAATTCGAATCAGGTGGTGAATTTTTTTCCAGTCAGAAGGAAATTTTTTTATATACCAAAATTCAAGAAAGGAGGGAAGGATGTAGAAGGCGAAGATAGTCCCAGCAGGCGGGAACTTCTCCTTAGAAGGCCGACCAGCAGGAACAACTATGTTGGTAGTAATTACATCAGTTACTGCAGTAACTTTGTAAGCCTATAAATAAGAGCTGCTATACTGTATCCGAGGCTTTTTTGACTTTTGGCTTACGGGCTCTTGCTTCTAGACTTTTAGCTTCATAAGCTTTTGGCTTTCAACTCTGTAATCACTTACTCATGTAATCAATCCTCAGACTTCATCTGAGCTTATGCCTGTTGTACACTATACTAATAATCTTTGTACTATTGATCTGAATCTATAATACCATTTCGAGTCTTCCAGTTTGTGGCTTCCATTTCAGTACATTATTCTAGTTCAGTTCTCTGTTTCTGTCCAATACTTAATTCGAGTCCTCACTAACTGAACCGCCTAGATAATCAGTAGCTCTGAACTCTAACATTGTAATAGATGTCTGAAGAGACTAGCTCTCATTCCACATAGCCACAATAGAAACAACATAAATGGATAAACAACGACCATGATGTGCAACAAAATTGGTGCCAAAAAGTAGTGTCGGCTCAACCTAGGGTAGCATGCAATAACTGTGGCAACTGGAGCCATGCAATGGCCTCTTATAATTGCATGCAACCACCAGCTCTAATCCCCCTCACCTGCAAATCATGCAATTAACCACTTCCACAATGTTTGTTTATATTACACACACACACACACACACACACACACACACACACACACACACACACACACACACACACACACACACACACACACACACACACACACACACACACACACACACACACACACACACACACACACACACACAAAGTTTTGATGCAGTCTAGTAAACTTTTCTCCCCCCCTTAAATTTCTCCTAAAAGTAGTAATCGTCCATTCCCCCATGTCCTATTTTAGTTTTGTACTCAAGGCCTCATATTCAAGGAGGTGCCAACGCCCAAAAAAATCAACAATGGGAAATGATCATCCTCAAGAGACCAACAAAACTATGTATAGCATGGTAGTTTTAGCAACCTTGACGTGTGTTGTCCCTTTGTGTGTAGAGGATAATAGACATGGACTAACCACAGGCATTGCAATGCACCCAAGTATCCAAAAAATTGGCGATAACCAAATTCACGAGCCATTCAAAAAGGAGAATGTGCCATCCAATAGCATGTCATGAGTGTTCACAATAGCTAGACATCAACACCCTCCTCCCTTGCAACTCCCCTCTTGCCATCATTGCGCCACTCTCCACGCCCCTAGGGAGTGATATCGGCTAAGCCTCATCGTCATAACTAATTTTCATCACGTTTGACTTGCATGCAAGGGCCACAATCACCTACATGCAGTGGCTTCCAACCACTCGGTCACTTTTTTGGCTCCAACTATCGAAGACTGTCCACGCACGCTCAATATTCCTCTGTAATGGGCCACATATGCAGAATCAACCAACCACACGCCTAGCAAGCAGTGCACCCCAATAGTTTGAGGTTCCAAAAATCCATAAACCCACATGAAAAATAAAATAAAATAAATATAGCTCTACATGTTTGGTTTTAATTCTCTTTGTCTTTAAAAGAAAAAACAACAAGAATGCCCAACAAAACTAAGCCTTATTTTAAAATGTGACCACTATTATCCATAAGATACTTAGGCAAACTTGCTACTATCATCTTTCAATAGTGAATTCTCCTCTCTCCTCCCCCCTCCCGCCCTAAAAAAAAAAAAAAAAAGACAGCATAGAAGGAAAAACATACAAGGAAGTGAAACACATAAACAGTGGTAATGGTAAACATGATAGTAGAAGTATATGCAAAAATAGCCACAAGAGGAGATTCCCACAAGAGATAATGATGAAGATCTAGGTATCAACATGAGGAAAGGCATGATAAATTATTAGAGCATGACTAAGATGAAGAATATAAATGAGATCATAGTCGCAACAATGGTAATCAAAGCACTCTTTGCCCAAATGATGGTTACGGGCATAGATTTATAATAGATATTTGTCGTGAAATACTAATGTACACAAAGATCTCATCTTTCTCTTTTTACCATAGTCTGATGTTTCATAGGTTGCAATAAAACAATCCAGATCATCTTTGGGAATGGTATCCTGCTTAGGATCCTTCCAATGAAGATTCTAGAGTTCACTATGCAAGGTCTATCAGAGTGGAAACAAGGTTACATTTTGTAAGGAACTCACCTTTGACCAATGTTCAAAGCTTCCTATTCAACATCAAAAACCTAGTTGCAAGTTGAAATACTAACTCATTAGAGCAAGTCAATACTTAGAGACACTACTTCAAAGCAAACCACATAGATTACGAGGGTCTATATTACTTTCATCTACACTAAATTAGTTCATCAAAAATTTTAATCTTATTTGGAGCATATAATCCCAATTGGTATGTATTTCCAACGCATAAAATCAAATTTTCCATTACTCTTATTAATAAGGTCTAGTTTGAATTGAACCTAGGGGCTATCATTTGATAAGCTTGTAACTACCAAATGGAACCCTCTCATGCTCACTCTACTATGTGTTATGATTGCTATAATTTGAATACAAGTAGGCAAGTAGTTCCCCATTAGAATATCAAAATTTCACTCTCCTCAATTTTTCATGGCCTAATATTGATGTACGGATACACCTATTACAAGCGATCTAATGCCTTTAATATCTTTGTGATTATTTTTAGTGCTCCATTGTATGATACAGAACTCATTATTCCATCTTGCTTGATGCTACCTTATTTTGTTGCTTCTATATGATATATCTCGTGTCAATTTTATTACTCCTATGAGAATAGATAACTTTTAGTAAAGGGTATTTGCTCCCATACAAGCACTTGATACCAAACCTTTGCATTGTGAACCTTAATGTTAGCGTATTTGACCATGTGATGATTAATCTTCATATAGCCGTGTATTTAATCATGTGCTCAATTGAATTTCATTGTGGACTAGCTTTGAAATCTCATTATCAATTTTATAGCTACTTACAAAATATAGGTTTAGGTATATAATCATATTTAGGAATGGCTTTCTGACTCTTGTCTACATAAAGCACCATTATTAGTGTCTCATTTGGAGTTATTGTTTGAGTTTAGTAACATTTTGTTGATGCATTCCCAATATCCACCAACTATTTGACTTTGCAAACCATTTTACATATTTATTTAACTTCTACCTTATCGGCTTGTATGGTAGGGTAATCCTTGGTTAAATCCAGAGCATACAACAATCTTGAGTACTTTGCCTTTGAGAAATACATTTCCAAGTAAAGCTAAACACATGATGTAAAGAAACTCGAAATTATCAGCAAAAGTTTTGAGAGGTGAAAAAAGCATGGTCAGTTTATAGATGACTTGACTTTTCACCAATTTTGTCATCACAAACTTTTAAAGTATTAATGTATTTAGTGTGTAGTTATATTGTGAATATAACAAGATATCATCTTTAGTGCTTTATCTTTGAGAAACACTTTTGCAGATAAAGCTAAGTACAATGCCATCATATCAAAGAACATCCAGGTATAAAATTTCTCAATGCATTTTGATAATATCATCCCAATCATCTCTAATGAGTAAGCTCTCTCTATGTATCTTTACACCAAGATATCATATATATATATATATAATACACCACCCAAGTGCTTATTCCACCTCCTTTTATCTTAAGATCTTCAAATTTCCCTGCACCCTTTACAACATCTTCTTATATGACAATCTCCTTAACTAATATCGGTTTGATAAATTAATGCCCATTATATTTAATTTCTTATAAGTCACTCTCTTTGTAGATACTTGCACAAGTCTATACCCAAGAAATCTTGCAGCAAGCAAGAATAGATTCGAATACTTTTAGAAGACAGAGCTCTTTTACTTATCTACATTATCATTATAAGCTATAACACCAAATTTTTTTAACATCATAGCTTGTACTTACATTGATTGTATTCTCTACTAAGATGATTTGTCATACAACCACTTACATGAGCTCAATTGATTTGGGATGATCGTCAACAACCAATACATTCTTCAACATTCCAATCTACTCTAATATGGTACTAAAGATGTAATAAATATTTTGTTTTTTCTATGCCTTCTCTAGTCCATTGGTCAGTTGCACATAGATTTGCCGATTTAGACAATGTGTAAATGCTCATCTTAATAGATTCACTAATTTAGGCAACACCAGTTATACGTGCAGACCTTCAGTTTAGGCAACATGAGTGCCACTTTTTCAATTTAGGTAGTACATCAACAAAGTGACAATTCACTAGTTTAAATAATATTAAGTGAAGATCTATCAGTTTGGGAAGCATGTGCAAATTTTCCAATTTAGGAAGCACAAAAATAAATGCAGATCTATCGGCGTAGGCAACATTAGTGCTCATTTGCCGATTTAGGCTGCATATCCCATTAGTGTAGATTCGCTCGTTGAGGCAAAACGATCACAAAATCATGTTGCAGTGATTGGCCACCATTGTCCTTAAAACCAATCACAAAATCATGTTGCAATGACTGGCCACCCTTGTCCTTAGTATGATTTTGTTACTCGAGTATATAATGAAAGTGATTTGGATTTGGACTTATATTTTGGATTTGGAATTGGATTTGGATTTGATATATGATGATTTCTTGTCACGACAGTGTTTATGAAATTATAAATGGAGATTTAGGAAGTGATTTATTGAACGATGAGTGTGACCAATAATATCCCGATTCATTAGGGTATTACAAATAATTCTTATTCTAGTGGTATGGGAACTAGAATAGGTAGTATATGGATGATGACAGACATAACCAAATTTTGTTTAATTTTGTGAATTAATCTTTCAATATGTGATACTCTTGACACAAAATACTAACCATTGTTTTTTACAAGTATGGTTTGCAGATTCTTATCTTTGTAATCGAGGAGAGTTTCTTTCTAACGAAGAGGTACGCAACGGAAATTGATATTTTGTTATTTACTGCAGCTGCCAGCTGAAAAAAGCTAAGGGTTATGCAAAAGGATAACACATTTATGAACTTTTTATTATTTAAATCCTCTTTTTGAGCTAACTCAAATAGTGGGAAAAGGGGTAGGTGATTGTGAAAAGAATAAAAAAGAAAACAAGGCATCATGGGAGGAGAGGGCAAAAGTGAAGAGGAGAGAAAGATGCTTGTGAGGCCTGGCCTGGTGCTCCATTTCCTTTGTGAGATTGAAACTAGATTTTCTTGGCATGCCATGGTGCCCTAATTTGGCCTTGTTCTTGAAAAATTCAATGATGATTTGGTTCCCCCATGAACATGTCATTAGCTTCTTTTCCTATTGTACCCTAGTTTGGCTTTCTTCTTGATAAAGTTAGTGATGCTCATGTTCCCCACATGGCCATGTCATCAGCTTCCTTTCCTATGCCATGTCAAACACAATGCCATGACTATTGTGGAGGGAAAAGAGGGGTAAAAAGAGGGTTTTTTTAAACAACAAGGAAATATTGAGGAGAACAATGAGTAGAGAGGAGGGAATACAAGGACTTTGGTGGCAAGAAAGTGCATGAAGTGAAGCTCTCTCATTTATGAGCTCTCTCTTGCTATCATCAAAGGGAAAACTCTCTTTCTCATCACTCTCTCTCTCTCTCTCTCTCTAGTGCAGTCATTTTTGACCTAGTAGATAGCGGATCACTCTTTTGATGATAACTTCTTCATCTGATCTTTGATTTGGGTGATCTATAGACTCAATCAAAGATCATGATGACCTCTTTTCATTGATTTTATAAAAGAAAGTTATAGAAGGATTTTCTATAGCAAAAGTTTTGAAATGAATACGTCCAAGGAAGTTGACTCTCATCTCTTATTTTACACACGATGTCTTTCAGCACTCGCAAGGGTTCTTTTTTTTTTGAACAAGGTCCACAAACATTGTAAAAAAGCATCCAAAATCTCTTAATTGTGGAGATAGAAACACAACCACTCAACCAACAACATCAAAAACCATGATTATGGCACACTTGATATTGTTGCAAGCGACATTAAACAAGCAAGGTGAAGACTTACGTGCACTTGCAATCAAGGGTTCCTGTTGTTGAGAATGAGAATTTCAAGAGAACACTTGAGATGCAACAACATGTTTGATGCCACTTGAAGAGGAAGTCAAGGAATGTAAATGCTCTCTTGTGGACTTGAATTCTTTGAAGGAGCACATGAGAAAACTGGAGTATGACCATGTATTTAAATAGGAGAAATTTGATACCATGAGCCAGGATGTATATGGCATGAAAAATGTATCCACAAACAAGTCTTGGGCTAATGTATGTGGTCACAATGTGGTTCCTAATTCCATCCTTGTGCAATCTATGGCCCAAACAAAGAATGTTTAGAATGTGGACGTAGAGGAGTTGAAGGAACGGGAGCAACAATCTAAGAACATTGTTATTTGTGGAATTCCCAAAGAGAATTTAGAGACACCTTCTTCTCTTGCTATTTTAATCAAAGATTTCTAAAAACTGAGTAAAAACTCACTTTGGCATGTCAAGAGTTATGGTTTATGGAGCACATAGAGTGGGCAAGCAAGGAGCTCCTCACTTGGGAGAGTGGCCAATTGTATGCACCATGCTGGATGATACCAAACAAAAGATTATCCTTGATAATATTTGGATTTATTTGGGGGATACAAAAAATTTTGTATGTAAGATTGCACCATTAGGCAACAAATATGTGTCGCAAGACATATGAGGAGAGGAATATGAAAAACAAGGAGATCTCTTATGAAGAAAATGTGTCCAAGGAGAAGGAAAGTCCCTTGAGTAGATAAGAATGTGTAACCGATGAGGCCAAGTTAAAATTGAAAGTATACTTTTGGAATTGCAATGGATACCCATGGAATGCGGGGTTTGCATAGATGAAGTAAAAAGCAAAGCCGATGTTGTACTTCTTGTTGAAACTTTGGATCATGATACACATAGGATTAATAGATAATTGGAGGATTACAATTTACATTCATTAATGTGGTCAAAGAATCTCAAGAAACAAAGAGGGCAAGGAGGGGTAGCATGTATAATTAAGAAAGGATTGAAAGCCATTTTTATAGCTGGTTGATACATTCCTCATCATGATTCCACATTTTATGCTTGCATGGATAGAGATTAGCTATTTTTTTATTTGAAATTATGAAGGAGTAGGAGCTAAGGGTCAATTATGACTTTGCGCTTTGAAGACAACAAAAGTAGGGCAAGTGCCAGGTTTGCAATTGTATTCAAGAAACTACATGGTGGATTGATCCAATGGATTCTCTCTTAGTATATGCATTTATTGCTAAATCTCAAGCTCTTGAAGCCATAGTGGAAGAGAAGCATAAAAGAGAGGAAAATAATGTAGGCATGTCAAAAGGACTACTAGATCTAGCATTAAGAAAGAAGAGGGGCCTACTCCCAAACCTATCCTTGAAGTGGTTATGAAAGAGACACCAAAGGATAAGAAGCAAGGTAAGCCCAGGGGGCCTTCATATAAATTGAAACCAGCATTGAACTAGCTACAAATCTTACAAAGACTATTGAATAGCATATCCTTAATAGCAGGTTGGAGCTCACACTCGATGACACTTTGGGAATTTCTAAGCATGAGTCTCATGAAGAAATGATCAACATTAATAAAAGGAAATGCCAGGTACCAAGTGGATAAGAGCTTGATGCGGTTTATAGCCAAATGATTTGCCATACTCAGTCAATTTTGGATGCTTGTGAAGAAAACATTTCATATGAAGAGCCAAATACTATGGTGGTTTTGAATCCACTATACCTAAATAAAATGATGGAACTATTGTGAAGCTTTGAGGTATAGAAGATCCAGTCTTAGTATTGGTGGAACATGGATATGCAGTCAATGTTATGGAAAAAAGATTGCATCAAAATGGGAAATGGCGTGGACCACGGTTGGAAAATTTGAGCTGCCAACTTGCTTCCAAGCAATCTTTATGGTGCACATGCAAATGTTAAGGTTACTATTGGGGATCATTGAGATCAACAATACTTTTTTGTATAGGAGCATTCCTCCTGCCCACTTATATTAAGGCAGCCATACATTACAACGGCATGTGCAAATGGAAGCGAAGGTGTTAGATGATGGCTCAGTCAGCCTATGCAAGGATCCAAAGTCAAGATGGTAAAAGAGCTATTCAATTTTTGATTGTATGTGTTGATCATGCCAGAAACAAAGACAATTTACGTGATCGTCCATTTCCAAAGATATAAAAAGAGTTCAGAGAACACAAGTTTGCATAGGATTTTCTCGAGATGCCACTATGGAGCAAGAGTATGGTGGTACAGAGGAGGGTAAGTTTTCCTAAAGAGATACTTTTATTTGGGGTTTTTGGGGTTAACATCTAAAGGTTTGATGTCATACATGAATTTTATTGAGTTACCAAAATGTAAAAATCAATTGGTTTCAAGTGTTCAAAGTGAATTGCAAGGATGTGATGTACTTGAACCAAATGATGTTATTTCAAGATTCTTTGAAGAGGTTTCCTAAGTGGGTACTATGAAAAAGCTAGAAGAGATCAATCAATACAGGTTATAAAGTGGAATTGAAGTTGTCAAAGTGCATTCAATTGACATCATGCATGAAATACAAGATATGCATGAGACACTAACATTGGTAAAGAAAGTGGAACCGAAGTTGTCAAAGTGCATTCAATTGACATGTATGAAAAACTAAATATATACAAGACACTTACATAGGTACATGAAGATTTGGGTAAATCAATTGACGTTCGATTAGAGAAAAAGTATAGGATTGTTGCAAAGAAGGTGAGGATAGTGGGTACACCTTTACTAGAATGAAGTGATAGAGTGATAGAGAAAGCTTCTCGATAGCCTATGCTCAAAGGTCCAAGGAATAATGGACACAATTTCACTAAATAAATGTTGAAGCAATTGAAGATTGAGGAAGATTGTTTTCTTATTGAAGAGGAGATCAAATGCTTTAAAGAAATGCATGAAAATCATGGTAAATCCTTTTCCTTTGAGCCAAGTGAGATTGGGTGTTAAAATGTTATCTTACATGTGGTTACATTTATTGTTCCTCACATGCCATGGAGTTTACCTCCTATTCCAATTCCTAAAGCTCACTATCGAAAGCTCATTGATTTGCTCAATTATAAATTTATACAAATGGGTATTTTGAAGCTATCATGTGTGTCATATTCCAATATTGGTGGCTCACTAGAAAAATTGTACCCTAAGGTTCATATAAGGCATGCAATTCATTAATAAGGTAACAATCCGCAATGTGGGTATAGGTCCAATCGTGGATGAGTTTGGTGAAGCCTTTGCAAGAAGAGTTGTTTATTATATGGGTGACCTCTACTAAAGATATGACAAGTTTAATATTGTCTTAAAAAGCAAGGAAATTACTACTATGTGTACTCCTCTTGATTTGGTAAGGATGTGCACAATACTACAGGGTGCTACTAACTCTATTGCTCATATGATGAATTGTATGAACAAAGTGTTGAGGGATTTTATTCCACATATTATGATGCCTTTCAATGATGATATGCCAATCAAAGGATGTGAAGAAAATTACAAATATGAGGTAAAATATCAAAGTGAGTGCCAATGGAGACTTGTTGCTCAACACATTGCTAATTGTGATGCCATTTTGGCCATGCTTGAAGAAGTTAACCTAACACTTTCAGGGGGAAAATGAGTTTTTGGTGCTAAAGAGGTTTTAATTGTGGGGCATATGTGTGGTCTAGATGGAAGACAATCAAGTCCAATTAAGCTTGAATCTATACAAAAGATGAAAGAGACATGCACACTAATAACTCAAGTCTGCAAATTTTTGGGTGCATGTGTGTTTAACCTTATTTGATTGCCGCACTTTGCTCATGTTGTAGAGGTGCTTTATCAATTGTTAAGGAAATAAAAAAGGATTGTATGGGAAGAAGCTCACACAAAGGCCTTCAAGAAATGGAAAAAGATGCTTCTTGAGGCTCCTACCTTAAAACAATTTGACTATAATCATGGAATGCCTATGATCTTGCCCATAGACACTAGTGCCAATAGGCATTCGGTGGGCTATAGGTCAAGATGATGAAGAAGGTCACAACAAGTACGTAGTTTACTTTGGAGCAAAAGTACTTAGTGTTCATCAATGAGGCTACCCACACTTTAAGAGAGAACTTTAGGGTGTTGCTACTACCCTTAAGTTTTGACAAGAAATATTTTATTAGGGCGTTAGTCATGGTAGAGATAGATTCTTTGCCATTGATAGGGATGATTGAATTTGTCTACATTGGACATTGCTATGCTATGATGGATAGCTTTTATTAAGTCTCTTAACCCTAAATTCTCTCATATTGTAGGTAGAGATAACCCATTAGTAGATATGTTTTCAAGGGCCTGTTATGAGTGTGAAGAGGAGATGCTTACCACAAGTGATGATGTGGGTTTAAAGCTCTACACCTCTTTGCATTTGTATGCAAGTTGTGGTACCTTTATTTGTGTCTTTGAAGTCTTTTTGGAAGAATGGTATGATGGGTAATGGCTTTTGATAGGCCAATACTTTAGCACTCTTACCACGAAAGAAGGATGGAGTGATCAAGAGTACAAGAGGATTAGGAATTAGGCTTATGGCTACTTTTTAAGAGATGGCCATTTGTGGTAGTAGCCAAAGCATACAAGAGGGGTACCACAATGGGTTTTTTGTGATAAAGAAACTCAACAACAGGTGATTAAGAGTTTCATGAAAGTTTATGGGTTGGACATAGATGAATAAGGACAATTTTTATCAAAATGAAAGACCGCTACTAGTGGAAAGGAATGTGCAAAGATGATGGTCGGTTTGTGGAGACTTGCTTAGTATGCCAACATTATTCTAATGTACAACATCAAGATGGATTAAATACTACTTATCCATTAGCTATGCATTACAAGTGGGTGGTAGGTTATAACAACATTCATGAAATAATACCTTTTCCTGGGCTTGGCATGGATTAATCCCTTCTCTGTGATATCTGGGTGATTGTCTACCTCTTTGAGAAATCTAGGTGACTTTTGCCAGTGAGGGAAGCAAGGCTTGCTCTCTCTCTCTCTCTCTCTCTCTCTCTCTTTCTCTCTCTCTAGAATAGATCATTGGAATGTTGGTGTCATGTACGACCTGATACCAAATTAACACATTAAACATGTAAACTATCTAATGATAACCAACGGTCATTAAATATGTTCTATGTTGCCAATTACTTTGGGTCACATTTGAGTTCATGTACCATGGTAGGCATGCATGCTCTTGTGTGTGTGTGTGTGTGTGTGTGTGAGAGAGAGAGAGAGAGAGAGAGAGAGAGAGAGAGAGAGAGAGAGAGAGAGAGAGAGAGAGAGAGAGAGAGAGAGAGAGATTCAATTATCATCCTCGGAGGTCAAATATGACCTATGGGACCAACAAAACATTACATTAGAGTTTTGCTAGAACTACGACATACATATCAGTTAAGGACTGAGGATCCAACAAGAATAGAAAGAAAGAAAAAGAAGGGAAATCCTAGGGGGGGCTAGGTGGTGGAGGTACCCATTTGGGGGTTTGAAACTCCTAAATGATGGCCTTACCGCCCCGGTAAACCGCCCATTTGCCTTGTTTACGGGCTTCTTGCATCTTCTTAAGCTCGCTTGAATTGAGTTTAAGATGGTTTGGGGTCAATTCTTTGGTGATCTAGAGCGTTCTTCCTTTGAGAAGGTGGGACAGCTGCAGTAGCTTCAACCGGTCTTCTTTTTATTTGAAAGTGAGAATAGATTTCTTAGCAAGTATTGCCTTGCTTGAGTCGTTTATCCAAATGACGGTGTTGGGCTTGATGTGTATTGGTTGGAGAGAGTTGTTGAGTTGAGTGAGAATTTGTTCAAATGTATCTTCATTGTTTAATGGAGGGTCAAGCCCTCCAATCCTGACCTTGAGACTGAGAGACTCTTGTAGCCAGTTTTCCTATAGAGCCTATTGTATCTTGGTATCATGTTGCTTGTGTGTTGCTTCGTGTATTTCTTTCTTGGCTCTCGTGTCTGTCTCAGTGAGAGAGGTCTTGACATTGTGAGATTTTGTGAGTAAATCTTGGTTCTCTGTTTCCTTGGCTTCTTCAAGTAGAGTGAGTCGTTCTCCTTGATGAGCTCTTGGATCTGAATTTCCAAGGTGGAGATCTGTGCATCTTGGCAGGCGAGAGTGTTGGACGGATACGCCACGACGGACATCAGCACATCGAGAACTCACCTAACAAGATTTGTCAGCTAAGGAAGAAGCTCGACCTATAGGCGCGTGGAAGCAAGCATAAGGTGTCAACCTACACTCGACCGACTCCTCACTTATTCCTACAGAGGTCTCTACCCAATGTCTAAGTCACAGTCTTCAAGAGTGCATAAGAGAAAACTTTCTACAATGCTTTCTAGAGCCGAACACCCATCGAACAATCTCGAAACACCACAGAACTTGAAGGAGACTCTACTAACACCAATAGGTCGCTCTCCCTAAGGTCTATGAACCAAAACCCCAACCCAAAACACCCGTGCAAAATCACGTAGGATGTCTGGCCAAAATTTGCAGGTCTTCGTCTCCAAAATCTAAAGTGCTTAATGTGTAGCTCTACTCAATGTGAACGCGTGGATATGCTGCAATGCAAAATTGGACAACATATGCTCATCGAATCACCAAATGAAGCTCGTAGATGGAGCTCGCAAAACTGGACCGTACGCGTGCAATGTAGGTATCAGCGCGTAGCTCTCGTCGGGGGCAACACGTTGCACTTCTCCGCACTCGATTTCGACCACCGGTGCACACGTAGCGTCAAGATGAAGCTCACACTCTCTCTCGTACACAGTACGCTCACTCACAGACTTCCAAACTTTAAAAAAAAAATGACAAAAGGTTTTTCATTAAGGTCAGAAAGTGGTGTAGATACCTTACAATTCTCAAACCCTAAAGTTCCAAATCAACCATTTACTGAATCTAACTATCAAAACTGGGATACAATCTTGAAACTTCTGTAAGTCCCAATATTTACAAGGTGAAATGTCGAGTTTTCTCCATAAATGAATAATTACAAAAAATGATAATCTGCCAAGTAGTCAGTTTCCGTAGGGTGTGTCCAGTTTCTAACACTCCCCCCCTCCTTGCTCATGTCGTCCCCGACATGGCTATTGAGCTGCTTCTTCATCTTATTGTTTCGTGCATTTTGAGCAGCGACTCGTATCTTGCATGTAAATCCAGTAGTGTTGGGCCGAATATATCAGTGTTGATGGTGAAGAAGCCGGTGTAGAACGCTTCTTCAAAGGCTTGGAGGTGATAGGATGGCAAAAACATTATCCTTTGATACAATGCATGTATCACCCCTTGGAAGGCTGACCAGACAGATCATATGCACATCTGTAAGTATCTTGAAAGAAGAAGATATTGTCTGTCACCTGGCCGGTTTGAACGTCTCGAAGACTGCCAAAAGGGTTTTGCAGATCTTCCTCATCATTATGCAAGAAAGGTCAGGCAAGCTAGTGAACAATTTGATGGCGCCCGTTAGGGTTTTCACCATGTATTGAACACTTATTCTCTCGCCTGCCTTCAAGCCTGGCAGCTTCGGATAGTCAGCCAAGTGGGTTGGCTTCTTTGTAGTATTTCCTGGGCCTTCCACATTCGTATCCTTGGTAGAGGGCAGAAGCTTAGATTATCTCTGATGATTTTGGGTGTCTCTACCAAATGGATTAGGTACTGTGGATACTTCATCAGCCACGCCTTTCTCCACCCGGGCTGAGAGTCGACTATTAACTTGGCCCCTTTAGGTTGGGAGATATCTGCTGTGTAGAGTGGCACCGTTGGCTCTTCTCTAATCCTCTTGTTGATGGTGGCGGCTTCATATTTTAGCAAAGGATATGGGAGAGAGGGCTATAGCCATTCACGCCGGAGGTTGCTGGCGTCGATCTTCTGAATAGTCATGGATTTAAAAACCCTCTGCTCCCATTCCAAGGCTTCCTTGGCCATTTCTCTCATTTCTGCCTCTATGGCCTTGTGCAGCTTCTCTTCCTCTTCTTGTGATCTTGTGGCTCTTGAGAGGATCCTACTAGGATTTCCTCTTGCATGGGTGTGTCCACAGGATCTGCCACATTCTCTAGGTCTATGCCTTCCATGGCTGCCGGCCCTGCGTCTGCCTGCTCTTCTGCCTGCTGTCCTCTCAGCTCTTTTATCTACTTTAGGAGTGTATGTTTCTCTGCTTCATCTTCTTCTCCCATGTTCATGAGGAGGTCGTTCAACTCGGAGTTTACCTTCTTTGCCTCCTCGAGCTTTCTCTTTATAATTTCTAGCTCATCTTGCATTGCTTTCTGCTCTTCTTTCATGCGTGTTTGCATAACCACGGACCCTTCCGCCATCATCAACCTTTGATTTTTCTCTAAAGTCAACTCTTTCTGAAGCTCTTTCATCTGTTCTTCATAGATCTGGCTTTTTGTAGTGGTGTGAGTCGAGCTAGTAGCTCTGACTCTGGCAGGAGATGCCCGTAGCCGCTGAATGGTTTGATCTTTAACTTTAAGTTGGTCCTTGAGCTCAAGGACTTCATCCTGGCTAGCCTCCTGGTCTATTTATGCCTTTTCTTTGGCATTTCTCATGGCCTCAACTTCCTTGGACTCCTCAACAAGTTGTAGGGTTAGGTTATCCCTTTCCCTCTCTGCATCTGTCAATGACTTGCTGAGTTGTCTATACTCCTCTTTGGCTCCTTGCAGTCTTTGAGCTGCTGCCTGATTTTCTCTTTCCATTTCCTGGCATCTTTGCAATGCCTTTGCTAGACTGGCTTGCAGCTCTGCTTCTCTCTCTATCTGCCTTTGGCTTTGCTTTTGTAAAGTGTCAACTTATAGCTTTATCTGCACTACAGTGGCTTTGAGAGTTGCCATTTCACTTTCTGAGGCCATTGACTGGGCTCTTATCTTGGTTAGCTTTGTCATCACCACATCCCAATCATTAGTGGGCGGGTGCAGGTCCACTGTATCAGTGGCCATCTCCTTTAGCTCTATTAGACGTATGCTTTGCATTTTCTCTTTGGGCCCCATGCTTACCAAGTCGAATGCGACTATGGCAGCCTTTTCTTTTGTATATCCGGTAGCTAGCAGGTCTAGAAATGTGTTGTATGATTCATTTGGCTCTGGTTGCCCACTTTTAGGCTTAGCCTCTTCCTTTGGTTCTTGCTCATGGCTTTGCTCTTACTTGAACTCTTCTTGGTCTTCTTGTGGAGGGCTACAAGGAGGTGGTGAGGGCGGTGGGCTGGACTCAGGGCTAGCCGATGGAGTTGTCGGCTTTTTCTTGAAATCTCTGTCCGCCTTGGTCTTCCTTTCTCTCTCTTGGCCCTCCTGCTCTTCTAGCAATTTCTGTCGGACTTGCTCCACTTCCTCTTCTGTAAAGGGTACATGTGGGATATTCTCTGTTGTGGTATCAAGAATCTCAAAATTCTTAATGTAATCATCGAATTTGTCTCTGTGTACCCTTCGGGATGATCCCAACATTCCTTCTAGAGATGGCTTCCATAGCTCATCTAAATATCCTTTAAGGGCTCTTTCTGCCCTGAAGCTTTCCATCAGCCACTCTAGACGTGCCGCTTTTTGTGATTTTGTCTCTTTTGCTGGCACTTGGGCAGATTCTTTCTTTCCTTTTTTCAGCTCTGACTGCTCTTCTTGCACGGTTTCTAACCAGAGTTTCAAACGGGTTGCCACCCTTGGTGCTTTTGGCTGCTCTTCTTCCTTATCTTCCTTGAGCCTCAGCCAGTCGTTCTGTGATGGAGGATCATGCCATCTCCCCTTGGCATGCAATGCTCCATAAATCACCTTTGTGATTAGCTCACCCGGCACAATGTATGTGGGGTTCTTGTTGCCCATATTTACCAGATTATCATATACATAAGCTGCATAATTGATGACCTTCGGCTTTCTTTTCTGCATTGCCCAGGTGAATGTTGTGGCAATTGCTGCATGCGGCATCCTGTACTTTTGTGGCCGCTTTGTACACATATGGAAATATCGATTGTACATCTAACTCATGATTGCCACTTTGGGGTTGGCAATATCTTCAAAGGTATAGTTGGCTTTCTTTTCAGTGTACACCTTTACTTCGTCTCTTCTTTTGGTTACACTATCCCCCTTGTTGGAGAGGTCTATTGCAACTGCCACTACTCTTTCTTTGATTAGAATCTCAGTGCCTGGCTTGCCCTACAGATCTGTAACTCTGGCCACTCCATCTTCTTTTATTGTTGTCACAAATTCCTAGACTCTTTTTATGTCAATACCTATCGGCACCGCTTCAAAGTAATTGTGGAGATCAATCTTCTCCAGATACTCTGCCATCTTGCTTCTGACAAACTCATTGAGTTCCCGTGGTAGCATTGGTAGCTCTATAACATTTCCTTCGGTGTCCTTGAACACGCCTTGGTAAATCTTTAGATCATTGGACTCTAGCAGATCTTCTTGGATCCATGTGCTTGTTGGATTTAGAGTTCCTTCTGGTATGACGAAGGGCTCTACCTCTTCTAGGTAATCTTTTATGGTCATCCTTTTCTTCTTTGCTGGTGACTTTGTGGCTGCCATAGATCCTGTTGCACTCAGTAGTCCGAAGTTAGCGTTTTTTCCATATCAGCTGAGAAACTGAGTTTTATCTATCCAAATGACTTGAAAATTGAAAATGAAGCTTAAAAGGAACTTGTGAAACTGTGCATGTGCTCACAGTGCAATTCTGGCCAAAAATTCTCATTTAGACATCCTACGCGTAGGATGTCTTTGGGTGATACTTGACATGCTGGTAGTCCTTGGCCTATACAACATGGCTATGTGCTTGATTTGGATTTGGGCATCAAAAAGTGGATTTTTGGGCTGATTCAGGCTTTAGGTCACAAATTGGGTAGAAAGTCCATAACAGGTAGCAAGTGATGTCCAAATGGGTTGAAAATTGATATATGGGCTCATTGCACCATGGTATTGGCTCGCATGATGTCATTCTTTGCACAGAGCTGGGTCAAAAATATGCTGGAGACATCCTGTGTAGGATGTCTATTTCATCAAAATGGCTTGGGATTTGTTCTGTGGGTAGTTCTTGGCATGTGGAACATGGCCATGCTCTTGGATTTTGATTTGGACAAGAATTGATGCTGGTAAGAGCCTGTGTAGTGTTTTTGGGCTCAAAAAGTGTATCTTGAAGGTGTTGGGGGTCAAAAATTATTAGAATGGATTCAAACTTGGTATATGAGCTCTTGAAGATGATGTGATTAGATCTGGAATGGACAAACACCCTCTGTAGGCCAAAAATGTCAAATAGACATCCTACACGTAGGATATCTACTTCATCAATTTTTGCAGGTAGCCACACAGGTTGGTTGGTTATGTGCTTGTGAATGTGTTGTGCAAGTTTCATGTGATTTGGACAAGTTTTGGTAGGTCTATGGCCCATTATTGCCTCTATGTCCTAACTTTGCGTTTTTCATGCATATGAGGTCAATTTTGGTCCAAATGTGATGAAACTTGGTGGCTAGCATGTAAAGGTCATTCAAAAAATGTGTGTGATGAGAAATGTTGGGTTCTGTGCCCAGAAAGGCCCTTGAGACATCCTACACGTAGGATGTCTCCTGATGATTTTTTCATGGAATCTGTCACTAGTGCCTGCCCGTAGGCCCCCTGAGTCCCTTTTAAGATTAATTTCAACAAAAAACTCAAATGGATAGAAAGTAACTCCCTGTGTGGATTTCAGAGCCTCCGAGCCGTTTTTTGATTTCTTGATATTGGTCCCCATAGCTTCCCGATCCCTTGGGGATCCTTGCCGTATGGTTTTTGTCGACTTTGGCTTCACCGGAGCTCCATTTGGCAATTTATCACTCTAGAAGCACCCGTGGTTGCATTTACATGTCTTCGATGATTTGTGGTGGTCTACCACCATAGGACTTGGTTGTTGATGGTCTAGGAAAGCCGCTCGTGAAGTTTGGTGGCAAACGGACAGGCGGTTTGGCCGCGAGAGCTATTTGACGCTTTGTGTGTCTGATGAAGTTTCTGAAGTTTAGTGCCACTTCGGGTCACCTTTTGGTCATGTGGGCTACATAGACTTGTCGAGCATGTCGAGATGCTCCTACCCATGAATTTTGGTAGCATTTGGGCACCTTCCCACCGATTTCCCATTTGGTGGCCTCTTGCGGGATTCTAGGGATTAGGGTTTTTCCCGATGGTTTTCTATTGCCTTTGGACATCCAAGACTGGTCTCCTATGCTAGGGTAATCTGTCGATGAAGTCTCGTTGCTTTTGGGTTAGCCGTTAGGTGGCCGCTTCTACTTGTAGGTCTCTACTGCCCGCTTTGTGTGTGAACCCTACGCTAGTTTTCGCGACAAAACGACAAACATGCACGAAAAGCCCAAGGTGATGAGCATACCTCACATGTCTGAAGCCCGTTGGGTAGTCGTGCGCATCGTAGAAGTTGATGGAAGTTCCGCTCGCTCTAGGTGGCAGAAGCTCTCTCTAAAATGTCAATAGTGAAAATGAGCTAAAAATGAGGTGAAAATTTCTTATAATGGAGGTCCCCGAACTGCTTTTCATGAAATTTGACATGTGCTCCCAACTTCTTGCGAGATGCGGTTTAGGCTCAAAAATTTCTTGATTTGGACTTCATTTGCCATGTTTACCAGAAATTTGGCATTTCGGTCAAAATCTGGCCAAAACACGTTTTTCGCTCCAGTCTCATAATTGCACCCCCACTATACCATAGGTTGTCCTATAGTCACTGATCATCCCCATATTTTTTGTTTTTCATTATGATCGTTTTTCACCTGCTTTTTGTATTTTTGAAGTTTTTCTGCCAAAAATTAGCAAACTTAAAAGGAAAATAGCAAATTAAACCCAAAAAATCCCCAAAAATCATAATAAATCTAAAACTTCACCGCAAAACATTATATACACTCACATGTAAGTTTCATGGCCGGATTTCTTTGTTTTACCAATATTTTGCCCAAAAAATAGTTATTTCTACTTATATACACACACCTAGGGCTTGATTTGGCGTTTGGCCCCATATAGATGTAGATACATGCTGTATAAGGGCATATGTACTTGGGATAGTCCGGAAAATTTCGCAATCAAACAACAACCCTTAAAATTAGTCGAAAATCATGCCCTTTTTTGCTCTTCTGCTATTGGTTCCGCATTTGAGAATGCCTCCCCCCCTCCTAGCCGGAGTTCTCCCGGACGACAAGGTACTGCCTCGGAGTATGTGCCGTGCATATGTTGAAAAATTTGTGCTAATGCTTGGCCGATTAATGTGGCCCTATTTTATGCATACTCGGTCAATGCATGGAAAAATTAATGCTGTGCAAGAGAAGGGTATAAGCAAGATGCTTATTGGCATTCGCCGTCAAGGTTTCCTGTTTTCTTGGCAAGTAACAACTGTAATTGTACTGCTCTCTATTTAATTGTCTTTCTTGCAAAAGGCAGTCGCTTTGCCGCTACTATTGATATGGCCGTAGTTGTCTCTTTGGAGAGGATTGGCTTGGCCGATATGGCCGTAGCCCATATCTCTTTTGCTTTCCATTGGTAGCTTGTCTTTGCCGATTTTTGTAGGTTTCTTGTTACTTCCTTGGTTGCCACTTTTTTGTTGCTTATTGGCATCCACATAAGTCTGTTTTCCGATTGAAAATGCATCTGTCTGCCTTCCGATGTTGCTTGTACTGAAGGGAGTTTTGTTTGCTTTTGTTTCAGTATCCAAATGCGAGTAACATTTTGGTTACTGCTGAGAATTTTCTTTGGGATCCATATCTGTTTTATGCCCTTGGTTTTTGGTTGAGCTATCTGCTTCGGTTGAATTCTTCCGTTGTATTGTTTTTGGTCTGCTATGTCATTTCTATCCTTCCGCATCCATACTTGTTTCCCTTGTTTTGGTAACCTAGATCTTTGCAGTGCCGTCGGTGACTTCGTATGTATGTAGTTGGCATGGTTGGCTTTTACCTGTTTGTTAGCCTTGGGTATCATGTTGTTCTTTGGTGGCATCCTTGCTTTTGGCTCTTTTTCCAGTGATTGCATTGTTGTCAGTTGATTATTGCGAGGTTGTTGAGCAAAGGCTATTACCTATTGTTCTTGTGCATGCTGAATTTTGACTGCATTCGCATTCCAATCTATTTGCACATTGTACTCTTTTTGCCAAGGTTGTCCCAACAACATTGGGTGTTGTGTGCTTTCATCCTCGACTACATAAAATTTATGTGGGTAATATATTGATGTATTTGTACATGCAATATAGTCCAGCCCAATGTTTTCAACGAGTGTGATGTACTACTTTCCAGCACTTGAGGAGTAGGATGAAGTTGACCTGTGGACTTACCTGTGGACTTGAGCTGTTGGTATAATCCGTAAGAGATCAAATTTTCTTGAGCTCCAGAATCAAGCCATGCCGTCGATTCAACTTGATTGCTATCCACTTTGACTGCAATTATTGGCTCCACTGTGTCTTCATCCAACGTCGTTAGTCGAATGGCATTGATTCGCAATGGTGCTCCACTTTGTTATTGTCGCAGAAGTCTTAGTTTTGCAATGCGCTCTTTTGCTTCTGCTTGAGCTTCTTCTTTTACTCGCTATTTCTCCTTCATTCTTTGTTTTCCTTGATGGATTTGTTGAAGCATATCTTGTGTTAGTGGTAAATGATATTTCTTCAATCGACACCGACTAATCCAGTTTGGCATTTCTTCACCTGCTAATGTAGCAAGCTTGACAGCTCCGCTTTGTGATAGATCACCAATCACAAAGGGCCCCATCCCTCGCTTTTTAAGTTTCTTGGCATGTTGCTTCAAAGTATAAACAAGTACATAATCATCTGTTTTGAACTCTTTCGTGCACACATGCTTGTCAAAAAACTCTTTTTGTCTTCTCTTTTTAGCATAGATCGAAGCTACAGCTCTCAAGCGGAGTTCATCTAGCTTTTTAAGGTCATCTATTCTTGAAGAGAGCTCATGCCCTGTCCATTCTAAGCGTTTCGCTACTCGTAGAGTTGGATTAAAAACTCTATAGGTAAATAGCATTTAGGCCAAACACCATGTTGTACGGTGTTGTTCCTATCGATGTTTTGTAAGCTACCCTGTATGCCCATAGTGTTGAGTGTAGCTGCTGATCCCAATCTGTTCTTGTCTCTGACACAATTTTAGTGAGAACCGTGCATAGTGTTTTATTTGTGGCCTCAACTTGTCCATTTTCCTATGGATAGCATGGAGCAGATTTCCTATGTATGACCATGAATTCCTCTAGCAGATATTCAATGACTTCATTAAGAAAATGTGTTCCACGATCACTGACAATTTCTATTGGTAAACCGTATCATACAAAAACATTCTCATACAAAAATTGTGTAGTGGTCCGTGCATCTGCTTTTTGCGTTGCCTTGGATTCCGCCCATTTTCTGAGATAGTTCGTAGCCACAATGATATATTGGGTATGGGTGCGATATGTAGGGGGTGAAATAGGTCCACAAAATCAATGCCCCATTTTGCAAAGGCCCTTGCTCCCATCATTGGCCATAATGGTATCTCATCCCTCTTTATCGGCACCTTGGTGCGCTGACATGCGTCACAACGCTTCACAAACTCTTCAGCATCCATGTGTAATGTAGGCCACCATATTCCTGCGGTTAAGACAATTTTTGCCGTCTTATCGCCCGAAAAATGGCCTCCACTTATTTCGCTATGTGCATGTTCTAGAATCAGCAGGTATTCACTTTCACTTGCACATATTCTAAGTTGATTGTCCTTTCCTCGCTTATAGAGTTGGTTCCCAATTAATTGAAAGTCGCGAGCCTCCAGCTCTATAGCCCTTTCCGTGCTCTTGTTATGTTTTCAGGAAACGTCCTAGTGGTTAAGAAATCAATGATATATTGACTCCATGCAGGTGCAATGTTTACTTGAAACAATGTTGCGTGATCCACTGGTCATTTGGCACTACATATAGTACAATTGGTAACATAAGAATGTGTGTCCGCATACATAGTTGGCCAATAAACCCCTAACTATTTCAGTCTTTGGTGTGTTTTCACTGTTGAACAATGAAATGCACAATCCTGGATATGTGCTTCCTCAAGGTAACACTCGTATTCTTCCGGATTTATACATAATCGTAGAATTTGGTCCGATCCTAGATGATACATCCGTCCTGCAATCAATTGGAAGTTTTTTGTTTATCGAATTGTTTGTTGTTTGGATCTGTCTTTCGTGTCATCAAACCTACCTCCAAAGGAAAGAATGCTAACAATTTCCTTAGACCATTTGGGTATCATTTCAATATTGAAAAGATAAGCATCTGGTATGTCATCACCTACTCCTTCAGGAGCTTCCCCGTTGTGTATCCTTGAAAGATGATCTGCTCGTAGATGGGTTTTACCCTTTTTGACCACCACTGTGAAATCAAACTCTAGCAATATAATAAACCAGCGTACAATTCTCCCTGTATTGCATGGTTTATTTACCAGATACAAAAGAGCTTGATGATCTGTGAAGAACACAAATTTGTTTGCGAGCAAATAATGCCGAAATTTCTTTACAGCATAAATCATTCCTAACCCCTCTCTTTCAGTGGTTGTGTAGTTCTTTTCCGCACTATTTAACTGTCAGCTTGCATAACAAACTAGAAAATCCATTGTTCCGTCTCCAGGTTGAGCCAAAATACCCCCGATTGCATATGCAGAAGCATCAATGTGAACATAGAATATCTTTTCCCAATCTGGTGCTTTAAATACAGGTGCTGATACAAGGTTTTCCTTCAGCTTTTGGAATGAAATTTCACACTCCTCAGTCCAATCGAAGTTGACTAGCAAATGATACAGAGGTTGTGCAATGACTGCATACATGTATATGAATCTTCGATAATATCCACAATGTCCCATGAAGGATTGCACTTGTTTTGCATTAGTAGGGCTGGGTAGGTCTACTATGACTTTGAATTTGTCTAGGTCAGTGGTTATGCCATTTCTTGAGACAATGTGTCCTAAGATGCGGCCTTGCCTAACCATAAAAATACACTTTTCCGGGTTAAGGCAAATTTGATATGTCCTACATTTTTCAAACACCTTTTGTAAATGGTCAATATGTTCTTCTCGTAGAAGAGAGTGTACACAAAGATCATCCATATATATTTCTAAGAATATTCTCAGGTATTCTTTGAACGCGTGCGTCATTAACCTTTGGAAGGTAGCTGGGGTATTAGTTAAACCAAACGGCATAACTCGATACGCATAAATTCCCCATTCTGTGGCAAACGCTGTTTTGTGTTGATCCTCCCTTGCAATTGCCAGTTGGTTGTATCCTGAAAACCCATCCAGAAAGGAATAAGCTCATTTCCCGGCCACCCGCTCAAGTACGTGTTCTGTGATTGGCAAGGGATAATTATCCCTTATGGTGGCTGCATTTACCTTTTTGAGGTTGACACACACTCGCAATTTTCTGTTCTTTTTGGGGACTACCACAATGGGTGACACCCAATCTGTATGTTCGATTTCATAGATAAATTCAGCTTCCATCAGATTGTCAATCTCCTCTTTGATTCGTTTAGCAAATGTGTCATTATATGCATAAGGACGTTGTCTGCTAGGTTTTGCATCCGATTTCAAAGGAATTGTGTGTTGGCATATCGATGGATCAACTCCCTTGAGGTCTTTATATGACCATGCAAACACATCTTTATACTTCTTGAGAAGTTGTGTTAGCCGTTCTTCTTCTTCAGGCTCTAAATCAGTTGCTATATAGACCTGCTGAGGGTTTTAAGAAGATATGGAAAAAGTCCACTATGCTACAAACGGGAGCGCGGAGAGCCCTGCAAAATACCAAAACTAGATACTATAGACGATGAAACACACAAATCTGCATACCTGGCAACCATCCTTGCACACGAGCAGAAAGAGACAGAGAGGGAGATAGAGCGAGAAAACACGTGAAGGCGCACCTCCTACAGTGAAGTGCTACGCCTGGCATGGCGAGAGAGCAAAGAGGAGAGGAGAGAAGAATAAGGCGACACCGGGTCTAATCTCCCCCCGTGCAAGAGTGACCCTTTTCCTCTTGCACGTATTTGTTATATAGATTTCTGGAATGGTCAAATTGGTTACAAATTGGCCGGCCGGTCATAAATGGCCAAAGCTCATAAAAAGAGCACTTGAATAATACATGAAATATATTTCTGTATACATAGGCCTATCTCGATCAAGCCTTTTCCACCTGTCACGGCTATAATAAATAATAAAATATCAATTCCATAACATACCTCTCCGTTGGAAAGCAACTGTCCTCAGTTGCGAAGATAAGAAATCTGCAAACAATACTTGTCAAAAATAGTGATTAGAAATATTTGTCATAAATATCACATAGTAAAAGAAAAATTGAAAGTAAACAACATTCATTATGCCTGTCGTCATCCATATACTAGCTATTCTAGTGTCCCATACTACTAGAATAAGCACTATATGTCATACCCTGATGAATCAGGATATCATTGGTCACACTCATCATTAACATTAGGAGAAATATGAACCTTGCATGGGCCTTGTAAGGAATCCTAATTTTTAGGGATTAAGGCTAATGTTGTGTGGAGTTTAGGGGGCAAGGGCATTGAAGAAGGTAGTTTTGAGTAGGCTTTTCTAGCCTTTTTTAAGACAAATGTAGGATGTGGACCTAAAGGGTTGCTTTCTCTCTCTAGCTTTTTTTAAAGTGAAGGAAGCATAGGGGTGTGTCCACATCAGCAATTCCGTGGGTCAAAAAGAGTCAAAATTTGACTTTTTAAAAAAATTTTCATTTTTATTTGTTTTTTACTTAAAACTCCCTCCCAACATATATACATATCCAAAAATCATTTTTTGACCCATTTTTTAACCCACAAGCTTAGAAAGTCCATTTTTTCAAAAATCTTTTCCCCCAAAAAGTAATAAACATTTTGTTCTCTCCTCCTCCTCCCTCCTCCCTCCTCCCTCCTCTCTCCCTCTCCCTCTCCTCTCCCTCTCTGCCCCTACCTTCCTCCTCCTCCCCAATCTCTCCCTCCCCTCCCTCCCTCCTTCTCTCCTCCCATCCTGCTCGGCCTCTCTACCCTTCCCCCTCTATCTTTTCATCATTTGCTTCCTCACGCAACAGCTTCCATGGTGCTCACGGACATCACAAATGGTTTGCTTCCACCACCACGTACTCCGCACACCAAAAGCATACATATTCGCTTACCCACGGCATTTGCACCGAAGACCACTAGTGAAGGTGATCAAAGGTCATCACAGAAACGTCGCACCGCTTGTGAGACCAATGTTGACATTTGGGTGGATGGCCATTTGTACCCTTACGATCCTATAAGCTGCTTCCATCCACCGTTTAATAGCCTTTCCACGTTTCTTCATTTCTTGGGAGGGGAGAAGCAGGCTTGTTAGTCTATTACAAGCGGCTGTGTATGGGTGCAGATGCTTCTTTGCATATGTGGATGCACGAATGTCAAGCTCTTCACCTCAAGACGACGGCATTACAAGAGAGTGTTGCCTCTTTGGAGAGGGTAGTTAAAAGTCTTGAACAACAAATGCAAGAAAAGGAGTCCCACATCCAGAAGCTTACCAACACCATCACATACTTGAAAGAAACACCCCTTGGTGCAAGGGAACGCAAACGCCCGTATTCATCCATTGAAACTCTTGCACATTCCGGAGGAGCACGCAAACAACGAGTTACAGCCACAAGGTGATTTGGTCTTTACTTGCATGCTGCATTCTTACTTCACACTATTTTCTAACATTTATGTTTATTTGTTGCTAGAAACTTCATCCAGGAGGCATGCGATGGAACAAGCCAAGATAATCGAGTCAACCTTCTCACTAGTTGTCTCAATACCGAGGACGTTATTTCTATCTTACAATCACCTGGAGATAAGCACATTAAGGATGCAGTCACCAAGGACCTTATGCGTAAATTAAGAAATGTAGTTAATGATGATGACGTTCAACAAGCTTGTGATGAGGCTGGAATCAGCACCAAAGCCTATCAGGCTATTTTTCAACTCCTAAAGGATTCCCTCAAAGAACATGGCATTGTGGAAAACCTATTTCCCGTTCCTCACAAGGTCAAGCTCGCAAAGAAGGCCACAAACGAAGATGTGTTCTCCCGCATTGGGACATACCTACACATTGAGGACACAATGCTAACTTCCCTTTATGCTTCGTGTGCAACAAAGACAAGGGGAAAAGGTAAGAAACAATCCATAAGACCTTCGAATAAGGGCTTTCCTTACACAGTGTGGAACAATATTTTCGTGGATCTTAGAAGGCTTCAAGAAGCCCTGCTTAGATTTTACGAGTTACCTGAAGAAGGTGACACACTTTACTTTTTTCTTTGGTATTATTCTTTTCATAGAAGCTGAAGTTTAAGGTCTTAGCACTATTTATTTTGTAGTGCTTGGCACAAAAGTCGCTTTTGTGCTGAAACTCGATGAGTGTCAAATAGTGAAAGGCCGAAGGTTAGAGAGGCTAAGTGTCACTCTAATGAACGAGGCCCTTCTGCAAACCAAGCGAAGGGATTCAGTCGAGCCATATCCCACCCTATCTTTTAGCGTGCAATCAGAGAAAGACATTTGGTGGTTGGGTGCTATTGAGGTGCCCAAAGAGACCAATGGAGTACTTTTGTGGATTTTTGAGAGAACTCCATGGATCACAGAAGTAATACACTCCCAAATTGCAGGTCAGAAGTTGGAGATTGAGGGCTTTGGTAGTTATGATGTGGAGTGGCACTTAGGTGGGGATTTGAAGACCATAAAGTGTTTGCTTGGTTGCAAACAAGGGGCTTCTTCTCTCATGCCTTGTCCATTTTGCACTCGAGGGTACAAACCTAATGGACAAAAATCACATAAGAGCACTACAAAGGCCAGTTACATGCTTCCATGGCAAGGGCATGGAGAACAAGGGTTAGATTGTCATGATGTCGGAGATGAAGGTAGAGAATGGGAAGCATCTATTCTGAGATGTCCCATGCTCAATGCCCCAGACCGTGATCAAAAGGACCACACTTGGAATCCAATCTTTCGATTTCCTCTATCGAATGTACATTTTTGTACATTACACACATTCATGCGTATTTTTGATAGGCTATTGAAGCTCCACATTGACTATGCTTTCACAATGAAACCGTTGGAAAAGTCCCAGGAAGCGATCGAAAGAGTGGAGGTACTCTTGAATTCCATTGGCTGTCACGGTGGAAATGTGTCTATAGTTGCTGCAAAGAACACAGGGGAGGCCCATGAAATTGCTCAACAAGTGTCAATGAGTGGACAAAAAGCTAGACACTTTTTGAAGAAAGTTTCCCAAGGAAAGCCAAGTCGATATGATGCTCAAAGCAGCTCCAACCAGCAGGCAGGTAACCTTTGGGAGCTTTGGAAGGAGTTATGCAAAGCTACTACTGACAATGATTCAAATGGTGAGCTTGCAAACAAGCGCAAGCAAGTTTGGGCCCATTTTGATAAAATGGTCAAGCTTATGAGCCTTAACAACACAATAGAAGAACAACGGCAATCATTTCAAGAGGCTTTGGCGGATTTTACCAAGGTCTTCACCCTTTCTTGGGGTGAAAATAACATCACACATTACATGGTAAGTCATTCATGGTGTATTCATTACAAGGTATTGTTTTTATTTACTAATGTGGATCGTTTGCTCATGTGAACAACATATCTTGTTTGCGCATGGTGCATTTTTTATCCACAAGTATGGAACGCTTGAAATTTTTAGCACTCAAGGCATGGAGAAGTCCCATTATCGAGCAAGTGGAGTGTACTTCAAAAATACTCGACATGGTGGTGGAATGGTGCAATCCAATTATTTGGAGGAGATGTTCAACTGGTTTTTTCGCACAACATTTGCTCGTAAGCTCACAATGGTGCGTGCGCGACAATCCAAGATTGCTATTGAAGTGCGCAAATGGAGTCGTCAAGAGCATAGCAACAAGTGGCAAATGTTGCAAGGTCCCACCAAGCATGCTACATGGCGGCGATGCAGAGTGCGACAAGGATCAAAGTGGATACTGTGCGAGTCACTAAACGTGAACGCAGGGTCCAACTCTTAGCGACATGTTTATTTAAAAAATAATACTTCTTTTAAAAAAATTAGTGTGAACAGGGCCCTTTTTAAATGGGCCCTTATAAATATTGCATGCTCTCATAAATCACTCATTTCTTAAGAACAGGTGAGCTCTTACCAACGAAATGGCGTGCATCAAACAAACCGCGAAAGAGCATCCGCGTGCCAACAAAAACACCCTCCAAGGATGTGAGAAGCCGTCATGGCTTAAAGGCACAAGAAAACGGCCACGAACACCTGGCCGTTCCAGGAACTCTTCTGGTAGTGGGCATGGTGGTAGGGCACGAGAGTCATCAAGGACTGTTGAATCTCCACCTCCTCAAGATATAACACCTAGAAAGAGAATGAAGCAACGTGCCCAGCGTTGGAGAGAAGCAGAGGTCCAGCAAACATCAGAGTCCGATAGGGAGCAGCCGTCGCGCCCCCAATCACAAGCAGGACCATCCAGGACTCGGGTGGTCAATACAGACACCGAATCAGAGAGTGAGCCACCATGGCTGCGAGAAAAAATACAGCGCACGCACTGGGTGGCCGTTGGGGGGAAGACATTGCCTCAAGGCAAGGGAGCTCTCCCCACACGACAAGATCAGCAACCAAGGGAGGAGGACGAATCAGAACAGGCTGCAGAACCAGCCCCTAAGCATGTAAACAGACGCAAGTCTAAGTTTTTCAAGAAGCCTTCACGCCGCCCGCCAGCAAATGTGCAAGTGCCCCCAAGACAACCACAGCGGCGCCAAAAAATAGCAAGGGCATTTGCAGAAATCCGCCACTACCAGAAGACGACGGAGCTCTTGATTCGACGCGCCCCCTTTGCTCGCACTGTGAAGGAAGTGCTTCAAAGCTATGGAAATCAGTATAGAATGCAAGCAATAGCGCTAGAGGCTATTCAAGAAGCTGTAGAGGCTCACATCATTTCAGTGTTGGAAGATACCAACCTATGTGCCATTCATGCAAAGCTAGTGACAATACAGCCAAAAGATATGCAGCTTGCACGACGATTGCGACGAGACTTCGAGCATTAGCCGAAGTTACCCCTCTTTTTGTATTGCACACCCTTATCTTTGTAATGATTTGACTTTCCAATGACAATATGATCAACAGTTGTGTCTACTCTGTCTATTATCTTTGTAATTTCAAGTTCTGTATGTAATTGCAGTCAATTTCAGTAAATTTGTGCATTTTAAGTACCCTTAGGGGTAGATAAGCCTACAAGGGGCAGAAAAAGGCCTGGCCACAAGGGCGCGCAAATGGCCCATCCAAAACTGATGGATGGGCCATTTGCGTGCCCTTGTGGCCAGGCCTTTTTCTGCCCCTTGTAGGCTTATCTACCCCCAAGGGTACTTAAAATAACCAAATTTACTAAAACCTATTGGTTTTGCATCAATATTTTATATGGATCCTTATGGACACCTTTTTTTGGTCATTTCAAGCTTTGAATTCCTTATAGGATATCAAAACAAATAACATATTGTGAAACCAAGTGTCCAATGTAATTTGACTTTTTGGTGCAAGGGTGTAGTAGGTAGAGCTAAAGCAAGTGATAGTTTGCTGGAAACTTCATTTCATAATTGATTTGAGCTTTTCTAGTGTTCTTGAGTGTGAACATATACTGGAATTGCCATAAAAAGGTTGCATTTAAATGAATGATGCAAAACCAATCCATTGCAATAAATTTGTGCTTTTTAAGTACCCTAGGGGGTAGATTGGCCTATAAGGGGCAAAAAAATGCATGGCCACAAGGGCGCGCAAATGGCCCATCCAAAACTGATGGATGGGCCATTTGCGCGCCCTTGTGGCCAGGCATTTTTTTCCCCTTATAGGCTAATCTAACCCCCTAGGGTACTTAAAAATCACAATTATACTCAAATTGACTGCAATTACATACCTTGAAATAACAAAGTCAAAAAACAATTCATATCACCAATTAAAACAATTTTCAAGATTGACAAATCAGATTGAAAAGAATTTGCAATATAGAGAGACAATTTCAAATATTTTTTATTCCTTCTAGCACGATGATTTTACATCATGTATCTGAGGAGTTCAGAATTTTTTTGACCATTTTCTCGCGCCTATTTTGCGCGTAAGGCAACTCCCCAGTCAAGAGGGACTGCGCTATGGCATTTGGGTCAGTTGAGCCAATGGAAGCATGTATCCCTATCTGGGCAAGCACTTTACCACGAAAGCCAGTGCCAAACGCTGTGCATACAAGGGATCTACGCACTAGGAACACTTGATGCGCAGTTTGAGCAATGGTACTCAAACACAAAAACTTGCTCAAAGCTTTTAACGACCAAGTCATAAAATGGGCTTGGGGAGTAAATTCATTATGGATAATGGCCACATCGCCAGGGGGGAGTTGTCCGAGGTAATGCGCAAGGGAAGCTTGAGGTCCAAAGCCCGTCCGCTTGCCACCCGTCCTTGCAGCAAAATCATCAACCTCCACAACATCCTGTCATAAACCGATGAAGGTTGAGAAAAAAGACAACGAAGGATAAATAGTAACATGAAAATTAGGATACATTTTACCTCCTGCTCCTTGTCGTCCTCCTCCCTGTTGCCCTTTGCATCCAAGTCAATGCTCCCATGCACCACAGATACAAGCTTTGGATCATCATATGGGAGGTTCCATAATGGCATAGGCATCCTAACAGCCTCAACCTTGGCTTGCGTGGCTTGGAAATATTCATCAGCCACGTGCAACTGCTCTGCTGCCAGTACCTCCGCACATACAACTGCAATAGTGTCAGCAACAGAGTCCCCATCTGGCAAGAGCTTGCTTTCTAGGGCATCTAGCGTATTGTCTAAGGGACATTTGCTGCTGTTGCATAGCACGCTCAAGCATTCATCCATGTGCAGGCCAAATGCTTTTTCCAAATCATGTAGGAACACAAACTCCTCCCCATCCACTAACACTGAGGAGAAGCAACTAATTTCTACCTCTGGGATAGCCACATCCGTCAGTGGTAGTGGCACTGGAGTGTCACTAGGGCCAGCCGCAACTATGGATTTCTCAACCACTTCCTCAAGACCCCTAGGGTACTCGAGTTGGTGTGCTTTTCCTTCCGCTGCAGGGTTCATGGGGATAACCTGCTGCTCCTTGGTGTCCTTGATAAAGGACCCAACTTGAAGGTGTGGTAAGCGGAGCTCCTCCAAATCAGGTTCCTCGCTCACCAAGAAGATAAATGTTGCGAGCCGAGAAAGGTACTCCACCCCCAACTTGCGCTTCTTGAGCGCTGACACCCCAGGGGCTTGCTCGTCCAAGTAATGGCCTGCATTGGTTGCAATTTCTTGGAATCGTTGCAACCGCTTGGAGAATGGGCGATCACCTTTGTGTATATAGCGCAAAAGATCGCAAGGCACCCAGATCCCTGCATGTGGGGGGATAGATACAGAATATTTTATGATGTGCTCCTCCATGAACGCAGAAATCTCCTCAAATGCATCCATGTGAAGGGCAACTGTGGCGTCAAGGTCAGGGAGACGAGTAAAAAAGGTGTGGAGGTCCAACTTCCCTTTGTATTTGGTGTCCTCGAGGAAGAGGATGAAGCGTGACAAAGGGGTGGATGTGGGTACAGATGCAGAGGCTGTGGCAGCATCCATGTTTAGCCTGGGGTGTGGATAGAGAGTGGAGGAGCTCAAGAGTTGCAAAAGTGAAAATAGTGAATGAGTTAGGTGGCCCCCCTTTTATAATGTACCCTTTTTTTAAGACATTAAAAAAAAAGGCACTTTCACCAAAAAATTATTTCTCATCCCAATGCAAAAAATTATATTCAAAGGCATGATTTGCCGAAGCAAATCATGTTGATTACAGCGGGGATCAATATGAAAATTGCAAGAGTTACAAAGTTATAAGATCGATAGCATAGTTCCATCTATCCCCCAGTCCTCCTCGACCTTCAATTTGTCTTTCATTCTCTTCCCAATCTGCAGACATTCATTACAATAAGCATCTAATGATCGACAAACCATGATGTATTGAAAATGTGGTGGAAGGATTCTCACCTTGTGACCTTGTAAACGAAATTGTGCTTGTTGAAGGGCCTCAAAACCCATAATAACCAAATGTTCTCGAACATTACTGAGAGTCCAATGCTTGTTCACTTGGACTGCCTCCAAAGCATCGTTGGGCATCTTCACTGCAATGTCAAAGCTTGCAATAGCTCTGTCTACACTCTGTAAGGGAGTCCACACTCCAAGCTTGCACATCCAACGATCATAGTGAAATCGTATGTACAAGGAGGTGCGGGATTTCAACTAGCGCATTCCAATACCTGAAGCTCCAACCTTACAACGGTACCGGTCCCCGTTGTGCATGCCCTCCACAAAACCCCAGTCCTCTTCTAAAAGCCTTCCTAATTCCTCGTAATGCGCATCTTTACATACAAGCATTGTGGTAGTCTCCACAAATCCAAACTCTTTAAAAATGTGCACAAAACAATGAATAGGCAAACACCAGCTCAAGCCCACAGACCTAGAAGCTTTAGAGTATTTCAAAGAGTTTTGGACATCCATTATCATCTTTTGCTTGAAAGATGCTACCGACCACAAATCTGGGACCGGCCACTCCATACTTAATAAGGAAGTTACTTTGATGGGTTCAAGCGTTCCAAATGCTTGTGTAGAAGTAGGGACAATATAGGAGTGAGAATAGAAGAAAATCCTTCTTTGAACCAGTTTGGTTGGACAAAGATGCGGGAACATTATTGCTCCAATATCCGCATGTATAGCATTGAATGTGCCGGAGAGACTATGTAGTGGCTGCTCCTCCACCAACGTGGATGGAAATATGACTATAAATGCATGACAAATGTTAAGTATGAATCCATAATAACATTACACTGTGATTTCACACCTAGCTTTGTATTCTCAAAACACGTACTTACAATGTGTTGGAAATTGAGGTGGTTGTTGCAAGTGCATGGTTGACATTGAGAAAACATGTTGCACAATGGCTATGGTCCCCTTGTCTTTGCGGTTCTTGAAGCCAAGGAGCTTTCATTTCCAATGAAGATCCAAGTTTGCACGATTCCGCATACGATGAGGGCCAACAGCAGATGGTTGCATGTATATCCAAGCACCTTTGGTGAACTCTTGTGGCACCCACTCATCATCTACACGTCTAGTGTTGTGGCATGCAAGTGCTGTGACCTCATCCTTTGGTCGCCTTTGCGAAGTAGAGTTGGCCATGGTTGAGCAAAGCAAACTAGGAGGAGGAGAAGAACCTTGTTTGTTGCTACAATGTAGGTGTGATAAAGTGATATGAGAAAATGGTCAACCCTTGTGGCAATGGGAGGAGAAGGTGGACAACCCTTGCTTGGTGTGGCACTGGGAGGAGAAGGTGGATAAGCTTTGCTTGGTGTGGCAATGGAAGGTGGTAGGGGAGGAGAGAGGAGCTTCCTTGCTGCAACAATGGAGATGGTGTAAAGAGAGAGAGTGTTGGAGTAGAGGATGAGTGTGATGGTTGCAACCAAGGAGGGGTTGGAAAAGGGGTTCTAGAGAGAGAAAATCCCTTTTTGCCTAATAACTAATTTTGGGGGAGCTCTAGATAGCAAAAAAAGATTTTTTAAAAGTTTTTTTAAAATTTTGAATTTTAGGGTTTTTGGATGCACGTTTTGACTTTTTGAGATCAAAAAATGTTTTTTTGACCATACAATAGTTTTAGGGAGGTTTTCAGAAGATGAAATTTGAGTTTTGAAATTTTTGAAAAATTTCAAATTTTTGGGATTTTTTCACAACCGGATCAAAAAGAAGGGAAGTTGGAGGTTCCATATGCCCCCCCCCCCCCACCTTCTCACTAGGTAAGAGCCCACTTAAAAAGTGTAAGACTACTTTGTCCCCCTACATTTTTGAGGGCATAGAGTGTGTCCACCACCCTCTTCTCATTGGCTGGCCTCTAATTAACCTTAATCCCAAAGGGCCCCTAGAGGGTTCATATTTTTCCTAATGATCTCATAATGTCAAGTCTCATCACGTAAACACTGCCATAATAATCACCAGATACTAAATCCGAATCCAATTCCAATTCCATAATATAAGTCCGAATCCAAATAACTTTCATTATATACCCGGGTAACAAAATCATACCAGTTGCAGTGGTGGCCAGTCACTGCAGCATGATTTTGTGATCGGTGTTGCCTAAACCGGCGAATCTACACCTGATGTGCTGCCTAAATTGGCGAATCTGCACTAATGCTGCCTAAATCGGTGAATCTGCATTTGATATTGTTTAAAAATCATGAAACTGTAATGTTCAATGTGCTGCCTAAATCGACGGATCTGCACCAAGATGAGTATCTACACACTGCCTAAATCGGCGAATCTGTGTGCTTATGACCAATGGACTAGACAAGGCATATAAAAAAAAAAAACATTTGACACCGAATTAGAGTATGTTCCACTAACAAGGCACTTACAAACTATGGCTCGATATCCGAGAGCACCCTAGTTCAAATGAGGAGGTGCATAGCTACTGAATAATCATGTCAATAAAATTTCATACCATTCAAGTAGTAAGCGGAGAATATATCAATGAGCCTGTTCAAGAGGGCAACTTGAATAAAAAATCCCTAGAAATTTATACTTTATGCAGTTTTCAACTATGTAAATGTGTGTATAACAGTTAATAACAGCAATTGATCAACGAACATTAATTTATGAAGGAGTCATACATAGATTCTAGAGGTTAAATGACAATAGGTTGCTAACGATTAATACAGAGCATGACCCTTATGTACCTTGTTGATTAGTTAAAATGCCAACAATGATGAATATGAACATGGAAACAAAAATGCAAATACCTCTGGAACAACAATGCCAAGGTCATTTAAAGTATGCTCTCAAAGGTAGTTACATCAAAGAGGTCCAACATAAATGTAATCTGAGTATGCTAGTTGAAAAACTACTTAGAAATTGATTCTAATTAATGTGAGTAGAGAATTGTTTACTTTTTTCACTAGACATTAATACTGCCCCATGGAAAGTGGGACTCAAATTTTAAAAGTCTCTAATGGACTGCTAAGAGTGCCATAGATTGGAGAGTTGAAGTGCACTGTGCTACGGACTAGTTGGTGCCAGAGACACTTGGCTTGATAGATCTTACGTGAGAAGGAACTGAAAGAGAGATTTGTGCTTGTCAAATGTGAGAGATTTGACATATTTGCATAATCAAGTCGATGTGGGCAAAGCACGCCACACTCTTATTTTGTAATTAAAAAAATAATAATAAAAAAATGGACAAAACATGTTTAAAAAAACGACCTATTAGTAATATACATTGAAGGTTTTGCGGCATGTTAGCCTAGAGTTGGTTATAGATTTACTCTGTTCAATTGCAAACCATAATTGATAGGAAGAAAGATCGGTAAGAATGACAGCATATGTGCACCAAAAATAATGAGTTCTTCAAGGAGAATCCCAGTGCGTGTGGGGTCATGATTGATGACGCTAAGCTCGGGACTCTTAAGAGACCAGAAATGTTAGTAGAATTAAAATAACGCAATTTTGGTGGGCTTAAATGCCAAAAATTACAATAAGGATTGTAGGGGAGTGTTATCACGGCACCCCACGAAAAACTCCCCAAATCGCGTGAACCGTGCATGCAAGCAAGGGGCATTAAAATCAGCTCGATAGCTTTTAATATTTGAGTGCATTTTGCATGCATTGCTGCAAGGCCACGTCTAACCATTTGATCATAATTTCATCATTGATCTTGTTATTAGTGTTTTTTATATATATATATTTTTAAAAATAGAAATAAAATAAATGCTTAACTTGGGTTGCAGACAATGTCCTTCGACCTGCCAACAATTATCATTGCTATTCAATCGGCCAGCCAACTACATTGTAGTCAATTTCAACGCAGCCAATCATTGTTCCAATCATTGCGCGCAAAATTAAGCTATTGGCCAACACTGCGATGCGATAGCCGACTGGGCAAAGGCCGCTGCTCTAGGGTACCCTTCACTATCAAAAGTCAATCACTAGCTTCATCAAGAAGCTGCTTCTTTTCCATGGGGGCTGGAGAAGGCAATATGCAGGTACAACACAAGGGCCAAGGATGACGGGCCATACTGAATTGCGGACAGAGTATCTACGGCTGATTTCAAAAGGTGGAGCGATTGACGTCATGCTCATAGCCCCGTCGACAGCCTGGCAGGGAAAGTGATGCAATCGAGACCCCCATACACACTTGTAGACAAAGCCTTCATTCTTTTGCTGCAGCTCTTACAGGAAGCCCTCCCGGCCTTCATCCTATTTGTGATTCTTTGCTACGTCTATCCCTGCTTGCGTGATTGCTTCAACTGTGTCCGAAGCTGCCAGCTCCCTTGTTAATGGATATGCATTCTGCAGTTGTTCCTTCTTCAAGTTTTTGATGGTCTTCGTAGAGTGGTGTCAACTGTGTGCAGAATAGATCTTATCGTCTTTTGCATGGTGGTTGTGTGTGTGTGTGTGTGTGTGTGTGTATAGCTGCTAGTAGGCCAAGGAGAGAGATCAGCGCGAGAGCCGAGAGGCTGCTGGATTGAGACTTGCAGGAGGTGGACTTGAATCAAACGCAGCAGTCAAATGCACCCACGGGGTGAGAAGTGGGGTGAGGGATGGTTGAAGATGAGAGGGAGAAAGATGGATGGCTGCATGCGAGCGCATGCAGAGAGAGAGAGAGAGAGAGAGAGAGAGAGAGAGAGAGAGATGACTTTGCATAATGGAATCGCCGCTCTCAGTGTGGGTGGTTGTTGGGAAATTGGAGCCGCCAAGTAAGGGGGGGGGGGGGGTGTCTGTGAAGCTGCATGGCCATCAAAAGGGGGGTGGGTGCGACTCCGACTCCGAGGGCCGCAGGCAATAGCCAACCACATAGCTGGTAAGTGAGGGTCTAGAGAGAGAGGGGAGGAGTTTCTGCGACTCTGCAGGAAGACGTCGAGGCCCAAGGGAGAGTGGGAGGTAGAAATTTATGTATGCATGCAATAGGCGTGAGCCACAATTTGAAAAGTGTGTGTGTGTTTTTGACTGTTGGGTGACAAAAAAGAGAGAATGTCAAGCTGCAAACTACTGCTCGTTAGAAAGCGACCATAGTTGCAAATGCTGCATGGCGGCGACGAGTAGAGGAGAAAAAGAGAGATGGCCCGAATCAGTGATGTAGGAGGCAGAGAGAGAGAGAGAGAGAGAGAGAGAGAGATGGAGTCGGATTGCAGAGAGAGAGGAATCCGCTTGTGTGGCTGGAATACCACATGAGCTGGAGTCGCTCGGTAAGTGGGGGAAAGTGAGAAAGAGAGAAAGTTTACTGGCGGTTCGCCACAGCCTATGTGTGAGAGAGAGAGTCTCAGTGGGTTGGGAGCAACTCAAGCATCGTCAGCTGCAGATGAGGTTGAGTGGTGGGCTTTGTGGCACATGCAAGAGGAGGGAGGGTTGGTTGCATACAAAGGGCATGCATGGTTGCGATTGCTCTTGCAGTAGTGCCGAACGAGAGTTGATAGGGCCTACTCTAGACGTGATTATATGTAGTCATTGCCGTTCAAGGCTTGTTGCAGATGCTATTACCGCACACAGTCATTCACAAGCTGCTCTATCTCGCTTGCAGTCATTCATCGACCTTGTGCTATGCAGAGAGGACTCGTTCTGTCTCAGCTTATTAAAGTTATTATTAGTTACTAGAATCATTTTCTTAAAGGATCTTTCCACGATATGTTATCAAAGATTGGGGCGGGGTTCCTTGGAGTCATCATTTCATGCTCAAATTGATATGTAGTGTATCTACAGTATTTTATTCTTACAACTCTAAATTTTTTTTCTTCTTCCTCTCCTTACAATCTACCCTCATTCTGTCCTCTATAAAGAATTCAAGATTAAAAATAATCATCCTATTAGGCTTACCAATAATAATAATTAAAAGAAATCAGTATGTATATGAGCATTTGACAATTTAAGTTTCACATTTCAATTATCAATTTTTACACAAAATACGCATGCATTCCCATAAAGATGAAAAATATAGTCGAGATCGCTTAGCTCTATTAATTGTAGCTCCTTTCCTCATGATATCCATGCATAGTTGCAATACCCAGATCATTTCCAAAGCTCTGATACCACGGCTACAAACGGAAGCACGGAGAGCCCTGCAAAATACCAAAACTAGATACTATAGACGATGAAACACACAAATCTTCATACCTGGCAACCATATTCCTTGCACGCGAGCAGAAAGAGACAGAGAGGGAGATAGAGAGAGAGAATTAACACGTGCAGGCGCACCTCCTAAAGCGGAGTGCTACGCCTGGCACGGCGAGAGAGCAAAGAGGAGAGGAGAGAAGAATAAGGCGACACTGGGTGCAATCTCCCTCCGTGCAAAAGTGACCATTTCCCTTTTGCACGTATTTGTTATATAGATTTCTTGAATGGTCAAATTGGTTACAAATTGGCCGGTCGGTCATAAATGGCCAAAGCTCATAAAAAGAGCACTTGAATAATACATGAAATATATTTCCGTATACATAGGCCTATCTCGATCAAGCCTTTTCCACCTGTCACGGCTATAGTAAATAATAAAATATCAATTCCATAACACACTAACTCACACACGCCTATGTACAATGAAAAGGTAAGAATAGCCACAGTGTTTAGGTGATTTTGGTAGGGTGAGGTAGCTCACTAGAAATTACGAAGAGCCAAAAAATGGCTATCAATAGTGTGATAAGTATACAGCCTTACCTTGCAAGTCATCAATCAGGTATTTTCACAAACTCCACTCCTCTCTCCCTTTCTTCCCTTTGCTCTAAATCTCTCTTGTGCCATTTGGTGTGTGTCTTTGTGTGAGATTGCTTGTGTCCGTTTTGTTGCACCTCCTCTTGGTTGTGACAAAATCTCTCTTGCATCCTAGTTCGCATCCCATAACTAGGTGGTGCCCCTATCTTGTTTGGGTTTGACTCTGGGTTTGTTGTTGTGTTGTGCTTGTGGTTTCCCCAACCCCAATTGAACAGCACGAGAGCCTTGAGGGGTGTTTAGAGGTTGCCTCTCTTGTTGACCACTTTGGAACACCTTAGTGCCTTTTATGGTTAGGTCAATGGCTATTTTGTGTTAGTAGGTTAGTGGTTAGTGTTAGCAATTACCAAAACGTTAATGATATATTACAATGGGTAGAATGAGGTGGATGGTTGAAAGAAGATGGATGAATGAAGTGAGGGAATCCTTGTGATGGTGAAGCTTTGAAGAAGTTTTGAACTTACTTGTGTATGTCCTCAAAAATGAAACTGCCGATCCTCTTCTTCTTTTTCTTTTCTTACGTTGTCGTCGCAAAGGTTGAACACCATAATGAAAGTGACGATGTTGGTTGATGAGAATCTCTTAGTTTGCAGAGATTAAGCATGTTTTTACATGCTAAATTTTATGTATATAAAGCATAGGTAAAATGAATTGTGATTTAGAAGTAATAAAGAGAGGCATAGACATAGTGTATGTACATGTAGAGTTCATATGAGAGCTAATGGAGGTGAGAGGGGAGGTTAATGGTGAAGAGGGTGAGAGAAACCATGGAAAGTGCAGGTTTGAGTGAGAGATGGAGAGGAATGTGTGTGTGTGTGTGGAAGTGAATGGAGGTGAGACAAGACTATGGTGACTTGTGAGAAAAAAGTGGACAGAGTGGGATCCACCACAAAAATCATATCTCATCGGTGGCAAATTCAAAAATTATGACAAAATTTTAGGTGATTATTTAGCTTGTGGGGTAAATTTTTTACTTTGATCATCTCCTCAAATTCAGAGCGGAGATGGACACAAAAAATCACAACAAAATGCTTGTTTTTTCTCCTACAAAAGTCTTTTGTGGTCCCCCTTTTGTTGAATTTGCATAATCCTCCAAGAGTGAGTCCCTGCTTGCATGAGAGCATGACCTAAATAGATTCTTGAGGGTTTGAAAATATGCATGGATTAGGATTATTCACAAATATGATATATGTATATGATAGGAAAAAACAGGTTAGTATATAAACAATTTGTGAAATCTAAAATAGTGTCAGTTGTATATAAATATAAAATGAAAAAAGAAATATATGAAAATATAGAAAATCAAATGACAGGGCTCTCATTTTTTTAATTGATTTAGGACTATTTATAAGAAGTTTAAAAAAAATGCATGTAGAAAAATGATAATTTGATAAAAGGGAATGATTAGGTGAAAGGTATTTTTGTGAATTTTTCTTGGAGTGGGTTCTGGAGAGGCCTGCATGAAAATATTTATTTATATAATAAAGAGTATATACAATGGTAAAAGAATCATGGTAATGGTGTATATAACATACTTAGGTAAATAATGCCCACCTAGGTAAAAATATTTAAATAAATACCAAAATAATAATAATAAAAAATCCCTATATACAATACAATATCTAGACACAAATGGGTCATTATATATATATATATATATATATATATATATATATATATATATATATATATATATATCTATATATATATATAGATAGATAGATAGATAGATAGATAGATAGATAGATATGGCTCAACTAGCCCAATCACTAGCTAGCTGAGGGTTTTAAGCTTAATCATATTACCAAGTAATGCTTCTTGAAGTTCTTTGTTAGGTAATAAGATTCATTTCTATTTCCTATATGCTTATATCTATGCTTACCATATTGTTAATGGTTTACATCTTGTTATTGGAGGCTCATAGTGGTGTCATTGACTATCTTTGTATACATCTTAAATTTTCTCTATATGAAATTGAGCATAAGAGTATTCATGAACTAATATTTAATTTTCTTGTGCAAGTGGTACTACTTTCCTTCCATGGATTACTTAAGTGCTTGACGACTTAGAAGTGTTATTGAATCAATATCTTGCACCAATGTATAAAACAATAGTGTTCGTTGGGATACTATTAACTACAAATGATTTATGTGGGTGACAATCCATCCAAGGTCAAGAGATGCACACGAGGTCTCAAGGTGACACTTGGCTCCTTGAGCATACCACTAGAAGGAAAGAAGCATGGGGCTCAAACCAACTCAAGATGGCAAGTGGCTAGCAAAGATGAAACATGCATATATAGCTTATAAATCTAAGCTAGGGAGAGTATTGCCTCAACCAAGGTTTTCTCCAAAGAAATTGTATGTCCCCTTTATTTAACTACTTAAGATTCTTTTATTTATGCTTTCACTTCATAGGATGTCTCAAATGTGTGCATCTAAGTTGCATTTATATACCCTTATAAACTTTTCTATAGGTATAAAAGGCAACTAAATGTTGTATATCCATATTATATGTGTTTTATTGTATAAAGTATATTTCAAGAAAAATATGTTTTGATCGCAATATATCTCGATCAAACTAGCTTTTCATCTTTTAAAAAAGGGCATTAACAATTCAAACAAACTGTCAGCAGATTCCCTCTTTTTTTGGCTAGTCAGATTACTTGAAGAGCCCTTCCAAAGCATTTTCTAGTAGCTAATTGAGGTGATCATTTACCTTTTTCTAATTGTTTATTATTTATAGTTAACTTTTTTCTTTTTGCTAGACCTGTTGTTGTAGAGAACATAGTCTCACACTTTGGAATTAGTTTGTAGGTTAGTACCCTATCCTTGAATATGTAGACCAAAGTGTCACATTGCAAGGACGGTTTAGCTTAGGTACCTCTTTTTGGTTGTGTAGATCTTTGTGTCAGACTACAGTGGGGTTAGAAAACTACACACTTTGTCCTTGACTATGTAGACCATCGCGTCGCATTGCAAGGTGTGTTAGATTCCCCATCTCTAGCTATGAAAACCATAGTGTTTCACCATAGAGAGGGTGTATGGTTCAATAATCGCTCAGTCTCTAGCTATGGAGACCACTACATCACACTCTAGAGAGGGATCAAGGAATAATACACTTATCTACAGGTGAATTAATTGATCACTTGTTTAGTATAGCGCATGAAGAACTCAATAAGAAATAAGAGAGTTGCACTATTATCACAGCTACCATATTTATATACACACATTTGCTTAAACAATTGCATATCAAGTTGTGCCCTTTAAGCATGATTGTGTGTGTTTAAATATGATAGATGTGCCAATCATGCACGTTCTTTATTTCTCATTGAATTCATAGTTGTCCATTTTGAACAAGTGACTTTACACCAAAGTTCATGTAAGAAAATGTCTTGTCCTTGACTGTGCAACACCATGTTGCATTGCAGGGAGGGTTTAAATACAAACAAACACTCTATCTATGGCTATGCAGACCAACGTGTCACACTACAAAGAGGGCTTAAGGAGTGATATACCTACTTGCTTACAGTGAAGTATCTAATCTTATCCAAAACAATTCATTACAAATTTGGTAAGAAATAAAAGTTGTCCCGCCATTTGTGCACATCTTCTATTTCTGACTAAATTTATAATTGATCATTTTGGACAAGGTTACATGCTTTGCTTCAAAGTCCAAATAAGTGTATATATTTAGCTTACTCCTAGCTATGCAAACCACCACGTCGCACTACAAGGAGGACTGTGGTTTAAATGTACACCTTGTCCTTGAGTGTGCAGACCCCTATGTGGCACTATAGGAGGGTTCTGTCTTTTGAGTTTTTCATTTTAAATTAACATTTACTTACATCAAATTAGGTATTTTTATGTTTATGTTTGATGTCATTTATGTTCGTGACATTTTCATGCAAGTTATTATGAAATTTTCAACCCTAAACGTTTAGATTCTCTTCTTTAGTTTGCTTTTCAAAATTCCAACCATAGTAGAGACAAAGCTATCGTGTGCTCATCAAAAAGTTTCTATTGATACTCTTGTACTCTATCTATATCATGTGATAGAGGATCATGTATGTTACAAGCATTTAATCTGCTTGCGTCAAAGTTTGAGGACTTCATTACAGAGCTTGTGAGACATTGTTTCACTAAGGTAGAATCTTCATTTTCTTCAATGCAATTTGACCCAATCATGATGAAAAATGGAGTCATGCACATAACGGTCAAGAAACTTGTAGATTGTCAAAACGTTCAAAAGCATCTAACTTCCTGAGATCAAGACGGTCACATGGATTTTAGATTGGATGCAGCTTATTTTGCAGGTCCATTCAGAGCTTAAGGGAAAAACTAGACAAGAAGACTCCTCCAAATTTCCAAGGATTGAACAGGAATTTATCATGAAGCAATTGCTGAATCTGTAGCCCAAATTTCAATAGTAGTCACATCTTCTACATGTTCCTCTATCATAGAGGCAATTGCTTTGGATGAAAGCCTAACCCCCCAATCCTTCACTTACTTGGTAAAACTTCAATTTATCACCCACAGGCTCTCCAACTTCGTGAAGGTTTCTTTGTTGTTGCGAAACATATCAGAGTGGCACATCCAAAATTCAAGGATGCAGTGTATGCAACCAAGATCTACAAGCTCATGTTTGCGCTCTTTGCCACACTGTCAAAGCAAGGGACTTGCCGATACACCGTGTACGAGCCGCAGACGGCTCCAAGCACACAACTAGTTTAACTAGTAAGCTCAAAGAGGGCAATGGTGTGTCACTCACCGCCTTATGCTCCTGCCGTAGAGGATTCCTCGCCGCGAAGAAGAGGGAGACGCCGCTACGCCACGCTCAACCGCCTCGCCGCCGTCGTGCCGCCGCAACGCTCGATCGCACACACACTCTCACTCTCTCTCTCTCTCTCACACACACACACACACTCACGCACACACACAAGGAGATGGTGAAGGAGAAGGTGGAGATGGAGCAAGAGGAGCTTCTATTGCACAATGAGAGAATCACTCAATTTTAGGTTTAATTGGCTTTTATGTGAGCTCACCCCATTCACACTTGGGCGCGCATGCTTAGCCAACTAACCCTAGCATGTTCGTGTTAGAGTGCGCCTCTCATCGGCGATCACTCTACCTTTCCCTATTGGACCGACAAGCCCGGTGCCTGACTCTACTTAAATAAATAATACGGTTACGGTGTCCGTCGTAGGCGATAGGGTGTGCGTGAGCCACGAGGGTTAACATTGCCCCCCTTCCTGATGTAGATTCCGTCCTCGGAAGCTATTGAGTTGAAGCTTGGTATGTCCATGTTGTAGAGCATCTAGATTTGAATCTGCAAGGCAAAGTCACTGTTTTAGCAAGTGGAATTATATTGCCATAAATCATGAGGGGAATGTAAAGTACATGTGGAAATGAGTAAATGCAAGATTTATGAAATGTTAGACTGCCATTAAGGACAAATAAATTGCACTTTGAGTAGATTAATTAATCAAGAGGTTTGAGCTTATGGGTGAGTCTATCAATTAGTTAGCTATGACTAAGGTTAAAACAACTACTCTAGTACTAGCTAAGCTAAGAAGATTATCTAAATGCAAGATTCCCTAATTATGCTTTTCAGCTTTGATTAGCCAACTCGCTCTCACAACTGCAAACAAAAGCTTGAAATGTTAACTGTAAGCTCAATGGAAGTCTTTTAATTTTTTATTTTTTTTTCTTTTTTTTTTACTTTGGGTCACAATCATGTGACATGTGTGCTTATTTTGTATGTCCGGGGTTTTTTGCTTCTCAAGGAAAAGCACCCACACTGGGAACCTCTAGGGCTGTAGTACCATAGACAATACATGTGAGTGAAGTACCAATTCCAGCCAGGATTTCTCTTCTAGCGTAAGATTTTTCATTTGTGGCACTTATGTTGTTTTTTTTTTTTTTTTTGCTTCCATTTCCTTGGTATTCGCACTAGTGTTTTTTGTTGTTTAAGTGAGCAAGACTTTCTCTGCCTAAAACATTCCTAAGGTCTCAAATACTCGGATAATTTTATTAGCTAGGCCTAGTGGTCAAGTAAATGAGTTAACCTAAAGTCACGGTCTCCTAATGTCCAGGCTCATCCATAAGATTAATAAACTGGAGTTCAATCAACTTAAGCAAAGACAAATTTATACATCTATAATGACAGATAACAATCATAACTATTGCACTCAAACAAAGAATGAAAAATCATTATTAGCAATTACACATATCCACCAACATGAATCATGGAAAGTAGTACACCTGGAGGTATGGAGTGGCTCATTTCGTTGAAGCAGATGTCCTCAGCCATGTGGATGGAGATCCATATAAGTCCTACCTAACACATCCAAAAATAGGCACTATACCTCTAGGAGGCATGTCAGTGTGAAAAATTAAAGCTCCTAAAAAACAAACTCAAAACACAATCTAGACCCCTAACCTACCTATCTGTCACCCCTTTTAGAATCAAGGAAAGAGGATATTAGATAAACCGGGTGGCCACCCTAAGGCTAGGCCTCTATCCTCATCATCTAGATAAATAAAATAGTTGTCCGTGAGGCCATAGTCTTCCTCTGTCTCTATTAGTTCCTCTTCATCATCCTCTTATGCAAGCATGCTAATCAAGAACCTCGCGATGCGTGGATACTCATCTTGTGCAAAAGAATAAGCATGTGCCGTTGGAGACACATCCGCTACTGGGTAGGGATCACTAGTTAGCCATAGGCGTATCAGCCATTCTAACTCCTCAAAATTTCTCTCACATGCAAGGCTCTCTATCAAATCCCATTCACAAGAAAGTATAGGGTAGCATACGTAGAACACTTGAGGAAAAGACAAAGGGTACCTTTCATCAAAAATAGAAGTGCATGCCTCTGGTGAAGTAGCCATTTCTGACAAGACAGATAGATTTGGTTAGGCCTTTAAAACATAAGAGTTGTTTTTGTGTGTTGCTTGAATTGACACGGTGAATTTGGACTTATATGTAAGATCTGATAGGGTGCTCTCTCGTTGCTAGTTGCTCTTGCTCTTTACTATTTTTGTTTTTTGTGAGTATAAGGCTATATATATACATTCCCTAAGATTGGAATTGAGAGGTCAGGGAGGAAGGTTGAGAGGGGAGCGAGTGAATGATTGATGTTAGCAAGCACTCCCCCCTTCCTTGGGTAGATCATACCTTTTGGAATGAGGTCGTCACCTTTTGAAACCAATTGTTCCAAGTTGTTATGGGTGAAGGTTTTAACCAATAGTTTTCGACCGCCCTATGCGTTTCATCTAGTTGCAAGGGTGGTAAGGTACTCTCCCATGATTTTATTTGCAACGTTGTTGTAGGTGGTGAACTTACCCCGGGAGGTGCAAACTCTTTCGTGCTTGTATGGATATGTACAGTGGTAGGTGGAGGTTGTGTCGAAGCTTCTATTTGCGTATAGGAACTACATGAAGAGCAAGAAGCTTCATTTGATTTCCCTGTTCCTGAGCTAGGTGGAACAAATCGTTCTTTCTTTGGTACCCAAACTAGCTCTAGATCGGGTGTGTAACATTCCATGATTTTTTCCTTTCCGCGATTTTCAATTTGTTTTAGAGCCACAGGATTGGGTTTACATGGGCCAGGTGACAGGTAAGAGTACACTTTACGTTTGGGCACCCAGATTTGATCATTTCCTTCATAGTATCCTTGGGCTTCCAATAGTCGTTTAGGAATCCAACGCAACGTTTCTTTACATTTCTTGGAGTGAGTGGGACGGTTCTTACTAGGTTTTCATTTTTTTGCATCAACCATGCTCACTACAGAGGCTTTAGGGACAAACTTGTATGTTTTCTTTGTTATATTAGGATGGTTCTTGTGTGTCTCAAGCTTTCTTTCAACTACATCAGTTGAAGCTCTAGAGAGTTGGGCTATGGGGACGTATGGTTCAACCTCCTGGACATGCAATGTCTTGGGTTTTATTTCCTTAGGAAATATCTCAGGGACTATGGCTTGAGTGGTAGAGCTAAGAGTTGGTTTTTGCGTTGTAACACCCCCAGTCCCCCAATCAATAGTGCATTTGGTGGCTATCATCCACGTGCGGCCTAGGTTTATATTACCCTCCATAGTTCCAATAGGCATGACCAAAAAGTCTTGAGCTACAATTCCATTGTCATAACTGACAGAAGTGTGTCAGATTCCAAAAACCGTAGTTTTTTTCTTGTTGACACCCTTGACTTGGATAATACTCTCAGATAGAGGTGGCTTCCCTAACTGACACCACACCCCATAGGATAGCAGATTATATTTAGCACCCGTGTCCAATAAGGCGTTATATAGCACTTTTCCATAGGCACTATTTAACTCAATAGGGTATCGTAGAGGTGTGTCAGAGTCCAACCCATCCTCTTCGATTTCCACGTGGAATGCATTTGTGACTCCAAGGTTAGCCTCTCGTTTTTGTCTTATACGTTGTTGTCGCTCCTTAGCCTCAGCTTGAGCTTGTATCTTGTTTAACTCGGTTTGTGCTTTGGCGGCCTTCTTTTGATGAATGGCCCGTAGTTCTTCTTGGCTTAAAGGATCATAATATCTTTTGAATTTACTCCCATTGAGGAATCCAATGGTTTCCACTCCATCAAGAGTTTCCACACGAAGGGTACCTTGTGGGGTAATTTCACATACTCTATATGGTCCTTTACCAACATATTTCAACTTTTTCTTCTCTTTACGTACTCCATACATAAGGACTTTATCACCAACTTTGATGTCCTTGTCCTTCACATGGCGATCAAACCACTTCTTTCTCCTATCCTTTTCCACAAGAGCATTTTGCACAGCCAACTGTCTCTCTTCGTCTAGTTTTTCTAAGATATACAAACGCTCGGTTAAGGGGTTACCATTCCATCCTTCTTGCGAAGCTACCCTAAGACTAGGAATGACAAACTCCCAAGGCATAACCGCTTCTTGGCCGTATACCATTTTGAATGGCGTACAATTAATAGCCACTTTATAAGTAGTACGATAAGCCCATAGAGCAGATGTCAACTTCAAATCCCAATCAGTGCGATGAGCTTCTACTGTCTTGGTTAAAATAGAGATTAGAGTCTTGTTGGTGCTCTCGGCTTGTCCATTAGCTTGCGGGTAATAAGGTGTAGACTTATGGTGGGATATCATAAAGGTCGTGGTAAGCTCTCTTATTACCTCATTTATAAAATGGGTACCATTATCACTAACAATTTCAAAAGGGCAACCAAATCTTGTGATAATGTTCTAAAAAAGAAACTTAGCTGTTGTCCTCGCGTCAGCTTTTTGTGAAGCCTTAGCTTCAGCCCACTTTGTTACATAGTCCGTAGCAACTAGAATATATCGAGATTGAGTGTTGCGAGCTGCGGGACTAATTGGACCTACAAAGTCTAAGCCCCATTTTTCAAATGGTTGGGTTACTTTAATAGGATGTAAGGGCATTCTGTCTTTGCGCTGTGTGGTCTTGTAACGTTGGCACTCATCACACCCTTTTGTAAAAAGTGATGCATCCTTAAATAAAGTTGGCCACCAATAGCCTGATTGCAACACCTTTCTAGCAGTCAGGTCTCCTGAAAAATGTCCTCCTGCTATGCCCATATGTGCTTCTTGCAAGATATACAAATATTCATCCTCGCGGGCACAACGCCTAAGAATATCGTCCTTGCCTAGTCTATACAGAGTTCCAGCAATCAAACAATAGGGTTCACATTCTTTTACTAGCCTTCGAGAGATATCCTTACGAAGTTCCTTGGGTGGAAAACCATTAACTAAAAAGTTAACAATGTTCTCACTCCATTCAGGCATAGTCTCAACTATGAATAGGGAAGTATCGGGTAATTCATCATCAACTCCTGTAGGGGCTTCACCATTGGGTATGCGAGACAAATGATCAGCCATGACGTGCCTTTTACCGGGTCTCACTATAATCGTGAAATCAAACTCCAGAAGAATTAACAACCATCGTGTGATTCTTCCTGTGGAGCATGGCTTGTTTACCAGATACAGCAACGCTTGATGGTCCACATAAAATACAAACTTGTTTGCCAGAAGGTAGTAGCGAAATTTCTTTACTGCATAAACCATTGCCAAACCTTCTCGCTCTGTAGTGGTGTAGTTCCTTTCAGCATCGTTCAATTGACGGCTTGCAAAGCTAATGGGATAGTCCAATTTATGTTCGGAGCACTTGCTAGTGTTTTCTTCAATTGTTCATAGGCCTGGTCACACTCTTCAGTCCATTTAAATTCAATGAGAAGCTTGTACAAAGGACATGCTATCTCAGCGAAAAATAAAATAAACCGTCGATAATAACCCACGTGTCCCATGAACCTTTGAACTCCCTTGTAATTGGTTGGTGGTGGTAACTCTAGAATCACTTTAATTTTGCTTTCATCGGTTGAGATACCATTCTTGGATACTATATGCCCTAAAATAACTCCATGCTTGACCCAAAATTGGCATTTGAACGGGTTCAATGAGATACGATATAACCTACACTTTTCAAACACCTTCCGCAAACATGATAGATGTTCTTTCCAAGAAGAGTAAACACAAAGGTCGTCTAAGAAAGCTTCACAAAACTCTCTCAAATATTCTTTAAAAGCAGTGTTTATTAATCGTTGGAATGTAGCAGGGGCATTTGTTAAGCCAAAAGCCATCACACGAAATGCTAACACGCCAAATTCTGTGATGAAGGCAGTTTTAGCTTGGTCCTCTAGCGCTATCGTGATTTGGTTGTAGCCTGAGTACCCATCTAGAAAGCTATAAGCTTCCTTGCCTGCAACTCTTTCGAGTACATGTTCGAAATATGGTAGGGGGTAATGGTCTCTTCTAGTAGCTGCATTAACTTTTTTGAGGTCCACGCACACCCTGAGTTTCCCATTCTTTTTTGGCACGATAACTATTGGAGACACCCATTCAGAGTGTTCAATAGGATATATGAACCCACATTTGATAAGCTTTTCTAGTTCTTCTTGAATGATCTTTGCGTACTTAGGATTCATCGGGTAGGGTCTTTGTTGTACGGGCTTCGCAGTGCTAATCATAGGGATTGTATGTTGGACCACAGAAGGTGGAACACCTTTCATATCATGGTATGTCCAAGCGAATACGTCCTTGAATTCCTTGAGAAGCTCTTTGAGGACCGCCTCTTCAACTTCTGTGAGGTCTTGGGCAATAAAAACAGGTTTTGATTCTTCACCGGGGTCAGCTAATTCTATTTCTTTAACTATTGCCGGACCATCATAGATTCCATTATTCCCATCGATAGGTATTCTTTGGGCTTTTGTGTACATAACCTTTGCTTCCCCTGTGGTGTAAGATTTGAAATGTTCTGGTGCAGGATGCAAGTCTGTGGATTCTGGTTGTGCTTTGGTTTGTGCTTCCATTTCTGCTTTCTTGTGTTGTCGAGCTAACTCTTGGTTTTGACGCCTCCTTGCAGTGCGGCTCAACTTTGGCTTGTCTATGATCTCTAATTGGGCTATGTCATGGGGTCGTGGTCTACACCACATAACATTTTGGAGATATTCATCACAATTGTCTACCAATTTTCGATGAGCATCACATGCTCCTATATAACTGAGCCATTCTGCTGAGGATCTCTTCTTTTTTATCCTAGCACGTACATTGGCTCGATATCGACGCCTCTTAAGGTTTTTCTTTTTCTTATTTGAGACCTGCTTTTGATTTGCATTTAGATGTGGCTCACTAAAGGAGTCCTCGTTGGTGTCCTCTTCACTCTCGGGGGAGCTATCATCGGTTGATGTGCTCGGTCCTTCCGAATGTTTTGACTCTGAACTTGCTCCACTCTCTAATTCATGAGATTCAGAATCCGTTTCACTCTGGGAGTCAGTGTCCAAGTCGTGTTGGTCAAAGTCTTCTATTGAGCTATCGGTGTCACTGTCAGATTGGTCCACAATTTCCTTGCCCTTAGAAGATGCATGTATGGCACTTATCATGTTCAGAGGTGCAATTTGTGGTACCTCTTCCCCCTCTGGTGTGACCCAAGTGGTTCCTCTATTTCCCCAGGTATCTATGGTTGCAGCTAGGTGTACCCAGTCTACGTTGTCTGATTCCGTCATACCCGGTATCCACTCTAAGGACAGAATCTTAGAATTGCAAATAGACATGATTTTTAGACCAATCATGAACCATTTGTGCTTCCCTCATGAATGGTCGTCCTAAAATCATTTCATATGACATAAGGTGTTTAGAGAAATCCATTACAATGAATGTATGTCGTACCTTGTGTCCTAGAACTTTGATCTTAAGATCCTTGAGCATCCCCATAGGTTTGGCTATGGTACCATTTGCCATCTTTACCACAATGTTAGTAACATTGAGGCGGGGTTTTCCCATGGATTCCCAACAATCTTTTGTAACGATGCTAACTCCCGCACCACCATCAAGAATTCCCTTTATAGTTAATCCCTTGGTAGTGATGGGTAGGGTCGCATTAGACTCGTCGCCTTCAAAATACTGCCCTAATTCGTTAATGGGTACCTCGATCACAGACTCGTGTCCATCTAAGTCAAGTGATTGCACATGATTTTCCTCATCAATCATAATCGAGTCAGGCCTATTTGGTTGTGCAAACTGCGGTAATCCCATTCGTAGCTCTCCGTTAAGGAATGCTCAAAGTGCAAGGAATAACTCAGGATCTCCATACAGCTTTGCTATGATCGTGGTTCGGACCTCAGAAGACATGAAGTCCACTAGTTTGGCAACATTCATTGGCATTTTGCAGGGTGTAGGTCCTTGACTAGGAACTGGTGAGGATGGAATCTCATATTCCTCAATGGGATCAGGTATTCCTTCGTTAAACATCCTTTCCAACAAGAAAGGTGTATGCTCACTTTCTGATGTCCCGTCCTCACTCCCTTCTTGGATGATACTAGATATGGCTAACGGTCTATGGTTCATGTGGGGTGGATGAACTTGCATGGGAAACACTGTGTCATGAATTTTGACATGCATGGGTTCTGGTTCTAGTTTCCTTTGAGTCTCCTCCACTAAACCTCTTAGATGTTTCACCTGCTCAATCTCGTCTACTGGGTTTGGGTACGTCCCAATCTTCTTTTTATGATTCTTCCCTTTTTGCCCCTGCGGTTTATCTTGGGGGTCTTGGATTGGATTTGGAAACACTTGTGGTGTTTTCAGAGGCTCTTTATGGTTTTCTCTTATTCGGTTTTCATTTGGTTCCATGTTACGGTTTTCTTTGTCGGTCTTTCCCTTTGTGGTATTGGTTCTAGTCTCCATTGTCTCGATTGAATCTGAATCATCCTCGAGGTCATTCATATACACGGGGTCATCTCCTGTTCCTATGTTTGTTTTGGAACTTGGCTTTGAATTTCCCGTATTCTGCGACCTCTTCCTTCGTGTCTTCTTTTTCTTTGCTTGGATAACTGACGCGGTATCTCTCTCTTTGAGGATATGGCCTGGCCCTTGAAGCATGGACCGTGTAATCGCATAAGCGGGTGCGACGGGTGGTATTGGCGATGTCACACTAGCAATTTCGACCAAATTTAGGGGTGTGATTTTAGGCGCATTTGGGTTATAGGGGCATTGGGCAATCAAGTGATCTATGCCACAACGATTACATGTGAGTATTGGCATTGCAGACGTGCTCCCTTGATTCATTTGCATCTGTGCAGCATTCTTTTGCAGCCTAATAGGGCACTCCGCTGCCCGATGTGGTCCACCACACTCGTAGCATTGAAGAGGTGGCCTCCTAGCCTGGGTGTTGATATTTTGACCTCTGGATGCGAGAGCAGTAGCTTGATAAACCGGCTTGACTTGCCCCCAACAATCTTCCATGTAGTATATAGGACACTCTTCCAAGGTATCAAGTCCGTAGGCAATACTAGTGTCTATTTCCTCCTCACAGCCATCTGCATAAGCATTTGATGGCTCGCAACCCACTTGGTTCATAGGGGCGACTCTTGGATGCGGGGGCTGCGGTCCTAGCACAGGAGGTGGTAGCGGTGTAGCTTGTACAACATTTTGAGATCTAGGGACCATGTGTTGTGGTAGTTGCTCAACAGGTGGAGCAGGCATCAATACAGGAGCTCGAGGTGCATCCGTCCAGGCTACAGGTGGTCTATTTGCCATCATATGTTTGATCATTAAACAATCCTTAGCTTGGTGACCATACCTACCACATGCGTTGCAAGTTCCATTAAATTTTACTCTAAATGTAGGGCACTCACTAGTGCTATGTGGACCTAAGAAAATGGAACACCATTGTTGCTCCCTTCTTGGATACATGTGGCTATTTTGAGGGGGTCGATTATCCTTAAGAGACTCTTGGATTGCCTTGGTGAGGTGTGTCAAGAATGTCTCAAATACCTTTGGCTCATTGGCAATGGGCTTTGCAGTCATGGGTTCATACTCAATGGCTTGTGAGCTAGTGGATCTCGTGTCAGTAGACACCCTCATGCCTGCTATCATCAAGTTGTCCTCTAATTGGATTGCATTGGCAGTGACATCTTCCCAGGTTGTGATACCTCTAATCACTAGTCCATTATAGATTCCTTCATTCCTCAACCCTTGGTTGAATCGATCAAGCAGTTGGTTATTGTTGAAGCGCTCATTTACAGGGCAGCGAGAGTTTAAGTGCTTTAGACGACTAATGAAGTCCCTTACTGACTCTCCTTCCTTACGTTCGGCCTTTTGTAGCTGAGATGCTACACCCCAAAGCACACCTTCTCGTATGTACTCCTTTAGAAACAACCTTCGAAGGGTAGGGTAGATTGTTTTCTCGTCCACCCTTAGGGTTCTATACCAATCTCCAGCCTTCCCACTTAATGTCAAGCTTAAGGCATTGCACTTATGTAGTTCGTTGCGTTCCCCTAAGGAATCACATACTTGTTCAAACACTTCAATGTGTTTTCTAGCATCTTCGTCCCCATTGAATTTTTGCGTGAGTTTGGCAATTTGTACTGCCTTACTTCTAGGCTCTCTATCAGATGCATGACGCATATTTTCCGCGATAGATCGACCTATGGTTTGAGCAAACACTGCCAAGTCACCTATGTGAGGAGGCAGGGCCGGTGGAGGTACTCTTGGAATCATATGTGGGAGAGGGACAGGTACCGGTCTTGGCATATGTGTGGATGATGCAGGATATGGAACATAACCGGGCATAGGTCCACTCGGATAAGGGCTAGGGAGCGGCACTCGAGGAGCATGAACAAGTGGCACAATTGGAGGTGTGGGGTCCATGTGTGCATAAGGGGCTAGAGGCACATACGGTCGAGGCCCCATATCAGGTACTACGACACTAGGTAGTGGCACTGCGCTAACCGTAGATGTCATCGGTACATTCTCTGTCAGGCCTATCCCTGGAGTGAGCACTGTGTTTTCCTTAATAGAGGGTTGAGCCAAGTTAGGGAAGCTAAAGTTGTCGCTCGGAGGCTCAGATTGCATAGAGACCCCAGGTGAAATGACGTAAGATGGGTCCATGGGACTCATTAGAGGAGTCTCCATTTGTGATAGAGTAGGCTGTTGAGCCTTGCTCGTATCCAGAAATCTCATGGGGCCAGTTGAGAGTATATTTACCCCTCGGTTTTGCCTTTCTGATTGAATAATTCCATGGATAACATTACAGATCATTTTCTGTTGATCTTCGATGCTCGTGGCACTAGAGGTGGATTGTACAATCTCTATCCATCCTACATGGTAGGCGTGGCCCGAGTGTAGATCCGTCAACACATCAGTGTGGAGGTCGTATGTCCAATGATCATTAATGAACAATCCTTCTAGAGTCGACGTGTTAACGGTTTCTTGTGAGGTAGAAGCAATGTTGCTCCCCGTGGTTTTACTTGTCACCAACGGTACTCTAGAGGGAACTTCTGAAGGAGGCAGCTCAACAGGGCCTTCTTGGTAAGAAGTTGGCAGGATATCCACATGGACACTCTTTGGGGGTGTGGGGTCCACGTGCGATGTGAAAGGAGAGTCCACTTCCCCACCCCCTTCGTGTGCTTCATTTGCATCAGGTTCCAAGAGAGTAGCTCTACCTAATGTTTCCATGAAATGGCTAAACATACTAGTACTAGGCTGTGGAGCTTCGGCAGGTGCATGGTCTTCTCTCTCAGTGTTTTGGGTAGGGTATGCTTCCATGATTTCTGAGTCGGAGGAGGAATCACTAGCGGCTATTTTAGGGTCTTGGGTGGTGCTACCTTGTGTCCCCGCTGAGGGTCTAGAGCCTATCATGGATGGGTAATGGGTGTCCGTATGAATAGAGGCACCCTCAATATTCTCGTGTTCTAGCACCCGCCCAGAGCGTAAGTGCATGTGCTTTTGATACCCTAAGGTGTCAAAAAGCTGCTCTAGGAGGCCTTGTGACTAGTTTTTAGCGTGTTTTTTGTTTTTTTTTTTGCTAGATTTTTTAGAGCGTGTCGTGGAATGGGCCGTGTGATAGCTCGAAACGAGCGTATCGCTAGGAGGGACGCGTTGTGCTTTACAGCCCACCGTTTGGTTCTATTTTGCTTCGGAAAAGCCCGAAATAGTCTTTTCCTAGCTGGGGAACTAGGCTCCAAATAGCAAGTCTAAAGGTGCAAGTGGGAAGAGAAGGGAGGAGAGTGGAGGACTTGTCCCACATGCTCTCATTCCCTCTTGAGGAGGTAGGGTATATATATAAGAGTGAGTCTAGTATATATCATAAGACTGAGGACTGAGGCCTGGGCCTGGGCCTGGGCCTGGGCCTGGGCCTAGGCCTGGGCCTGGGCTTGGGCTTGGGCTTGGGGAACCGATCCCGATCTAACTTTTATACAAACCAACCCGTCCATTTTTATAACTCACGTTTTTTATTTTCGAAAATCTAACCTCCCCCTCGCTCACGTTTTTATCTTTCGATTTTTTTTTTTGGAGATATTATTTGGTACGCGTTTTGGTGCGCGTTGACCTCACCTAACTATTTACTGTCCCACCTACCTACTGACCTACTAATCAGTGGTTCACCTAATTACTAACCTACTTAATTAACTAACTGTGCGCCTAACTGTGCACAAACTAGAAAACACAGAAAACACAGAAAATGCAGAAATTGAAACTTGACAGAACTGTGCAGTGAAAACACGGAAAATGCAAAAAAAACGCAAGAAATGCTAACTGTGTCCAAACAGAAAAACAGAATTTTGCTAACTGTGCGCAGCAGAAAAACAGAAAATGCAAACTGTGCGCAACAGAAAAACAGAATTAACAACTTGCAGAAAAAATACGCCTTCCTCTCCCTCTTCTTTCCTACTGCAAACCACTCATACAAGAAGCACAAAGTGCCTCTTGGGCTTAGTGCAGGGCTATTCCCCGGCAGCGGCGCCAAAAATGTGCGCTCTTTGCCGCACTGTCGAAGCAAGGGACTTGCCGATACACCGTGTACGAGCCGCAGACGGCTCCAAGCACACAACTAGTTTAACTAGTAAGCTCAAAGAGGGCAATGGTGTGTCACTCACCGCCTTATGCTCCTGCCGTAGAGGATTCCTTGCCGCGAAGAAGAGGGAGACGCCGCTACGCCACGCTCAACCGCCTCGCCGCCGTCGTGCCGCCGCAACGCTCGATCGCACACACACTCTCACTCTCTCTCTCTCTCTCTCTCTCTCTCACACACACACACACACACACACACACACACACACACACACACACACACACACACACACACACGCACACACACAAGGAGATGGTGAAGGAGAAGGTGGAGATGGAGCAAGAGCAGCTTCTATTGCACAATGAGAGAATCACTCAATTTTAGGTTTAATTGGCTTTTATGTGAGCTCACCCCATTCACACTTGGGCGCCCATGCTTAGCCAACTAACCCTAGCATGTTCGTGTTAGAGTGCGCCTCTCATCGGCGATCACTCTACCTTTCCCTATTGGACCGACAAGCCCGGTGCCTGACTCTACTTAAATAAATAATACGGTTACGGTGTCCGTCGTAGGCGATAGGGTGTCCGTGAGCCACGAGGGTTAACATCATGCCACATGGAAAAGCCCCCCTACATATGACATTATAAGAGGGCACTGCCATGACTATTCACCATTGTGGCGTGATCCTTGTAAAAGTACTTGTGTGTCATAGCGTTAAGCTAATTCTTATCTTCATAATGTGAGATGATGACCACCAAGAGCAGTGGATACAAGCTTGCCACCATGATTGAATCAAGCCAGCTACTATAAGAGAGTTCCAACACCCTATGGAACTTTGGAGCAATTTATTTAGAAGATCTTACCAATCATGAATGCTCTCTTACAGACGCTGAAGTTTTTGCATAGCCACAACTTTCTACACAATGATCTGCATGCTTGTAACATATTGATACACTCTGGCACCAAGGGTATATATGTTGACATCATTGATTGGGCATCAAGCACCATCGCAAGCACCAAAGAGAAATTTCCTCACTTACTATAGCTATTCCAAAAAGCAAGAGGACAAGAAGAAAGAGATTATCCATGGTCAGCTCCTGAAAACATTAGTGCAAACTGCCCTCCTTTCACGAGCCTTTCACTTAAGCCTCTGATGTATATAGCTTATGTTGGATTCTTAGACGCTTGATTTTGTGTATTTCACAGCCTTTTGAATGTGAGAAGAAACTTTTTTAGGCAATGTGTTGCAACATACTGCCCAAGGGAAAAAGAAGAATCCTCTAAATAGGCTCAAGGCATGGGATTTATCACTTTGTGTGAATGTAGCCCATAATGTTTGGCTATAATATTGTAACTTACTCTAGACTATGGCTAGTTGATTATTGAATTCTCAATGAATCATAAGTTTTGTGTCATTGTTTGAACTGTGCAATGCTTTTTCAATTCAGTCTTTAAAAAAATGCAAGCGCTAGCTTAAAATTATTTCAAGTTCACTTTTAAAATGTTTTTGAAGAAATTTCTTTCAATTTTAACCATGCACATTTTATGTATCTAATGTCTTCTTCTTGCTATGCACATATGGAAAAATTACCTCAGTATGATTACATACAAGCTAAACATGATGACATGCCACTTAAGTAAGATTACGTACAACCATAGTGTGATCAAAATGCAAATTGAAGATCCATGCTTGAACCATGTAGTAGTGCAACAAATCTACAAAGAGGAGGAGATTTGGGTAGCTAAAGGAGATCTAATTAGTTTGGCAAGGTTCCAACAAGACGAGTGAGACAACAACGGAGAGCCGTTGAGCTACTAGGAATGCAAAAATTTGTTCCCAAATCATTTTGCACAGCACACACTTTTTAGATCCACTGTTAACGCAAAGGGATCCCCTCCTTTGAAGATTTATGACCTACAACACATGATATTGGCACAACATATGCACGCCAAATTCTTACATGTGTACATGAAAAATCCAAACAACAACCAGATAACCATTTACTTTGTACAACAATGCTAGTGTTACTATGCTTTGGGACGCAAAGTGGACTGGAATGATCAACCTAGCACGGGAAGAGTTGGCAAGGGATGCCCAATAGAATGAGTTCACACTCAAGAGACAAATGAAGGAGAGCCTCCGTGCAAGAAGGGATTCACCTATCTCCCCGAGGAGACAACAATCCTTGAGTAGTTGGCTACTCAAGGTATAGTACTCTCCAGCCAAGGGGAGGCTGCACAAGCATTGCATGCTCGATGTGACACACTAGAAGCTGCGAATGTCAAATTGAGAAACTAGCAAGATAAGAGAAAAAAAAATGGTCCCTTGGAAGAGAATATATCATAAGCAGAAACAAGCAATCCATGGGAACCGATAAGTTCCTATTATCAGAGATCATGGGAGATTACACCCAAGATCTAAGCCCATCTTTTTTGTAACTACCATCTTTGTAAAATCCTGCACTTTTTAAAATAATCAAAATAATGAAATTACTTGATTTGTGTGTGTGTGTGTGTGTGTGTGTGTGTGTGTGTGTGTGAGAGAGAGAGAGAGAGAGAGAGAGAGAGAGAGAGATGTCTAACGATCAAGGGCTTTTTACTTGATTAAAGATTTCTCTTATACATCATCTAGAGCATCAATCACAGGCACCATATCATCCACTTCCTCCCCACATTTGAGCAGTCTAGGTCCACATCTTCCATATCCCATTTTTTCATCATCAAAGTGGGCTTCATCTGCAACCACTTCATGGATCTGAAAACATCTAAATCTTTTCTCTATAGGTCGTGTAGTTATCCTTGTTGGCTTGTACATTAGTTGCATATTGCAAAAGGCGTACACTAAATCTATAGCCCCATTTAGGAGTCAATCGATTTCTTTTCTTAGTGTGTACAAAGGCAAAAGATGACCAATTTCACTCACAACTTCCACTAGAGATGGCTACGCTTCCATCTGCATCACCCAATCACTATGCACACATTTTTTTAAAGTTATGATAACCTCATTATTAGAAGATTGATTTTGCATTTGAAACTTTGGATCCAACACAAAGCATGCTCCATGTAAAGGGTGTGTAATTGATCCCAATGTTTTTTAGGAAAAGAGACCATCACGTTTTTCTCTCATACTGCAAAGGACGTGCTCTCTTTCAACTTGTAAACAGCCTCATGTATGTACCAATAGACCCACCCAAATATAAGCGCAACTTTATCTACCAAGTGCACTGGATGCACAAAAGGCTCTATAACAGTGATAATTTTTTCCACATTTCTCCAAACACAAGAGAGTTCACAAGTTGAAAGCAATTAGTGGTTGTGGGCTCATAGAGGGGGTATTTATAGATCCAAACATCCCATATTTTGTCTGAAACTATTTCACAAAGGGACGGTTTACCCAGTTGAAACGTTTCAAGAACGTAGTATGTAGTTGCAAATCATGTCTCACAAAAGATATGTAGATTCTTACTGGGTGATTTAGTTCTAAAAAGAGCATGAGTAAAAGCATGCTCTCTAATGAAATTGGCAGCATGATTAGCATATATTAAAATACGTTCCACTGATGACAAGTTTTCAAAGTCTTTGAGAAGCAAATTCAGAGTGAGGGCAGCACATGAAACCTAGGTAAGCTCAGGATACTTGTTTTTTATTGCACGTCTTTTGCACCTTTGTAGTTAGATGCATTGTTTGTGACAATGGCAGTAACATTTTTGGGACCACCAAATTTTTGAATTGCACCCTCATTGATGCCTACTAGAAAATTGCTTGTTTTCTCTTTCAAGGATGTATCAACAGCTTCAATAAAAATCGATCCCTCAGACAAATCAGCAAGGGTATTTTTGACAATTCGTCCACCTAGCAAGAGAAATTGTACATCCGTTCAATGGTACATACTCAAGAATTGTGCGCTTCAAAATGCTCTCTGATGAATTTTCACTTTATCTAGATATATTGTATGTATGTTGTTGTAATCAGGGGCCACAAATCCTTTTTTCGATATGCTCATCAAAGTATCCTTGAAGATAGGATTACGAATTAGATTAAAGGGGATTCCAAAAGATACAAAAGCTTGAGTCCACTTGAGATGTAGCTCAAGCAACCATTGCTTTTCAAATATTTAATGCAAAAAAGAAGCACTATGCGTTTGTTGACCAACCGATGCTACACCGCATCATTTAAAATTAGAAGTGGCAGGTGTAGGGTTTGAACCACCAGATGCTTGATTGTATGTAGTAGTGGTGGGGGAGCATTGTTCACCCCCTTGTGCACACACGAGCTAGCTTACTTCATCTTCAAAAGTCATCTCCACATCCCTTTCAGTCAGTGAGCTGATTACTTTCAAACCGACCTTCTTTTTTCCTTTGGCAAGTCACGCATTTAGAAAAAATTTCTTGAATGCCTTTGGAAGGGCTTTTTGCAAACTAGCACGTTTCCATGTATTTTGAACACATTTTCTATTATCTTGCATTTTCCCTAAATTTATGGCCACAAGACTTACACATCAACCTCGATATGGTCTTTCCTACTATCAACTCATCTACATAGCTCCACTGATATACTTTCACCATATTGTACAGGGATCTGTGAATATCAACAAAACTATCTATCAACATTATAGCTCCACTTATATACTTTCACCATATTGTACAAGGGTCTGTAAACATCAAGAAAAGTACCTATCAACATTATAGCTCAAAATAGTTTCAATCTATACAAACCATTACTACTCTATTCAAAAACCAAATCATTATCATTGCTATCTTATTTAAAATCAAGAACCATGAACAATGTCCACCAACATAAGCATTGACACTTCATAATATAATGCTATTTAAATTTAAAAATCCATCTTCAGTGTTAGCTTTCACTCCCCACATGACGAAGAATCACCTAATTTACATCTATATAACCTTCGAGTGTGAGTAAACTCAAAACATGACATGCAATCTTCTAAATCTACCTAAATGACCTTCAAGTGTGAGCTAATCTCTACATGTGAGAGGTAATTTCTATTTACCCTACCTTAATCACTTCCAGATGTGAGTCAAACTCTACACAAGGCAAGCAATCACTATTCTACTTACATAAAATCACCTCTAGTGTGAGCATTGCTCTACACTTAGCAGGCAACCATGAATTAAGTCTACCTAAGTTACTTTTAAGTGTGAGCATAGCTCTACACAAAAAAAAAGTAACTACTAATGTAAGTTAAATTAAATTGCTTCCAAGTGTGAATTTCTTCTACACATGGTAAGCAACCACTCAATTCATCGTAACTAATTACACTATACAAAATATATTAACTAATATGTGTAAATGTCACAATTTAAACAAAAAAATATTTTTAACTAGATTAGAATTTATTTTTAATCAAAATCTCATTAACAAATTAAAAAAATATTTTTTGTTTTTGAGATTTTAGAGTTCACTTTTTGGTGAACTTAAGGAAATATTCAATAAAGAAACCCACAATGATAAGAGACTCACAGGTCACTATAATATGGAACAATATATTTTGATCAAAATATGGTTCGATCGAATTGCCAAAAAATTATATGAAACGGTGATTTTGATGATGTAGCACCGTATTATACGTCCGTATAATTGGGTTTGCTATATAAAACGCCATTTTAAAGCGTATTATACGTACCCCATACAAAGTACAATGCACCTTAGGTGTGCATGATGTATGTTGTTTTCTATTCTTGCATATATTTTTCAATTCGATTTTGTAGAATGTGATCTCATAGAAGCCTTCATAGACACCTTCAAAGCCATCCATGTTGAACTTGTCAAGTTTTTATATGTAGGTTATCTATCCTTTGAGCTTTCCTCATGGGACATCTTTGTTTATAGCCATATTTATGTCACACAGTGCAAAATGGGTATGGTAATCTATATCCCATTCACTCCCTAAGCTTGGAGATTTGGAATGGTTTACTCTAAACAACACTTTGATAGTAGCAACCAAAAGGAGAATGGAGGTGGATGTGCACGCAGCCATGAAGTGTAATGTTGGGTCATCTAAAGCAATGGTAACCTGGTTTATGCATCTTCATGTGTTTGTGTATATCTTTTGATTGCAGGGTATCCATAGGACACCAACAATGTGGATTTGCAAAGGGGTCAGTGCAATCAATGGATTCCTTGCACTTAGATGAAAAACCAAAGTGGTCAATCACCAAGGAGATACCCTAAAATATTGTGTAATTTGTGCTCCCAATGGCCAAATCAAAAAATAAAATTTCCCTTATTAGAATTATAAATGGCAACTGTAATGGCTACAAGGAGGTGCCGTACACCCTAGCATATAGAGAGGTTCATATAGGAACAATAGGGGTAATTAGGAAATGCTAATCACACTAGCATGCTTTGATACTGGTTTTTGGATGAGGGTGGATAATCCAATGTAACATTCATGCTAATGACATGATTGAGAGAAACTAAGAATGCTAGCCGCACTTAGATAATCAATACACACAAGCGACATAGCATAGGCACATAATAATGTACATGGTCTACACATGTCCCAAGTGACTATGCATCCACATGAGATAAGGTGATCACACATATTAGGTGCTACAAAACCTGCACCCTAACATAAATGAAAGAAAATCTCATCATCATCTTCTTCATCATGGCCTCCATGGGATTAGGTGAAATGGCAGGGGCAAAAAATGGAGAAGAGAGAGACAGGATAGGGGGATCATTGGCTGTAGAGGTATCACCTTCTTGATATTCAAAGACATCTATGTTTGTATGTGTCTTCACCATGCAAGAATTCTTCCATTTTGCAAGAGTGGCCCTAACACACTTTGCTCCAAGGCAATATCTACCACCACCACCACCCCCACCCCCCCCACAGACACACCCGCTCAAGCACACCAAGACTACAAAACTTAGTTTACATTTTGTGTTTTTTTCCACACCCAAGACACAGTTCTACACTCAATGGCATGCCTACTTTTCTAAGAGGAGGAATCTTTAATAGGGATCCTTTAAAAGCACCGACTTCAACACAAAAAAAATTATTGGGAAAATTAGATGATTAGTGCAAAAACAAAGCTTTGATACCAACATCAATGTAGCAAAATTGAGAGATTAGGTAGAAGTGAGAAATCACACAATTACAACCCTTTTTTGTAACTTTGCATTACTAAAATAGCCCTTGCATTAATGATGTTTTTCTACTCATAATCAATAGAGAGAGATCTCTCAGTAGATAGGCACATGTATGCACAAAGATGGGAGTTTAGAACATGATGTTGTCAAATAGCAAGGGTTGGGTTATTGGAGTAGTATTTTCTTGTCATTGCGTACACAAATTGTGCATAAATGATATACCCCATTGCAAAACTCGACTCAACTCTAGGAAGATTACCGTTCCTCCCAACTCTTCAAGATGCAGCACCTGCCAGGCTAATGATGTACCCCATTACATCATCAGCCTGGCAGGTGCTGCATAAATGATATACCCCATTGCAAAACTCGACTCAACTCTAGGAAGATTACAGTTACTCCCAACTCTTCAAGATGCAGCACCTGCCAGGCTGATGATGCACCTATGAGATCCATTTCAATGTGGACTACGGCTGGCCACCAAGATGGGGATTTCGGCTAATTTTCACACTCAATAGGAGAGAATTCAAGGGTTGAATGCTGGCTACAAAACAAAGAAAATTTGTGACACTGAAAACATTACAGTCCTGGATATGATAATGAGGGACCTACAGATACTTATGATGATAGGCAGATCTCACAACATAGTGATGCATTTGACCTAGAAACGAGACAGACACATTGCCATTATCTAAGGCTACATGTTGGTATTGCCATATACCCACCGAAGTGAGATAACACCCGTCAAGCGCGTGTACAAACGACTTATGTAAGAGGGCTTCGATTGACAAAAACCTACAAGTAGGCTCACAAAATTGCCGATTACGATCTGTACACATTTGACGAGAGTCAGCACCTTGAATCTCTCCATTGGTGATATCGGAGAGGTCACTATCTACCCTATTATTCCAAATGTGTTCATATGAGGTTTTTTCATGCTCTTTGCGCAGGACTCAAAAAAGCATGGAACAAATTTTCAAATCCAATCATGGTATCTATAAATAACTGCACATAATTGACTTCTCTTTCTAGACTTAGAATTCAAATTTTCTGTCGTAGCATATTCTTTAAGGTCTCAAAAATCTACAGTTGTTCTCTCTAAACGGACTCTGTCTCGCTTGAGCTTCCATTCAAAAGAGATTGAAAATCCTCTCCCTCGTCTACTTTTAAAGTATAAAGCCAACCCCATCCATAATTTTTCAGAAACTTGGGACCCATTACTTGGGTGTTTTGGGTGGGTGGCGTCAATGCTTGGGTGTGTGTGATCGCTGATTGCTCTTATTAGAGGCACCCCTTGAGTGCCTCTAAAGGCACCAGCAAGGAGGACTATGGCAGTTCAAGGCCATCAACTTGTGTACAATATGAAGGAGAGTGATGACAGCCGCAATTCAAGGCCATCCACCTGTGTACAATATGGGCATCCTCCTTTGACATCGTCTCCCTCTGTCATCACTCTCTTGTGTCAATTTTATGCAGTTATTTCAACTTCTATTGAAGTCTTCGATTGATTCAAGTAGCAGTTCAGTCTTTCTTCCAACCACTTGCTAGAAGTGGTTATACCACGAGTCGTGTGAAGAATCCCAAAGGCCTCAACGATCTATTCGATGCGTCTTGAATTCAAGCCGCGATACTCAAGAGAGAACAACTCCCTCACAATGTTTGGCATAAACTCATCAGTTTGTGAAAACCAGACAAGTTCATTAAGATTTGATCAAGGTCATCAACGAAAAGCAATGGTCAATATAGAGAGATAAACCTCATAGCTGTCAAGATAATTGGATCATTGATTTCCAATATGTAGTCTTTCCAGATGAAGATACAATCAGCATATTACAGGCCACGCGGTGGGAGGAGCTTTACCGGCATGGAGGATTTAAAAGCAAGTGGAGGCTTTGGCATTTGCGCATGAAGCCCTTTATGCCCTCTGACCCTCCACCTCCTTCACCTGTCCTTCTTTCAACGCCTGCTGCATGTGGCAAAATGTGAGAAGCCAGAGCCATAGCTGCTTGCAGGGCTCTTTATTGCTGCCCCATGCGTGACTGGCAATAATGTTTAGGGTCTTGCAAGCTGCAAGTTCATTGATATCTATGGTACATTCTCGACGCTGGACGGGTCGGGGTAAAGCTTGCGTAAGATGACTTGTTTGCTGCACCTGCAAAATCTAAGTAGCAATTCTCTGTGCTGTCTTGTTGAAAATGAAACTTCCCTCTAGCGAACTACCATTTTTTGGCGGAGTTAGTGTGCGAGGGCACCGTTTCTCACAGGCAACCAAAAACAATAGACGCCAACAGAAACAAAGCCTTTCCCAACGTCCAGATGCTCTTTATCATACCAACCTCTACTCTGAAACATGATCCAATACTAGAGCTTAATGCCATGACTACCTTTTAAAATGCATTATCAAACAATCTTTAAATAGGTAGTAGTATGGATCCAAAATCCCCTTATGTGTAGGTCCAATAGAAATGTAAATCACACTTTTGTTCATAACGATTACATGTGTATAATGAAGCCCAAAGTATTTTCTTCCAAAAGTGTGCAGAATGGATGAAGGTATGGAAAAAAATCCCACCTTTTAAAGCATGCTTTTATGGCTGCAATGTTTTAATCATACCACAGTCCTATGGTGGATTTCTGTGAAAAAGCGAAAGCCACAATAAAATAGCATGCTCTAGAGATTAAGTTCCCTGTGCTCTAGTAGCAACCGTAGATGATTAAAACTCGAAAAAAAAACTGGTAATAAACAAGGTGCCTGCAATATACATTCCAAAATAAGCAACAACATAAAACAAAATAAAAACAAAGTTTTGCAACCACTGAAACGACCAATTGATTGCAGTGAAGACCTCTCGATTTACATTTCAATACTTGGCCTCTTTATGGCCTTCATAGGCGAGCTAGCTCACTGGATTTCAATCAATCAAAAAACTGAGCCAAGATGAATACTCACAGCATTATCATCATGGAAGCAATGTACCGATCAATTTGAAACACCGGGGTGCCTAATTGAAACCATAGATCCCCTTTGAAGAACCTCCTGTGCCCAAAGTGTAGGAAGGCTTCCCCAGCTAAGAGCCTGGTAGGTACTAGGAGCTACAAACGGCAAGCAACAGCAACAAAAAAATCGGTTGAGGGCAAGGGTTTAGCATCACCGATTTTGTGGATAGCACATGAGATGCGAGCCAAACACAAAGTCATCTCTTATTTGATCCAGCTGTTGGCATATGGCCCCAAATGAAGGGCGATGTTCTGGCCTTCCCTCCCAACACCGCTCTATGAGGTCTCTAAGTCCAGGATGCAGCGAAGGTGGCAAGGTCGGTCTTTCATGACATTTAACTATTCTCTCCTTCAACACCTTATGTTTCATCCCATCCTCGAGGAAACCAGAAAAAGGCTTCCTGCCTGTAATGATTTCGTAGCACGTCATGGCAAAACTATACACATCTGCAGGCAACGAGTAATTAGGTAAATGACTGCTAGATCCGACACAATCCATTCTGTCCGTACTTGAAGAGGGTTCTTGCCAAAATACCTCTGGTGCCCTCCAATAACCAGTACCCACCTTCCACGAATGCAGTTGAGTTTGGCTTCCCACAAGCTTCACCTTTGCAAACCCAAAATCAGCCACTTTCACATGAACATAGCCTTCATTGAATGCATCAGGGCTCCAAGTGCCAACCAACACATTAGCAGCCCTTAAATCTCTATGCATTATACCTTGACTATGCAGATATCGCATAGCTTTAGCAATTTGCATCATAATGTTTAAAGATACAAGGGGGAAATGGAACAGCCTACTTCGTGTACTGCTGTAAGCTTGCTGCTCAATATAATCCTCCAAACTAGTGACCATGAGATCCATTAACAATGACAAACTGTTTTGAGAATCAAAATTACGAGTGTACCACATCAGTTTGACAATGTTTGGATGATGAAGCCTTGCTTGTATAACTGCCTCATTTGCATCCTCTACTGCTCGCAACCCTTTGATAGTCTTCATGGCATACTTCTCACCAAAACACAACACCTCCTCCACCTTACCGTAAGTGCCCGATCCTAGAAACCTTACTAATTTGATATGCTTCTTGTCCACAAACATACCTCCCTTCAAATACTCCACATCTCCATATTCAGTGATGGGATACTTGAGCCTTTCAAGCAACAACTTTCCTAAAACAATGTCTTCTGCTGGATTTAAAATGTTCCTCCAACTACCCATTAAGATGGACCATAATGATTTTGGGTGTCGCTTTAGCTTGGCAAGCACTTCGGAAAGATCCTTCTCGGCCTGAAGCTGAAGGTAATGTCCCATAAACGACCCAGGTAGACAAGGAGGACTGCAATCCCATGCAAACTCTTTTGCTACAGTGTCACAAATGCTGTTTGCAAACCCATCAAATTTTAGGACAAGAAGCTGGTATTGTTTGTAAAGATCCAAGAGAAGGAACTTGATGGTGTGGACATTCTCAAGCTTTGCAAATACTTGGCGAGAAGGAACAGAGCCGCTGCAGTCTTGTATGTATTGTTTGCACATTTTAAGCATTCTGCACAGCTCTTTCAAAGAGTAGTAGCATGCAGAGAGCCCCTTATATGCGCCCATATCCAATGGGTGCTTCAGGTTATCCAGCACAAACCGCATGATGACAAGCAGGCTGGATATGGAGGAGAACACCTCTAGCAATACCTTGCACTTGCCTGAGTTGATGCCTTGCTCCAGCTTAAAATTCAAAGCTTCAGAAATTGTGTCAATGGCGATTTGTAGCGGGTCGCATTGTGTGTGCCTTTCATGCAATTTGTGCACTAGTTTGAGGCAGAAAACAATGGCACAGCCATATGATCTGAACGCATTGTGGTGCGAAGACGAGTACCTTTGCATGGAGAGGAGGTACTTGGTCCGCCTTGCTCGATGTAGTGGCAAGGTGCTCCTAAGCCTTTCTAAGGACACGATGACGAGGACACAGGAGCGCAAGCGGCTTACTGGGGTACCTCTAAGGAGGCGCCTACTCAACCACAGCGTACGGTGAAATCGGTGACAGGCAATGGCAGCGAGGACTGCTACTTTGAAGGAAGGGACATGGCGTAACTGCTGGGGGATATCGTAAACGAAATCTTCTTCTGGAGCAAGTGAAATAAATGGAAAGACTACCTCACGTCGCCTGTGCATGCTTGTGGGCAAGACGGCGAGGAAGGCTGGAAGGGTGGGATCTGTCTTCAAGCGATCGTCAAGAGAGGCTCCTTGCAGGCTTGTAGAGTTTCTAGTCAATCGAAAACTTCATTGCCGCTCAGACAGGACCAAGCCTCAGCCGGGTCAGCCCCACCTAAAGTTTGAGATTTTAGAGCTCCTATATGCTGTCTTTGCAGAATTTGTGATTTTAAGAGATTTTTTGTTTTTTAAAAGACCAATGAAGCTAAGGGTCTTTACACACCCGCCTGCCCAAGAGAGACGTGGAGGCCAAGCGGCAGATTTTGATTCGCAGCAGAAAACGAGCAGAGAACAACTTTTTGGACAGCCTCTACCCCCTACCAAGCTCGGGCGGGGATTGATCGTGTGCCAGCTTAGCTAGCTTCAGACGCCAAACCAATACACGGCCACAGCTGCTCGACTTTTACAAGCGTTTTAAAACTATCATGAAGTTTAGTGTGTAATGCATGCCCCGCCCAACCCCAAGTTAGACGGGCAGGCATGTATTCAGTGTGTAAGGAGCCTAAGACCCCCAAGAGAATAATTGGTTTAGTGGTATTTTAAATTTTAAATGTAAAGTAGGTGGTCTCACGTTGGCTTGAAAAGATAAGCCAAAGGCTTACTCACTTAAAACTACAAAAAGGGGACGTATACATGTTCACAAGAAAGGATTGATTTATGAATGGTTATTACATTTTGAAGCTCCTATAATACAAAAGAGAATTGTGGTATGCTAGCTCTGAGTTGAGTCCCACTGTGAGCTATAGAATTAGTGGTATTTATAGTGGGAGGTGGTTCCCAAAGAAAAGAAAAAACTGAAGTCTTGTCAAGATACTCTTAAGAGATAGAGAAGAAGAGAGCTTTAGCTCTTGCAAGCAAGCAAGGGGGGAGAGAGAGAGAGAGAGAGAGAAGCAAAACCTTTTTGTTCTTCTTCACTAACTTAAAATAAGAAGTCTACAATGCATAAAAGAGAAAGTACAACATAAGGGAAAACTAGTACAACGATTTAGTGTGAACGGCAAATGAGTGAGCTGGATGGATAAGTGTGCCATCCCTCCATTAGATAGTCCAAGTCAATGTAGTTGACCTATAGTATCTCTTGCGAAGATATGTGTATCCACTAAAGGTACCAGCAATGATGATTGTCGATGATATTCATCAAGTCTCAACACTCCCCCCTCTCAAGCTCAACGTCATCTCGTATGCCAAGCATCGCTCAAAATCATCGTAGCTTCTACGCTCCAAGGGCCTTCGTAAAGATATCTACAATCTACTCATCAGTCATCACATTCTCAAGGTCCATGTCACCTGCCAAGACCCTCGCTTTGATGAAGTGGCAATGCACTTCAATGTGCTTCGTCCTCACGACACACTGTCCAACTGTATGCTTCTAGGGTTTTCACAATAGATGATAGCCAGTCTCTATGCCTATACTCCAAAGTCCTAAAGTAGCAATCCCAACCATGTTACATCACATGCCGCCACCGGGGGGGGGGGGGGGGGGGTCACTTTATAATTATGTAACTGCCACGTAGGTGCAGCAGAAGGGGTTATAAAATTTTATTTTTTCTCACATTTTCACATACAAAAGGGTACCATAAAATGAAAATGGAAAAAAAAATTACAGATGGAATAGTGAGAAGGGTGTATTTTATTTGTCAAAAATTCACAGATAAGGAGTTTTAGAAATAGTCCTTGGACGCACGCGATATACAAAATTTATACATAGTGATCCCCCCCCCCCCCCCCCCCCCCCCCCCCCCTCCTCCTCGAGCGCCACTGTAGAACCCTTGTACTCTGCCTTTGTACTCAAAAGAGCAACGTAGGTTGCTTCTTGTTGCTCCATGTAGTAGCAACACTCCCAAATGAAAACATGAATCTGTTGGTAGACCTACGATCATATGTGCTACCATCCCCATCCGCATTTTGTGCAACCATAGAATTGCACTCAACATTAGCCCTATAAAAGAGCTCATGATCCAAGGTAGAACTCACATAGTGCAATGTGCGTCTCACGGCATCCAAGTGTGGCTTCCTTGGAGACTTCATAAACTGACTCACCAATCCAATTGTGTAACTCAAGTTTGGATGTGAGATAGTCAAGTAGATCAAACTACCCACAATCTTCATGTACATGGTAGCATTCTTTACTTGACCTATATCATTCCCCAACTTCAAATTGTGATCTAAGGGCATTCCAATAGGATTACAATCAGACATACCATGCTTTGTCAACATGTCCAAAGCGTATTGTCTTTGAGACAATCGGTCGTACCATACTTTGTCAACATGTCCAAAGCGTATTGTCTTTGAGAAAACCATACGCCCTCCTATGTGCAAATAATCGCAATGCCCAAAAAGTAACACAAATATCCCAAATCTTTCATTTCAAATTCTCACACATAAGTAGGGTTTTTAAACCCTCTGCTTCAGCCACATTATCACCTCCAACAATCAAGTCATAGACATAAATGCATATCACCACATTTCTTGCTTCATTCTTCCATACATACAATCATGAATAATCTGCATTAGACATCTCAAAGTCCAAAGATAGAAGGAATGCCACAATCCTTTCATAGAAATCTCTAGGTGCTTGCTTTAGCCCATACAATGCTTTCTTTAACCTACATACAAGGTCACGTAACCTCATATTCACATAACCATGTGGTTGTTCCATAAACACAATCTCATCTAAGTCACCATTCAAGAAAAAAATCTTGATATCCATTTGTTTCAACACCCATTCTAAAATTGCAACCACTTCAATAAACACATGAATGGTAGCCATCGTAGCTATAGGATTGAACGTACTCTCCTCATAATAAATCCCATATATTTGTGCATAATCCTTGGCCACAAGCCTTACTTTGTACTTGCTCACAATGGCATCAACAGTGTGCTTTATCTTGTAGAGTCACTTACATCAAATTTCCTTCTTTCCCTCTAGTAATGGCACCAACACTCATGTTCCATTTGCATCAGTTGTATCCAACTCCTCATCCATAGGTTGCCTCCATTTTTCATCTTTAACAACATAGTCAATCTCTGCATAGGATTTTCACTCTCTCAGAGGGATAGTTTAGGATCACTTCTTGAGGCCATGGTAGCTTAAAAATTACTTTGACAAGGAGGTTCAAGTGTTTTCTATGCCGCTTCAACCTTGGAAATTTATGTCACCACGACTTGCACAGTCTCAAAGTGAGGCCATGGAGGTTCAAATCTACTCCAATGAGGTTGTTTAATACAAGAGAATTTGACAAGCAAGCTCTTCAATTTGGCAAGAATCTCTTCAATTTGCAAAGGATTGACTGCGACTATTCATTTCAATGTGGGAATTTGATTCGGAATAACTAATTAGTAGGCCAAGTTACTTGTTTTTTCTACTATCACTTTTTAGCTTCTCTAGGCGATAATTGAACAAGGTATTCATTTTTTTTCTTTCTCACACAACATGGTTGCGCCATGGATTTAGGCTTAGATATGCATCATTAGTTTGACTTCGAGCATCTTGCACCCGATGCATATGTTGCTGCCTCACCGCCGCCTACTCTCATGGAGGGTGCTCGCACAGCAACATGCATAGACAATAGCATAGAGTTGCTTGATTTGCAAGATTTTAGGGCATTACAATCATGAATGTTTGTCATTGAAACAAATTTTTCAAGATTGAATGAAAATTTCACCAATCTGTCTGATTTGGTAGTGCAATATCTGCATCAATAGATTAAGGGCCCTGCAAGTGAGGAGCCTAGGATTCATCACGCATTGTTCTTGTAAACCATGTACCTTGCCTGTGGGAGTAAGGCTCACACAACACGGTTGCACCATGGATTCAGACGTAGTAAGGTATTAAATTTTTTTTCTTTCTCACATAACACGGTTGCACCATGGATTCAGACATAGATACGCATCATCACTTTGACTGTAAGCATCTTGCACTTGATGCATATTTTGCTGCCTCACCGTCGGCTACTCTCACGAAGAGTGCCCGCATGGCAGCATGCATAGACCATATCATAGATTTTCTTGATTTGCAAGAGTTGTTACCAGATTGGGCTAATAGGAGGGTACCCAATCTCGTAACAACTCTTGCAAATCAAGAAACTCTATGCTATCGTTCATGCATGCTGCCATGTGGGCACTCTTCGTGAGAGTAGCCGACGGTGAGGCAACAACATATGCATCAAGTGCAAGATGCTTACAGTCAAAGTGATGATGCGTATCTATGTTTGAATCCATGGTGCAACAGGTATTGAGAAAGAAAAAAAAGAATACTTTACTACGTTTGAATCCATGGTGCAACCGTGTTGTGTGAGCCTTACTCCCACATGCAAGGTACATGGTTTACAAGAACAGTGCGTGATGGACCCCTAGGCTTCTCACTTGCAAGGCCCTTAATCTATTGATGCAGACATTGCACTACCAAATCAGACAAATTGGTGGAATTTTCATTCAATCTTGAAAAAATTGTTTCAATGACAAACATTCATGATTGTAATGCCCTAAACTCTATTACTAATAGTGAGTTGATAATGATTTGTAGATTGAAATTCTGGGAGTTGAAATGGAGGCGCTGGCAAATAATAACCCTCTCGGCCATTTTACTTTTGCACAGTATTTTAGAGTTTTTATTCAATAAGCCACTATGGCTACTTGTAAATAGATCTAGTGAGAACTCACCCTTATGGGACATGCAATAAGTGATGTGCTCCACTCAAGTACTAAAGTGGACTAGATGTAAAACAGGGCCCTCCAATTTTGGCATCCAAAAACTCAAATAATAAATTAAATACCAAACTCCACAAGAAGGGGTGTCGTGGAGTTTGGGGCTATGATTTTAGGCCATTCACTTGCAAGATTCTCTGCTCTTCTCTCTTAGACTATGCTAAATCATGTTGTGTACCCTCTAATTATGTCTACATCTCTTACAATCTCTTACACTCTGTCTTTGTCAAATCTTTTCCCTTTGTGTGTGTGTGTGTGTGTGCGTACGCGCGCGCGTGTGTGTTGTCCTAGTCTAGGTGTGTGCGTACTTGGATTTGGGAGAGAAGGTGACAAGTCGATGGTAATGTTTGTGAGGAATTGTTGAATTGTCCAAGCAACTAGTCTTCCCAACTCCCAACAGTGGTATCAGAGCCTCATGCTCGAGTAGCTCGACAATTGGTTTTCAATTTTTATGAAGAATGTTTGAATCGGGAACATAAAAGCCTAATCAGAAATTAATCGACAATTTATTCAACAATTTTTGCTTATTGATAGCCAAAAATGGGTATGTGCAGCCTTTAATTTGATATAATTACTAAATTTAACGAATTTGTGAAGATACAATCAAGGAAGCGAGAAGAAGAGGATTTGAAAGAACTCAAAAGGGTTGATTTAGGCTTTAGAAGAGAAGGACAAAACCAAAGTTCTCAATTGGATTGAAGGAAGAAGAGGAAGTGGAATTTGGTGGAAGAAGCTCAAGAAGAAGGTGTACAAAACAGAGGAGTATCAGATTTGCGCTTCGTCGGTGAGGTTTTCAACTTACTTTCGTTGGTGTATACCATGTGGGTGTTTTGTATTGCTTCTTCTAACTCGATGGCAACCGGCATGTAAATTCCCCCTTGCATGCAAAGTCCCTCCTATGTCCACCAAGTCCCATGCAGTCAATGGAAGTAGGGGTGCCCTGTGTTGTGCAACAAATCTCTCTTCTAGCTCGCGGCCAACTTTCCCCTCGCGCCATCGTCCTCTGCACCTGCTTGTTGTCGACCTCCCACTTAAGGGTTCACACACACTTTAATTGAAAACAAAGTGTGGCCTAACTTAATTTGCAATTGGTCGACCGCCCATTGAATTCCCAAACTCCACCCAATTTATAAAAAAACACCATTCACACCCCTTCAATCTCTTGATCAACCGTTGCGGGTATAAGTAGTATATATATATATAATAAAGTTGGCCACCCAACAGCTACAATCCTCGTAGGCTATCCTCAAAAACCCTCGGCCGCCCATTCTTCACCTTCTCTCCAACTGCCACTATAGTTTCAAGTGCAATGCATTAACCAAAGATAAATCGACTCTACAAACCAAATTTTGCGGTGAAAATTAAATTATTTTGCCAATTTCCATTGCTTTTGGGACATGGGAGATTGGACGCCGATAAAAAATTAAATTGATATGCAGACTAACCTCTCAATTGCTCATCATTCTCAACCGAAACTTACTGCACCATATTTCTGGACTAGACGTCACCCACGATCGTCAGGCTAAGTACCCATTTATTTTTGCTTATTCCTTTTTTTATTTTTAGCATTATCCTCCATATCGAGCATATATATATTTATATATATCCATTTACTTTTATATAAATAAATATATATATATAAAGAAAGAAAGAAAAGCACGTAATCATGGAATATCTTCCACATCCGCCCACGATTGCTGAATAGCTTGCAGATTTGTAGCAATCTCTCACTTATGAACACATGCGAAGGCAAGAACTTGAGGATAAATTACTACACCCTGCACATGTTGAATCTACAGCGGCACCAAAACCAAACAAAATTAGCAGAAAAGCCTTCACTTTCAAGGATTTTAATGGCACTAAGGATGCTAGTATGGTTCTAGCATGGGTAAGTCAGCTAGATGACTATTTTCATGATGAGGATTTTCCCGAACGTGAAATGGTAAAGTGTGCATCCAATCATCTCACCAGTAGCGTTGCATTGTGGTGGAATGCCACCAAACAACACCACCTACCTAGCATGCTTTCAACAATTTTTGTCCACACAGTATAAAGCTAAAGCACGATGCCAGTGGGATTTAATTCGACAAGGTCGAAATGATGATGTATAGGGCTACACTAATTGTTTTGGAATTGTTTAATTCAATTGCAAGCTATTGAACATGTCAGTCATAGGAAATTGAAGCGTAAGTATATATATGGCTTAGCACTACAAATTGGTGCTGAGGTAGATATGTTTGAACCAAATTCACTGTCAAAGACTATTAATTTGGCTCTTAATGCGGAGAAGAAGAAAGGTGGACAACCTTCTCACACTGAACAAACTGATAACACTAACCGTAACAAGAGAGCTCCTTTCTCTCCTAACCTTGATAGGAATAGACATCAAAGCCGTACCTTTTTCAAGAGATACAGATTTGACAACTCTACTACAACTTCTCAGTCCTATGGCAACAACAGAAATAACACACAACAGCGAGGCCACCGAAATTCTTCCAACCAACGTCTTGCTCAAAACTCAAATGCTAACAAAAAGGTGAAGTGTTTTAAATGTTTCCAGTACGGTCATTGTGCAGATAAGTGCCCAAATGGTCCTGCTAAGAGCAATGGCCAATCCAATGGCCAATCTAATGAAGTTACCCAAAATTCAAACCAAAGACCTTTTCAGCAACAACAACCCCTACAATGCTACAAGAGAGCTCCTTTCTCTCCTAACCTTGACAGGAATAGACATCAAAGCCGTACCTTTTTCAAGAGATACATATTTGACAACTCTACTACAACTTCTCAGTCCTATGGCAACAACAACAATAACACACAACAGCAAGGCCACCAAAATTCTTCCAACCAACATCTTGCTCAAAACTCAAATGCTAACAAAAAGGTGAAGAGTTTTAAATGTTTCCAGTATGGTCTATGTAGATAAGTTCCCAAATGGTCCTGCTAAGAGCAATGGCCAATCTAATGAAGTTACCCAAAATTCAAACCAAAGACCTTTTCAGCAACAACCACCCCTAAGGTGCTACAGTTAACCTCATCGAAGATGCTATTCCCAATGAAAATGAAGTGGAAGCCAATTACGATGAAGGATATGATCTTGAATATGATCACAATGATAACCCATCTTTAGGTACTCCTATATCTCCTCATACTTTGTTTAAATTGCAAGGCAAAGCCAAGGGTGAAAGTGTCACCATTCTTTTAGATGATGGTAGTAGCCATGATTTTATTTCTACACCATTGGCACAACAACTCTCTCTCTCTCTCTCAAATTTCTTCACTCACAAAGAAAAAATTATTTTTAATAATCAACGTTTAATTGCAAGACCCAAGTCATTGTTGAAGTTTGCATTGGTGAATTTATATAAGCATGTACATTTATGGTAGCCCCATTGCATGATCTTAACGTAATTATGGGAATGCCATTTCGTCATGAATTTAATGCGTTGATTAATTATAAAACACGTACCATGTCCCTCACTCATAATAATCAAAATTTCTCCATCCAATGCAAGCAACAATATCACATCACAAATTTCCACTTCTCTCCCACACTCAAGCCAAAAGAGCAATTCGAAAACAAGGAAAAACATATCTAGTGTTGGTAAATCAAATCTCCGTTGAAACTGAAACTTCACATAACTTCTCACATGATGATTGTCTCTCACAATTTAACACTAAGTTGGTAACCCAACAGGATATAAAATTGTCCTTTTAGGGTTTTGGAAAAAACTTCCTAAACCATAGTAAATCTACTCATTCTGGAAAACTATTTCATGAGCTTACAGTTCAAGGACTACTACATGGAAAAAAAGAGAAAATTGTAAAATTTATCATCTCTTGGTCACAACAAGCTTCCAAAGTTGATGGACCAGTCCATTTTACCCAAAACAGCCATTTCTTATGATTGATTGCATATAAATGAGACTGGGGATTTTTGTAGCACATGACATAAAATTACTCGTTAACTTCAATGGGTTGGTGATCAAAACATATTGTTTCTTTTGCCTCACTTTTTTTTGACAAAAAAAGAGGTATAAAAAAGTGACATTTTTGCCATTCTGTGGACCTATCATCAAGGTTTCTATAGTCACGCTCATTACAGATACTACATACATGTTTTCTTAGTTTCCTTTGGGGATTTTGATTCAAAAGGATCCATGGAGTATGTCAAAAAAATAATAGATCTCTTACCAAGGGGAACCTTGGGGAAAATGATGAAGTGCTAAATGCAACAAACAAGAAAAAATTGGGCTTAACATTATGACCTCTAGAATCCCATAGAAACTACTCATTATCTACTCCCTTCTCCTTGGACCGATTGTTGTTGTTGTTGTTGTTGTTGTTGGAATTGCCTTAGGAAGAATTTTGGGCATTGGTTTTTGCATTGGCATCACCTTTGTCTTTATTTTCCATGGGCTTGACATTCCGTCTAGCCCCTTGTTGGAAGTCGATGTGCGAAGCGACCATGGTGTGGTGGATTACTTGAGTGATAGAACTAGGTTCACTGAGAGTTGACATACTCGCCATCTCTTCAGGTAATCCTGCACAAAACTGCTACTTTTTCTCGGCTAAGTCTATCTTTTGGAAGACAATAGCCTTGAGATGTAAATCCCAAAACTTGTCTACATACTTGTGGATAGACTCATGAGAGAGAAGCTTCAAGCTGCGCCATTCGGTAAGCACTTTGTCCTTTGCATCACTTGCAAGGAATTGCTTCATGATGGAAACTCATAGAATTTTCCATGTCTTTGGGGCTTTGCCATTGCCATGAAGGCTAGCCCACCACTGACGAGCTGATTTTTGGAAGCGCATAGCTACATGGCATAGCTTGGAGGACTCTGTAAAGCCCTCGTCTCCCGGAGGCCGCATCAAATTGTTTGATGAAGGCCAACACTTTGTTGGTAGCACCAAAGGTTCCATCATAGGAGAGAAAAGAGATGCTCTTTCCTCCCTCTTTGAAATTCTTTAAGTTTTGTGATCTTCGCCATGCAGGGTATGATTTGCGATGTCCTCCCCTCCTGTATTCTCTAGGAGAATAGCCATAGCTTTCATCGGAAGAGGAGGAAGGTGAAGAAGAAGGAGACGAGGGTGACCTCTTTTGTGACCTTTTCTTCCTTTGTTTCCTATCTTCCCTTTTTGAATGACGAGGGCAAGGAATGTGTGTTGATCTTTTCCTCTTGGGAGGAGTTGGCGATCGTCTAGACCACCGTCTTCGCGGAGCCACATCTTCAGAGGAACTAATTAAAGTTTAATTGCTTTCTTGCTCTTTGGATTCCTCCCCTTGTATGGGAGAGAGTCTTCTTTTGGAGGTCTCTTCAAGAGGCCTCCTAAGCTCTCTCTCCTCTTAGAGAGGAAGGGAAATTCCATAAGTGCGAAGTTGCTGAGTAACTTTGGCTTGCAAAGCAGGGTTTCCCATAGCTTGCTGCAACCTAGTAATGCGATAATTAACAAACATGGGGGCATCATCATTAGCACCTTCATGTGAAAAATCAAAGCTATCAATGTTCATTCTACTCTCTTGGTCATTGTCAGCCATGTCAACAAAATTTGTGTACGTACTTAGTGTATGCTTTGGCAATTCAAAACCTTAGTTGCCACTCCTCTTAGCCTTTGAAAATTGGCTCTTAAGTATCTACACCAACGGCTCAAAGTGGTTAATTATAGAGAGTAGTGTAGTAGGTCTAACATAGCAGAGTTGCCAAGGGCTAGCTCCTTTGGGACTTCTTATGGCTCAATAATGGTAAAGCCATAGGCAAGTCTAAAAGGACTCCATTATTAAAGGTATGCACCAAAAGAGAAACCAAATGCTATGATACCAATGTAATGGAATTGGCCTATTAACTTGAGAGTAGCGGAAATTAAAGAGAGTACTTTTGTGAAATTACTTTGTAAGCATACCGGATGAACATAATTGATGGTAGCAACATAAAAATTGCATTTAGTCAACGTGGCATGAAAAATACTTTTGCAAGAGAGAGAATTTAGAGAACATGACAACAATTGAGGACCGGATTTATGTGGAGCCGGTCCCCCCTCCAATAGGCATTTGTATTATAATTTCTCCCATCAAGACAAACTTGTTACAGTACAATCTTTGTGTTCCTTGTGATCTAGGTGATGCTATGAAGATGGAAAGCTTCATGCATCACAAGCATAACATAAACTTTGTGGAAAGCATTAACTATCCCAAGCCTCAGTCCCAAGACCTCAAACACCTTTGAAGGTGGAGAGAGCTAGCAAGGAATGAGGGTAGGGAAGAGGAAGAAGAAACATTTCATAGGAGAAAGAACTAGTTCCTCACTTATCATCATTCTTCTTGCTAGCATACATAATAGCATAGTAATGAAGATGGAGAAGATGGAAAGATTAAGCATTGAAGCATGGCTCTTGGTTGGATTTTCATTCCATAGCCAAGAGTGTTTTTGTAGGCTCTCAAAATATCTACTTGCTTGGAGAAGGAGAGGGACCTATTGCACTTTGCAGTTCACGCAATGAGAGTGTGTGTGAGTGTGTGGGAGAGTATACCCCCTAAGCAGGCCCCTTACTTGCTTTGTTTGACGCCCCCCCCCCCCCCCCCCCCCCCCCCCCCCCCCCCCTTCCCTTGTAGCTCATGCTTGAAGCTCATTGGACCCCTCCAGGCCTAGCCAATCACAAGCAAGAGTCATACCAAGCAACAAGGGTAGCCTTGGGACAAGTGTCCCCCTTTCCCCTTTGAGAGAGAGGGCTTGATAAATGCTAAAACAATTAATTAAATCCACTAAATTATCATTGAACCCCTTGGAAGGCCAACCAAGAGTCTTTAGGCACACCATGAGGGTAACCTAGCTAAGGGCTTGACATGTGTCCTACTTGCACCTTGGGCAAGGGGTACCCTTTGGGAGAGAGAGTGGTCAAGCAACCACTCCCCATTATTGCATGGAGTTCCCCCTCCTTGTAGGGATTCATTTTGACTTTTGTGCCACCTCAAGCCCCTCAACCTTGGGCCTAGTTCTCACCACAAGCTTGGCCCTTAAGCCCCTCAAGCTTGGGCTGGGTTCTCATCTCAAGTACAACCCTAGAATCTCAAGCATGACAAGCACCTCAAGCATCTCAATCATCAAGCACCTCAAGCATCTCAATCATCAGGCATGGCAAGCACCTTAAGCTTGAGCCGGGTTCCCACCTCAAGCACAACCCTATCTTACCTAAGGTCAAAGGACTTTTAACACTAGCTATTGGAGGTCTTCAATAAAGCTAACCCAAAGGTCTTTATGCTCCATTGGTTAGCCTTGCTCTTTGATAGACCATCTCTCATTTGGGCCCCTTTACCAATGGCCCCATGTTGAGATAGATCTATAAGCACACGTCTATATCCTAACCCTTGTTCCCATTTATTCTCCCACATTAAATGATCAATTTAATATGAGAAACTCATTTGGGTTGGTTATTAGATTTTATAACAAAAAAATTTGGATTTGCAAAGATCGTAAATTAACGGCTGAAGTGAGAGCATAAGACCACAAGCATGCAAGGGCATGCAAGACCTCCATAATTGTGCCATGCAAGGGCATGTAGGCAAGCATGCATATCATGAAAATCTATGGAAGCATAATCTCATCAAGCAAATGCGTTGTGAAGGGAAAAGTGAAGTAGCTCGGCATTTGATGAACGACTTCTATTGGATATACAAAAGGATAGGCCATATGACTGACACGACAAGTTGCTCGAGGGCATTTAGGAGGTAAGCAATATGTTTCATTTTTTCTTATTAATTTCCTCAAGAACATTTGCTCATTTATGGAATTTCATGAACATATGGCTTATGCATATATGATATTGTTGGCACATCATTTGAGATAAGCACGGCTTCTGTTAAGCTATAACAAGGCTTGGCAATATTACCAATAGCATGATATTCTTGTTTTTGACCACAAATGTGCAATAACCACTCACATTCAAGCAAGACTTGAGTGAGAAATGATTTTGTTTACAAGAAAGTATTCTTCCCCTGCATTGCAAAGGTCATGGAATAGTAGTGCTGGAAACTCTCATGACGATCACCACGACCTGTTGCTAGCCTTGATGAAGGAGGCATAGGTACTCAGCAAGGCCGACCCTTAACTACAATTCCAAGAAGCTGTCAAGTAAGTTGCTTGGGCTTGACTTCTAGGCCATTTTTCTCTCATTAAAGGAATCAGAAAACGATAGGATCAAGACATCAATGGAGCAAGGCTCTGTCTATGTAATCAAGTCAAGCAGGTACGAGGCATATCTATTATGAGTTTTTTTTTCAACACATTGTAAAACTCGACAAGGTCAATCATTTGTGAATGCTCGACACGGTTGACTTTCTTTTTCTATGTACTTGTCAATTGGCAAGAGTATGTTACCTATGAGTACCAGAACTCCATGAGTACTTATGCGAAGCAAGGCTTTCCTTTCAGCATTTGGCATAGCGGTTTCCAAAGTTTGGAGTATGCTAATAGCATAGGAACTTAGGGCAACTTGCCAAGTTGTTTGCAGGATTTTAAATCACAAGAGGGTGTATATGATACATATGCTCTCTCACTCGAGCAACAAATATTGCTATGGGACATATTTATGCAAGTTTTTACTTCAACAACTCAAGACAACTCGCCACAGCATGGCAACCAATTTTGACAATTTCAGGTTTTCTTGTCTTTCTACATTCTAACTTTACATTGGCGACAACTACCTATTGTACAAAGTAAAGTGCTTTGAAAGAATTTATGAGACATAAGGCTTTTAACCCGTGCCAAGATCTTGCCATTGACTTCAAGTCAACAACATTAGGACATAGTTTTGGGCATTCGGCAATGTGCAGATATAATCTCACAATTTACTTAAGACAACGGCAAATTGTGATGTATCCATGCCCGATTGTGCAAGGCACTCTGGTATCGGCTTCATCTGTAAGGCCATCGATGTCACATGGGGCTTATACCTTTGCGTGCATGGCATGCCAGTGAGATTGACATAATTTCATCTCATTACAATTTACGCTTCCACTTTAGCACTAACTACTCTGTCAAGGAGAAGGTAATTGATTGATATCTTAAAACAATTTTTTTGTTTATTCAAAGGAAAAGTGCCAGATTTAAAGTCACCCTGATACAATCACGCTCACATCCACGGTAGATGACTCAAGAAGTGACTTGTGTTCCCTCTCTCTACGAGCGAGTTATACAATTACATTGTTGTATGCTTATAAGATAAGCTATGGCACAGACATGGTCTGCACTGGAGCATATGCTCAGGACATACAACACATTCAAATATGGGGCTTTCCTCAGCCCAACATTCTCTCTCTCTCTCTCTCTCTCTCTCTCTCTCTCTCTCTCTCTCTCTCTCTCTCTCTCTTTCCAACTTCTATGCGGGAAAGGTGAAACTCAACATGATTTTATTAACATCTTTCTATGTCAATACGGTAACAGGAAGGGCTAAAATCCATCTATTGCCACATATTTTGGAATGGCTAAGAGCCATATTTTTGTAATCCATCAGTGATTGCTTTCAAGATCGAACAACTCTATTCAATTGAGTATCCATCGATTTTAATGGACAAGCAAGAATCTTGCCATTATTGAACTTTTGGGTATTATTTTTGCACTCTATACCTTCAATGTGAAGATCAAGTTGAGTTTTTGAAAGACTTAAACTCGTAAAGGCTTGTCTCTACTAAGGTGTATAGATGGAGCAAGCATTTTAGACAGCACAGCTGTTCAGAAAAACCCAAGATTATGGATTTTTGGGTCTAGAGCAAATCCAATGGTGAATACAATTCGAACTTAAGTGGATCTTCTATTTTATCTATAGCACTAAGAGTGTCTATACAAGTATAATTTTTTGGGGTAAGACCAAGCTTGCGATTACTCAATCACTTATTAAAGTGTTGATGGTCAATTCTTGGACCCATCACACTTGCACTTTCAAGAAAACAAGTCCATAAGCTGCCAAGGGATAGTGAATAATTTCAACTTTCAAAGTTGAATTCAGATAATGTTGGCGGCTAGTTGAGCAGTTTCCCTACAAAAGTCTCAATATGAGGTTGGACAATGTGGATTTTAACCAAGGGGTTTGGATTGCAAGGGCAAAACGCAAGGTTACATGTGCAATACTACTTGCACCTCACTAATTTTTAGTTAGCACTCCCAGGCCTTTGCAGGCGAGAAATTTGGGCAGGTGCCTTTTGCTACAGATACATGAACGCTATGTTCAACCTCCAGGTACACATCTGATTTGGTTTTGTTTCTTTATTCAACTTCTAAAGTTGAATTCAAATAATGTTGGCGGCTAGTTGAGCAGTTTCCCTACAAAAGTCTCAATATGCGGTTGGACAATGTGGATTTTAACCGAGGGGTTTGGATTGCAAGGGCAAAACGCAAGGTTACATGTGCAATACTACTTGCACCTCACTAATTTTTAGTTAGCACTCCCAGGCCTTTGCAAGTGAGAAATTTGGGTAGGTGCCTTTCGCTACGGATACGTGAACACTATGTTCAACCTCCAGGTACACATCTGATTTGGTTTTGTTTCTTTTTGTTTGTTTTTCCAGGAAGGATGCATAAACTATGTTTTCATCCATTTTTTCTCTTAAGAGAAATGACATGGTCATCTAAGAGCCAAGCAGTTTGGGTTGTAGTGTTCAAAATATTTTTTGCATTATGCAATTATGGACCCACTTATAGGGTTTAATTCAACACATGCTGTCACACGGGATACAATATGGTCTAGTAACTCAAGGAGTTCGGTTTAGCCGCAAGATTCATGAGGGTCCCTCTCATGCACGTTGCACTGTGTTTGCAGTTACCTCCACACACTAGTACATCTTGTACTTGAAGGATGTTCTTTTTTTTGACATCCTTAGCTAAGACATATTCCACATATGGAGAATATGAGTCTCTGGGACTAACACTGACGCTGCTAATTATGTGTCGCGACGATGTCCCTAGGTGCTGGTCAAATCCGTTTTCTAGACCATGTTTAGCACGTCGTATCAAGAACAAGTTCAGTGGCCAAAAAAATTCGGATATGCAAAACGACTTGTTAATGTTACAAGTACGGCTAAACAACATTAACGGCTGGTTGTTTATGCATATATCACGGCTATGAGTAGTTAATGAAAAGGTTTCATTGTTTGTACCTAGAAGTGTTTAAAGTTTCACCTTCTATTATGGTTCAAACGTTTTAGCAAGGCTTGCAAATGATTGCATTAGAAAGTATTTAGTTTCTATTCAGGATTGTTTACACTCCTCTTAATGTGTGCTAGGAGCATCACATCCGCCATAAGTGTTGGCAACTATGATCATTGATATGCAGGTTCGAATTTGTTTTTGCTAAATGCATGCGCACTAGGTGTTTAGGCCCTAATGTTTAGCAAAGGTTGATTTGGAACGTCATGCATATTCTTCACATTAGTATGAAGCATTTTTCACTCTATGTGCGGTTTCCCTATGCGATTATGTTTGAATCTACCAATCACCAATATAGGTCATGGCTTGTTTTGGGTGCTTGTGGATCTTTCAAATTAACCAACATGGTTATTCAAGACATTGTTATTTTCTTAGCAGTGTTGTAGGACATTGTGATCTCCGTTTACCAATCATTTGGAAGACTGTCGATAAACCGTGGGGAATCCCATACATCTCACTACTGTTAGCATCCAAGGGGATAGGCAGGTTACAAAAGTTATGCTACCGTCAGTATCCAAGGGGATAGCCAACTTAGGCAGATTACAAAGTGTAATCTTGTGCTATGTAAGGTCCCTCCCTAAACCCTAGAGCCATTCAGAAATTTTTCGGCCTAGAAAATAATTTAGAAAAAGTAAGACCAACAAAGAAGTTATACGGACAACGAGACTTTACTCCAGAATGAAAAGACAAGGATATTTCAGATAAGAAATTACGTCATCCCTATATTTTTTCTTTAATATTAAGATTATTTTATACTTCTTTGTCAAAAGCCGCGTGGGAACTGATCTAAATCGAGAACTAGGAGAAAAAGGGACTAACTGAATTGAAAGGTAAAGTTAAGAGATAAGAACTAAGAAGAAAATTGGGATCCAATAGCATTTGAGAAGAGAAATGGGGTCCAATAGCAATTGAGAGGAGAATTGGGATCCAATAGCATTTAAAAAGAGAATTTGGGGTCCAATAGGAATTGAGAAGAGAATTCCACCCACCATTTCCTATATAAGCACCCCCTCTCCTATGTAATTTTAGACAACACACATATATTGCTAAGCTACTTGCATACTTGCCATGCTCAAGACTATGCTTAAGTAAATCAAGGTTTCCATTAAACCTTGCTCTTGCTCTCTCCCTCTCTTGAAGGCCAAACCCTCAACTCTCTTCCTCTCTTGAAGGCCAAACCATTGAGGGTTTTGTGAAGAAGCTCCTCTCTCCTTCCTCTTCACCACAAATCCCTTCCTTCTTCCTTGAGACTCACATCTCTTCAAGAAGGACTTCAACCCCATTTCCCTCTTGTATGGAAGAGGCAATCTTCATTTCTAGTAGGATTAATTAATCCATGCGTTTTAATACTAGGAAGGTTTATGTGCATCATTTTAAGTTTAAGCTTTAATGGTAGCCTTGGAATTAGGGTTAAGTATTAAGGGTAGCTATGCATCATAAAGTTAAGCTTCAAAGGTAGATTTAATCTCATAAGCTAAGCTTTAATGGTAACTTTGCACTTAGATGTAAGCTTTAGTGACTACCTTGCATTTTTGGGTTGAAGCTTTAATGGAAACCTTCCAATTAGGGTCAAGTGATAAGAGTATTTATGCATCATAAAGTTAAGGTTCAAAGGTAGATTTCCACTCGTAAGCTAAGCTTTAATGGTAACTTTGCACTTAGATGTAAGCTTCAGTGATTACCTTGCATTTTTAGGTTTTAAGCTTTAATGGAAACCTTGCAATTAGGGTTAAGTAATAAGAGTATCTACGCATCATAAAGTTAAGCTTCAAAGGTAGATTTGCTCTCGTAAGCTAAGCTTTAATGGTAACTTTGCCCTTAGATGTAAAGTTTAGTGACTACCTTGTATTTTAGGTTTAAGCTTTAATGGAAAGCTCGGACACTCATAAATTATAGGATGACCTTCTAGCTTCCTAAAATGGAAAGCTAGGTACCATAAGAAAAGAGTAGTTATCTAAGCTCGATAGAAGTAGTTCCATTTTTAGTATTGAATAGTATTTCTAAAGTTTTCAATTTCAAGTTTGTTTGCAAATACGAGATGTGGGAGATAGGGGATAACCTCGCGGAATTGATTTCCATGTTGTTTGAACCGAAAACTCTACAAGCTTCCATGGAGATGCCCCATGGATGGAAAAGGATTGCAAAAACCTGGGAATTGACAAAACGGGGATTGAACTTAAAAAGTTGGCATTTCCGAAGAGACATTAACCATCACATGCCTATGGCAAAAACTCGCTTGTATTTTCTAAATAAATTTGGCTGGTAGATAATTAATGAAAGTAGGAATTAAGGTTGATAATTTAAAAAGGAATCTTGAGAGGTGATAGGGATAGCCCATTGCAAAACATAGATTTTACTAGGAGTTTTGAAGATTGTTTGGAAATGACCGGGAACCAAGATGGATCTTCTTGGGCCCAATTTCATTGAAAGGCCGGCCCATTGAGAGGATTCTCTTGGGGAACTTGTCGAAGATTGGCCCTTTTCGGCTAGGGCAGTGTAACCGGCAAGTTGTTATACCTAGGTCATTTATGCCCGAGGGATAAGGGATGAATGGGTTTGTTTTATTTTTGCCCGGCCGGGTGAAGTACCCGCGGTATCTTATTGGAAATCGGCCATAATCCGGGTATGGCCTGATGCCAATAGTTAGATGAGAAGGTTATACTCAGGGAGAATGATGCGAATTTAATTAAGGAAATTTTTTCGACTTGGTTGCTTAAAAAGGAACTGGAAAGGCTAGGAATATAGGGGCTATCTTGTGCTTCTGTCACCAGATGGTGCTATACCTCTCGAAATAAAATGCTTTGGAAGGAATGATTAAATTACTTGATGAGCCTTTCCCAAACACTTAATTCTGGGAAATATTATGAAGGTGATGCCATTTGGATGGCTTGTAACCGATTATCTTGGCCTGAATGGGGAGGTAAGATGAATTGGTTGAAACTAAATGTGTTGCATGATTAGTTAGGAAACTAGCTACAAGTTAATTATAGCAGATAAAGGAAAGGAAATGAATTAAAAAGTTTCTAAATAAAAATATGGTGGGAATAACCGGATGAATTTTTCTAAACGAGGGTATGCAACAGATTGCATGCTGCTTGTTGTTTGATGATGTCTGATAGACTACTGTCTTCCGGATTTTGTAGTAGTTAAGTACTACCTCGGGAAGGGATTTTCATGAAATGGTTCGATGGGTGGGCGGATCCGAAGGGTTAGATGGCCGGATGTTGATTTAAAATTTTTATGTTAAACGTTAGGACTACGTGGGATAAAAATGGGTAATCGGGGACAAGCTAGACCAGGTAGGATTGCAAGATCCTTCTTCTTAGGGGAAAGTGATAACTGTCGTGCCTGCTTATCAGGAAAAAGGGGTTATCGCCATCAACCAAGGGAGAACGAGAAAGCAAGAGCAGATCCTCAAGTTAAAGATCAAGAGCATCAAGACTAAGGACCATGATTGTGGGTGTGGAAAGCTGTCAAGGACAGATTGATTATGAGAATCGGATAGAATCATTGAATGAAGGGATGTACCCTCTTGGGTTGGCATTCGAGATAGGCCGGAGTCCTTTCTGAGTATCGATCCCAAGTGGGAGGGATACCTGCAGATAGACCTACGTCATTCCCTGAGACGGTCTGGAGGACTGAGGGAGGTGAGTAGGGTCGAGTCTGGGGATGGCCCTCACAAGTGGTATCAGGGCCTAATTTTGAATCTTGGACCTTGGAATCTAGAATTTTGGATTTAAGATTAATGCATGAGAGAAAAACAACTCAGTCTAGCACCCAAATTTCAATTATATTACAAAATGATGTCTTGATGTTCCAATAAATTATTCAAAGTTTTTCAAGATGGCTTGGTATCTGCCAGAAGAAATTCAACGGATTATCTATGAGAGGATGGAAATTGCAATGCTAGAGCAAAGGCTTGCTATGCTGGAAATTTAGTAAGCTCATAAATGAGAGATTTATGAAGGTTGGAATTTATAAGGGTTGGAAGATTACATGGAATGACAAGGATGGAATTTTTGTTTACATCAATACAATGAAAAATTGAGTACTTATCCACTGAATTGAAGAAGTCTTGTTGAGGGCAAGAGTTGTGGATTTCCCAAGTTTTCTATTGTTAGTACTTCATGAGAATTCAAGATAATTGTAAATCGTACCAAGATAATCTTCAGAAAGAAGGATTTTTTTGATCAAGCGAAGAATTGGATTGCCAAATTGCAAGTCATAAGAAAGAATCTTAAGAGTGCAAGTGATGACCAAGTGTTTTTTTTAAGTCCGACCAAAAGAAATCCCTTAAAGATGGGAAAGTGCAAGAGATAAACTCACAAATTCTACGGATCATTCAAAGTCTTGAGAAGAATAAGAAAGCAGACGTATGAGTTAGCCAAGAACTTTAAAGTTGGAATCTTTACTCAAGACTATTGTAGACGAAAGAGTATTTGCAGAAATTAAAAGTACATAGTAAAGAGAAGTCATTAAAAACTCATTGGCAATTGAAGAAGAGAGACTAACATTTGAAGAAAAGGAAATACTGACTATACTCAATTTTTTTAAAAAAGGGTTATTTCTTCAATTAAGGCCAAAAAGGATTACAAGGGAGGCATGAAGTAATTACAGAGAGGCAAGAAAGTTTACAACTCATGAAGATCCTTTAATATATGGTCACATAACCAAGTATCGCAAGCGCCGCACATGTTAGGATGCTCACCCTCTGGAATGCTTCTACAAGAAATAGCTTGAGCAATTTCTCGGATATGAGCTGAGAAAAAAAAGGACCTCTAAGAGGAAGACTCCATATGGTATCAGGCAAATCTTAGAATGGGGAATAAACTGCACAAGCAAGAACAACCTTGAGGAGAACCCAAGATCTCGTGTCCTTTTGACGCAGTAGTATCGAAGGCCAAGTTCCAGAGCTTTTGTAACCATAGCAAGTCGAGTATTATTGCGGAAATGGTCTCTACCCGAGAGAGTCACTCTTGTGAGATGTCGCCATGTCTTCCATATCGTCATGCCGACACAAGAATTTGGCTGAGGGAAGAGGAGATCTTTGTATCGCTCTAAGAACAGTCTTTTAACTGCTTCATCTGCACTCTGCAAGTGAGAGATGCATACAGGAAGAACCAAGTCTTCTTGCCAAGACACCATCAGATAAGAAAATGACTGAGTTACAAGAGAGTGAAGATCGCAAAAAATAAGAGGATAACAAGTGCTGATAAAGAAGGAATTACCAATAGCTTACAAAGAGAAAGTAGTGTATCGAGGAAGCCACAAACACGATGGCTTATTCAAGAGGATAGCTTATTAAGAAAGATTTCCCATGACTCCAATATTATATTAGCAGATTTTTGAGATGAAGAAGTGTAAGAGAGAAGTCAAGTTGAAAGCGTTAACAAGAAGTTAAGTCGCAAGACGTATCCAAGAAGCTTCATCAATTATGTATTTTATTCGAATTGAAGAAATCTCTTTCTTTTTTTTTGTTGGGGAGAGATGCTGCCTTCAATAGACTCAAAGATCTCTTTACGAACAATCTTGTCCTCATCAACCCTAACAAATTCACTCCTTAGCTCTTCTTTACCCGAGGAAGTTTAGCAAGAAATTTAGGTAGACCCCTATTTTAGACCTCTTCTGCAAGAGATTCAAGCTCAGAACCCAAGGGAACACTTAACTGACTATACCTTAGCAGATGGTTTCTTACTACCTGGAAAGTTTTAGCCCCTAGATATTCCTCAGATGAAGTGGGAATTGTCTGAGTATGGACTTTGTCACTCGTCTTCCAAAGGCAACTGGAAACTATGATTCTATTTTTGTCGTAGTAGATAAGCTCACTAAGGTGGCTCATCTAATTCCAGTCAAGCAGACAACCACCATCATCGACATAGCCCAAGTATTTGTCAAAGAGGTAGTAAGATTACATGGAATCCCTGCAAGAATCACTAGCCAAATTTTCTTCTAAGTTTTGGCAAGCTATGTTTCGATCTCTGGATACCGAACTGAATCTCAACTTAGCTTATCATCCGGAGACTGATGGTCAAACTGAGCAAGGGAATCAAGTCATTGAAGATATGCTTCAAGCATACTGCAACCAACAGCCCCATCAATGGATCAAGTTTCTTCCCCTAGTTGAGTTTGCTTATTGCAGCCTCGAAATGTCACCCTTTAACGCCTTGTATGGTCAGGAATGTTTAGTCCCTCTTCGATTAGCTGACCCAGGTCTTCATGTTCCTGCCGCTAAGTCTACCCTGGAAGAGATGGATCATCAACTTCTAGTCATCAGAGACAACCTAAAGAGAGCTAGTGATAGGCAAAAGAGCTACGCTGATCTTCACCGCTCCGCTAGAAGCTTTAGCAGACGAACAAGTTCTCCTCAGAGTCAAACCCAAACGCAACTCCTTAAAGCTAGGGAAATTCCGTAAGCTTGCATTCAAATATTGTGGACCTTTTGATATCAAACCAATATCTCCCTTTTTGTCCAAACCCTTGATCATATTTTTGGTTGGTTCTTCGGAACAACTTAAAATTATTCTTCAAGATATCGATGGCACTTTTGATGTAACTTTTATGCGAATGTAATCAATTATCATATTTATGGAATTCAAGCATCTCTAGTCAGTCAATTATTTTGAGATTCAAATCATCTATGGTGTTTTACAAGTCTAATTGTTATGATACGTGAAATATCTGATTACCAAGTGAAAGACGAGGCAGTAAGCTATAGACATAAGAGAAATAAGGATGGAGGAAATAAATTGGGTACACAAGGGAGGAAATATTGCAAGATTAATTGAAAGATCACTATGAAATCCTTTAACTATCAAGAACATGGTATTAGTTGGATGATATTAATAGTGAAATGAGTCAACTCTCAAAACGAAAAAAGGTTAAAGTTTAGGTAAGAATGGTAAGTGTATTAAGGCCAGATAGAGAGCAAAGTGAAGAAATGATCTTCACACCTAACAAGAGAAACACAATCCGGTCACACCAAAGGAAAAATACCTAGTTGAGTAAGATCACACTCAGTAATTAAAGTAGCCTCGAGTCATGAAAACTTGTTTATGATTAAGACTTTTGAGTCAGCGCTGAAAAAATGAAAGAGAAGTGTATTATTCAAGGTCCATACTAGCTTCACTGTCCTTTAATCTAAATACCCAAAAGTTACTGACCATCTTCGATCATAAGTTGACGAAAGATTGAATCTGTCTACTCTCTAAAGCATGTCCCGAGCTGAGGACATTTCTTTCTTTTTGTTGGGGAGTTTGTAAGGTCCCTCCCTAAACCCTAGAGCCATTCAGAAATTTTTCGGCCTAAAAAATAATTTAGAAAAAGTAAGACCAACAAAGAAGTTATACGGACAACGAGACTTTACTCCATAATGAAAAGACAAGGATATTTCAGATAAGAAATTACGTCATCCCTATATTTTTTCTTTAAAATTAAGATTATTTTATACTTCTTTGTCAAAAGCCGCGTGGGAACTGATCTAGATCGAGAACTAGGAGAAAAAAGGACTAACTGAATTGAAAGGTAAAGTTAAGAGATAAGAATTAAGAAGAAAATTGGGATCCAATAGCATTTGAGAAGAGAAATGGGGTCCAATAGCAATTGAGAGGAGAATTGGAGTCCAATAGCATTTGAGAAGAGAATCTGGGGTCCAATAGGAATTGAGAAGAGAATTGGGGTCCAATAGGAATTGAGAAGAGAATTCCATCCACCATTTCCTATATAAGCACCCCCTCTCCTATATAATTTTAGACAACACACATATATTGCTAAGCTACTTGCATACTTGCCATGCTCAAGACTATGCTTAAGTAAATCAAGGTTTCCATTAAACCTTGCTCTTGCTCTCTCCCTCTCTTGAAGGCCAAACCCTCAACTCTCTTCCTCTCTTGAAGGCCAAACCCTTGAGGGTTTTGTGAAGAAGCTCCTCTCTCCTTCCTCTTCACCACAAATCCCTTCCTTCCTCCTTGAGCATCACATCTCTTCAAGAAGGACTTCAACCCCATTTCCCTCTTGTTTGGAGAAGGTAATCTTCATTTCGAGTAGGATTAATTAATCCATGTGTTTTAATACTAGGAAGGTTTGCATCATTTTAAGTTTAAGCTTTAATGGTAACCTTGGAATTAAGATTAAGTATTAATGGTAGCTATACATCATAAAGTTAAGCTTCAAAGATAGATTTAATCTTGTAAGCTAAGCTTTAATGGTAACTTTGCACTTAGATGTAAGCTTTAGTGACTACCTTGCATTTTTGGGTTTAAGCTTTAATGGAAACCTTGCAATTAGGATCAAGTGATAAGAGTATTTATGCATCATAAAGTTAAGGTTCAAAGGTAGATTTGCACTCGTAAACTAAGCTTTAATGGTAACTTTGCACTTAGATGTAAGCTTCAGTGATTACCTTGCATTTTTAGGTATTAAGCTTTAATGGAAACCTTGCAATTAGGGTTAAGTGATAAGAGTATCTACGCGTCATAAAGTTAAGCTTCAAAGGTAGCATTTTTAGGTTTTAAGATTTAATGAAAACCTTGCAATTAGGGTTAAGTGATAAGAGTATCTATGCATCATAAAGTTAAGCTTCACAAGTAGATTTGCACTCGTAAGCTAAGCTTTAATGGTAACTTTGCACTTAGATGTAAGCTTTAGTGATTACCTTGCATTTTTAGGTTTTAAGCTTTAATGGAAACCTTGCAATTAGGGTTAAATGATAAGAGTATCTACGCATCATAAAGTTAAGCTTCAAAGGTAGATTTGCTCTCGTAAGCTAAGCTTTAATGGTAACTTTGCACTTAGATGTAAGCTTTAGTGATTACCTTGCATTTTTAGGTTTTAAGCTTTAATGGAAACCTTGTCATTAGGGTTAAGTGATAAGAGTATCTACTCATCATAAAGTTAAGCTTCAAAGGTAGATTTGCTCTCGTAAGCTAAGCTTTAATGGTAACTTTGCACTTAGATGTAAGCTTTAGTGATTACCTTGTATTTTTAGGTTTTAAGCTTTAATGGAAACCTTGCAAGTAGGGTTAAGTGATAAGAGTATCTACGCATCATAAAGTTAAGCTTCAAAGGTAGCTTTGCTCTCGTAAGCTAAGCTTTAATGGTAACTTTGCACTTAGATGTAAGCTTTAGTGATTACCTTGTATTTTTAGGTTTTAAGCTTTAATGGAAACCTTGCAATTAGGGTTAAGTGATAAGAGTATCTACGCATCATAAACTTAAGCTTCGAAGATAGATTTGCACTCGTAAGCTAAGCTTTAATTGGTAACTTTGCACTTAGATGTAAGCTTTAGTGATTAGCTTGCATTTTTAGGTTTTAAGCTTTAATGGAAACCTTGCAATTAAGGTTAAGTGATAAGAGTATCTATGCATCATAAAGTTAAGCTTCAAAGGTAGATTTGCTCTCGTAAGCTAAGCTTTAATGGTAACTTTGCACTTAGATGTAAACTTTAGTGACTACCTTGTATTTTAGGTTTAAGCCTTAATGAAAAGCTCGGAAACTCATAAATTATAGGATGACCTTCTAGCTTCCTAAAATGGAAAGCTAGGTACCATAAGAAAAGAGTAGTTATCTAAGCTTGATACAAGTAGTTCCATTTTTAGTATTGAAGAGTATTTCTAAAGTTTTCAATTACAAGTTTGTTTGCAAATACGGGATGGGGGAGATAGGGGATAACTTCGTGGAATTGATCTCCGTGTTGTTTGAACCGAAAACTCTACAAGCTTCCATGGAGATGCCCCATGGATGGCAAAGGATTGCAAAAACCTGGGAATCGACAAAACGGGAATTGAACTTAAAAATTTGGCATTTCCGAAGAGACATTAACCATCACATGCCTATGGCAAAAACTCGCTTGTATTTTCTAAATAAACTTGGCTGGTAGATAATTAATGAAAGTAGGAATTAAGATTGATAAATGAATGAACGTGGAAATTACCAACTAGGAGTTAAAAAGGAAGCTCGAGAGGTGATAGGGATAGCCCATTGCAAAACATAGATTTAACTAGGAGTTTTAAAGATTGTCTGGAAATGACCGGGAACCAAGATGGATCTTCTTGGGGTCAATTTCATTGAAAGGCCGGCCCATTGAGAGGATTCTCTTGGGGAACTTGTCGGACATTGGCACTTTTCGACTAGGGAAGTGTAACCGGCAAGTTGTTATACCTAGGTCATTCATGCCCAAGGGAAAAGGGATGAATGGGTTTGTTTTATTTTTGCCCGGCCGGGTGAAGTACCCGCGGTATCTTATCCGGGTATGTCCTGATGCCAATAGCTGGATGAGAAGGTTATACTCAGGGAGGATGATGTGAATTTAATTAAGGAAATTTTTTCGACTTGGTTGCTAAAAAAGGAACTGGAAAGGCTAGGAATATAGGGGCTATCCTATGCATCTGTCACCAGATGGTGCTATACCTCTCGAAATAAAATGCTTAGGAAGGAATGATTAAATTACTTGATGAGCCTTTCCCAAACACTTAATTTTGGGAAATATTATGAAGGTGATTCCATTTTGATGGCTTGTAACCGATTATCTTGGCCTGAATGGGGAGGTAAGATGAACTGGTTGAAACTAAATTTGTTGCATGATTAGTTAGGAAACTAGCTACAAGTTAGTTATAGCAGATAAAGGAAAGGAAATGAATTAAAAAGTTTCTAAATAAAGATCTGGTGGGAACAACCAGATGAATTTTTCTGAATGAGGGTATGCAACAGATTGCATGCTGCTTGTTGTTTGATGATGTCTGATAGACTACTGTCTTCCTGATTTTGTAGTAGTTAAGTACTACCTCGGGAAGGGATTTTCATGAAATGGTTCGGTGGGTGGGCGGATCCGGAGGGTCAGATGGCCGGATGTTGATTTAAAAATGTTATGTTAAACGTTAGGACTACGTGGGATAAAAACGAGTAATCGGGGGCGAGCAAGACTAGGTAGGATTGCAAGATCCCTCTTCTTAGGGGAAAGTGATAACTACCATGCCTGCTTGTCAGGAAAAAGGGGTTATCGCCATGAACCAAGGGAGAACAAGAAAGCAAGAGCAGATCCTCAAGTTAAAGATCAAGAGCATCAAGACTAAGGACCACGATTTTGGGTGCGAAAAGCTGTCAAGGACAGATTGATTATGAGAATCGGATAGAATCATTGAATGAAGGGATGTACCCCCTTGGGTTGGCATTCGAGATAGGCCGGAGTCCTGCCTGAGTGTCGATCCCAAGTGGGAGGGATACCTGCAGATAGATCTACGTCATTCTCTGGGAGGGTCTGGAGGACCGAGGGAGGTTAGTAGGGTCGAGTCTGGGAATGGCCCTCACATGCTAAGGACATGCAAAGTGCGTACATTAGTACCAAGCAATCCAATTAGTATGTATTTATTGCTCATGTTGGATTTTGCTTACTGTAAGTTAAAGCAAGTTTGCAACTAGGTTTAGTATCTTCAAGTATAATTTAGGTTCTCAACCTTGACAAAACTGGTTATGGTGAGGTTATTTCTGATACGAGAAGATAACAAGTCAAAGACTTAAACTTGGCTGATGAGTTATGTTAGCAAGTTGTTTTCATGGAAAGTGAAAGAAGCACTCTTTTGGGTACATCTTTGTTGTGATAACTCATTTAGCATGCTGGTATGCGTTCTAAATGGAGTCTACACACTATGATTGGATGGGATCCGGTAACACAAGATGGTTGCAAATGGACAACAATGTGGAAAATCAAGATGTTACTCTTGGTTTCATTGGACCTCCTACTGCACCGTATTCCGGTCCACCAGACAGCTGGATCCTTGAAGGGTGCCAGTGCAAAAAAACATTAGTGTTCTTGGGAAGATCTCACCACTTTTGTTTTTGACTTATCCAAGGGGAGTAATGTCAAGCCAATGGTAGGATCGGGCAGCAGGCCAAGGGCCAGGGACTGAATAGATCAGTGCGGCTAGGAGCCGAGGGCCAGGCATAAGTTAAGGGGTCCTAATTGCAAGGGCCAAGGGCTATAAGTAGGTTGGGAGGAGAACCATATGCCAACCAAATTAAATCAGTTAGATGGATTGACACATCATCCATTTTTTATAAGCTAGCAACAAAACAATTGACCAAAAGCAAGAAAACCTTGTATGACCTTGACACAAAGACATGGCATGTACTCATACCTTATGATGTGGAGATGCTCACTATTTTTTTTTTTTGAGAAGGATAATGCCACCTCTAGTACTAAACATCAAATCATGGCCAAAACTATTCAGCCACCAACTCAACAAGCGTCGGTCTAAACAAAACAAATCTCCAAATAAAATACAAAAAACATCATAAGATAGATCAAGTGTCTAAAATTTTAGAATATACCAAAATTCAAGAAATGGAAGGAGAATGTAGTTGGTGGGGACCTTTTTCTAGAGACAGTCTACACGGAAGTCCCTTCGATGAGCTACTTGGCATTGATATACAACATTTTGTGTGTATAGATTAGTGTGTATATGCATGGACATGTGTAAAAAAATTTGTAGATACATGCATTTTGAAACTTTGCCAATGTGATATTAGGTTTCAAATATGGTGAAAAATGTACAGTACATTGTAAATAGTCAGGTTTGGGTGTCAAAAATCACGCACATGTACATACATGGACGGTGTTGAAGCTCGAGATGTGGTACCAAGTGGATTCTTTTGGTTGTAGGGTGTGATTTGGGGATTTCTAGAATATATGTAAATATTGCAAGTGTGAATTGTGGATAGTCTCATCTAACCCAGCCAAGTTTGATACGCATAGTAATTGTCTATTTGTAGTGTTCAATATGCAATGATTCACAGACCAACCTAGACGTGGTAAAAAAAAGAATCTTGTATATGTCCATGCAACTTGAGCATCAAGATCAATCCTGCAAAATTTTGAGAAGATCAACCTATTTGGGGTTTTGCCCCAAAACATTGTCCATTGGGGGTCAAAACTAACAAAAAATGGACTTCAAAAGGTCGAAAAATGGGGCAGAAGGGTGTGAAACGGCTTTTTATTTGCATCCAAAATGGTGATTGTGAGTGTCCAAGCTGAGGGAGTATTTGGGGAATCAAGTATCAGCACTTTCACCTCTCTGTGTGGAAGAGGAAGCAAGGGTTTCTACGAGTGGTCCTTTGTAGTCTCGACTTGTTCGTGTCCTATTTTCATGGGGGAAGAATGAGGCTTTCTTCTCTTCAATTTTGCACTTGGGAGATTCTAGGGATGTTCTCATGTTTCATGGATGTGTGTGTGTGGGTGGAAGGTGTGGCTTTCTGTAAGACTATGTGACCTTGTATTGGTGCCATTAGGGTTGAAGCTACACCAAGGAATGTCTGCGGGTAGGCAAGGGCTTGTAGTTCGAGATATTAGGAGTTTGAATTGATTTTGGGGGGAGGATAAAATAGGAGATCCACGGAAGTTGGAACTGTATTCACAACTAGATCTTGTTCAGACCCAAAAATCCATAATCTAGTTGGAATTGTATTCACAACTAGATCTTGTTCATACCCAAAATCCATAATCTTGGGTTTTTGTGAACAATCATGTGCTGTCTGAAATGTTAACTTCATCTATACACCCTAGTAGAGATAAGCCCTTATGAGTTTAAGACATTCAAAAACCCAAGTTGATTTTCACACTTAAAGTGTGTAGTGCTAAAATAATGTCCAAAAACTTGCTAATGGCAAGACCCTTGCTTGTCCATTACAATCGATGGGTACTCAATTAATTACGTCCTACCAATGGAGAAGGTAGGGCTATCAACATCGTTATCCTTGAGCAACAATATCTGGATGTATTGGCCAATAAGAGATCCAATAAGAGAGCCAAGAATTATAAGGAAAAAGAGAGGGAAATAAGAGCAAAGAAGGGGGAGGCTAAAGTAGAAGATTAACCAAAGAGCAGCAAGAGGCAATGACAAAGCAAAATAGAAGGGGACAGCTAAAGTAGAAGATTAACCAGAGAGAGGAAAGAGGTGATGAAGCAAAATAGGTCCAACGGACTACCCCTTGGGTCAAGATGTTGAAGACTATGATATTGTTCATGACATCCAAAGTCAAAGGCCAAATCTTCTTTTTCTCAATTGGTGGGTTTAAATTCTAAATTGAGGAGGTAGTGGACAAAATGTGTGAGTAGAGAGCTTCCTTCCAAGAGAGAAAAGTGTCATCTTTGAGGGTCATCTTTGAGGGTCGGTTGCCCTATAGATATGGTGTCGATAATTGAAGCTATGTTGGGAAAGAAGACAAAAGTCCTAGCATATGGCGATGGTGGTGCCCAAGTGTGTGTCATGATTGAGTCTACCATGAACAAAGCAAGTGCCAAGATGTTAATGAATGGTTCAATCCGTATGAGGATTTCCAACCATAAAAAGGCAAGGTGTCTTGAGATAGTTGAAGATGTCAAGATAAAATTTGTGTGCTTGGTCAATTGCTCCATGATGCAAGTGGGTGAAAATGCACACCCAATCATTTTAAGGAGGTTGTTTCTTATAAACCTTGGTGCTATGGTGGTGGTAAGTGGGATTGAAGCACGAGCTTGATCACAATCCCTGACAAAGAGATGGGAAGGACCATAGTCTACAACATTCTCCCCCTTATTTCTATCTCTAGGCTCTTCCCCTTCTCTCCCTCCCTCCCCCCTTGTGTGTGTGTGTGTGTGTGTGTGTGTGTAGACTTATTGGGGCATTGGAGAGTAGGGGAGAAGAGAACCTTCAAAAGCCCAATGACTTTATGTTGTCAAGCAAACAAGGCCATAGAAATGATGGAAGGTCGACAAAGTCGATCCAGACAGACCTTTTGGTCAATAGATCCTCCTTAATCTTCTTGATTGGTTGCCAAGGGATGACCTGAATGGTTTGACCACATAGCACAATGGTAGAGGCTAATAGAAATGTAGCGTGATCCTCCTTCTTGTGAAAAATTACCCATAGAGACAAGATCCAAAGTAGAATAGCTTGTCGACCATGACATGGTAGAACCCTACATCAATGTTGCGGGCAATATCGGTCATAGCAGGTATCTTCCTTGTGAAGAACAGCATGACTGATCGTTCTTGAAATACTTTGAGGCCATGCACACATCCAAATCCCAAGATGTGTGAGCCCCTAATACTAACGAGGATACAGCGACCCGAGGGTCGAGTTGGAATGCAAGAGAGAGTCCCATGCTCAAGAGCGAATAGGGAGAGCGGAGGAACTAAAGCGGTGATGGTGGGGGTGAGGTTGGAGGGTGGCATGGATGTGATATATATAATATATATATATTTATATATATATTTATATACATCTCTCTCTCTCTCTCTCTCTCTCTCTCTCTCTCTCTCTCTCTCTCTCTCTTTCTCTTTCAGAACACTCATAAATTTTCTTTTAGTATTAATAGTTGAAGGTTATATCGGTCCATGAAATTTTTTAAAGGTCCACAAAAGCCAATAGTATAACAAACGTACGTGGCTGGAAACAGTTGAGCATGTTGGCCCCAACACCCTCAAAGAAAGGGTCTACAAAAGATAATTATCTCTTCCTTTCTTCTTGGGTTTACCTAGGGTAAAGGGGCCAGTAACAGACGAGAATTCAATACAAGGACACCTTGAAATTAAGTGCAGAATATCTCCTAGCTTTATGAGAAATATGGTTGGGGATGGCCTTGGGAATCATGAGAGCTTGATGCACGCTATCTTTTGACATGAGTTTCATTAAAAATTATGAATCTTAGCTTATGAGTCAAATCAATCTAGATTAAATGGCCTTCCATCGGCACCTTGTTCTTAAGTGGCCTCATATTTGGCCCCTTTACCCTAGATGTTTCCTTTTTCTCAAAGCTTACTTTCTCACTTTCAATACCAGATGGGGGCTCTATGAGATCAATGCTTAGAATCCCTTCTCTTTATTCTTCCCTTGAGTCAATCCTTGCAATTTTTGCGCTTTGGGGAATAACTCTCTCCATGCTCTCACATATTGAAATGCTCTAGAATAGCTTTTTTTGAGACTATGCCTTGGTATAGACTTGAGGAAGACCAGTTGAGAACCCTAGCTATCAAAGTATAGTCTCTAAATGGGTACAAGCTTGATCAAACACTTTTTGGTTGGTGGGTTGAATGGCCACCATGTCGTATGAGCAGAGAACAGGGTTCCCTACATTAAGTGTTAAAGGTTGAAGGGAAAAAAGAAGAAGAAGAGATGGCATGTCAAGGACACCACAACTCAAAAAGCAGATCAGGAGACAAAGGCCTTCAACTAGCACAAGGCCGGCGAGGCTCAACATAATGCATAGGGAATAATGGGAGCTACCAAGGAGAGCAAGGCCTCAGCACTATATGGCATGGGCACCTTCAAATAGTGCGGAGGCAAGGAGAGGGCACATTTTAGCATCACCAACGAGGTAGAGGAATGAAAACAAGAACCAAGCATTGAAGGATAGTGAAGAAAAGAGCTCCACAAATAAAGATGAAGATGACGAGACTACAATAGATGATATAGAAGATGTGTCAGGGGAGCAAGCAAGGTCAAAACTATGAGAATATTAGGATTCAAGACCAAACCTAAGGTGTTTCCAGGATCTATTGAAGCTAAAATGGCCAATTTTTCATCTTGAAAATTAAGGTCCAATGCAGTTATAGTTGAAATTTTTCGTTTTCAATCAGGAAACTTACACTACAAATGGGGATATGTGATAATAATATGAGCACTAGAGAACTCCTTCACTTGTCCCACTAGCAAAACCCTAAAGATAATAATGAGCCTTTGGATTCTTGCTAGTGTTGGTCCCACTAACAAGAACCTGCAACGTTTAGAGCATGCCCCCCACCACCACCCTTGCACCGCCCCAAAAACCCCCTCTTTTCCCCCTTCCCTCGATGTTCTTAACAAAAATATTATGGCTTGATAAAGCTCACAAAATTTTGCTCGAAGTTGCCATATCTTCATATTTATCATAATTCCATGAGATGTGGTTGCTTGAAGCTCACATTTCCTTACTAGAGAGTTTATCCATTCTTTGATCTCTTTTTACTTTGATTATAAAACAAAGTCCATCACATGGATATGTTCATGCTAAACATCAATCTTTTTCTATGAAAAGGCTTCACCAAAAGAAAGTTTGAGACATGGATGTAAACAACGGTGGTGAATCTATAGCCCAAGCTATAGGTATATCCATGCTAAACATTAGTCTTTAGCTATGAAACATACTCTTTATCTTCTTCTAATTGCCCATTGTGGATGCCATGTGTTTGATCAAGTCTACAACACAATTACTGCATGTTTAAACATGAGCCCAAATTAAACACAAAATTAAAGTGCTCAAGAAAAACCATCCTTCAAAGCATGCAAAACTCCTTTTTATGCTTTTTAAATAGAAAATTTCAAAATATTTGCGCTATTTCTTTTCAATTTTCACTAAATTTTCTAGATTTTAGGCAGAACTCTTTTTTCTCCTCTTACTCCTAACAAACATTTTTGAGTTTTTAAGCAGCATGATTGTAAGCTAAGACATAATTTTCCCAAAGACCACAAAGTAGTTTGTTGGGATCAAAAAATGGGTATAAATGCTCTTATACAAAATGGATTTCTATTATGTTTGGTAGAAACTTGAAATTTGAATCAAGTTTGTACATGTATCCGCATTCATTGTCATACCATGCTACTAGCTTGAAAAATGACAGGTGTAAGCTAGTTAAAGTCCAATAGCACGTCAAAATTGTAAAGAAAACTATGTATACAAAAGTTGCCTATTCTCTCCAATTAAATTTGATGAAGATAAATCATTTTTTGAGTATCCAAGAATTCCTTCCATGTGACTGCTAGCCTCTTTCCTATGTAGAGATAAAGATAGAGAGAAAGAGAGATAAGGTGGCAGACAGAGAGAGAGAGAGAGAGAGAGAGAGAGAGAGAGAGAGAGAGAGAGAGGGGAGGTAGAGGAAAAATCTCGCTCCGGAAGCTTGCTCCAAAAACTCTTTTTGAAGCAAGATTTTTGGAGCAAGCTTTTTTTTAGACTTGATCAATTGAGCAATATCTGAAAAAAGCTCACTCCAAAGCTCGCTCTGGGTACCTATAAATAGGGCCCATTACTTTCATTTTGGACTCAATGGTTGTTGGTCTAGGTCTATCAGTAGATTAGAACTCTTGTATCATTTGTAAATAGTCACCATAAAAATGGTTCCTACTTTTGGCTATCTTTCTCTTGTTTTTTGTCCTCTCTCTCTCTCTCTCTCTCTCTCTCTCTCTCTCTCTCTCGCTTTCGTCTATCATATTAACAATGCTCTTGAGCTTCTTGTTTTCAGAGTTAGAGATTGATTAGAAAATGTAGAGTTGGTGTTTGGATCTATCCGATCGGGTTTACCTTTGTTGATTTGTGCTAGAACCATATGGTTTTGTATTCCTCTAGTCTATTGGATATTTAGAATTGGTTCAAGATTCTAATATGGCTCATAACCTGGAGTCTTGTTAGGCTACTATTGAGATTGATATGGTGTTTATTCAGCCTAGCTAGTTTTTAATCTCTAGTTTGGAGCATCGGTACCATCATAGCATCTGCATCTATCATGCAACTTTGGATTAGACTCTAGATCTAGCTTTGTAGTGTCACCCTCCTTGTCTTCATCCTCGTCATCGCCAAATTAGCCAAGGCATTGGTGTATCTAGAGGCCGAGTCCTCCAAGTCACTTTTCATATTCTCTATCAGGATTTTCAACTCATCCAAATTAAGAGTTATGTTGCCTTTAGAGTTTGTAGTATCTACTAGAGATAGATAGTTATACTTGTCCATGAATACTTGCTTCATCAAATTGTTTTCTACCTTTAGACTGTCAACAATTACTGCTTTCTTCTAGTCTAGAGTTGGTTTAAACTCAGCATTGTTCTTCTTCATATCTATTACTAGATTTCTACTCTCAACACTTAGATACCAAATTGTATTATTATAGAATTTTCTTCTATTCACACTCCTATCCAATGTATCTTCTTTATTAAGTATGGAGTAGTCACAACTAGATTTCTGTTTGATAGCATCTTTCAAGAAAAAAATGGTATTAGACGTCCAAAAATCTTTGAAATATTCTAAAGATTCTAGGTCTATGGGCTTGAGATGGTGTTTGCATATTCATTGTTTTGTGCATATCTTTAAAGAGTTTTCATTTGTGGAGACAACCAAAATAATTGTAGGAAAAGATGTGCAGTATGAGGATTTGAAAGGATTTTAAAAGAGAATTGGGGTTTTGTGGAGGGCATGCACAATGGAGATAGGTACCATTGTAAGGTTCAAGCATCAGGTATTAGGATGCACTATTTAAAATCTTGCACCTCCTTGTATGTACGATTCACCATGATCGTTGGACGTGCAAGCTTGGAGTTGACATTATAGTGATGATGCCCAATGATGCTTTAAAAGCTATTCAAGTGAGCAAGAATTGGACTCTTAGCAACGTGCGAGAATATTTAGCCATTATAGGCTTTGAGGACATTCAAAAACCTCATTTTCGTCTGCAAGTTGACAAGGTGAGGATGTTTACACCAAAGATTTTGGTCCATCAATTATGTTTCACATCCATTGCTTTACTTTATGTTGAATGTTTGCAAATTGGAAAGAGAATGGGAGACAAAATGAAGGTCCAGGATGATTGGGGTGTGATGGAACTATGCTATCAATATTATAGCTTTGTTACTCTTACATTTTTAAAAGCATTCCCCTATGTACCGATATGTTTATCTTTGGCACATTTTCAAATTCAATTATAATCTTTCATTCAACAATAACTATCGTATGTACAATTTGTTTGAGTATCATTTATATGTATTTTATCAAATTCTTGGTATCATAAAGAGACGAAAATCCATTGTAATAGTGTAATTTGGTTGATCTATTAAAAATAGAAATTTATTACACGTTTTTTTAGAAAAAAATATTTTTCAAAAAAGCCATACTATAAAAGGGGGCCTAATAACTCATACTCGTTTCTAACTTTGAAAACCCTTGAGCTCTTCCATTGTCTATTGGCACCCCAAACCAAACATGGATGCATCCACAGCCTCTCAAGTGCCTCTCTATCCACACCCACCCCTTTGTTGTGCCTCCCTCTCTTCATTGAGGACAACAACTTCAAGGGAAATCTAGAACTTTACACACTTTTCACTCATCTCCACGACCTTGCCACAATTATTTCCTTCCATATCAACGCGTTTGTAGAGATTTTGAAATTCATGGAGGAGCACATAATCAAACATGCCATAGAGTCCCCCCACATGCAAGGATCTGGGTGCCTTGCACCCTCTTGTGCTACATCCATAAAGAAGATCTCTCATAGAGATTGTGATGGCTTCAGGAAATTACCAACACTGTAGGCTATTTCTTTGACAAGCAAGCTCCTGGGGTGTTGGCGCTAAAAAAATGCAGATTGGGAGTGGAGTACCTTTCTTGCATTGCTACCTTCATCTTCCTTGTCAACAAGGAACTCAATTTGAAGGAGGTGCTATTGCCACACTTGCAAATTGGCGCGATCATCAAGGATATCAAGGAGCCCTAGGGTGTTCCATGAACCCTCTGGCCGAAGGCCAAAAACTTTTTCTTGACTATCAGAGGGGGCGAGAAAATGGTGAAAAGATCCATTGTTGTTCCACTTTAGAGGATGCTCCACTAATGGATGAGGTCATTCCAAAAGTAGAGATCAACTACTTATTTTCAGATGTAGTGGATGGGGAGGAATCTCTTTATTTTCATGACTTGGAGAAATCCTTTGGCCTATGCATGAATGAGTGTCTGAATGTGCTTTGCACGAGCACCCAATTTTCCCTAGATTCCACTCTAGATGCCGTTGAGACCAAGCACCTTTCCCTCGGTGGCCCTTTGATTGACACTATCACACTTGTGTGTGAAGAGGCTCTGGTGGCAAAGAAATTTCATGTGGCAGAGAAAGATTTTCAAGCAATGCAAACCAAGGTTGTGGATGCAAGGTTACCTACTCTAGTGCATCTCTCTCTCTCTCTCTCTCTCTCTCTCTCTCTCTCTCTCTCTCTCTCTCTCTCCCACCCTCCCTTTAATGAGCCCAAGATTGTGAATCTGGTCAAGTCATGCATACCGACACCCTCCTAGTTGGACATAGATTTCAAAGCCTAATCTTTTAAAAATTACACTTTTATTTTTTGAGAACTATGTATATGAGATGTAATTTTGGTCCTAGCACTTTAAAATCTTGGGTTGTAACTGTCTTCTTTTGTATGAGGGCCCAAAGTAGTCGGACAATGGCCCTTTTTGAAAGCCCTAGGTGTAAAAGACAATGGCTCTAGTTTGAAAGGAGACAATCTTTTGGATAAAGAAAGAAGATTTTTTTGTATGCTAGAAAGGGGGAAATGGGAAAACACCTAGCACACAATATGCCTGCCTCTCTATAGCCCAATGATTCCACAACACCCCTATCCCCTAACAATCGCACACCCAGACTCCCGATTCGCAACAACTACTACCTAGGTTCGTACCCAACCAACCCAAACTTCACACAATCAACCACCAAGCATGTCATCATGGCCTAAGCTTCTACCCCCTCAAGAGCACCCTTACCCCGATATATGCAATTCAATATCGATAGAAACACCCACTTTCTTTCAAGGGCTCTAATTTACACTTGTAAACCTATGAACTTCACGCACAATTTCTCACTCACACACACTTATACTTGACCCACAATTAGACACGAGCAAGATAGAGAGATTGACAAGAATTTGAGAGTAAGGGCCAAATGTTACAGCAAGAATCCTTCAAAAGGATGTAAATCTCAACTTGTCTTTGTTTCACACCACTGCATCATGGACCACAATAGGAAAAACTCCTGCTTGACTTCACTCCACACTCCCTTTGTTGCCGACCTTGCCTTCACAACCACACTGTGCAAAACTCCAATCCTCCACCATCCTAGTAGGAGAAAACTTTCCTCTTTAACCTCTTTTCCTGCATTCGATTGCATGTCCCTAAGCTCCCCATCAAACTTTAGCAATTTGACCCTTGAAGAGGTCACATGCCCACGGCCAAATTGAAGGGGACTATTATATGATCATACATCCATAGAAAGCACCACCTCCAAAGCTTCACGGTCGTTTGTGAATATAGTTGGCTTCATAAAGAGAACTTTTGGATGGAAAAACCTCCAAGAATAGCACGATCATCATGACCATCTGCCATTTTGAGCTCAATATAATGCTCGATTGGTAAACGACCGTACACCTTCTCTCAAGCACATAAACAACCATACACCTTCTCTCAAGCACATAAACGACCATACACCTTCTCTCAAGCACATAAACAATATTGACACTGCTAATATTGGCCTTCACTTTGACATATGTACCACAACTGCATCACCTTTAAGCTTCCTGACTAATAGAGCTCAAAATCCACAACTTGACCTGCAAAATACCAAATTTGGTATACATATCCCAAGTGCGCTTGATGAACATTGCATCAAGTATAGATTTAACCACCTTGCCATATGCTTATAACACTCCATTCATCAACTTCTAGGCTTCCCCCAGACTGACCAAGTCTGGTTGTACCATCGTTTCCCACCCCCTAGTTCAGTATTTATGCTCAAGCACAACATTATTTATATAAGATAAAACTGTATAATAAAAGTGATATGTAGTATGTACATAAGCAGAAAGAGATAGAGAGAATAGCAATAGATGGCACATTTTTCAGCGTGGGGGCTGCTTGAGTTGTAAGCACCTGCCTGTTCCAGCTAGAGAAGGTCCAGAAGGCCCAGAAAAAGTATAAATAGGGTCCCTTGCTTCACATTTTCTCTCAGACTCGGAGTCCTAGCCATTTCTCTCTCACCTAGAGAGAACTCTACTCCAAAATCACTAGAGGGAAAAAACTCTAGTTGATTATCCACGGTAATTAATCTAATCCCTTTTTAACTAACAAAATTATGCTAATTTACTTATACTTTCTTAATTAATCCAATTAATTAAGAAGATTAAACTTACTTATATTCTAAATTACTCTCTTAATTCTTAATACTCTTCTAATTACTTAGATTAAGATTAGGGATATTAATATAATTAATTATTAAACCATATTAGGACTAAAATTAATATTTTTGTCATAAATTAATGGTAATTATACTAATTAAACTTAGATTAGTATAATATAACTCTCAAAGCTGTATTAGACTATCAAGATACTAAAAAAATTATCTCTTAATTTTTTGATTTATTTTTGTAATTAATTAGATAAAAATTAGCTTTTTCAAATAAAAAACTATTGGAAAATCTAATCAATTAGCTCAAAAATTCTTAAGTTAATTATTATAGCTAAAAAATACTATGAAAAATACGAGGTAAATTACTTATTAACAAATAATTAATCTAAGTATTAAATTTAAGCTTAAATTAACTATTTTTAGTCTTAAATTAGAGGGGGAAATTAAAAAAATGTACTAGATAATTATGTACTATTTATCAAAGTTAGTTTACATGTTAAAGAAGCCATGTAATTAGCTTAGCCATGGAAAACTAATTTAGCTAATTATCTTAGTCAAAAAACCTTATTTTTGAAGAAAAATTAAAGGGAGAAATTCATAAATTAAATTAACTAGCTTTGGGATAATTTTAAGAGTTAGAACATATCATTCAAAAGCCATGATAGTTAGCTTAGCCATAGAGAATTAATTTAGCTAATTATCTTAGTCAAAAAACTCTGTTTTTGAAGAGAAATTAAAGGGGGAAATTAGTAAACTAGATTAGATTGCTTTGGGATAACTTTCAGAGTTAGAATACATCATTAGGAAGCCATGCTAATTAGTTTAGCCATAGAAAATTAGTTTACATAATTTTCTTAGTCAAAAACCCTTTTTTTGAAGGGAAATTAGAAAAATTACTTAGATAATTGCACACTAATTATCTGAGATAGGAATCATGGTTAGAAAGCCGGGATAATTAGGGTATACATAGGAAATTAGTTTATCTAATTAAATAGACCAAAATTATTTGTTTTTTAGCAGAAATTGAAAGGGAAAATTAGTTAAATTACTTAGATTCTTTCCTAATTCAACTAGTCTTAGCCCAAACAGTTCTTTCCTATTTATAAACAATGATCTTTGGTTTCTCGGAAGTTACCTTTTGTTTTCGGCGAGTTATTCCTTTCTGATTATTACGTATGCAATGTTAATTTATAAAAAAACTTTAAGCTATTTTAAGACTTAAGTGAATAAATGGAAACCCAGTGATAAACCATCTGCTGCTGCACTGGCGCCTGAAGACTCTCCTCCGTAGGCCTATCACTAGGCCCAGCCTCATGGTCATGGGACACTCTAGTCCTTTTGTTCGTTGTATCTTCATCATCGGACTGAGGATTTCCTCGGGTCCTTTTTGGAGCCATAGTGGTAGCCTTTATAAAAGGATACTTAATCGATTAGAGAATTGAATGAATAATCTCACTTATTCTTTTTATCCAAAAAAAGAGATCTTTGGACTAAGTAAGTATCTTTGATAAATATTTGGGTATGATACTTTCTCCTTAGCTTCATAGTAGTGTTATTGTTATCCCGTAATTATCTTATAGCTATCGGTGTTATTTTACTAAATTTTATTTAATTCCTGTTCAAAAATATCCTAGTTTGGCTTTAGTAATCTATAAATCACTTATCTTCTTGTGAGATATTTACCCTAGGTGTATTTTGAAGTATTATAACTCTAATAATTATCTTGCTAACTTATAAATTGATTTACAAATTTTTCCTTCTCAATTTATAGTCCAAATTAGACAATATTCGCTAAAATAATTAGCTAAACTGATTATTTGTGATTAAGATAATTATCCCAACTTCTTAAGGTTATTTTCTATCTTTGGTAATTATCGTGTAATTTTAGAAATTAATTTGCTAATTTTCGTTTTCAACTTATAGAGAAAATCAGGTAATAATAGCTAAGATATCTAGCTAAAATAATTATCTGGGCTTGACCTATTTATCTCACGTTCCTAACAATAATTTATACCTTTGATAATTATTATATAATTATTTAAGTAATTTAACTAATTTCTTCTTTTAAATTATGCTTTAAAAAAACAATTTTGGCCTATTTAATTAGATAAACTAATTCTCTATGTATACCTTAATTATCTTAGCTTTCTAACCATGATTCTTGTGTAATTATCTAAGTATTTTTTTTAATTTCTCCCCTTAATTTATCTTCAAAAACAGGGTTTTTTGACTAAGATAATTAGGTAAATTAATTTTCTATGGGTAAGCTAAATATCACAGCTTCTTAATAATATATTCTAACTCTATTAATTATCCCAAAGCTATTTAATCTAATTTACTAATTTTCCCCTTTAATTTTTCTTCAAAAACATGGTTTTTTGACTAAGATAATAAGCTAAATTAATTTTTTGTAGCTAAGAAAATTATCATGGCTTTCTAATGATGTATTCTAACTCTAAACATTATCCCAAATCTATCTAATCTAATTTATTAATTATTCCTTTGATTTTCCTTCAAAACAAGATTTTTTGACTAAGATAATTAGCTAAATTAATTTTCTTTGGCTAAGCTAATTATCACAACTTCTTTAGCATGTAAACTAACTTTGATAAATAGCACATAATTTTCTAACATGTTTTTTTAATTTTCCCCTCCCTTGCACTCTCAAGCAACACCACCTCCCCTATGTATCCCTGATTCCACTCGTGGCCACAACTCAAGCAAGCCGATCCCCCTTCTTTATGCAATTGGCGGCCACACCCTTCGACTAACGACTTCTTCTTTGATAGAACCTATGCTCCCCTGCTTGGAGGTCCCGATGCCCCCTCCACTCTGCAGCCCTGGCAACTCTTGGCGGTCTCCCAATCTTCAATACCTCAGTCAACCCTTCTGCAACTTGCGACCTTGCTTCCCTTTGCAATATAAAACCCCTTCAATGCTAGTGCTACCCCTAATTGTCTTATGCACTTGGCGACCCTCATTGTCATCCTTGATTGCTTGTGAGTGGTCCCCTATATTTTCTCACGGCCTTACTTCCATAATCGCTCTCCTCTCCGACCTACAGCAGGCGGATTCCCTCCTCTACAGCCATCGGCCAAGTGACGCCCCCCAAAATGGTGATCCCCTCCCCTTCTACACTTAAACTTCCTAGCTTTTGGACCTCCTCCTCCTCCTGCTTGTAGCCCTCCTCACAACCCTGCAAGAAGCCAAGCTATCTCCATTTCACGATTGTTTTCTCTTTAGTGCTCCCTTGATGCCTTCACACCTATGCGGCTTCCAACCATAGCCTCCACAAGCCTGTGCTGCCAACTCGCACCCCGTACAGGTCTAGGGCGGCCCTTCAACTTCTACAACCTTCCTTGGTAGTGCCCCTCCTTTGGGATCCTCTTTGATCACCAACCGAGCCCCCCTCTTGCTATGCAACTCCCCCTTTTAATCTCTACATGATGCTAATGGCGACCCCCCTCTCCATGCTTCTAGCGGTTCTCCCATGTAGCTGGCCACTTTTCTCCCTCCAAATGGCATCGTCATGCACGCTTTCCTTTTCTACTCGAAGCTCCTGCGACTGGTAGGCATCCACACTGCTCTGCCCTTCATTGAAACCCCATGCATCTCTCTCTTCTTTTTGTAGTGCTTCAATATTGTATGGTGTTCACCAACCTCAGTTGGAAAAATATGGTCCACTATTTAAAAACTCAACTTGTCCTCGTTTCACACCACTGAATGGAACACACTCATGCTTGACTTCACTCCACACTCCCTTTGTTGATGACCTTGCCTTCACAACTTCACTATGCAAAACACCGATCCTCCACCATCCGGGTAGGAGAAGACTTTCCTCTTTAACCTCTTTTCCAGCATTCGATTGCAAGTCCCTAAGCTCCACCATCAAAATTTAGCAATTTGATCCTTGAAGAGGTCACATGCCCACAGCCAAATCAAAGGGGACTTGTATATGAGCATGTATCCATAGAAAGCACCAGCTCCAAAGCTTCATGGTCGTTCGTGAATATAGTTGGCTTCATATTGAGGACTTTTGTATGGCAAAACCTCCAAGAATAGCATGATCGTCATGACCATCTGCCATTTCAAGCTTGATACTAGTGCTTGATTGGTGAACAACCACACCTTCTCTCAAGCACATAAATTCTCTCAAGCACATATACAATCTTGACACTGCTAATCTTGGCCACCAATTGGGCATACATACCACAACTGCATCACCTTTAAGCTTCCTGACTAATAGAGCTCAAAATCCACAACTTGACCTGCAAAATGCCCAATTTGGCATACATATCCGAAGTGTGCTTGATGAAAATTGCATCAAGTATAACTTTAACCACCTTGCCATCTGCTTATAACCTCCATGCACCGGCTTCTAGACTCCCCCCGGACCGACCAAATCTGGCTGCACCAACGTGCTGACAAGCTTCTTCTCATTTCAACTTTGTAATTGATACTTCTCATGATTGGGTAATCTATTTTGAATTCCAAAACTTGCATTGTTTTCCTCTTCTCTTGCTCTTTCATTTAAGTGTAAGCATTTCAAGTTCTGTCGACTAAGCTTTGCAAAATATATCTTCAGTTTTGATTGCATGAATCTTTGTTTTATAACATTTTGATTATAGGAGATTGTTATTAGATCTTAGGGTGACCTGTTTGAATAGTTTAATTGATATTTTTATGACCTTGTAAATGATGGATTGTGATTGTTCTACCTTGTCAAAAATGTTGCTAGAGTTTGTGGACTTGTCTCCTTAGACCTAGTATATCTTTCTTTAAATTTTTGTGGCTATCAAAATCCTTTTAGCCTTTGAAATAGCGTGATGACCAAGAACATTGAGATAGGACATAGGTAGATTTTTTTATCTTAGAGTTATATATTTACTTACAAAGTTTGACATCCTTGGTTATTAGGTTCACTTCTTGAGATTGACACCCTCAAAGAGTCTTCGTGCCCCATCTGAGTCACTTCCCTAAGTATTGACATGAGTATGTTAGTGACAAAAATGCTATGCTAGGGACGTTCTTCACGGAGACCCACTAACATCGATGCCATTGTTGGGGAGTGATCCTTAGGTGATGAGTGACCTAATGCATGTTTAGAGTTTTCCTTATCCATAGATTCATCGTCCATTCCATACACATTAAAGCAGTAAAGCAACTAGACAGGGGTTTAGTGATTGTTGATATAGTCCAGAGTCGAGGCTTGGCTAGATCTATTCTTGAGAGATAAAGAGAGTTGTGAGTGAGATAGCAAGAGACATTTCATTCTTCAATTTTCTCCATGAGAGTGTTGTTCCATGTTTTGTTACAACTTTTATTTACATTGTTTTGTTCATTTGTGTTTCATGTTTCTTTTTAGCACATAGGAGTACGATAAGTAGAAATCATCACCATCGAATTGGGTTGAAAAGATTGAGGCAAAAAGGACAAAAATCCATATTTTGGACAAAAAAGACCATAACTCTGAAATATTAAAAGTTGATGGTAGAGACCTGAAAGCTGACTCAAAATCAAAAAGTGGGTGCCAAAGGACCTCAAAAAATGTACCAGAAGCAAAATGGAAAGTTTCAACAAATTATGTGGCATGGATCATGATCCATGTCCCCCAAAGGTTGATTGATTAGTGTAGAATTGAGACAAATTGAGAAATATTTACTTTCATCAAGTGAAAACAAAGTTTGGGATTGAATTATGATAAAACACACACTCAAAAGAAGAAAATTGTGGAAAAACACCTATAGTTAGTCTATTTGACCAAAATTTGGGGATTTTTTACTTTTTATGTTTTAAATCCAAAAATATTTTGAAAATGGGATCTAAATAGAAAACTCTACCAACTAGCCAAGTTTCATACCTAGAAGAGATGGAACATGGATCTGATCCATGTCCCCTATCTGAGAATGTGACAAAGACCTATAGTGTTTGTAGCAAAAATATGTAAGAATATATCAACAAAAAAAATATTCAAAACAAAGACCTATAGTGTTTGCATCAAACATCTGTAAGAATATCAGCAAAATAGATATTCCAGTTAAAAGAATCCAAAAGTAGACCAAAAAGGGCCAAAAATAGTGGTGAAAGTCTGAAAAATCATATCTAGGGTTTGATTTTCAGCTGACCTAAACCATTCAAATTACATAAAAAGCATATACCTGGTATCAAGGTACCAAGCGCAAGCTTTGGGAAAAAATTCATCACAATTGGCCATTGAGATACATGGATAGCGATCCATGTCCCAAAAGAAAGTTTTGAGAAATTTTTTGTAGATTTTGATTGCTTTTGGTTTTTTGTATATAGATATCATCATTTGAGTGTAAAAAGAGGAGAAATCAATTTGAGTGTAAAAGAGTGGAAATCAATTTGAGTGTAAAAGAGTGGAAATCAATTTGAGTGTAAAAGACTAGAAATCAATTTCCAAAACCGAGAAATCTAAGAAATCAATTTTTTTTAAGCTGGTTGTTATCGATATCATCATTTGTGTGTAAAAAGAGTAGAAATTGATTTCCAAAAGCACGAAATCTAAGATTTCTTTTGGACTAATAAAGTGGATGTAAGCTCATATCCATCGGGTGTTTGTTGTGTAGATTGTGAAGATAAGAGCATTGAAGCTTGAGGTGATTCCGAGTTGGAGAATTTCAAAAGTGATCAAAGAGGTAACAGGTTAGGGTTTTGTAAGAGTGAAAATTTCTAGCTTGATGTATTTGAGATCAAGTAGATTTTATCCAATTAGAAATCCTATCGTAGGAGACCAAGTGAGAAGTATTTCCACGGAAGAGAGTGTGAATCAAGAACCATTTGCTCCATTACAATTGATCATTGAGAAAATTCTATTTGATACATTACTAGAGAGATCTTGCACCATCATGGATGAGGGATTCAACAAGGTGAGTTTTAAGGAGGGACCGAATGTGAACGTAGGTACTCGATAGGATAGATCGAAGAGAGCTTGAGAGATATATATCTTTTGAAGGTCCACTCCATCAATATTATATCACTCCTAATACAATCAGACATATTGTATCAGATGCCAAACCAGATACAAAAAGATTAAGTCCAAAAAGATCGAGAATTATTGATTGAAAGAGCCAATAACAGTTTTCAATGGTTAGACCAATAGATCCTTGGGTTCCAAGGTTCTAATGACTACCTATAGGGACAATGAAGCTCCTAGAATGACATATACCATGAGGGATCCGATTACCTTGATAGAAGTGAGAGATGTGCGTCTTGAGGAGAGGGACAAAGAAAGGACTCCAACTAGAGTTCCTAGTGGGGGTTATGAAGCCAGCAACATCCTAGTAGGAGAACCATGAGTAGTGAGAATGGTTGTAGAAACACGATGTATATGCAACCATCACACATAGCTAAACGTGTTTGCAAAAATTATAACCGATCAAAAGATCCATATGCTCATGGCTCACTCTTCAAACAAGATTTAAGGGTTGAACAGATTGCGGATCTCCACACATTGTATGAAGGAGTTGAACTAGGATTGGAAGGAACAGCCTTGACGTGGTTCCAACCTTTGAATAGCTATGATTTTTTAAACATTGAACATCTCTTGCATGAATTCACTAAAGAATTCTCTAAAAGGTGAATCAAGTGTAATATCATGTCCCAAATCTATTCTTTTAAGAAAAAAGAGAATGCAAAAGTGAAGGAAGCTTCACTTTACTTCAAACAGTATAGAGATGTGTCTTGTGAGAGAGTTATCACAACATGAGAGGCTATTAGTTCTCTTTATAGAGGTCTAGAAAAATGAAACTCTCAAGGAGATCTGCATCTGAAAGCATGCACAACATTTGAGTAAGTCACTAGAGAGGATTTATATCTAGTTGAAAATTGTAAGGCCTATCGAGAGGTCATTGAAGACACAAAAAATGTGACTAGTAGTGCCTCTTCTACAATGAGTGAATCCACGACAAAGAAGAATGTTCAGACTCCTACCATGTCTAACATTGATCAATTGGCTACAAAAGTGATAAGGAGGATGAACCAAAACTATAGATAGAACCAGAATAAGAAGACAACCAATGAGGAAATGTGAAGGGGATCATCTCACCCTATGGTGCAATACTAAGTCAAGACCAACAACTATAAATGCACAATGAATTTTTAATGTGCTATTGAGAAAAAATGGATCAAGCACAAAATGAGTGAGTATTTTTATAATAAGAATTATGTGAGGGAAAGGCCATATTGACCTCTAGGAGTGCAACAATTTCCACCACCATCGAGATACCAAATAGGCCCAAACAATGCATGCCAAGGGAAAGATAAACCTCAACCAATGATGGGTCAACAACCTCCTTTACCTAAGAGAACTGAGAAACCATAATATACACACAGTCTGTAGAAACACTTACAAGTCAAAGAATGCTATCACCAACTTCATACTATGAAGAGCCAATTGAATAATTTGAGAGGGAACCCGACAATAGTGTGTATGTTTACTAAGGTCACCCTTCTTCATCCTTCTTGGATTAGTAGAGATGATGATACACATGAAGATGGTTGGTAGCTTGATTTACTTGACTATATCCTCCCTTTGTAAATTACTTCTAGTTTGCAGTGCTTGAGAATTCCACCATGCACAAGAAGATGGTTGGTAGCTTGATTTACTTGACTATATATCTCACGTCCAGAGTTGAGCTACACAGTTGGATTTGTGAGTTAGTTTATGGAGTCTCCTGGGAAATCATACTTGGATGCAATGAGGTGCACATTGCATTATGTAAGTGCTACTTTGGATTATTCACTCTTTTATAGGGCCAATGCTAAGTTGAAGCTCTATGTCTACACATATACATATTGGTCTAGTAGCACATATAATCGCAAGTCTACCATCTGATTCATGTTTCCACTTAAGAGTGCTTCTATCACATGGAGTGGCAAGAAGCAACCTGCAATTGCTCTATCAATTACAAAGACAAGCTACAAGGTGCTCTTGTGACGGTGTGTGAAGTAGCATGGCTAGGATTTCTACTTCAAGACTTTGGAGAACATGTACAAAGGCTAGTTATCATCTGTTTTGACAACCTTAGTAGCATAAAGTGGCTCAAAATCCAATGTTGTGTGCGAGGATGAAGCACATTAACGTGCATTACCACTTCATCAGAGAGAGTCTTGGCAGGTGACATTGACCTTGACTACGTGACTATAGATGAGCAGGGTTAAAATATCTTCATGAAGGCCCTTAAAGCGTAGAAGCTGAGGTAGCTTTGAGTGATGCTTGGCATACAAGAGATGACGTTGAGCATGAGGGGGAGTGTTAATATGTCAAGCTCAACATGTACTGCTCCTAAATTACTATCACCGATGATCCTCATCATTGGTGCATCTTGGTGGATAGTCATATCTTTGCCAATGATACTACAGCTGGACTACACAGGCTTGGTTTACCTATCAAAGTGATGGTGCACTTATCCATTTATCTCACTCACTAGCAGTTCACACTAAACCATCGTACTAGTTTCCCTTTATGTTGTATTTTTCCTTTTATTTTTTTGTAGACTTCTTATCTTCAGATGGTAAAGAAGAAGAAGTAGACGATTTTTCTCCATCTATGTGGGTGTGCTTGCAAGAGCTCAACATCTCTTGTTAAGAATTAAGGAGTAGCTAAGTAGAGATTAGAGTGGTTTACTTAATGGAGAGATATAACTTTCGCAGATAAGAGAGAGAGAGAGAGAGAGAGAGAGAGAGAGAGAGAGATACGTGGTTCACTCAAGTGTGGGTTATGTCTTTGGGAAAGCGAGCACCTAATGGCTTTGCACTACAAACTAGAAGTAAGTTATAAAAGGATTAGTAATCCTTAATGGACCTCCCACTTTGCTTCACTCTCCTTCACCACCTCATACACACTCTACCACCACCAATCCAAAATGTGTTTTGTGTTTACAAGAGGCCTCATTTTATAGGCCAAAAGGAGCCTCTAATATGGGCTACCCTCTCTCATGCAAGACACCCATGTGTAGCCGCCCTTGTGTAAACAAGTTCAAGTAGAAGTCCCACATGTATCTATATGTAGCCACCCTTGGGTAGACAAGTCCGCCTACAAATCAATCACCGGCTATTGAATGTCGTCCACTCACCATTGAATTCAGTTATCGGACATAGACTTCCAACCATCGGCCAACCGGCCATCATTGACCACCAACCACCGCCACAAACCACCGCCACCAACCAGCCTTTTCTTATCACTTTTTAGTTGTCGTTCGGCCATAATATTTCAGTGAAAATAAATATTTTGACAAGTGATCTTTCTCATGCACGATTTCTTCTCCTCATAATGGGAGCTTACAAATGTGTATTTTCTAGAATAAAAATTACAATGGGTGAATCAAGCTCCATACTTTACATCTCTCCTTCTCCATCTCTTAACAAGGTGTTTCCATCAAGATGTGATAGGAGTTTACAATAGTAAACTCTCAAGATAATAGGGAGTTTTCAACGAGAGGACTCCCTTGAAGAGAATACATGAGTTCTAAGTTAAGCTGAATTCAAAGACTTTTTTATCTTAGGGTTTCTCTCTTCAAGGGTCCAAAAATGTTAATGTGAGGACGTATAGTTTTCTTCAAAGGGAGGCATTGTCACATCCTCTATAGCATTGAGAGCATAGAGGACATATGGCATGCACGGATATGTGTGTAGAGCACATTGTGTATGCAAAGCGGAAGTGGAGTCTACACAAGATTTACGGAGGGCTAGAAGGCCACAGAGGTGTATAGCCCGACACACCATAGGCTTGGGCCATGCCCATCTAAGCCTTGAATGACCATGCTAGAATTATAGTGGACAATTGTATGTAGACTTGCTCCAAGATAGAAAGCTCACATGAGAGCTCTTCCAATAGACTTCCACTAGGAAGTTCATATCACCAACCTTCTTGGGAAATAATTATTATTAAGAGAGAGTGTTGACCCACTGTTGGATTTTCCAAATAAAGGTTGAGTTGAATTCTTAGTATGATTTATTTGGAGACAATGGAATTTTCATGATAATGAAGGTGCCTACCGGACTCCAGGCTAAGGATATTTTTTAATGAAGTTTCCTTATAAGATAAACAATGGATTATTTGAAGGAAATGGAATTTCCTTGTATATGGAGGTGCGTACCAAACTCCTAGTCTAAGGGTGTTTTTTAATTCAGATGTTTCCTTGTAGGATAAACAACTTTGATTGGGTGGGATGAGAGTCTACTAAGGGCATCATACCCAAGGACTAGTTGACACCCCACATGTAAGGTGGAATCAATGGTCCCAAAAATGTGTTACAAGCGGGATCAGATATGCACCATCCAATTTGGGATCAAATTGCAAGCGAACAACAAGTGATCCCATTTACAAGTGAACGCAAAGTGAGTTTCATGTGATCTCAAAGTGGCTACTAAGTAAACCCCTTATATTTGAAAGTGAACGTGTAAACACGTTGTGAGCTCGTGTCTTCCCATGTGAACATCAAGTGAATGTAAGGATCTCCATGTGAACCGCATGTAATCCAAATGTGATCACCAAGTGAAATCCTTCGGCTATTTTTCTCATATCAATCTTAGTTCATGCTGATGCAACCAAAGTTGGTCGACCATAGAAGATGGCATGGACATGTATGTGTATGCTAGCAGAAGCATGGCAAAGGGTTGGAGCATCTATGAAGATCCTGAGCAGATAGGTGGCAGTGGATATGTATGGCTGATGTTGTTTATAGGCCAAGGAAGGCTCCAAGAGGGGATAGTTTGGGGAGCAGGTGAAGAAGGTGCAAGGTATAGTCTTTGGGCCTAGAAAAGTAGAGCTTGAGGTGCAAAAGAAGCAGGTCCAGATGGTTCATCAAACAGAGCTACGTAGCCCAAGATATTGAAGTTTGAAGGTGCAATGTGTTGCAAATTCTTGTCGAGCAAGGTAGCTAGGGATAGGTGGCCCGAGTGGATGTCAGTGTATAGACATGTAGTGCTCAATTTATGGAGCCTACTCGTCTTTTCAAATTGCAGATGAGAGCTATGATTGCAGTTTATGGCCAGTTGAAATTTTGTCGTGGACTAGGTTGGTGCCCACCTGACCACGTTGAAGGAAGTGCCATCTGGTATTTTTTGGGCCTCGACAGAGTTTGAGAAGGTGTTATCCAGTGTATGGAGCCATCCGGAATTGATTGCTCGTTAAACGGAGCCTGAAGATAAAATTTAAAGCAATCGAAAAGATCGGGTGCATTTGTTCGTGAGTTATTGCAGACGATTTTCTAGCACTTTTACGGCCTCGAGTCGGGGTCTCGAGGAATCTTGAAATGCGGCAAGGACAGGGAACTTTGGAGTCGTCACAGTGAGCTTGCAGTCAGGCTTCACGGTTCGGCCATTGAGCAAGTGAGTAGGGAACTATGTCAGATCAAAAGAGGCACTCAAGGGGTTATTTTATGTGTGCTTTTCAAATGTTCAAAGGGGCAATTCATGGTAAGCTGCCACGTGGTGCTGGTGATATCTCACATGCGCATATTTGAGCTTGGATGCAAGGTATAAGAGCTACAGCGTGAAACCTTTTGGAGTGTAGATGAGGTGAGGGAAGCTACCCTTGGTGTGAGGCTATGGCGGCCCGCTTAGGGCGTTGACAGTGGCACATTAGGGTGGTTTTGGCCTCTAGGGGTGGCGCAGTGGCACGCTGGTTGCGGGTGGCACTGTTGGCAGTCGGTACATGGTGATGACATGTCACTTGGCTGGGGTCGATTCCCGCGCGCCCTCAGGGGCTAAGTTTTTTGAAGGTAAAGGTCCCCCCTCCACTAGCGATATCGCTAGTGCTCGGAGAGGGACGGGTCCCGTGATAGCAGAAAGGGATATAGAGGGAGAGCCCAAGGGCATTCGAGGGGTGTGTCCCACAGTAGTGGAGGTAGAGTAGAGAGAGAGAGAATTCAAAGGGGCCAAAGCCGCCAAAGGGCAAGATCAAGCCAAGATGGATGGTCTAGTCGGGCGCACAAAGGACCTGGAGAGATGTGCACCATGCAATAGTTGCCCAAAATGAAGTGAACCAAATGCTAGCAATGCAAGGAGGATTCTAAATGGAGCTCAAAGTGGACTGCATGAGTTGGAGAAGCTCACATTTTTTTCTTTTCTTGGGTCTCCTAGACACCCCTATAAAAGGATGTAAGCGTGAATTTTTAAGGGCTTTTTGCTGAGGTAGCTTTTTGCCATTTAGGCTTTTGGGCCATTGTCTTGTTGTCTAGGGTTGTGCCAGAGCAAGGTGTTGGTTGTACATGTGTTGTATATGTTAGACAGCCATTCATTCCTATCTCTTGGCATCATTCCCCCTTCTCTTCTCTTCTTGTGTGCGTGTGTTTCCGGGCGTGTGCCCCCCCGAGGTTTGTCGTGCAAAGGAAGAGAGAGAGAGAGGTTGTGTGTGTGTGGAAGGCTATGAATTGGGAAGAAAAAAATGATTGGGTCTGTTTGGTGCATTGCAAGGCGTGTGTGCGTATGGTCGTGTGCAGGTAGTGGTTTGCTTGCGGGTCGTGTCAAGTTTTGAAGGTGAACTCTAGTGTATTGGGGCGTTGTGTATACCTTGGGCTATAGTGCTCAGGCATTGTGTAGTGTGCTGGGTGTGTTCCCCTTTCCCCTCTCCAATGCCTCCATTTCAACTAGAGTGCGATAGCTCAATAGTAAGTTACTTGGCCCATGATCTTAAGGTTGCAATCGAGGAACTTTTTATTTGATTCCCTAAAACAATTGATGGTGCACATCGATGGAGATCCTACACCATCAATCCCACTTGAAAAAGGGGGTTTCAATTAGTCATTTTGCTTGGGTAGGCCAAAAATCAAAATTGGACTTTAACCATCTCTCCATATACTAAATGACAACAGAGTTGTCTTTTGACTTGGAGCTCACCATCTGGCACATGTCCCTCTCTCTCTCTCTCTCTCTCTCTCTCTCTCTCTCTCTCTCTCTCTCTCTCTCTCTCTCTCTCTCCCCCCCCCCCCCCCCCCCCACCCATGAGCCCTCGAAGAACAGGCCACCCTTCTCTTTCTTTAACACGCTGGAAAGGGGGAAGAGGGAACAAACCCGGCACTCCGAACTTGCCTCTCTATAGCCCAGGGATTAACCCGCACCCCTAACCACACAGAATCACACACACTGATACACAATTTACAAACTGCAATTGCATATACTCGCCTTCGAACACCACCGGCTATACCCACTCACACTTGAGCACTTCAACACAATAGGCCCATCAACAAACCATCACCCGTATCCCACACATTGATGCATACACTCACCAAGTCCTGTAAACACATTCACATCGGGAGGCCTCACACACCTTGACCGCTCACAAACCCACACCCAATCTGCAACCACAATCTCTCTCTCTCTCTCTCTCTCTCTCTCTCTCTCTATCTCTCTCTCTCTCTCTCTCTCTCTCTCTCTCTCTCTCTCTCTCTCTCTCTGTGCACACACACTCACGTGTGGTCCGGAGCCAATGCTACCACGGACTAGCACAAGACAAGACGAAGGAGCAAAATGATCCGAGTCGAGCACTCACATAAACCATAGCAAAATCATGCATCAAAACACATATATATGCGGGTACAATGATGGCTTCAACAGCCACGACAATCCCTGCTTTTTGCTTGCAGCCATGGCGGCTCTCCTTTAAAATTTCTTTTTGATTACCGGCCACCCTCATCAGTGGCTCTCTTGCTCTGCACCGCCACCCCTCTTACCTCTTCAACTGCTGCCATGCAGCCCTTGGCTCCTCAATAACCCCTCCAGCGGCTTCTACTCACCCACTTGCTCACGACACCTTTTTCCCTCATATATGCCATCCACAACAGTCCCCTATAGTGCCTTTCAACACTTTTCCTCAATGCCAGTTCTGCAATGGATCCCATCTCTGCTCGGCCTTCTCTCGCCTTCAAAACCTGCCACAGGCCGTGCCTCCTTATATATCTGTAGAGCCATCTCTTGGCCGTCCTCCTACCGTGGCCACTTTGCACAACAACCCCCCCTCATGCCAAAATGCCACATATGCACTAGAGGATTACATAACAAATTTCTATCTTTCATAATCCTCCTCCTCCTCTTCCTCCTTCTCCTTAGCTACATACGCTGGATCGCCTTGGCTCTACACCAACCAAAGACAATTTAGATAAATCAATAACCCATCCACTTTGCCTCCCGAACCATAGTGCGTGGGAGTCACTACAAGAGATCACTTAAATTTTGACATCAGATTATCGACGTCAATGACGAGCATCGGTATATGTGTAAGTAAATCAGGAGGGAGATCAAGTTTTTAAGAAATTTAATTTTCAAACTTTTGACGCGTATACGAGTGCACATATCGGCGTGCAAGTCGATGTCTGTATTGACGCACATATCGTCGCATACCCGCGGGTTTCTCCTGCACATTTCCCTCCTTTCTTCTCTTCCTCTCTTGCCCTCCTCCTTCTCACTTGCTGCAGATCTGCGGCCTCACAACTTGCCAGAGTTTGAGATTTTCACTCATATGCTACTCCCCATCAACAAGGTTAGCTTCTTTTCAAGTTTTCTAGTAGATTTGTTCACTGTTGTGTGTGTGTGTGTGTACTATTTTTGCAGGTTTGAGGATATTTTTTCAATTGTTTTTTGCTAAAATAGGCCACATGTGAGTGCTCTAACATTCTTTTTTGTTGCATACATATACACACACATATTCACATAAACATGCACGCAAGCAAAAATGCACACTAAACAATATAAACACACTATATACGACACACACACATTTTTCAATTCAAACAAAAAATAATAATTTTTTTTATTTTATAAATAATACTAGTTAAAAATCATCATTAATAAAGAAAGATAAACGATATTTTATAATTTAAAGAATTTTTATTTATTTATATTATTTCATCATTATTTTTGTAATTTTTGTATAAATAAATTTAGAAATAAAAAAATTACATTGTTATTTTTGTAATTGTGACTTATTGTAGGCTATTCGCTTAATTAGGTTAAGTCCTTTAGCACTATATCTGTTTAAAGAATAACTCATTTCATCGCTTAGGACTGGTCCGCATTTAGACCGATGAAGGTTAGCTGCTTAATTAGAGCCCCTAGCTGCTTACGTATTGAATCGTTTAGCCGAGCCCACTTAGTCATACACGTGGCTCGACTAGTTTGCGCTAGTCGTGTACGTTTAATCGATATTCATACGGTTTATTAAGGCTTGCTGCTTAAAGACAACCGCTTAGGTATTTAGTCGCTTATCGCTCAGGTCGGACTACTCTGTATTCAGGCCGTTCAAGGCTACACGCTTAGGGCTAGCCCTTAGTGTTAGCCGCAAAAGGACTTCGACAAACAAACAAATTTCAAAAACAAACTTATCTCAAAGCCTAATATATAGAGATTGACCAATAAAGACAAGATTATTACCCGGTGGTCCTAATCTCCGTGCACCTTTGGACTGAGGTGTGCAAAGATCGGGCATGGCTAGAGAATGTGAGGTTGTTAGAGCTAGCCGCAAATGGTAGAAAAATCACAAACGGACTTTAGAAACGCAACAGACTTCAGAAGTGACTTGTGTACTTAAAAAACGCAAACGAAGACTTAGACAAACGAAGTAAAACAACGCAATCAGACTTCAATAGTGCACACGGACTTCCAAAACGCAAACAGATTTTAAAAATAGACGTGTGTCAAACCCTAATATATAGGCATTGACCAATAAAGACGGGATTATTACCCGATGGTCTTGAGCTCCATGCACCTCTAGAACGAGGTGTGCGGGGATCGGGCATGGCTAGAGAATGTGAGGTTGTTAGAGCTAGCGACAAATAGTAGAAAATCCACAAACGGACTTCAAAATGCAACAGTCTTCAAAAGTGACTTGGGTACTTCAAAAATGCAAAAGGACTTCAACAAACGAAGTAAAATAACACAACCAGACTTCAATAGCGCACACGGACTTAAAAAACGCAAACAAATTTTCAAAAACAAACGTATGTCAAACCCTAATATATAGGCATTGACCAATAAAGACAAGATTATTACCCGATGGTCCTGATCTTCGTGCATCTCTAGACCGAGGTGTACAGGGATCGGGCATGGCTAGAGAAGGTGAGGCTATTAGAGCTAGCAGCAAATGGTAGAAAAACCGCAAACGGACTTCAAAAATGCAACAGTCTTCAGAAATGACTTGTGTACTTCAAAAACGCAAATGGACTTTGACAAACGAAGTAAAATAACGCAGTCGTACTTCAATAGCGCACTTAGACTTCAAAAAACATAATATATAGTCATTCACCAATAAAGAAGAGATTATTACCCGGTGGTCTTGATCTCCGTGTACCTCTAGACAGAGGTATGCAGAGATCAGGCATGGCTAGAGAATGTGAGGTTGTTAGAGCTAGCGACAAATAGTAGAAAAACTGCAAACAGACTTCAAAAACGTTGCAGTCTTCAGAAGTGATTTGTATACTTCAAAAATGCAAAAGGACTTCGATAAACAAATTAAAATAATGCAATCGGACTTCAGCAGTGCGCACACTCTTCAAAAATGCAAATAGATTTAAAAAACAAACGTATGTCAAACCCTAATATATAGTCATTGACTAATAAAGACGAGAGTATTACTTGGTGATCTTGATCTCCGTGCACCTCTATACCGAGGTGTGCAGGGATTGGGCATGTCTAGAGAATGTGAGGTTGTTAGAGCTAGCAGCAAATGGTAGAAAAACCGCAAATAAAATTCAAAAATGCAATAATCTTCTGAAATGACTTGTATACTTCAAAAATGCAAACGAACTTTGACAAACGAATTAAAATAACGCAAACGGACTTCAATAGCGCACACAGACCTCAAAAACCCCAATATATAGTCATTGACCGATAAAGAAGAGATTATTACCTTGTGCGGGGATCGAGCATGGCTAGAGAATGTGAGGTTGTCATGTATTCTCATGTAGTTAGTGGTGTGTCTCTATAACAAGATTGATTTATGCATTTGTTGCATCATTGGTAGATAAAGTATGGATAATAGGATGGTGTGTCCTTGTGCACATTGCAAGCATCAGATCTTTCAAAAACAAAAAATTTTCAATTAGCACATACACAATAACGATCTCTTTCCCATAGAGAAACTACAAGACCTGCGTTATCAATCTCATGGTCCGGAGGCAATAGATCAATCTCTACAAGTAGATATTACTCCAACTTCATCCCATAGAGAGAAGACGATTTTCAAAAAAACAGTCAGGAGTCCACCCCACCAATATCCATTCCACATTTCAAGAAGTAGGGATTGAGCAAATGCTGGACATGTTCTTTGACATGGATCCCATCATTGAAAACCTAGAAGGCTACAACATTCAAGGCAACATTACGAACCAACTTTAGTCATCCCGTCCATATTGACGGCATGATAGAAACTATAAAGAGGGTGAGATGATGCAAACTCTTACACGTATGCCGCTTTACAATAGTGCAAACATCTCAGTTCTCCATACTGCTTTGGCAATGCTTAATTTACGGTCTGTCTACAGGTGGTCTGATACCTCCCACATAGATTTTCAGGTAAATACATTGTATCCTAAGCATGCCAAAGTGCAAATTACAGTTCAATAATATGATCATTGTGTTCACTTGTTGATGTAATGACATGTTGCTCAACCAGCAAATCTTGTCGTAAGACAATCGTATGCCCCCTACTCGTCCAGCTGCTAAAACGCTTCTCACTAACTTGGGCTTGGATTATCACAAAATACATGCATGCCCTAATAATTGTATACTCTTTTACAATGAGTATGCAAATTTGGAACAATGTCCCAATCGTGGATGAAACAGGTATAGAGAGGACATTCAAGGAAAATTTATCCCTGCAAAGGTCCTTCGACACTTTCCTATCATTCCAAGAATAAAAATCGTGTTTAGGTGCAAGTCTATAGCCACTTTGATGACATGGTACTCAAATACTATATCGATAGATGATGTGATGCGGATACACATTGACTCTCGTACATGGAAGCACATAGAGAAAAGATGGCCTACATTTAAGGATGAGCCTCGATGTATCCGTTTTGGTTTAGCAATAGACGGAGTAAACCTATTTGGATTACGGAGTTCGTCATGGAGCACGTGGCCTATTTTCTTGATTAATTATAATCTTTCACCATGGCAGCTAGCTATCAAGAAGGGCACTGATCGTCCCAAGAAAGTACAAAGCAAAGAACATGGACATTAGTCTGGTACCACTTATAAAAGAGCTCCAAATCTTGTGGACACGGATCAATGTGGTTGATGATGACGACAATGAGATGGAAGATGACGAGTTCGAGGATGATGAAACTAGAGGATCCACAAACCAAAACTCAATTTCTCTCTTTATTGATTTACGAGCCATGGGTTTAGATTTAGATCAAGCTAGTTGTAGAGATCTTTTGGAAGATGATTTAGAAATATTTTGTATATTTTATTCTATGAAAAGTTTTTGTTGTCTCGCCCATTCATGTCTCTCTCTCTCTCTCTCTCTCTCTCTCTCTCTCTCTCACACACACACACACACACACACACACACAAACATTTCTTCATGCATGCCTCCTCCCATTTGCAAGAAAATGAGAAGGCACACCACTTGTACATTGTTGCAAGATAGAGCTTAAAGAAACTAATATAGGTGCTACCATCTGGTAAAATGTAGGCACACTTCGCTCTATCATGATTAAAATTTAAAAATGTGGGCTCTAAAGGGGCACTGAGCAAACAACGCCAGATTTACCTTCAAGGCAAGGACACTTAGTTGAACGAGGGGCTTTCTTGTTCATCACAAAAGTAGGCCATCCCCAAGCTTAGAGGTTGTAGGTAGAAGATGAGGGGTTCCACTTGTAAAAGAGGCTTGTCTATGTTTTGCTATAACGGAATGAATTGTCTACCTCAGTTTGTGAGAGCCAATCCAAAACATGATGGATGGATATCGTGGAGGTCACTCCTGCGGGCATATGCAAAGACCGAGAAAGTAGTGCCCATGCCTCGACAGATGGTGCTTGCTTTACATGGAGGCGCACGCACAACTCTAGGATGGAGCTTCCTCTTTGTAGTTTCATGTTTATCCACATAGCCATTGTTTTATGTTTTATTATCTTTTGTTTTAATTTATTAATAATTTTAAATTATGTTCTTTAATTTTTATTTACAAGCAAAACAGAGGAAAATATCAAAATTTGAATGTTTAAGCGCTAAAGCGGGGTTCGATAATAAGCGCGGAAATTTCAGAGGTAATAATTGCGGTACTATACGTGGTAATATTTGAAATGCAAAAAAGTTGTCCTCTCGTCCCCCTCTCTCTTCTTTGGCCAGCCCATTTTGATCTCTCTCTCTCTCTCTCTCTCTCTCTCTCTCTCTCTCTCTCTACAAAAACACAGTAAAAGGTTGCGATAAACGTTTTGAGATTTACATAGTGTCAAGGCATGCAAAATGTTAATTCAGGCTCGAGAACCCCCTCGTCTCAATAAGTCACATGGGAGGAGTGTCAAGGGATCGATGGCGGGCGTATGATCGACAGGGCACGTGTGATTTGGTCGTCCAATCACCGCGCAAAGGGGGAACGGGATTGTATACACGTGGCCTCGCATATAGTGCATCAATGCACGTACCATCACACAGGGAACCCTAATTTCTTTTTCTCCATGTACTGCGATGAAAGGCAGATTAAATGCCCGTCGTTGATCTCCTCACTTTTCGAATGTCCCATATAGTCGAGGCAAGCACCTCTTTGATCGCACGACTTGAACTCGTGACAACTAACTTGGAAATCCAATGGCCTAACCACTCACCCATGCGTGTTTCTTGAACCTAGTCTGCATGGTTTTAAATGCAAGCAAAGTAAAAATTCAAAAAAATTGGTAGATTTGGATACTTAGATAGCATTTGTTAATTTAAGTTTCCCGATCGAGGGTCCTGATTTTGCTATGCCCGTCAAATGCACCCCGCCTTGATCTACTCAATATTCGTGGTGTGTATATAGAGAAGAGATTGGTCACACACTCGGATGGTTAAATTTCAAGGAGAAAGTTCCAAATCTTGACTAAGGCTATGGTCATGCGAGGCTTAGTTATCAGTTATAGATAACTACAAATATGCTCAAACAGAGCATTAAATGAATAACTAAGCCATGCGAAGCTTAGTTATCCATTCATCCTCCCAACTAAGCCATGAACTTCACAACTATGCCCAAATTGGCTGCAGTTACAAAGGGTGGGCATACTTATTCATGTAATGCTCCTTTTTGCGTGTGACCAAGAATGAGGCTTAGTTAGAAGGGAAAAGTACTGGTAGAAGAAAACCTAGCTCTCCCTAGCGATGGCGTAACTGTCCTAGCCTCTCAGAACTGTCTTCTCGCCCCCTTCCCGCCCTTGGTGAGATGACCTCTCAGGTCATCTCACCCGCTCTAGCTACTGACATAAGATCCCCCAACATTTGGGTGTCAATGGGTTGCCCATCACTCATTAGTCCATAACAACTCCCCAACTGCCCATGCAGGAGGAGTAAATGGATTCCACCAGCAAGTTTTTACCCACTTTAACCCTACTGTAGCATTCCCATGCGAAGGAAACCAACTTTTGCATGATATATAGCATAAGCAAGCTCAAAGCAGCAAGACAGGCTCGCCAAGATGCCGGGTTCTTCACACAACCATCCTCTTCCAACCCACAAACAGGGGTATATCATGGGCCTACTAAAGCTTTGCCGCTACAACCGCCCTTAATGTTGCCTTTGAGCCTCAACTAGGAGGAAGTGGAGGCACTACTACAGGAGTCCCTGGTAAAACTCCAGACGGTAAGCCTCTGGGCATACTGCCCTCTGTTCAAGTCCAAAAAACCCAAAATGATTTAGAAAACCGAGCTCTAATAGGGTTGTTAGCTGGCCCACACCCCTTGGCTGAAGTTTTGAGAGGATGGATTAGGAATCAATGGGGTTCTATTAGGGTAGAAGTAGAGACCATATAGACCCTGCCCAAGAATTAGTATGTCTTTATGTTGAAGAATGCAAATATGGCCTTTAGGGTTCTCACTACAGAGCAGTGGCTACTACAAACGTCTCATCTGTTCCTATTCAAATTGCACAAGGAGTACAATGCTAAGAGAGATGATCTCTCGCATTTCCCTGTATGGGTAGAATTCCCTAATTTGCCACTGCACTTTCACAACCACCTACGGGTAATTGGCTCTCAGCTCGGCAAGGCTCTAGGAGGCCTCCCACGAGCGAACTACATTCCTTCCTGGCACCCACAAGCCTTAATAGAGATGGATATCTCAGAGGACCTCCCACAGGCAATGGTGATTGTGCTAGATGATGGGGAATGTTTTGAACAGCCCTTGAGCTACAAGTACCTACCAAATGTTTGTTTCCACTGTGGAACTAAGGGGCACTTTGTATGTGACAACCCTATCAAAAACCCAAAACCAATTCAGACCCCAACCAGCTCTGAGAAGAGTGATTGCAAAAACCAGGCTCCCTCGTCAGCTATCCCCCCTCAGGCCACCAAGGTGGATCGGACCCTTGCGAAAAAACAAAAAAATGAGAGAGTCAACCTAGACCCTTTAACAAGTATGCATTGTTAGCTTCATTCCCAGAATGGGAAGACTCGGAGGTGGCCGATTGTCATTAAATCTAATATCTAACCAACCCAAATGATTTTCTACACAGCCCTCACCTAGGGCTCCGATCAAAAACCGCAAAGACCAAAGAAGTAACAAATGAAGGTGCTCTCTTAGAATATAAAAGGGTTGTCAGACCCTAATAAAGCCAAGAAGATCAAATCATGGATTAACAACTATCCGGTTGACATCATAGGTCTACAAGAAATAAAAACTGCAGGGTAGGAGCTCAACCAAAGACTGCAGACAATATCCAACAAACATCAGTGGTTTCACTCAACTCACGCCAGAGGATCGAGAGGGACTGCCATGGGGCTCCCCCTGAGCTGGAAGATTAATCATCAACTATCTTCAATAGGAGAATACTGGGTGGGGTAGCAGTAGCGATTGAGTCCCCTATCAATTGCTTGATGTTGTCCATATATGCAGGTGGCTCCGTCAATGACTGAACCAAGCCGTGAAGTTAGCTTGTCCATCCCAAGGGCCAGATCATCTTATTTGGGGACTTCAACATGGTTGAGTCCATGGAGGATCGATACCAAATGAAAGGGCAAACAATGGCAGGTACAAAACAACAAGAATAGGGGAAACTTAAGGAGAAATTAGATTTATGGGATGCAGGCACGCTTGGAAAATTCAGCTGGCAGAATTACTCAAAAGGAGCTCTTACTTGAAAGTCTCGACTAGATAGGTGCTACTTAAACATGACACTGGCTAGGCAGTTCAATAGAGTAAAAGCAGCACTAAGACTCACCTCCTGTGCTTCAGATCACTACCCTTTGATCACCACGTTGGATGATAAATGTAACAGAATCCGTAATCATTGTTTTCACACCGACTCCTCACTCTTTCAGCTAGGGGAAGTACAGAATATCATCAAAGCAATATGGGCACAAGCTTTCTCTAAGGGCATCACGCCAGCCAAAGCTTGGAATTGCCAACACACAGCATTCTCTGGTCACCTTTAGGAAAAGGTAACTGAGGTACGAAGGAAAAGGAAGGATGCCATCTACAACGAGCTAATGGAACTAGATTCACCCAGCACAGAGGAGGCAGACACTCAGACTAGAATATCCACTCTTAGGCATCGGCTCAAGATAGAGGAAGACATTACTCTTCACCATACAGTGGTGTTGTTTTGTGAATGGTGGGCAGGAAAGGTGGACAAACTAAGGTAATGTTCAGGAGCCTTAGGAAGAAACATCGGAGAGAGTTGGTCCCAATGCTGGTAGCTACTAAAGGAAAAGCCACTTTCGAAGAGGCTAACCTAGAGCTAGCCAGGGAGCACTTCGCCTAGCTGTTCAGCCCACCCGAAAGACAAGATGAGTCTGTTACTTTCACAAGGGAAATAATAAGGAATTGCAGGAAGAGAGTGGTCCCACCCCACTTGAGTGCACAAATCGATTCGGAGCTCTCGATAAGGGAAATGAAAAGGGCCATATATGCTCTTAAACAAAAGAAGACCTTGGGCATAGATGGCCTCCCAATCGAGTTTTTTCGAACTTTCAGAGATGTTATTGCACCAATACTATGCATATTTGGGAAGAATATGTTAAACATGGGGCCCTCCCAATACAGCTTAACACAAGCATCATCAAATTGCTACACAAAAAAGGCCCAAAGGAGATACTTCCAGACCCTTAACACTAGAATGGTAATAGGACACTTTTATGTCCTTGGACACTTTTGTGTCCTGTTAAGTGACCATTTTGCTTGAATTATTTGAAGAGTATGAAAATGAATTTCTAGGTGCTATATATCCACAAAGTTGCCTTATGAGCTGAAAAAAACTTAGCATTTTTTTTGGAGTATCGATCTCACCATTAACCTTACTCTTGCACAACATTTTTGAACCTAAACTGTGTGAAGAAACGGGTCCTGTTTTTGGCTTTTTTTCAATTTTTGGCAACTATACCACTCTGAACTTCATGTTTGTGAGGTTTAGATGGCTAGAGGTTAGGCCTTCATAGTTCTCAACATGTTTTGATGCTTTTAGGGAGAGCTAAGTGTTAAAATTGAAAGTTATGACCAGTTTACAAGAATTGCATAATCGTGTTTTTTGGCCAAAATTAGCACTTTTATGATTTTTTTGGTGGCTTTGTTGATATCCAAATTCAATTTTGATTGTGTAAGTGTAATGTATAACATAAAGCTAATCTTCCTTGAGTTTTGGGGGACCTAATATGCTATATAGCATAGTATATGATGATGGTTGAGTTTTTTGATTGCTGAAGAATACGATACATTTTAGAGTAGCAAGTATAACTTTCTCAATATTGCTAGTTTCTTAGGCCAATTGTGTGTATTTTGTAGGTAGTAACCATATCTAATTATCGACTACAAATTTGGCTAGATATTGAGTAGTTTCTATGGGTTTCTAGAGGTCATAATGCTAAACCCAGTTTTTTTATGTTTGCTGTATTTAGCACTTTATCTGTAACATTTAATGGCCTAAAATCTTTTGTGTAGCGGAATTTAGCATGAACATAGTGGGCATTTCATTAGAGTTGATTCCTAATGAGATTTACAAGAGTGCTTGGGTGGAGAGAGCAACAAAAAGCATAACACCTAGTTAGATAGCATCGACAATACTTTCAAAAGAGAGAGCAATTAAGCTATTGACAACAGTTGAGGACCGGATTTGCATGGAGCCGGTCCCCCCTCCAAAAGGCTTTGTATTATGGTTTCTCCCATCAAGAGAGACATTGTACAATACAATTCTTTGTGTTCCTTCAAGACTAGCTAGTGCAATGAAGATGGAAGCTTTATACACCAAGCTAAACACTTAATCAAACACAACTTGAATTATCCCCGTTCTCAGACCCAAGACCTCACACACCTTCGAAGATGGTGAGAGCTAGCAGGGTATGAGAGTAGATTGAGAGGAAAAAGAAGTATCTTACGAGAAAGAAGTACATCTCCTCACATAATCACTCATATTAGCATAGCTTAGCTTAGTAATTAGCTTGGTAGAGAAGATGAGCATGCATTGAAGCTTGGCTCTTGGTTGGATTTGCATCCACATGCCAAGAGAGTGTTGATGTAGGCTTCTATCTCACAAGCTTGGAGTAGGTGATGAGCTCTCCATTAAAGCTTGGGAGGAGATAGAGTATTTTCCCTTCACACATGGTCAAGTGTGAGAGTGTGTGTCAATGCCAAGCAAAAATCAGCCCTCCCCCTCTCTTGGGCGAGCCCTAGCTGCTAAATAAGTCTGGCTTTTGCCTCATTGGACCTCCCCAGGTCAAGCCAATAGGGATTAAGCAGCATAAGTGATAGCCTTCTGACATGTGCCCCCCTTTCCCCTTTTGTGAGAGCTTTAGGTAATTAAATAATTAAACTAAACTCTCATTGGACCCCTTTGCCTCCTGGCCAATAGGAATCAGGCAAGCCATGGAGCTCCTGAATGCTCATTGGACCCCTTGGGAGACTGCCCAATAGTCTTCTAGGACACTTAATTCTTATTGGTTTCTTTTATTAAATGTTTTTAAATTAATTAAACTAGATTTACTCTAGCTTAATTCTCATTGGTCCACTTCAAGGGTCTTCCAATAGGAATTGGGCACACCTTGTGGGCATCTGGCCTAGGGAGCTGACATGTGTCCCTCATTCCCTTTGTGTAAAGGGAGCCTGTGTGTGTGTGTGTGGCTTTCTCTCTCATCCCCTAGCTTTGGGGCTCGCCCCCTCCCATGTAGGGATATGCAAAGACTTTTAGGGCACACACTAAGCATCCAATTTTCCCTAGGGTTGACCTTTGGACACAACCTTTGAATTTTGGAACCTTAGCATTTTGGAAGTCTTAATGGGCTGAACCTTAGGGTCTTTTTAGCCCATTGTTTCACATGGCTCTTTTGCAGATGGCCCCCCCTTTGGATCCCTATTTTCCCTCCTTTGGATCCCTACTGTGGCCGGTCTGTTAACTTAACCAATATTCTAGCTTTTTCTCCCTTGGCACTTCCCCACATTAAATGATCAGTTTAATATGAGAAAATCATTTAGGAGAATTAGATATTGATTATTATGACATTACCTCTCTCTTGAAATCATAGTCGTCCTCGACTATGGTGTAGAGAAGATAAAGCATATGCATGAGTCCTTTTCTTAGCGGGTAGAGGATCCCTATGTTACCCTACGACATCATTCCATAATGGATGACTAGTCCATTTGGCGCTTGAGAGCCTGAGGCTGCCGCAAGCATGTCTGCACATTAGTCCTATCAGTCTTCCATAGTAGAGTGACAAGCTCTACTTGGTGTTTGGGAGACGTCGTCTCCGCAAACTTGATCTAAGCATGCATACTACTTCATTTTTGTGCACAAATAAAGAAAAAGGGAGTCTTATAAGACAAAAATTTTTGTTCATTTTTAACATTTTGTACATTTGCTTACTCTTGGGAAGCATTGTAAGCATTGACAAGGTTTAGGTTATCCTTTAATTGTATGCCTTGCATCCATCTAGCATCTTCAAAAGGATAATTCTTAAACTTAATAAGATATCGTCTGATAGTCTTACCGCCTCTTAATACCTTGTCTTCATGTCGGAGAATGGACTCGGGCTGCAGCACCTCCTCGTGGTCCTCGATCTCCGGTGGGTCTTCAATAGTTGGTTCTTGAGGTGGCTCTCCTTTGTAAGGCTTTAAGAGGCTCACATGAAAAGCATTGTGTATGAGCCAATGATTGGGCAACTTAAGTTGATAGGCCATCTCATTGATTGGCCTAAGAATCTGGAAGGGACCATAGTACCTTTTTGCTAGTTTAGCATAGTACTTTTGGTGGCCCGTAGGATTCTTTCCCGTAGTGTGCCTTAATCGAGCCTTGGGAAACTTTAACAAGACCCAATCGTTTTCTTTAAAGGCTTGGGCTCTTCTGTGCTTGTCAGCAGCAGCCTTTTGCCTTTGCTGTGAGATAGAGATAGCATCCTTAATCTTTTGGAAAGATTCTTGTAGGTCTCGGCTATACTCATCTGCAGCGAAGATCTTCCCATGTACCTTAAGTAGCAAGGGACTTTTTGATCTTCCCTCAATTACCTCGAAAGGTGCTTTTCCTGTAGAAGTATGTACAGTGTTATTGTAAGCATACTCTACTAAGGGTAAGTACTTCTCCCATTGGGATCTTTGATCTACTTCCGTTACATAGGCTTTTAGTAGATCGAGAATAGTTAGGTTAGCTATTTCACTTTGGCCATCAGTTTGTGGATGATAGGCCGAAGAGAAGTTTAGCCTTGTTCCTAAATTCTCAAAGAGACCCTTCCAGAAATTACTGGTCATTCTAGGATCTCTATCCGACACTATGGACATTGGCAAGCCATGGTACTTGAAAATTTGTGAAATGAAGAGGGTTGCCATTTGATGGGCTTTGATAGTCTTTTTGACAGGTATAAAATGAGCTTGTTTACTGAACCTGTCTACTATCGTCCATATTCCCGTATTCCCATGGATAGACTTAGGCAATCCAAAGATAAAATCCATGGATATGCTCTCCCACGGTGAATTAGGGATTGGCAAGGGTTGAAGCAATCCAAGTTGCTTCCCTCTATCAAATTTTTTCTTTTGACATACCACACATTTGGAAACATACTCATGTATGTTCACTTTCATGGTAGGCCAATAGAAATATGTTTCAATTCCCTTTAGGGTAGACTGAATCCCTCTATGCCCCGCATATGGGGGAGCATGAGATTCATACATTACTTTCTCACGTAGTGAGTTAGTAACGCATAGTCTATTGCCATAGAGAAGATAACCATCTTGTAAAGTAAATGGTTCTTCTTTCTTCCCTAATGCAAGGGCTGAAATCACATCTCTAAAATCGGGATCAATAGCATACTCATCTATCATTAAAGATAGATCATTGTGAGTTGCTATGGAAACCGCATTCACTCTCGGTCGTCTTGAGAGTGCATCGGCTACTTGATTATGCTTGCCAGCAATGTGAGCAATATGAAAATGAAATTGCGAAAGGAAATTTTCCCACCTCATTTGTTTGTCGGAGAGCTTGGTCTGCGTCATGAAGTACTTAAGACTTTGGTGATCCGTTCGCAGAATGAAAGGAGTCCCCAATAAATAGTGCTTCCATGAGTCTAAGGCATGTAGAACTGCAAGGAGTTCTTTTTCGTATATGCCTAGAGCTTGCTCAACAGGGTCGACCCTTCGACTCTCATAGCCTATGGCGTGCCCTTCTTGGAGCAGAACAGCCCCAAGGCAATCACCACAAGCATCACATTGGACCTCAAATGGTTTTGAGAGATCCGGTAGTGTAAGCACAGGTTGAGAGATAAGCTTTTCTTTAAGCTTTTCGAAAGCATTGTTCTCCTTAGCAGACCACGTATACTTAACATTTTTCTTTGTTAGGTCATGTAATGGTCCCGCAATTTGTGAGAACTTTTCTATGAAGCGTCTATAGTATGCACACATACCTATAAAGCTTCTTAGTTCATGAAGATTCCTTGGTTTAGGCCATCCTTTTATTACCTCTAACTTGGATGGATCCATTTGGATTCCATCTTGAGAGATAATGTGACCTAAATATTGAATCTCTTGCAAGAAAAATTCACTTTTCTTTCGATTAACATAAAGTTTATTCTCTCTTAAAACTTGAAATATTACCTGGAGGTGTTGCTTGTGTTCCTCTAATGAATTAGAGTAGATGATAATATCATCAAAGAACACTCCAGTGAAGGTTCGATGAGGTCTGAACAGCTTCTCCATCAAGCGGTTAAATGTGGCTGGTGCATTAGTCAAGCCAAAAGGCATGACAATGTATTCGTAAAGACCAAATGTAGTACGAAATGCGGTCTTTACAATGTCTTGATCAACTATCCTTATTTGATGATAGCCACTTTTTAGGTCAATCCTACTGAAGTAGGTCGATCCTTGTAGCTTATCAAATAGGTCTTCTACCCGTGGAACGGGAAACCTATTCTTGATAGTGATCCTATTTAGTGCTCTATAGTCGACACACATACGATATGTGCCGTCTTTCTTTTGCACTAATAGCACAGGTGAGCAAAATGGAGATGAGCTAGGCCTAACCATGCCCTTCTCAATTAACTCATGCACTTGCCGCATAATCTCCTCTTGTTGAGCTTGAGAAACTCTATAAGGAGGTTTGTTAGGCGGTGAACTTCCTGAAAGAAGTTCAATTGCATGGTCGTCATTACCTCGTTTAGGAGGTAGCTCACAAGGGATGTCGTCAATAAAGACATCTTGAAACCCCTTGAGAAAATTGGATAACTCTAATTCCTTTTGGTTACTTTTATTTTCTTTTGCTAAAGCATTAGGTTCATTTTGAGAATCTTTAACAAAAATCATGTACACGGAAATAGAGCTCTTTATTGACTTGTTGAAAGCTGGTGTATGTACAATGGGGATGGTGTTACCCATCTCCCTAGCATCTATATACATGTCCTTTTCCCTGAACTTAAAGGAGATTCTCCTTTCAGGAAATTTAACATGGGCAGCCAGACGGTCAAACCATGGTGCCCCTAGGATTACATCCTCATGCTTGAGAGGAGAGATAAAGAAGTCCTCTTTGTCCACATAGCCTTGGACATGAAGCCTCAATTTCCCGATTAAGGGAGTGACTGAAGCTTCTTGCCCCTTGAAGGCACTGTCTGCGGGTAGGATATCTCCCATCTCGTAGGATTGTATGCCTAGCTTGGTGGCTAACTCCATAGATATAAAATTGTGAGTAGAACCAGGGTCAAAGAGAATAAAAGCATCATGTTCTCTTACCTTTCCCCAAGCATGGCATAGAGGAGATCCTTTGTGGTGAGTTTGGTGAATCTCCTCCTCTTGGATTTCAACCAAAGAAGCTCTAGGAGGATCTTGGCGGTTGTTCTTTTGGGGACAAGCGCGGTACGCATGCCCTTGTTCGCCGCACTTGAAACACCGGTTATCTTTACGATAACGCTCAAGCTCTTCAGGAGAGAGTTTATTCTTTCCTTTGTAAACTCCCTTCTCTTTAGCTTTGTTGGAATTGCCCTTAGGAGACTTTTGGACATTGTCCTTCCCCTTAGGCTCATTGAAACCCTTGTTTTCCGGGGGCTTATTATTTCTTTTACCCCCCGTTTGGAAATTGATTCGTGAGGCCACCATAGTATGGTGTATTACCGCCGATATGGTACGTGGCCTTTGGGAGTTAACATACTCCGCCATTTCTTCGGTTAAGCCCGCACAAAATTGTTGCTTTTGCTATCCAAAATCCAACTTTTTGAAGACAGTGGCTTTGAGTTGTAGGTCCCAAAACTTGTCTACATATTTGTGGATGGATTCATTGGGAGAGAGCTTTAAGCTTCGCCATTCGGTGAGTACTTTGTCTTTGGCATCGGTGGCCAAAAACTGCTTCATAATGGAAGCTCTTAAAGCCTTCCATGTTCGTGGAGCTTCACCGTTGGCTCGTAGGCTAGACCACCATTGTCTGGCGGACTTTTGAAAGTGCATAGCTACATGACGTAGCTTAGAGGACTCCGTGAAGCCCTCATCTCCAAACGCCGCATCGAATTGCTGGATAAAGGCCAATACTTTGTCTGTAGCACCGAAGGTGCCATCATAGGTAAGGAAAGAGATGCTCTTCCCTCCCTCTTTGAATTTCTTCAGCTTGGACGACCTCTTCCATGCGGCATAGGATTTTCTATGGCCTCTTCTTTTTGATGGTTCAAAAGTTGCACCATCACTTTCTTCAGAAGATGAAGAATTTGAAGAAGGTGGAGAAGAGGGTGACCTCTTTCTCGCCTTTTTCTTGTCTTGATCTTTGTCGTCTTCACCATAGCTTTCATAAGAGGAAGAGGATGAAGAAGATGGAGAAGAGGGTGTCCTCTTTCTCGCCTTTTTCTTCTCTTGCTTTTTATCATCCCTCTTTGAATTATGGCGTGGAGAAGAGTGTGATGGTCTTCTCCGCTTTGGTGGTGATGGAGAGCGTTTAGCCCGCCGTCTTCGTGGAGCCATCTCCGCCGAGGTGGCGGGAGACTCGCTTCTTTCTCGTTCCTTCGGTGGAGGCTCTTGAGTTCTCCTTTGGGAAGGAGATGCATCATCAAGAAGTAAGTTCTTGAGCCCTTCATATGGATTCTCTTCTTCTTCCCGAATCGGAGAGAGACCTCTTTTGGTAGTCTCACAAGGAGGCTTCCTAGGTGTTCTCTCGTCATGGTGATGAGCTTGAAGAATCCCGTGAGCACGGAGCTGCCGTTGCACTTCACTTTGGAGAGATGGATTGCCCATGGCTTGTTGAAGCCTAGAAACAAGATAATTAACAAGCATTGAAGCATCATTAGTAGCTTGCTCATGAGCAAAATCAAAGTTATCAACATTAATTTCACTCTCTTTAATATTGTCAGCCATTCTAACAACTTTTAGGTGTAAACTTTTTAGGTGTACTTTGGCACTTCAAGCCCTAGTTGCTACTCCTCTTTACCCCTTTAGAAAAAGCACTCAAGCTACTGTACCCGCGGCTCGAATACCATTAATTGCAAGGAATAGAAGAGAGGGTCTTTCGACACCAAAACAGCACCGGCTCCTGTCAAGCTTCTAATAGCTCAATAGTGGTTAAGCCGTAGGCAAGCCCCGTAGGACTCCACTATTAAGACCATAGCTCTCGATGGTGATGCCCCGTTAACTGCACAAAGGCAGGCGCACTGCAAGGCTGAAAAATCCCTATTCTACTTACTCACAGGCAATTAATAATACCAACCATTTGTAGCTAGCTTGAGGACCTCCCTTCTTGAGCAAGAAAAGAGAAACCTTGAGCTCTGATACCAATGTAACATTTAATGGCCTAAAATCTTTTGTGTAGCGGAATTTAGCATGAACATAGTGGGCATTTCATTAGAGTTGATTCCTAATGAGATTTACAAGAGTGCTTGGGTGGAGAGAGCAACAAAAAGCATAACACCTAGTTAGATAGCATCGACAATACTTTCAAAAGAGAGAGCAATTAAGCTATTGACAACAGTTGAGGACCGGATTTGCATGGAGCCGGTCCCCCCTCCAAAAGGCTTTGTATTATGGTTTCTCCCATCAAGAGAGACATTGTACAATACAATTCTTTGTGTTCCCTCAAGACTAGCTAGTGCAATGAAGATGGAAGCTTCATACACCAAGCTAAACACTTAATCAAACACAACTTGAATTATCCCCGTTCTCAGACCCAAGACCTCACACACCTTCGAAGATGGTGAGAGCTAGCAGGGTATGAGAGTAGATTGAGAGGAAAAAGAAGTATCTTACGAGAAAGAAGTACATCTCCTCACATAATCACTCATATTAGCATAGCTTAGCTTAGTAATTAGCTTGGTAGAGAAGATGAGCATGCATTGAAGCTTGGCTCTTGGTTGGATTTGCATCCACATGCCAAGAGAGTGTTGATGTAGGCTTCTATCTCACAAGCTTGGAGTAGGTGATGAGCTCTCCATTAAAGCTTGGGAGGAGATAGAGTATTTTCCCTTCACACATGGTCAAGTGTGAGAGTGTGTGTCAATGCCAAGCAAAAATCAGCCCTCCCCCTCTCTTGGGCGAGCCCTAGCTGCTAAATAAGTCTGGCTTTTGCCTCATTGGACCTCCCCAGGTCAAGCCAATAGGGATTAAGCAGCATAAGTGATAGCCTTCTGACATGTGTCCCCCTTTCCCCTTTTGTGAGAGCTTTAGGTAATTAAATAATTAAACTAAACTCTCATTGGACCCCTTTGCCTCCTGGCCAATAGGAATCAGGCAAGCCATGGGGCTCCTGAATGCTCATTGGACCCCTTGGGAGACTGCCCAATAGTCTTCTAGGACACTTAATTCTTATTGGTTTCTTTTATTAAATGTTTTTAAATTAATTAAACTAGATTTACTCTAGCTTAATTCTCATTGGTCCACTTCAAGGGTCTTCCAATAGGAATTGGGCACACCTTGTGGGCATCTGGCCTAGGGAGCTGACATGTGTCCCTCATTCCCTTTGTGTAAAGGGAGCCTGTGTGTGTGTGTGTGGCTTTCTCTCTCATCCCCTAGCTTTGGGGCTCGCCCCCTCCCATGTAGGGATATGCAAAGACTTTTAGGGCACACACTAAGCATCCAATTTTCCCTAGGGTTGACCTTTGGACACAACCTTTGAATTTTGGAACCTTAGCATTTTGGAAGTCTTAATGGGCTGAACCTTAGGGTCTTTTTAGCCCATTGTTTCACATGGCTCTTTTGCAGATGGCCCCCCCTTTGGATCCCTACTGTGGCCGGTCTGTTAACTTAACCAATATTCTAGCTTTTTCTCCCTTGGCACTTCCCCACATTAAATGATCAGTTTAATATGAGAAAATCATTTAGGAGAATTAGATATTGATTATTATGACATTATCATTGCCCCCAAGGTTCCAATTGTAAGAGATCCATTATCCTTTTGACATGCTCCATGGCTCCTTTTGAATCCAAAGGCCCAAAGGGAACTAAGAAAACATGTATATAGTATCTGTATTGAGCGTGACTATAGAAACTTTGATGATAGGTCCGTAGAATGGAAAAAATGCAGCTTTTTTGTACCTATTTTTTTTGCTCAAAAAAAAAATAGTGAGGTAAAAGCAACCATATGTTTTGGTCACCAACCCATTGAAGTTAACGGGGCATTTTATCTCATGTCCTACAAAAATCCCCACTCTTATTTATATGCAATCAACCGTAAGAAATTGCTGTTTTGGGCAAAATGCACTGGTCCATCAACTTTGGAGGCTTGTAGTGACCAAGGGATGAGAAAAATTACAAGTTTCTCATTTTTTCCATATGTAGTAGTTATTGAACTATAAGCTCATGAAAGGATTTTTCAAAATGAATGGATCTACTATGGTTTTGAAATTTTTTCCCAAAACCCTGAAATGACACTTTTATGTCCTGTTAGGTTACCATTCTAGTGTTAACAATGTTAACCTCTGCCTACAAAATCTTTGCTAAGGCCATAGCTCTCATGATTTCCCCACTCCTCTCTGAGTGGTTGTGCACTGAACAAAAGGGCTTCATCAAAGGTCGGAGAATAATGGAAGTAGTCATATCCATGTGGGAAGGGATAGAGCATGCGGAGGAATCCAATCAAGACTTCGTCTTCGTTAAGGTCGACTTTGACAAAGCCTATGACAGGCTAGAACGGTCTTTCATTCTAGAGTGTCTGGTCATGATGGGGTTTGACCCCAGGATAGTAAGGTATGTTCAAACTCTCCTGGGAAATGCCCAAGCCAGAGTAGCACTAAACAATGGTTTGTCGGATTCATTCTCACTCAACAGATCTGTTAGATAGGGATGCCCTCTAGCACCTCTTCTCTTTGCCACTTCAACTAATTCTCTGAATGACTGGTGAAAGATAAGATACAACAAGGGAGCCTCCAAGGTATCAAGCTACCAGATGGGAGGCAACAGTGTCTCTCCCAACTCGCTGATGACACAAATGGGCTTCTACAGAATGATAATAGTTCCCTAAAAGCCTTTTGGGAGTGCCTCAATGTGTTATGTACAGCATCCGGCTCCCGGATCAATCATTCTAAAACAGGCATCAAAGCATCTCCTTCCCCTCTGCCAAGTTGGGTGGCTGAGCAGGGATGCTCCATTATCCAAGATGGCACTATCTTCAGACTATTAGGAATACCATTTGGCTTCAGGGTATCTATGGCACAAAGGTGGCAATGGGTTATGGACAAATTCTACTCTAAACTGAACAGATGGCTTGGGTTTCAAGCTAACTTGACAGGTAGGACTGTAGTTATCAAACACTACATCAAAAAGATGTAACTTTGTCCACTTTCTAATACAAATTCTCTCTCGCCTTTTATGGGCAAAAAAATAATGAGGCTTGGTTATTTGTTCAAATAACTTGATAACTAAGCCTCGCGTGACCATAGCCTAACCTTTGAGGAGGCGGAGTCAAATTGACTGAAATACAATACACTTTTGGCTAGTCGGAATGCGGCACTACCGCATGGACACATGTGAGTGACCTCAATTTCAACAGGGAGAGAGAAGAATGGTTCAAACTTCAAAGAGTTGAAGCCGGCTGCTGTCTACTACTTTATCACAGATCTAGTAGGACTACAGTGGCCAAAGGTAGGTGAGCAGTGCAGAATATATGTAGGCGTTTCCTGGAGGGCAAGAGGTAAGAGTTCCAGGAGAAGACGTCTGAGCGTTGTCTCCCCCTCCCCCTCCCCCTCCCTCTCTCGCTCTCTCTCTCTCTCTCTCTCTCTCACACACACACACACACACACACTCACAGACACACACAGACACACGCGCACATCCGCAAATATGGTTCGCCTTCCAACTCGCGCTATACCCTTGGTGGCGCTCTCCTTAGTGCTTCTCATGAGCTACCCGTGGGAACCTGCGCTGGCCGACACGGCTTATGTGGTCATCAACAACGCCGGCAACGAAGCAGGCGGCCAGAAGTTCGAGCAGGTAGTGGGCTCTAGCGGCGCTGAGACCATACTGGCATCAGCCTCCGCGTTCATACAGGAGACATTCGGGTACGCGGGAAACCCCTCCTATCCGCAGAAGCAAGTGGACAAGGTGACGCTGTATGTGGACGATGTGCCGTCAGGCGGTGCAGTGGCCATCGCACAGGCAGACAGCAGAGGTGCGCCAAATGCGCACGAGATCCATCTGTCGCAGAGCTACGTGGGAACGTACTCAGAGGGAGACGTGGCGACAGAGGTGAAGGGGGTGCTGTACCACGAGATGACGCACGTGTGGCAGTGGAATGGGCAGGGCACTGCCGACGGGGGCCTTATCGAAGGCATTGCTGATTACGTCAGACTCACTGCTGGGCTGGCGCCTCCTCATTGGGTGCAGCCCGGCGAAGGGGACCGCTGGAACCAGGGGTATGACGTCACTGCCTACTTCCTGCAGTACTGTGACAGCCTGAAGTCGGGCTTTGTGGCGGCCCTGAACGCTAAGCTGGCGTCCGGCTGGGACGTGGCCTACTTCCAAGAGCTGCTGGGCCAATCCGTGGACCAGCTTTGGGCCAGCTACAAGCAAAAGTATGGCATGTAATTTCTAAAGGCTCACATGCGTGCACAATATCAATAGAGGAAGGTGACCCAAAACCCCCACATACATAACCACAGGCTCCATCTAAAGCACCATTTTATCTGTGATTTGGCAAGACTCAGCACCCATCATAAGCTCTAACCGATGTAGTTGGCCCGATGCTTCAGTGAAATCCACCCAAATGATCAATGAGAATGTTCTTATTTAATAGTACCTAGATTTCCAAATTATTAGTATTTTCTATAAATATCCTTATAGAGAAGCTTACTTTAAAAACAAACGAAATCAAAACTAAATGTGGTCTTTTTTCTTGACAAGGATGAGTGGTTGTGGAACCTAAAGACTAGAAAAGCATCTAGACATAATAAAGAGAATTCTCACCTCCATTGCCCACGATGTGTCTCGACCATGCTCCTTGATTGGCTTCCATAAACTTGACCAAGGATGCATGAAGTTAATAACACTGTGTGTGTGTGTGTGTGAGAGAGAGAGAGAGAGAGAGAGAGAGAGAGAGAGAGAGGTGTGAAATATTATATTAAATTACGTCTTCTATGAGACCAAACTGATACAATCTTGGTGGATCTAATACAATGTTTGGGTACAAAATAGAATGAAATAACGTGAAAAACTAAAATCATCATCACCATCAGCATCATGAATGCTCGAGGATGCTCGGCATCGGGCGTTGTTTGAGAAAGTGTTGCATCGATTGTTGAAGAGCATAGTCATTGCCCGCCTCTGTAAATAGTCGTACTCAATGTCTCCCATGTCATGTTAGAATAGTCATGATCCTCTAATGGAGCCTCCGTCGATGGTGTGGTCGCCCTCGTAGACGTGGGTCTCTAGCTCTCTCGAGTTCAATGGCTTTGTCAACTAATATACCTCTAGTATAGGTGGGCTCTGAAGTCTATTGTGAAGCTTGCTCATCTGACTGCCGAGTCCCTGCTGTCAGGAAAAAGGCAAGGCGAGGGAGTCACGAACTACGGCCAGGCGATCGGGCTAGGCAATGTGGACAGGGGATCCGTCTAGGGCAAGAGGCTATAAGCCGGCCTACTTAATGGAGGTTGGGAGGAGGATCTCAAGGTATTAGAGCCACAAAACTGGGGAAAAATGCGTGTTTCTTTTCTTGGCCTCTTGCATGTTGCATGCCGTGAGGCTTCTCTCTTGCCAAGGGGGGAAAGATGCCGAGGTTCAGGACCGCGTGCAGGGCCTCTTGAGGCGGGGAGGGACGCGCAGTCGACCTCATCCAAACGATGCGCTATCGAGCTTGGAGTGTGCGCGCAAGACATGCCAGCAAAACCCATCACAGGCACTAACCCTGTCGAGCCACAGAGCGCTCTCTCTCTCTCTCTCTCTCTCTCTCTCTCTCTCTCTCTCTCTCTCTCTCTCTCTCTCTCTCTTTCTCCCTCTTGCTCGTAGTCGGAGCCACTGCCGCCATCGCCAGCGCTTGAAATTTTTTGGCCTCACCATATTGGCCGCCCAAAAGCATTAGGGCAAACCTAAATTAACCTTTAGGGCAAGTACCCACGGTGGTCTCAGCCTTTGAAGGCGTACTCGGCCACCATCGGCAAAGGTTTTCAGCAATCAGTAGTCAACAATTCCTCGTCCACCATCAGCAAAGGTTTTCGGCAATCCGTAGTCGACAATTCCCTGCATAAAGTTTGACAATTCCGAAATGTTGTCCATCGGCAACAGTGTCCATAAAGTCGATTGCACTAAATAAATCACCACTTGCAATCGAATCGACTATGACGTGTCCAAGCAGGGTACGTGCACGGGTGGGGCTTACGGGCTGACAAAGCTTTGACGAACCCAGTAATTAGCGCGGATAATTCTCGTCATTTGCGGTGTATACTATGACTACGAGTTTGTTTTTCGAATCAAGGTATTCTTCTTCTCTTTCTTACATTGCACGGTGTTGCCATGGATTCAGATATCAATATGACCTTCGATTTCAAGCATCATACGCCTGATCCTTCCCATGATGGCTCGCGGCCGGATACTCTCACGGAGGGTGCCCACGACGCTACGAGAGGTGATGACGCTTATGAATTGCTCGATATTCAGGAATTTCACGCACTTCAGACACGCATCTCAGTAATGGAAGGAAATTTTGCATCATTAAATGAAAATGTCACTAGATTATCCATGTTAGTGATACAATTTATGCAGCAGTAGGCCAAGGGCCCTGTTGACACACACATGCATGAGCACACTGCCGATCAAGGGCAAGGCCCTTCTCATCATGGACAAGGTCCATCTCCAGAATCTTTGCACTCTCTCACTGCAAAGGAGGTGGACGAGTTGTTGAAAAACACCAAACCACCGACTTTTAAGGGAGAGGACCGCGATCGCAATAAGGATGCAGTGAATATCTTTCTGAGTAAGTGGGATGGAATTCATGCCTTGCGGCATACTCTGGATGCAGTCAGAGCACTGCAGACAAGTCTGACTCTAGAAGGCAAGGCCTACAAATGGTGGATGTCTCTCAAGGAGAAAAATATAATACCACAGAGTTGGGCATCCTTTGAGGCTATGTTTCGAAAAGAATTTCTGCCTACAAATGAGGCAGATCGAAATTGGACGGCTTGGGAAACGTGTTCCATGCGCCAACACCCATCATTACTTGAATATATCTCTCACTATCGGGATGTTATCCTCAAGTTGGAAGGACTAGACACCTTTCAACAAGTACGTGGGTTTATCCGTGGTCTGACACCCGAGCTTAAGAAGCACGTCAAGACTCAGGACCCTAAAACACTTGAGGAGGCCATAGTGAAAGCACACATTCATGATGAACTAGATGAAAAGAAATCACATAATAATCACGTTCCTACAAATACACATGGTAATACACACACACAATATGGGCACAATAAAAGGAAATTTATAGTAGCCAATTCTGAAGCAGCTAAAATATCCAAGGGGTCCCGTGGTCCTCTCTCTCCTGAGGACTTTGACAAGGCTAAAAAAGAGAAGTTATGACTTCAATGCTTGGGAAGCGGCCATGGCAAAAAGGATTGTCCCAAGGGGAAATCTGCTGCTCACATCAAGGAGAAAGCAGTGCACACGGTGCAACTGCTGCCTCTTGAGTCTTCCTCATTGTTATTCTCTACCGTGGAAGTAGCACACACCGAGGTGGTGCATGAATGCTGTATCACAGCTTCCATATGGCAAGAGACCTTCGGTCCACACGAGTTAGTGCATATGCATGGATCTCTTCAAGGGCACAAGGTGCACATCTTGGTAGATGATGGTGCTACTCACAACTTCATTAACTATGGATTAATGAAAAAACTCAAATTGCCCCAAACTCCGAGTTCCCACCACTACAAGGTAGCAATGATGAATGGTTATGATGCTGAAATATGGGATACTCAAGTCAGATCCATACCGTTGGAAATACAAGGCTATTCCACATACTTGGTAGGGAATGGCTGCATAGCCTAGGACTGTTGGAATTAGGGTTGCAGAGAAACACACACAGCTTGGAGAAGACGAAGGAAGCTCAAGGCACACAATAGAGAGTGTGTTACTTAGTGTGCAATGGAAAGATAGATAGCCCTAGAGTGATGGGCGTATATACAATGCATGGGGGAAAAAACCTCCTAAAGAGGGAAAAAATGCCCCGGCGGTCCTAGTGTGTTCACACACATCACTACCACATGTATATGGTAACAAATCCCCCCTGGAGTGATGCGGTGAACGAGAGCTGGCACATGAGTAAAGGGAAGTGCCATGCCCTGAGGACAGGATCAGTCCACAAAGGGGAGTAAGCCCAAAGCTTTGCGGAAAGCTTCAAGCTTCTCACGAGACAATGCCTTTGTGAAAAGATCTGCAAGGTTGTCCTGTGTTGGCACATAAGCCAAGCTGATCTCTCCTGCTGAGAGCCTCTCCCTGACATAGTGGTAATGCACCTCAATGTGCTTTGTGCGAGCATGAAAAACTGGGTTCCTCGCAACTGCCAATGCGCTCTGACTGTCAGTGTAGATAGTGTTGGCAGTGTCCTGTCCAACACCCAAGTCAGCCATAAGGCGTCTGAGCCATACACACTCAACCGTAGCTGTGAAGACTGCCCTGTACTCAGCCTCACAACTCGAAGTGGCCACAGTAGGTTGCTTCTTGCTCAACCATGATATACATGAACTGCCAAGCATGAAACAAAAACCACTTGTGGACACTCGCGTGTCAAAACAACCAGCCCAATCTGAGTCCGAAAAAGCATGTAAGTCTGGCGGCAATGATCCCCCCTTGGGATAAAACAAGCCAAGATGTAAAGTGCCACTAAGGTAGCGGAAAATCCTCTTGACAGCCTGCCAATGCTTAGACCCTGGGCTATGCATAAATCTGCTGACCTGCGAGACTGAAAACTGAATATCTGGCCTCGTGTTGCATACATAAATGAGGCAGCCAACAGCAGTTTGGTAAAGAGTGACATCAGCAGGATCGCCAGCATCATGTAGACTCAACTTCAAACCTGTTTCCATGGGAGTGGCAATAGGTTTGCAATCCTCAAGTCCAAACTTACATAGCAATGTCTCTATGTAACTTTTCTGACACAAGGCAATACCACCATCACACTGCTTAAACTGTATACCCAAGTAATGATGCAACAGCCCCAAATCTTTCATCTTGAAAGTAGCATTCAAATCAGCCTTAAATTCAGCAATATGTCTCTCATTTGGTCCAGTGATCAGCAAATCATCAACATAAAGAACCACAATGAGAAATACATCATCCTCACGCTTTACATACAATGTGCTTTCTGTTGGACTGTTACGAAAGCCTCGTTTAACCAAATGAGTGTCAGCTTTCTCATACCAAGCACGAGGAGATTGCTTCAACCCATACAAAGCCTTCTTACATTTGCACACTTTGTCCTCTTGTCCTTTTATGACAAAACCGCTAGGCTGCGTTACATAAACTTCCTCAAATATGTCACCATTCAAGAAAGCAGTAACAATGTCTGATTGATGTACATCCCAACCAAAATGAGCTGCCAATGCACATAGAAAACGCACAGTAGTCATACGACAAGTGGGAGCAAAAGTCTCTTCATAATCTATGCCTTTTTGTTGTGCATAACCCTTTGCAACAAGTCGAGCCTTATGGCGATCGATCTCACCATCCGGCTTGCGTTTCAACTTGTAAACCCACTTCGTACCAATGGCCTTTTTGCCAGGAGGCAAATCACATAAAGTCCATGTGTCATTCTCTATAAGTGCATTATATTCTGATTTCATGGCAGCAATCCAATTTTCTGAATTCTGTGCTTCATCAAAAGACAGAGGCTCCTCAACATCATGTAAACTAGACACAGCCAAAGCATAACAATCTGATGCATAAGATGCATGGAGAGAGCCTGAACGAGTACGACTAGATAAAGGTGCATCCAATTTACTGTCACGCAAAGTGTGCACCAGCCATTTTGGCATACCTCTAGCCTGCTCATTTTCAGCCCTTTCCTCATCAAGTACATCATGTACATCTGCATCAGTAATAGGCTGTTCTAAAACATTTTCAGAAACCCCCATAGGCTGTACATTTGCCTCATTGGAACTTACATTCGTATTTCCACCACTGAAAAGAGGCAACAAAGTGTCATAAATGTCCTGTGAGCTTACATTACTGTCTCTAGTACATGACAGCAAGGGCTGAACAGAGTCTTCCACAAACACTACATCCCGTGAAACCAGAATACGTTTTGTTTGCGGATGATACAACCTGTAACCTTTGCTTTCAGCACTATAACCAACAAAAATACTTTTGACAGCCTTATCATCCAATTTTCTGCGCTGCACTTGTGGCACCAAAGCATATGCCAAACAGCCAAAAACACGCATGTGCTCAATAGAAGGTTTTCTATCATGCCATGCTTCATATGGAGTAATAGACTGCAAAGCTTTCGTAGGACACCTGTTAAGTACATAAGTGGCACACATGATGGCCTCAAGCCAAAAAGAATGCGGCAAAGCTTGACTTTTGACCATACATCGTGCCATTTCCGTTAGTGACCTGTTTTTCCTCTCAGCAACACCATTTTGCTGAGGTGTATAAGGCACTGTACATTGGTGTTTTATCCCACGACTAGCCAGAAATGCATTAAATTCATGAGACATATACTCCCCCCTCGATCGGAACGGAGGGTGCCCATAGTACATTTTGAGACATTTTCAGCCATAGCCAAAAATTGTTTGAAGCACATAAAAACTTCGGACTTTGCTTTAAGCAGAAATACCCATGCATGCCTGGAGTAATCATCAATGAAAGTCACGAAGTACAGGTAATTGCCCAAGGACGGAGTTTGCATGGGCCCACAAACATCACTATGCACAAGCTGCAACCTGCATGTGGCCCTAACTGAACCATCCTTTGGAAACTTAGAACGCTGCATTTTACCCAGAATACAGCCTTCACAAACATGTTTGATAGGTGCTTCAAGAGGCGGCAAAGAAGCAACCATATCAGATTTCTGCAAACGCAGCAAACTGGCAAAATTCAGATGACCAAAACGTGCATGCCAAAGTTTTGCATCTGAAATAGCCCTTGAATCTGCAACAGCATTTGCAAAATTTTGTCCACACTTGTCATACAAAGTGAGCTTATACAGCCCACGGCACAAAAGCCCAGATGCAACAATTTCATCACCAAAACTGAGATCATGAACTGTACATCTGTCATCCACAAATTTGACTACAAGTCCAAGTCTAGCAAGTGCGGATACAGACAATAGATTCTTCTTGATCCCAGGTACATAAAGTGCATCAACAAGTGTGAAGGAACTGCCATTAGCAGCAATGAGCACAATCTTTCCAACTCCCTGAACTGGATAAGAGGCGTTGTTGGCACAAGTGACTGAATTCCCATGAGGGACAGACTCGAGAGAGGTAAACAATTCATGATGTGAGGTAATGTGCTTTGTAGCACCACTGTCGAAATACCACACATGTGAATCTGCAGCAACTGACAAGCATGCATCATGGACAGCAGGATTGTAAGTGCACTCTGCGCTAAAAGCCCATTCTGCATCAACATCAGCATCACAATCTCCTTTCACAGAAGACTCAACAATGGCTGCATTTGTAGTGGAACCAGCATTTGCAGTGGAACCACCCTCTTTCTTCTTAGCCTCTTTGGCCTTCAACTTAGGACACGACTTGATCAAGTGATCATTGGCTTTACAATAATGGCAACGCATCTTCTTTTTGCCCTTATCACCAGAATTGCCAGACGAAGTGCTGCCAGCAGAAGCATTAGGAACAGAATTTTTGCCACTCGCAGCAGAACCATAAGAAGTGGCTGCATTACTGTTACCACCCTTTCTTTGAGAAGCAATAAAAGCCTGTTCAACTGCACGCTGCCTAGTCCTGTTTTTTCTAGAAAGTGCCTCTTGCAACAGCAATGTGCATAATGCATCAAACTTGACAACTTCAGGATTTCCTTGGGTCATCAGTCTCCAAGTACTAGCAAAAGTCTGGTAGGAATCTGGTAAGGCATCAAGAACAGTCTGCACAAGGGAACTGTCAGAAATGACTTCACCTGCAGAAATGAGTTGCTCATTGATATCCTTGACACTAGCAAGGAAAGTGTCCATATCATCTTCCTCATGCATAATCTTCGACTCTAGCTCTTTACGCAGCAAAGCAATTTTAGCCTCATTGCGGCTTGCATAAAGACCTGCTAGAATATCCCAAGCCTGTTTTGCAGATTTTGCTGAACGGATGTGAGGAATAATGGTGCGCTTCACAGACAACGCAATCAATGCATGAGCCTGCGCATCCTTAACATCCCAACGAGCTTGTTCTGCTGTAGGCAAAACAACTCTAACAGCTGCAATCCTTGCAGCAAGACCTGCAACATCCTCAATATCGCCTACATCTTCAGAACCAGGACGTACATCAATGCCCTGCACAATGTTCCAGACACCTTTTGACACAAGAACGTGTTGCATCATATAAGCCCACATAGGGTAGTTGTCCCCATCCAACCTGTCCTCAGCAGCAAACATCTTGAACACATCTGTGTTGTTGTTGTCAGCCATGGTAAATGCTGCACCTGATGTGAAAACTGCCCGAAAATAGGAGAAATGGAGCGGGAACAACTTGTGCTATATAGCACAAACCGTAGAAGACTATAAGGCACCTGCTATGCAAAAAACGGCACTGACAGAAAATCTGCACAAAATGACGAAATAACCTGTGCAGTACTGCCCGTAGTGGAAACGGAGGCCGAAATGAGCCCAAATCAAAACCTGCGAACGCTTGCCAAAGCTCACTGAAATCGGAGAAAGTGAGCAGGCGTGTGCTGGAGCAGCTGGCGACTAAGCCCGGGAGGACGTGACCTGCTCTGATACCAATTGTTGGAATTAGGGTTGCAGAGAAACACACACAGCTTGGAGAAGACGAAGGAAGCTCAAGGCACACAATAGAGAGTGTGTTACTTAGTGTGCAATGGAAAGATAGATAGCCCTAGAGTGATGGGCGTATATACAATGCACGGGGGAAAAAACCTCCTAAAGAGGGAAAAAATGCCCCGGCGGTCCTAGTGTGTTCACACACATCACTACCACATGTATATGGTAACAAGGACCATCACTGAAGCGTAGCTACGAGCACAACAACTTGATGTTTGAATCCCATGACGCACATGTGTTGTTGTTAGGAGAGAAGGATGTGCCTTCCTCACTATTGATATGTACAACAAAGCTTATGCAACTCGTTTATGATAATGAAATAGATAAAGTTTTCTTGTGTTACTCATTGTGTCATTTTCTTTCCAATTGAATCTGTTAAACATTCCTCAACACCGCATGCTTCTCTCTCATCTCTTCCACAAATGGCTATTTCTCAACAAGCAAAGGTTGCTAGTGAGTTAAAAAATTTATTAAAGGAATTTCACGATGTTTTTCCTAATGATTTTCCATCAGGATTACCGCCGACACGATCGGAGCAACATGTAACAATTAATGTCCTAGTAACTTGTGTGTAGCAGAAAATAGCATGAACATAGTGAGCATTTCATTAGAATAGATTCCTAATGAGAATAACAAGAATGCTTGGGTGGAGAGAGCAACAAAAAGTATAAAACCTAGCTAGATAGCATGAACAGTACTTCAAAAGAGAGAGAAATTAAGCTATTGACAATAGTTGAGGACCGGATTTACATGGAGCCGCCCCCCCTCCAAAAGGCTTTGCATTATGGTTTCTCCCATCAAGAAAGACATTTTACAATACAATTCTTTGTGTTCCTTCATTACTAGCTAGTGCAATGAAGATGGAAACTTCAAGCACTAAGAAAAACACTTATAAACACATCATCAATTCCCTCATGGTCTCAGACCCAAGACCTCACACACCTTCGAAGATGGTGAGAGCTAGCGGGGTATGAGAGTAGATTGAGAGGAAGAAGGAGTAGTCTTACGAGAAAGATGTACATCTCCTCACATAATCACTCATATTAGCATAGCTTAGCTTAGTAATTAGCATGGTAGAGGAGATGAGCATGCATTGAAGCTTGTCTCTTGGTTGGATGTGCATCACAAAGCCAAGATTTGTTGGTGTAGGCCTCCCTTCTCACAAGCTTGGAGTAGGTGATAAGCTTTCCATTAACAGCTTGAGAAGGAGAGAGAGAGTATTCTTACTCCACACATGGACTACTGTGAGTGTGTATGCAGCAATGCTTTGAGAAAATCAACCCCCTCTCTCTCTTGGTCGACCCCTCTTGCTATTTGCTCATGCTCACACCCTACTGGACCTCCCCAGGCTTAGCCAATGGAATCTCAAGAGCATAAGTGATAGCCTTCTGACATGTGTCCTCCTTTCCCCTTTTGTGAGAGCTTTAGCTAATTAATTAATGCAACTAAACTCTCATTGGACCCCTTTGTCTCCTGGCCAATAAGTATCAAGCAAGCCATTGGGCTGCTGAATGCTCATTGGACCCCTTGGGAGACTGTCCAATAGTCTTCTAGAGAGCTTAATCCTATTGGTTTTTTTATTAAGTGTTTTTTAATTAATTAAACTAGATTTACTCTAGCCTAATTTTTATTGGTCCACCTCCATGGCCATCCAATAGGATTTGAGTACACCTTGTGGGCATTTGGGCTAGGGAGCTGACATGTGTCCCTCTTTCCCTTTGTGTAAAGAAGCTTCTGAGTGTGTGTTTGTGTGTGTGTGTGTGTTTCTCTCTCATCTCCTACTTCTAGGGCTTGCACCTCCTATGTAGGGATGCATGAAGACTTTTTTGGTACACACACAAAGCATCCAATTTCCCTAGTGATGACCTTTGGACACAACCTTTGAATTTTGGAACCTTAGCATTTTGGAAGTCTTAATGGGCTTAACCTTAGGGTCTTTTAAGCCCATTGTTGCACCTTGCTCTTTTATAGATGGCCCCGCTTTCGGATCCCTATTTTCCCTCCTTTGGATCCCTACTGTGGCCGGTCTACCAGCTTAACCAATATTCTAGCTTTTTCTCCCCTGGCACTTCCCCATATTAAATGATCCGTTTAACTGAGAAAATCATTTAGGAGAATTAGATATTAGTTATTACCTCTCTCTTGAAATCATAGTCGTCCTTGACTATGGGGTAGAGAAGATAAAGTATATTCATTAGGCCTTTTTCTCGCAGGTACAGGATCCCTATGTTACCCTACGACATCGTTCCAAAATGGATGACTAGTCCACTTGGCGCTTGAGAGCCTAAGCTTCCCCAAGCATTTCTGCACATTAAACCTATCAATCTTTCATAGTAGAGTGACAAGCTCTACTTGGTGTTTGGGAGACGTAGTCTCCACAAACTTGATCTAAGCATGCATACTACTTCATTTTTGTGCACAATAAAGAAAAAGAGAGTCTTACAAGAAAAAAACTTTGTTCATTTCAAACATTTGTGCATTTGCTTACTCTAGGGAAGCATTGTAAGCATTGACAAAGTTTAGATTATCCTTTAATTATATGCCTTGCATCCATCTAGCATCTTCAAAAGGATAATTCTTAAACTTAATAAGATATTTTCGGATAGTCTTACCACCTCTTAGTACCTTGTCTTCATGTCGGAGAATGGACTCGGGCTGCAGTACCTCTTCTTGGTCCTCGATCTCCGATGGGTCTTCAATATTTGGTTCTTGAGGTGGCTCTCCTTTGTAAGGATTTAGTAGGCTCACATGAAAAGCATTGTGTATGAGCCAATGGCTGGGCAACTTGAGTTGATAGGCCATCTCATTGATTGGCCTAAGAATCTGGAAGGGACCATAGTACCTTTTTGCTAACTTAGCATAGTACTTTTGGTGTCCCGTAGGATTCTTGCCCGTCGTGTGCCTTGGGAAATTTGAGTAAGATCCAATCATTTTTTAAAAAAGGCTTGGGATCTCCTGTGCTTCTCTCTCTCTCTCTCTCTCTCTCTCTCTCTCTCTCTCTCTCTCTCATTACCAATGTAAGTATCAATGCTACATTCATGAATGCTAGTCTTGTCGATTCACCCTGGCCCACCAATCGGTATCTGTTAGCAGTAGCTAACACATGCGATTACGCACCAAGCTAGGGATATGCTATGGATGTGCACATTATTTCCTATTCACATTGTATAAGGTCTTGGGCTCATTGGAAGTTCTAAATTGTATATGCAAGAGGGCTCAACTTAATCCCATAGTAGAAAGGCTTGTGGTGCATTCCTTTATAAGAAAGCCTTTTATGCAAAGGGGCTTTATTCTTGAGGATCCATTCTTGAGTACTCACTCTTGTGTGTTCACTTTATGGATGGACTAGCTTTGAGCTTAATGCCCATGCTTAGAAGGCTAGTGCTAATCCTTTTGTAATTAGATAAGCACTTCTTGATTAATCTAATCTCTACTTTCTTCATTAGTTTTAATTCTTCTATATTCCATTATGTCATGAAGTAGTTTCACCTTCTCATTATTCTAGATTTTTGAGTGTGTGGTGATCCCTTCTTGCTTATTGACCAATTCTATCATTCTATGAGTACTCAATTTGTGATATTTAACATCTCTAATTAGGTTGATTAAGTGGGTTATTAATCTTGTGATTAGAGTATGTGCCCTATTGTTTGCTCATGTGTGGATTGGTTTAATGAGACTCAAGTACCATTCACCCTTGTGTATATAGATTTTGATTAAGTACCTTGATTGGCATGTGGTGATTGGAGAGGCCAACACCAATGCAATTAGTGTGTTCTTGTCAAGAGAGTGCTTTGAGATTCAAGTCTATGGCAAGTTGGACTTTGATGGGATTAATGCGTGTAGGTGATGCTTGATTGATGATTATAGTGTGATTAGAGTTAGTGATTGATAGCTAATCTCTATTGCATTGGAAGAGCATTCTCTTGAATCCTTCCATTCAATACATCCAATAATACTCATGCCTCCAAGATCTAGCCGGGTTGCCAATCCACATATTGATAATTTTGTGTGGGTTGAGATTAGTTCGTTGCTACAATGACCCCCAACAGTATCAGAGCTTATGGTAGGATTAGCATTCTCTAATAAATCTCCCTCAATTGCACATCTTAATAATTGAGCTTTAACCTATCTATGTGTGGGCACCTCGGTAGGCCCAAGAGGCCACTACCCTCCATAGATTAGGTGGGTTTTATTAAAAAGTATTAGGTTTTGTAATTTGGTGCTCACATTTGCATTTAGGTTGCACTTAGTGTTGGTTTTTTGCACATTTTGCATCTTCAATTAAGTTTTCAGACTTATTCTTCACCATGCATTGCTCACCTCATTTGAAATTCTTCCTTGCAAGATTTCTATAGACCATGCTAGCCTCCTCATTCCGACACCACTAGCCCAATCAATTGAGTTAATCCTTTCATACTTTTAGGTGTGTGTGTGTGTGTGTGTGTGTGGAGGGGGATGTGCCTACCGAGCTGAGCCTAACATGTGTATTTCACGAGATACCATCACAACAAGGTTGTTGCCCACTTGGCCTAGTCTATCACACTTAAAATACTTTGTATGCAATGACATGTGTTCAAAGCCTAATTTAGACATGTGGAAATATGGACAAACATGGTATTTCTATTCAAAAAAGATTCTTTGAGCCCAAGTGGGTCCGTAGGGAGGGATTCCCACGACGCATGTGTGCCCCCATTGTTAGAGAATATAATTCTTACTTTTAAATTAAGTGGAATTTAACCATGAAAGGAGAGAGTTTTCCTTAAGAGAAAGATAGCAAGGAGATTATTGGTTGTGCCAGCTGATTTCTTTACAAAGTTACACTTTAAAAACATTAGAATCATCCACATAATTCAAAGACAATAAGCAGTTAAGATTGATAACTCATTTACTTGGAGCCAATCCCCCCTCCAAAATGACTTGTGTTATAATTCTCTCAAACAAGAGCTTTGTTACAATACATGTTTTTTCTCTTATGGAGCCTTTCTTGAATCAACAAGATGATTTTCTTCAAGATTCCATGGTATAATCCTCCTTCCCAAACCGTTAACACCCCAATAGGGAGATGTTGGAACTAGGGTTGCAGGAAAACACACAGCTTGGAGAAGACGAAGGACGGTCAAGGCACACAATAGAGAGTGTTTTACTTAGTGTGCAATGGAAAGATAGATAGCCCTAGAATGGTGGGCGTATATACAATGAATGGGGGAAAAAACCTCCTAGTGAGGGAAAAAATGCCCCGGCGGTCCTAAGTGTGTTCACACACATCACTACCACATGTATATGGTAACAAATCCCCCCTAGAGTGATACGGTAAACGAGAGTGGGCACATGAGTAAAAGAAAGTGCCATGCCCTGAGGACATGATCACTCCACAAAGGGGAGTAAGCCCAAAGCTTTGCGGAAAGCTTTGAACTTCTCACGAGACAATGCCTTTGTGAAAATATCTCCAAGGTTGTCCTGTGTTGGCACATAAGCCAAGTTGATCTCTCCTACTGAGAGCCTCTCCCTAACATAGTGGTAATGCACCTCAATGTGCTTTGTGCGAACATGAAAAACTGGGTTCCTTGCAACTACCAATGCGCTGTGATTGTCAATGTAGATAGTGTTGGCATTGTCCTATCCAACACCCAAATTGGCCATAAGGCATTTGAGCCATACACACTCAACCGTAGCTATGAAGACTGTCTTGTACTCAGCCTCACAACTAGAATTGGTCATAGTAGGCTTCTTCTTTCTCAAACAAAAATGAAACTACTGATAGCCATTTTTCGGCTCTTTGTAATTGCCACAGTGAGTTACCTCACCCTACCAAAATCACCCAAACACTGTGGCTATCCCTACCATTTCACTGTACATAGGCGTGCGTGAGTCACGGGACTTTTCCCATATGTTCTTTTAAAAAACCCTCAATTAGCTAGTCATTTGGCTAGTTGAGCCAAAAAAATAAAAAATAAAATAAAAAATATAAGTATATTATGGCCCATGCTTATGTAAATATTTCTTTGTATATAGGGCTTAAATAAAAGATTTTTTCATAATTATTTTGATATTTATTTAAATATTTCTACCTAGGTGTGTGTTATTTATGCTCTGTACATTGCCTCACCATTACCACAATTTTTCTTACCATTTTTCATACTCTTTATTCCATAGAGAAATATTTTCATGTAAGCTTCTCTTATATTTGGTGTAACTCCACCCCAACAAAAATCCAAAAAAACTAGTTTTATTTATATGTATATTTTTTCACTATTGTGATTTTTCCCTTCCTACATCTATTTTGTTTTTTTTCTAAAAAATTAGAACACCAAAAATATTTATCTTTTTATGGTAGCCTCATAATGAGAGCGATTTCTTTTGACCCCTTTATATTTTTTCCACTTATATTATTTATATTTGACATATACATATTTTTTAGACCCCTCAATATTTGATTTTCTTAGTTGTACTATTCACTTATATCATGATCTCAACAATATCTTCAATTATAGACCTACCAAATAAGGTCAAGGGTAGGTGGCATGCATACATGCACTATGGAGGGCTCACTCTTGGAGGTATTCAAAAGAATCATCCAAAGAAGGACCCCACAAGGACCTTGTGCAGTGGAAAAAACGGTCGGTTTTGCTGAATTTTTAAAGTTCACTTGCTCTCCGAATTTGAAAAGGTGATACAAACAAAAGTTGTAGCTCGTGAGCTGAACTTTTGCCTCAAATTTTTTCATATTTTTTTGAGCTACGAGCTGTGAGCTATGATTTTATTAGTGGACCTCAGTTTTCCCATACTATGCAACCACACTCTCTCTTCCACTTTATCATTTTCCTCTTTCACACACACTTCTCCACTCATCATCCCCACCTCTCTCACCACTCCTCTCTGCACCCTACTCACCTTCTCCTCAACCTTGAAGAATAAGAGAAACCATGGTGAACTCATACCTCCCACACACAATTCCATTCCAAAATTGACCACCTAGTCTCATTTTTCCTCCTCCAATTTACCCATATCTATAAAAAAAACCACAAAATTCAGCCTCTTCTCTTAAAAGACAGCATCATGGTGGTTGATTACTCAGCTTCAATTACCTTGTCTCTCAAGGAAGGTCAAGAGTGGAGAAAAAATGTACCGTCAAAGCTAGTGGACCGTCAACAAGCGTCAAAATTGGCCCTACTCAAGACACTTGGAGCATCAACCTTGTAAGAAATCCACCTTTTCTTACCTCTTAAGAGTTTTTCTTCCTTATTTGTATCCTACATGGATACTCCCATTGTAAATATCCAATTCCATTTGTAAATTAATACTAACTCTACTAACACTAACCCACTATGAAAAGTCCTATCACCTCCATTTCTCTCCTCTCTCTTTCCCCACCAACTTCTTGATAATTCCAAGCAAAAGAAATTAGATAAATTGCTGAAAATCTAACCCAACCATGGTTAGAGGAGTAACCCTAGCCTTCAAAATTGCTATAAAAGGAAGGTGTAGCTAGCACAAAAGGGGGAGACGAAAGAGCACTATGCTATAGCTTGAGAAGCCAAGCTCAACCTCTTGAGAAGGAGCTCTTGAGTGGAATCTCATTGGCATTAGGCATATGTATGTGTTGTATTAGGGGTGATTAGCAAGGGAACTCTATGCCATTGTAAGAGAGAGTGATCATTAAATTGAGATTAGGAAATCTATCATTTCTCCTACTAGAGTAAGCCCAACATTTGCTGAATCAAGAAGGGTGAATTTGGACTAAGCATGGATACCTTGTCTCCCTTCCAACGTGAAGTCATGGACAATAATGATGTGTAAGTGTCTTGGTGTTTTATGTAAGTTCTTGATAGCTTGTCTCCGGGTACTGTTACCAATTTAGCCATAAATCCCATATGCTGTAAGAGGGCGACAGGGTGGTGTAATTTGCTCAAGCTATGTTGAACAAATACTAATCTCACTTTGATTGGTCATGACAGATTTGTAAGAAGGCATTAGTGCAACAAGCACCCCCTTCCCCCTTCTCTCTCTTTCTTACATATCTATATTTATGTTTTCTTGATCATTAACGATGCACTTCAAAGCAGCCCAAGCACCATCTCTCTCTCTCTCTCTCTCTCTCTCTCTCTCTCTCTCTCTCTCTCTCTCTCTCTCTCTCTCTCTCTCGTGTTTTAGTGTATGAGAGTGTTGCATTGGTGTTAGGGTTAGTGTAAATTCCTTGCTTGTTTGTGGGTTGCTCTAACGATTCTCCTCTTTTGCGTCCTAGTTCGCTCTTAAACTAGGTGGTTCCCCTTGTGTAGTTGGGATTTGGCTGTGGGTTTGTTGTTTTGGTTTGTGTTGTGTTGTGCCCCAGCCGCATTGAGCAGCACGGGAGCCTTGAAGGGTGTCTAGAGGTTGCTCTTCTTGTTACCCGCCCCGGACCGCTTCAAATTGGTGCCCCCACGGAGGACAGGCTTGTGTATGTTCTGTGAAGTCTCAACCTTTAGCATAATCAAGTAGCTTGCATGAATCACGAGAAATTGTATGATCCCTTCATTCCCATTGCAAGGCAAAAGGTACACATAATTGTTAGTACTAAGTTGCAATTTTAGCGAGTAATTCGTAGAATTTTAGGTCCTCTTAGGTTGGTAGAGATAAACGCATCAGTAAATCCTTTTATTTTGCCTCTCATTAGGTACGACCTTAGTTTGGACGTCTATATTTTTGTTTTGTTTTAAGAATTAGGTCATGCATAGACCATGGATAATGGCCCAGGAATACAAGTTTTTCCCTTTCATTTCACTCCACACATTAGAGTAAACATTGCAATTAGTAGAAAAATCCATTTTCAACAACGTATGGTATTCATGTTTGGTGCCCAAAGAGCAGGAGAAATTCTCGCGTCACCAAACCCTGTCATTCTACCTCTTATTGATTATCATAGGTCATTTGATGTGAATATTTTTATTTTGTTGTAGAATAGATTGCAATTTAGAAAATATTATTGTGTAAATATTTTAAAGAAAGAAAAAACAAAAACGCGTCACTTTGAAATCAATTCAATGGAGAGCCAACGCCAAATGTCTGGATATCCTCTTTTCTTTGGAGAGCCTGGAGAGGATGCAGAATTATTTCTAGCGAATTTCAAGATGTCTTGCCGTATCAAGAGGATAGAAACTGATCAAGAACGTGTAGAAATGTTTGAGGTGGTCCTTAGGAAAGATGCTAGCACTTGGTTTGACTCTTTGCCTGAGGAAGTTAAAGGGAATTACACGGATGTTTTGATCCCCAAAACACTCAGAAATTATGGCAAGACATTGTTTCTCATAAGCAAAAGGACTTAGATGACTACTACTTGTACAAGCAAGAGTTCCTACGTCTTTGGGCTCTATGGATACGAAATGTTGCTAACCCTGGTGATGGTGCAGAATTTCTAAAGAAGGAGAGGTTCATAGCCGGACTCTTTCCTGACCTTAAGGTAAAAGTTGAGGCGGGTGCACCTGCTACCTTTGATGCAGCGGAAACTAGGGCTGCTGAGAAGTATAGGAAACTCAAGTGCTTAAGGGGAGAGGTTCCAATAGAAGTTCTTAGACCCAAAGGTAAGTCACAAGCATCAACATCTAGGGAGCTTCCTGAGGTAACGACTGAAGTGATTGAGAAGTTAAATGAATCTTTAAGCAGCCTGTCAATTAACTTTGCACAAGCTGTAGGTCCAAAGGGACAAGCAAAGAAGTCAGAAGAGAGAGAGCCACGAACTAGGAGAGTCTTGCAATGTTGGAATTGCGGAGAGTCTGGACATGGGATGTATAATTGTCCTTGGCCCCGTGGAGAGCCAGGGAGACCTAACTTGAATTACCCAGTGATGAATGCAGGAGAAGGAGCTGGTCAACAACCAAGGCTTCTACAAAGGCCAAATGAACCAAGACCACCTCCACAAGGGGTAGAAAGAGTTCCACCTTTGCCAGATCCAAATGTGCATGTGGTAGAGGTGACAAACTCAAATGAGGTTGACATGGAAGCAAATGGCATTAAGCGTGGCAGAGGAAAAGGTAAAGAGAAAGAGGGTGTCCCATCACAGAGTGACCATGGACAAGGCAAGAAGGCAAAGGAGACCAAGGAAGCTAAGAGGACTCGACGTCGTATCAATCTCCAAGACTTCCCTCTTGGACATGGTATGGCTCCATACAACCTGTTGGAAGACATGCGAGGTAAGGGTCCTGATATCTCATGGCCTCAGTTTCTTGCATTATGTCCACAAGTTAGGAGGGATTTAACAAAGGCAGTTAGCACTAGGAGAAAGGTAAAAGAGAGTTTTCCTGTTGTAAAAATTGCACATGCTGAAATGAACGAGGATATTACACCTGTGATAGATTGTTACATAAAAGGAAGATTGGTTAGGAAAGGTCTAGTGGATGGGGGTGCACAAATTTGCATCATGACAGAAGGGCTCATGCAAAGACTAGGCATACACATCCATGAGACACCTGAAATCAAAGTGAAAATGGCAAACAATAGCAAGGCTAGGTGCGTAGGCATTTGTAAAAATGTTTTTGTGGAGGCCTTTGGCATTAAGAAGGCAGTGGATTTCTATGTCATGTCTACCAAGGGAAATGGTTACCCATTTATCCTAGGAAGACCATGGCTAATGAAAATGCGAGCTTTGCAGGATTGGGAGAGTGGAAAGCTAATTTGCAGGAATGACAATCACAAGAAGGTTGTCTTTGACATGAAGGAGCAACGCCAAGAGGAGCTCCATGAAGAATCATCTCGAAGTGAGACGGAAGAAGATTGGACTGAAAACACTTCAGAAGAAAAAAGTAGCGGCAGCATTACTGAAGAGGAGTCCTCCATTGAAGTCATGGGGGTAAGGTTTAAGCAAAACAACCAGGAGACCTCTTCTCGAGGTTTGGAAGAGGTAGGTTCCCAAGAGAACCAAAAGGTGGAAGATGAAGGAATGTTAGAAGGTATGTTGTCTACAACACTTACAAAGGATGAAAGAGAGGAGTTCAAATGTGTGCTAAGGAAATTTCTGAGGCTTTTTGCTAAAGACTACACCGATGTGCGTGGAGTAGATGTTGTTCAACACAAGATTGAGTTGAAGCCAGAGGCCACACCTAAGGCTCAAAAGCTACAAAGGCTAGGAGTCATTAAGGAGCAGGCTCTACTCAAGGAGGTAAGAAAGCTTCTAGCAGCAGGTTTCATTTATCCAGTGGAGAATTCAGAGTGGGTCTCTCCTGTTGTTGTCACTCCTAAGAAAAATGGCAAGTGGAGGGTGTGTGTGGATTACCGTCCCCTCAATGAGGCAACAAAAAGAGATCACTTTCCCCTCCCATTCCAGGATGAGATACTAAATGAGGTAGCTGGTCATGAGAAGTACACTGTGTGCGATGGTTACTCAGGTTACTTTCAAATAGGGATTGCATTGGAGGATCAATTGAAAACAACCTTTATCACTCCTTGGGGTTGTTATGCTTTTAGAGTCATGCCATTTGGTCTGACAAATGCTCTTGCAACATTCCAACGTTTCATGAATATGGTGTTTCAAGCGTTCTTTGGAAAGTCAATTAGGGTGTTCATTGATGATTTCTGTATTTATAGCTCAAAATCATTGCATCTACAAAGGGTAGAAGAAGGTTTAAAGAAGCTCTACGACATGGGAGGTCAACTCAACCCCGACAAGTGCCACATAGGTGAGGATGAAGTGATCTTGCTCGGTCACAAGGTTTCCTATAAAGGCATTGAGGTGGATTCTTCAAAGGCAAAGGATCTTATTGAGCTCCCATCACCGAAGAGTCTTAAGGAGGTCATCTCTTTCATTCAGAAGGTGAAGTATATGTCACGCTTCATTCACTTAGCCTCGGAGTTGCTTCATCCTTTGCAAAAGTTAACACAACAAGTAGAATTTGCATGGTCTAATGAGATTGAAGAGTATTTTTGTAACATTAAAGTCATTTTGTCAGAGCTACCAACACTCATGCCTCCTTGTTGGGAGTACACATTCTTTGTTAGCTCTAGTGTTGGAAGGGAAACAATTGGTGCTGTGTTGCTACAACAAGATCCCCACAGTACAAGGATGCGACCCATCTACTTTGCTAGTAGGGTCATGAATGCTTTGGAGAGAGACTACACAGAAGTAGAACTCATGATGCTTTCTCTCATGTTTGTGGTGAGAAAGTTTAGATCCTACCTACTACCAAAACCTTTTGTAATTCTCACTGCAGAAAATTTGTTCCCTTGGGTGTCATCTCAAATGAATCTTAGTACTAGGATCTCAAAGTGGATTATGGAGTTGCAAGAGTTTCAATACTCTTTCAAGGTAGAAGATAGTGTGCGTGCACAATTGGCAGGGATTCTCACTTATTGGGTACATGAGAAAGAAATTAAGGTGCCTCAAGTAAAGACCCTACCATTGCCACCACCAAAAAGTATTCCCAATGCTTTTACCTTATTCTTTGATGGAGCTTTTCGACGAGCCACAGGAAAAGCAGGGGGAGGGCTAGTGTTGCTCAACCCAAGTGGAGAGGTGGTCATGAAAGAGAAGTTCAATCTACCAAGTTCAGCTAGCAACAATGAAGCAGAATACGACACACTAATTCATGGTTTGAAGATGTGCATTGGCCAAGGGATACAACGCCTCATGGTAAAGGGAGATGCACTTCTCATTGTTAAACAGATTTTAGGTATTTGGGCATGCAAGAATGAAAGCTTACGGACAAAAGTTCATGCCATTCGTAGATTGTTTAATCAATTTGAAGAAGTGCAACTATATCATATTCCTAGGAAACAGAATGAAGATGCCGATTTACTTGCACAGCAAGTAGTTACATGTGTTGAGAAAGAAGTGCAGGTCATCATGGTGGCAGCAACTGTCAAGCAACCGAGATACCAGGGATTGGAGTCATTGACTCCCATTATTAGCTACATTTTGGAGGGCGAGTTTCCACAAGACTTTACGAAGGCTCAGAAGAGGAGACTCATGAAGAAGGCAAGCGCATATCTCTTCCTAGAAGGCTCCCTCTATCAAAGAGGGAGGGATCAAGTATGCAGAAGAGTACCAACTATTGAGGAAATTCCAGCCATTCTAAAAGGTTTGCATGAAGAAGCATGTGGTGGTCATTTTGCCCAAGAATTAACTGTGAAGAAGATTTTGCTTGCGGGGTATGTTTGGCCAAGTCTGCATGTGGATGTCCAACATTGGTGTAAAAGTTGTCACAATTGTCATGTAAATGGGAATAGAAGATTGGTTTATGGTCCAAGGCAAATCGTGCTTGCAAATGGACCGTTTGAAAAGTGGGGCATTGATGCTATGGGTCCTCTGCCTAGGACAAAAAATGGTAAACTCTACATTCTAGTGGCTGTAGACTATATGACTAGGTGGGTGGAAGCACAGAGTGTGGCAAAGGTAAATGAGAAGACAGTGAGCAAATTCGTCTACACTCACATTTGTTGTAGATTTGGCACACCTTTGGAGATTGTTTTTGATAATGGTCCAGGGTTTAGAAAGGGATTGCTCACAGAAGTCTGTGAAGAACTTCACATTCTACATCGTCACAGTACACCCTACTATCCCCAATCAAATGGTTTGGTAGAAAAAGCTAATGGTGTCATTGCATTAGAAAGATGGTGAAAAACAAGACAAAGTTGTGGGATGACTTCTTGGATGGTGCCTTGTGGGCGTATCGAACCACATATAGGGAAACCACGGAGTTCACACCATTTCACTTGGTCTATGGTCAAGAGGCTTTACAACCAATTGAACTAAACATTCCAACAATGCGACCTCATGGCAAATCAGCACAAGATGATCAAGAAGCATGGATGGATCGACTTCTTACCTTAGCTGAGCTTGAGTGGAAAAGAGAAGCAGCATACGAGTGCTATAAGAGGAAAGCCACACAGACAAAGGAGAAGCTTGACAAGAAACTGAAGGACAAAGGCATCAATGAAGGAGATCTTGTGCTAAGGTATGACAATCGACTCGATAATCATTTTGATGCCAAATTTGAAACAAGATGGCAAGGGCCATACATAGTCAAGAAGGCTTTCAATTCAAGTTACTATCAGGTTATGGACTTGAATGGTAAAGAGCACTCCAGGAAAGTAAACGGGTATCGCTTGAAGCCCTATTTGAGTCGCCTTCTACCAAAGGATCTACCAAAGATCTGTCAAAAGGCCACTGTCTCATGTAAGTATTGTTACATGAAGCATGAGTGTAACTCTACCCAAAATTCTGAGGGGCCAAACAATAAAAATCTCGTCAAGGACTCTGCAGCACTCTCTTTGGAAATGATGCTCTATGATGGTACATGAATATACCATCATCCAGGGGGAGGGCTAATGATAGCCGTTTTTCGGCTCTTTGTAATTGCCACAGTGAGTTACCTCACCCTACCAAAATCACCCAAACACTGTGGCTATCCCTACCATTTCACTGTACATAGGCGTGCGTGAGTCACGGGACTTTTCCCATATCTTCTTAAAAAAAACCCTCAATTAGCTAGTCATTGGGCTAGTTGAGCCAAAAAAATAAAAAATAAAATAAAAAATATAAGTATATTATGGCCCATGCATATGTAAATATTTCTTTGTATATAGGGCCTAAATAAAAGATTTTTTCATAATTATTTTGATATTTATTTAAATATTTCTACCTAGGTGTGTGTTATTTATGCTCTGTACATTGCCTCACCATTACCACAATTTTTCTTACCATTTTTCATACTCTTTATTCCATATAGAAATATTTTCATGTAAGCTTCTCTTATATTTGGTGTAACTCCACACCAACAAAAATCCAAAAAAACTAGTTTTATTTATATGTATATTTTTTCACTATTGTGATTTTTCCCTTCCTACATCTATTTTGTTTTTTTTCTAAAAAATTAGAACACGAAAAATATTTATCTTTTTATGGTAGCCTCATAATGAGAGAAATTTCTTTTGACCCCTTTATATTTTTTCCACTTATATTATTTATATTTGACATGTACATATTTTTTAGACCCCTCAATATTTGATTTTCTTAGTTGTACTATTCACTTATATCATGATCTCAACAATATCTTCAATTATAGACCTACCAAATAAGGTCAAGGATAGGTGGCATGCATACATGCACTATGGAGGGCTCACTCTTGGAGGTATTCAAAAGAATCATCCAAAGAAGGACCCCACAAGGACCTTGTGCAGTGGAAAAAAACGGTCGGTTTTGCTGAATTTTTAAAGTTCACTTGCTCTCCGAATTTGAAAAGGTGATACAAACAAAAGTTGTAGCTCGTGGGCTGAACTTTTGCCTCAAATTTTTTCATATTTTTTTGAGCTACGAGCTGTGAGCTATGATTTTATTAGTGGACCTCAGTTTTCCCATACTATGCAGCCACACTCTCTCTTTCACTTTATCATTTTCCTCTTTCACACACACTTCTCCACTCATCATCCCCACCTCTCTCACCACTCCTCTCTGCACCCTACTCACCTTCTCCTCAACCTTGAAGAATAAGAGAAACCATGGTGAACTCATACCTCCCACACACAATTCCATTCCAAAATTGACCACCTAGTCTCATTTTTCCTCCTCCAATTTACCCATATCTATCAAAAAAATCACAAAATTCAGCCTCTTCTCTTAAAAGACAGCATCATGGTGGTTGATTACTCAGCTTCAATTACCTTGTCTCTCAAGGAAGGTCAAGAGTGGAGAAAAAATGTACCGTCAAAGCTAGTGGACTGTCAACAACCATCAAAATTGGCCCTACTCAAGACACTTGGAGCATCAACCTTGTAAGAAATCCACCTTTTCTTACCTCTTAAGAGTTTTTCTTTTTTATTTGTATCCTACATGGATACTCCCATTGTAAATATCCAATTCCATTTGTAAATTAATACTAACTCTACTAACACTAACCCACTATGAAAAGTCCTATCACCTCCATTTCTCTCCTCTCTCTTTCCCCACCAACTTCTTGATAATTCCAAGCAAAAGAAATTAGATAAATTGCTGAAAATCTAACCCAACCATGGTTAGAGGAGTAACCCTAGCCTTCAAAATTGCTATAAAAGGAGGGTGTAGCTAGCACAAAAGGGGGAGAAGAAAGAGCACTATGCTATAGCTTGAGAAGCCAAGCTCAACCTCTTGAGAAGGAGCTCTTGAGTGGAATCTCAGTGGCATTAGGCATATGTATGTGTTGTATTAGGGGTGATTAGCAAGGGAACTCTATGCCATTGTAAGAGAGAGTGATCATTAAATTGAGAGTAGGAAATCTATCATTTCTCCTACTAGAGTAAGCCCAACATTTGCTGAATCAAGAAGGGTGAATTTGGACTAAGCATGGATACCTTGTCTCCCTTCCAACGTGAAGTCATGGACAATAATGATGTGTAAGTGTCTTGGTGTTTTATGTAAGTTCTTGATAGCTTGTCTCCGGGTACTGTTATCAATTTAGCCATAAATCCCATATGCTGTAAGAGGGCGACAGGGTGGAGAGGCTTCCCTGGCCTTAAGACAGTGACTGGGGTGGCTTTTTTCTTGTGATGTGTTGTGGTGTAATTTGCTCAGGCTATGTTGAACAAATACTAATCTCACTTTGATTGGTCATGACAGATTTGTAAGAAGGCATTAGTGCAACAAGCACCCCCTTCCCCCTTCTCTCTCTTTCTTACATATCTATATTTATGTTTGCTTGATCATTAACGATGCACTTCAAAGCAGCCCGAGCACCATCTCTCTCTCTCTCTCTCTCTCTCTCTCTCTCTCTCTCTCTCTCTCTCTCTCTCTCTCTCTCTCTCTCTCTCTCGTGTTTTAGTGTATGAGAGTGTTCCATTGGTGTTAGGGTTAGTGTAAATTCCTTGCTTGTTTGTGGGTTGCTCTAACAATTCTCCTCTTTTGCGTCCTAGTTCGCTCTTAAACTAGGTGGTGCCCCTTGTGTAGTTGGGATTTGGCTGTGGGTTTGTTGTTTTGGTTTGTGTTGTGTTGTGCCCTAGCCCCATTGAGCAGCACGGGAGCCTTGAAGGGTGTCTAGAGGTTGCTCTTCTTGTTGCCCGCCCCGGACCGCTTCACTACCAAGCATGAAACAAAAATCACTTGTGGACGCTCGCATGTCAAAATAGCCAGCCAAATCTGAGTTCGAAAAATCATTTAAGTCTGGCGGCAATGACCCCCCCTTGGTATAAAACAAGCCAAGATGTAAAGTGCCACTCAAGTAGCAAAAAATGATCTTGACAGCCTGCCAATGCTTTAACCCTCGGCTATGCATAAATCTACTGACGTGTGAGACTGCAAACTAAAAATCCAGCCTCATTTTGCATACATAAATGAGGCATCCAATAGGAGTTTGGTGAAGAGTGACATGTGCAGGATCACCAGCATCATGAAGAATCAATTTCAAACATGTTTCCATGGGAGTGGCAATAGGTTTGCAATCGTCAAGTCCAAACTTACATAATAATGTTTCTACGTAAATTTTCTAACACAAGGCAATACCATCATCACACTGCTTAAATTGTATAGCCAAGTAATGATGCAACAGCCCCAAATCTTTCATCTTGAAAGTAGCATTCAAATCAGTCTTAAATTCAGCAATATGTCTCTCATTTGGTCTAGTGATCGGCAAATCATCTACATAAAGAACCACAATGAGAAGTACATCACCCATACGCTTTACATACAATGTGCTTTCTATTGGACTCTTACAAAAGCCTCATTTGACCAAATGAGTGGCAACCTTCTCATACCAAGCACGAGGAGATTAGTCTTCAACCCGTACAAAGATTTGTTACATTTGCACACCTTATCCTCTTGTCCTTTCTTGACAAAATCATGAGGCTGCATTACATAAACTTCCTCAAATATGTCACCATTCAAAAAAGAGGTAACAATGTATGATTGATGTATAGCCCAACAAAAATGAGCCACCAATTCACATAGAAAATGCACAGTAGTCATGCGTCAAGTGGGAGAAAAAGTCTCTTCATAATCTATTCCCGTTTGTTGTGCATAACCCTTTGCAACAAGTCAAGCCTTATAGAGATCACTCTCACCATCTAGCTTGCGTTTCAACTTGTAAACCCACTTTGTACCAATGGGCTTTTTGCGAGGAGGCAAATCACATAAAGTCCATTTGTCATTTTCTATAAGTGCATCATATTCTGATTGCATGGCAGCCATCCAATTTTTTGAATTTTGTGCTTGATCAAAAGACAGAGGTTCGTCAACATCTTGTAAGCTAGACACAACCAAAGCATAACAATATGATGCATAAGATGCATCGTGAGATCCTGAAGGAGTGTGATTAGACAAACGTGCATCCAATTTATTATCATGCAATGTATGCATGAGCCATTTTGGCATACTTCTAGCCTGCTCATTTTTAGTCCTTTCCTCATCAAGTACATTATGTACATCTACATGAGTAATAGGTTGATCTGTAACATTTTAAGAAACCCCCATAGGTTGTACATTTGCCTCATTGGAATTTACATTTGAACTTACATTACTAAAAAGAGGCAACAAAGTGTCATAAATGTCTTGTGAGCTTACATTACTGTCTCTAGTACATGACATCAAGGGCTGAATAGAGTCTTCCACAAACACATCTCGTGAAACCAGAATACACTTTATTTGTGGATGATACAACATGTAACCTTTGATTTTATCACTATAACCAACAAAAATACATTTGACAGCCTCATCATCCAATTTTATGCACTGTGTTTGTGGCACCAAAGCATATGTCAAACAGCCAAAAACATGCATGTGCTCAATAGAAGGCTTTCTATCATGCCATGCTTCATATGGAGTAATAGAATGCAAAGCTTTCATAGGACACCTGTTTAGTACATATGTGGCACACATGATGGCTTCATGCCAAAAAGAATGTTGCAAAGCTTGAATTTTGACCATACATCGTGCCATTTACGTAAGTGACATGTTTTTCCTCTCAGCAACACCATTTTGCTGAGGTGTATAAGGCATTGTACATTGGTGTTTTATCCCACAACTAGCCAAGTATGCATTAAATTCATGCGACATATACTCCCCTCCCCTCGATCGAAACAGAGGGTGCCCATAATACATTTCGAGACATTTACAGCGATAGCCAAAAAAAAAATTGAAGCACATAAAAACTTTGGACTTCGCTTTAAGTAGAAATACCCATGCATGCCTGGAGTAATCATCAATGAAAATCACAAAGTAACGGTAATTTTTTAACGATGGAGTTTGCATGGGTCCACAAACATCACTATGCACAAGCTGCAATCTTCATGTGGCCCTAACTAAACCATCCTTTGGAAACTTAGAATGCTGCATCTTACCCAAAATACAGCCTTCACAAACATGTTTGTCAGGTGCTTCAAGAGGTGGCAAAGAAGTAACCATATCAATTTTTTGCAAACGCAGCAAACTGGCAAAATTCAGATTGCCAAAACGTGCATGCCAAAGTTTTGCATCTGAAATAGCCTTAGAATCCACAACTGCATTTGAAAATTTTTTCCCACACTTGTCATACAAAGTGAGCTTATACATCCCACGACATAATAGGCCAGATGCAACAAGCTCATCACCAAAATTGAGATCATATATTGTACATATGTCATCCACAAGCTTGACTAGAAGTCCAAGTCTAGCAAGTGCAGATATAAACAAAAGATTCTTCTTGATCCCAGGTACATAAAGTGCATCAACAAGCGTGAAAGAACTGCCATTTGTAGCAATAAGCACAATCTTTCCAACTCCTTGAACCAGATAAGAGGCATTGTTGGCACAAGTGACTAAATTCCCATAAGGGAGAGACTCGAGAGAGGTGAACAAATCACGATGTGAGGTAATGTGCTTTGTAGCACCACTCTCAGAATACCACACATGTGAATCTGTAGGAACTCACATGCATGCATCATGGACAACAGGATTATAGGTATACTGCAATAAAAGCCCATTTTGCATCAGCATCAATATCACAGTCTCCTTTCACAAAAGACTCAACAATAGCTGCATTTTTAGTGGATCCAACATTTGCAATGGAACCACCCTCTTTCTTCTTAACCTCTTTGGCCTTCAACTTAGGACACTGCTTGATCAAGTCATCATTCGCTTTACAATAATGGCAAACGCATCTTCTTTTTGCCCTTATCACCAAAATTTCCAGACAAATTGATGCTAGTAAAAGCATTAGGAACAGGTGATTTTCCACTCGCAGAAGAACCATAAGAAGTGGCTGCATTGCTGTTACCACCCTTTCTTTAAGCAAAAATAAGAGACTGTTCAACTGCACGCTATCTAGTCCCATTTTTTTGGAAAGTGACTCTTCCAACAACAATGTGCATAATGCATCAAACTTGACAAATTCAGGATATCCTTGGGTCATAAGTCTCCAAGTACTAGCAAAAGTCTGGTAAGAATCTGGCAAGGCATCAATAATAGTCTGCACAAGCGAACTGTCTTAAATGACTTCACCTATAGAAATAAGTTATTTATTGATATCCTTGACACCAATAAGGAAAGTGCCCATATCATCTTTCTCACGCATACTCTTCGATTCCAGCTCTTTACGCAGCAATGAAATTTTAGCATTGCAACTTGCATAAAGACCAGCCAGAATATGCCAAGCCTGTTTTGCAAATTTTTTTGAATCAATGTGAGGAGTAATGGTGCGCTTCACAATCAATGCATGAGCTTGCGCATCCTTTACATCCCAACGAGATTGTTCTATCGTAGGCAAAACAACTCTAGCAACAACAATCCTTGCAGCAAGACCTGCAACATCGCCTACATCCTCAGAACCAGGATGTACATTAATGCCCTACAAAATATTCCAGACACCCTTTGACACAAGAACATGTTGCATCATGTAAGCCCACATAGGGTAATTGTCCCCATCCAATCTGTCCTCAACAACAAACATCTTGAAAACATCTGTGTTGTTGTCAGCCATGGTAAATGTTTCACTTGATGTGAAAAATACCTTAAAAAAAGGAGAAATGAAGCAAGAACAACACGTGCGATATAGCGAAAACCATAGAAGGCTGCAAGGAACCTGTTATGCAAAATACGGCACTGACAAAAAGTTTACACAAAATGACAAATAGCCTATGCAATACTTCCTATAGTGGAAACGGAGGCCGAAAAATCTAAGCAGACTAAGCTCTTTGAGCTAGCCCAAAAATTTTGTCGACCTGCGAGCACTCACCAAAGTTCACTGAAATTGGAGAAAGTGAGCAGGAGTATGCTGGAGCTGTTGTGGCGACTAAGCCCGGAAGGATGCAACCTGCTCTGATACCAATTGTTGGAATTAGGGTTGCAAGAAAACACACAACTTGGAGAAGATGAAGGAAGCTCAAGGCACAAAACAGAGAGTGTTTTACTTAGTGTGCAATGGAAAGATAGATAGCCATAGAATGATAGGTGTACATACAATGCATGTGGAAAAAAACCTCCTAGTGAGGGAAAAATTGCTCTGACAGTCCTAACTATGTTCACACACATCACTACCACATGTATATGGTAACATGAGAAAGGAATGGAGAAAGATGTTGGTGAAAAGAAATATTTTTCAAGCAAGAGAATTGATCATCCGTGTACGCTTCCTCATGGGCAATATCTTAGCATAGCTTAGTAATAGAATAGTAGAGATGGAGAAGAACAAACTTTCATTGTCTTGGATTTGTATCCATAGCCAAGATCTTGAGCATAAATTCCATCTCTAGAGCTCCAGAGAGAGAGAGAGAGAGAGAGAGAGAGAGAGAGAGAGAGAGAGAGAGAGAGAGAGAGAGAGAGAGAGAGAGAGCTTGCTTTGCTAACTTGGCCACTTAAGAAAGAGAGTGTGTGAGGAGCAAGAGAGCCAAAAATCCAACGAGCCCCTCCTTATATACTTGTGCAAGTGTGCAACTACTCTTCACTTAGAATGCATACAACTTGACAAATGAGGTGTGAACACCTCATAATGCAACTCAAGCTTATCCTACACTTTTTCTAGCTTACCTTGCATGAAGAGCCAACCCCCCCCCCCTGGACCCTCCGGAGCCTTTCTTCGGACTCTTCTTGGCAATTAGACACACCACACACACTCACACACATTTGTTAAGCTCACACAAAGCAAGTGTATGCTACTTTGAACATGTGACTAGTGTCAACTTACTAAATGAGGAAGGGGTGATCCTACCTTATTCTTTAGAATTTCCCTTTAGTTTAATCAAAACCATAAACTTACCCTTTCATTAATTAGCTTGGGTGCAATACCTTTGCAAGGTTTATGAGGCTCACCCGAGGCTATAGCCTACTTGCTAATTTAGGACATGCTAAATTAGGATAAACTTTGGTAAAAATAATACTCACCCTTTGAGATCTAAAAATTTCACTGTGTGAAACCTTAGCACATTGCTTTGAAGGGGCTACCAAGCTTCTTCCAAAACCTGCTAAATTTAGACAATTAATTCTGGCAAGTTAGAATCTCATCCTAAGGCTTCCCAAACTTCATGGTTGGAGTCTAAGTAGTTATTGTAATGACTTGAGCTTAGCACAATCATTTCCTATTTTAGAATCCTATATATTTCTCTCAATCATCTCCTTTGTCTTGCACCTTTGACCAAGGCTACCCGAGATACAATTATCCATCCTTCACCTGTATCTATGACTGAGATAACTAGTTAGAAATCCCCCTACTCTTTTATGGACTTTTTCCCTTTTGGTTCCAAGCCTTGACCTATTGGTCCATTAGCATTTAATCAATTTCACTTATTCTCTTTTTATTTTCCTTGGAATTAAGTGGCCAATTTAAGTTGGAAAATACTTTTAGAAGGTTAGAAATTCATATTCATGACATTAATGTCTTTACTTAGCCCTAATCATCTTTCATTGTAGATTGGCAAGGTCTACTAGATGCTTGTGAGACTCAGCTACTACAAGCTTTTATGGTATGTATATACTCAAAACTTATGAAGATTTAAAATAAAATCTAGAGTCAAAACAAGACAAAATTCTTTATAAAATTTACTTATTCATACATGATTCTTACCTGTGACAGGAGTCATTGTAAGTGTAATAAGTTTTAAGAAGGCGTTTCTCAAAGGAAATCCCCAAAAAATAGTTAGAAAATGTTGTTTAGGTGCAATCTCTTCTATATAGTGGTGCACAATTATCTAGGCAAAAGTTAATTTGGCACAAATTACGATGCATAGATTTGACCAGGTTCATAATTGCAAAACAATATATAGCTCAAAATTCCTATAAATCTCATATTTTTGCTCAATCTTTTTATTTTGCCAAAAGTTTTTAGTGAGACTCACAACCCAAAATGATGCTTAGAAAGCATACCAATGGGTTTTTCCTTTATTTCTTTTTAAAGTTGTAATGGAAATGACCTATTAAGTTGAGAGTAATGGAAATTAGAGAGAGTACTTTTGTGAAATTACTTTGTGAGCATAGCGGATGAACATAATTGATGTGGTAGAAACATAAAGATAGCATTTAGTTAACTACTTTTCCAAGAGAGAGACTTTAGAGAACATGACAAAAGTTGAGGACCAGATTTATGTGGAGCCGGTCCCCCTCCAATAGGCATTTGTATTATGATTTCTCCCATCAAGAGAGACTTGTTACAATACAATCTTTGTGTTCCTTGTGACCTAGGTGATGCAATGAAGATGAAAAGCTTCATGCATCATGAGCATAACAAAAACTTTGAGGAAAGCATTAACTATCCCAAGCCTCAGTCCCAAGACCTTAAACACCTTCAAAGGTGGAGAGAGCTAGCAAGGAATGAGAGTAGGAAAGAGGAAGAAGAAACATTTCATAGGAGAAAGAATTATTTCCTCACTTATCATCACTCTTCTTGCTAGCATACATAATAGCATAGCAATGAAGATGGAGAAGATGGAAAGCTTAAGCATTGAAGCATGGCTCTTGGTTGGATTTTGCACTTTGCACTTCACACAATGAGAGTGTGTGTGTGTGTGGGGGGGAGAGTATACCCCCTAATCAAGCCCCTAGCTGGTCGACCCCCCCTTGTATCTCATGCTTGAAGCTCATTGGACCCCTATAGGCCTAGCCAATCACAAGCAGGAGGTAAATCAAGTAACAAGGGTAGCCTTGGGATAAGTGTCCCCCTTTCCCCTTTGAGAGTGAGAACTTGATAAATGTAAAAAAAAATAAAAAATCTTCTAATTTATCATTGGACCCCTTGGGTGGCCAACCAATAGGCTTCAGGCACACCATCCTGGCAACATGAGGAAGAACTTGACAAGTGTCCCTTTTGCTTTCTTTGTACCAAGCATGTCTTGTGTGAGTGTGTGAGTGTTTGTTCTCTCATCCCCCCTCTTGTACGGATATCCCCCTCCTTGTAGGGATTAGCTTTGACTTTTGTGCCACCTCAAGCCCCTCAACCTTGGGCCTAGTTCTCACCACAAGCTTGGTCCTTAAGCCCCTCAAACTTGGGCTGGGTTCTCACCTCAAGTACAACCCTCAAGCATCTCAATCATCAGGAACCTCAAGCACCTTAGTCATCAGGCACGAGAAGCACCTCAAGCACCTTTATCTTGGGCCGGATTCCCACATCAAGCTCAGTCCTAGCTTACCTAAGGTCAAAGGACTTTTACACTAATTATTGGAGGTCTTTAATGAAGATATCCCTAAGGCATTTAAGCTCCATTGGCTAGCCTTTATCTTTGATAGAACATCTCTCATTTGGGTCCCTTTACCATTGGCCCTGTGTTGAGATAGATCTATAAGCACATGTCTATATCTTAACCCTTGTTCCTGTTTATTCTCCCACATTAAATGATCAGTTTAATATGGAAAAATCATTTGGGTTGGTTAGATATTAGATTTTATGACATTACCTCTCTCTTGAAATCATAGTCGTCCTTGACTATGAGGTAGAAGAGATAAAGCCTCAGTCATTAGTCAATCTTACTTAGCAGGTAGAGGATCCTTTTTTACCCTACAACATCTTTCCAAGATGGATGACTAATCCATTTGGTGCTTGGGAGACATAGCTGCTGCAAGCATGTCTGCTCTTAAGTCCATTTTGATTCTCCCAAAGTAGAGTGACAAATTCTACTTGGTGTTTGAGAGACGTCGTCATCACAAACATGATTCTCAGCATGCATACTATTTAAATTTGTGCACAATTAAAAAGAGATGTAGTCTTATAAGACAAAAACATGGGTCATTTAAAATAAATTTGTACATTTGCTTACTCTAATGTAGCAATGTAAGCATTGACAAGGTTCATACTATCCTTAAGTTGTATTCCTTGCATCCATCTATCATCTTCAAAAGGATAATCTTTGAACTTAATAAGATACCGCTGGATAATCTTACCATGTCATAGTACCTTGTCTTCATGCCGAAGGATAGCTTCGGGTTGTAGCATCTCTTCTTGGTCTTCAACTTTGGGAGGGTCTTCAATAATTGGTTCACTTGGTGACTCTCCTTTGTAGGGCTTGAGTAGGATCACATGAAAAACATTGTGTATGAGGCAATGGTTGGGCAACTTGAGTTGGTAGGCCGTCTCATTGATACGCTTCAAAATTTGGAAAGGACCATAGTATCTTTTTGCTAGCTTAACCTAATACTTTTGATGGCCCATAGGATTTTTACCCGTGGTTTGCCTCAATCGAGCCTTGAGAAACTTAAGCAAAACCCAATCGTTATCTTTGAACGTTAAGGTCCTTCTATGCTTGTCAGCAGTAGGTTTTTGCCTTTGTTGAGTGATGGATATAGCCTCCTTAATCTTTTAAAAAGATTCTTGTAGGTCACAGCTCTACTCATCAGTATCAAAAATCTTCCCATGTACTTTGAGTAGCAAGGGACTTTTAGGTCTTTCCTCAATGATCTCAAAAGGTGCTTTTCCCATAGAAGTATGTACATTATTATTGTAGGCATACTTTACAAGAGGTAAGTACTTTTCCCATTGCGAGCGTTGATCTACTTTGGTAACATAAGTACTTTTCCCATTGTGAGCATTGATCTACTTCGGTAACATAATTCTTGAGTAGATTGAGTATCGTAAGATTGGCTATCTCACTTTGTCCATCTGTTGTGGGTGATAGGCTGAAGAGAAATTAAATCTTGTTCCTAGATTTTCAAAGAGACCTTTCCAGAAATTATTGGTCATTCTAGGATCTCTATCTGACACGATGGATGTTGGTAATCCATGGTGTTTGAAAATCTGAGATATGAAGAGAGTTTCCATTTGTGCCTTAATAGTCTATTTGACAGGGATAAAGTGTGCTTGCTTGCTAAACCTGTCGACTATTGTCCATATTCCCGTATTCCCATGGATAGACTTGGGAAATCCAAAGATAAAATCCATGGGTATACCCTCCCATCGTGAATTTGGGATAGGCAATGACTGGGGTAATCTAGGTTGCTTCCCTCTATTATACTTGGTCTTTTGGCATACTATGTATTTTGAAACATACTCTTGTATGTCCACTTTTATGGTAGGCCAATAGAAATACGTCTCTACTCCTCGAAGAGTAGGTTGAATACCTCTATGCTCCACATAGGGAGGAGCATGGGATTCATACAAAGGCAATGGGTAACACATAGCCTATTGCCGTGGAGAAGATAACCATCCCCTGCAAGGTGATAGGTTCTTATTTCTTCCCCAAAGCAAGGGCTGACTTTATGTCTCTAAAGTCAGGGTCAGTAGCATACTCATCTATCATAGAGGATATATCATTGTGAGTAGCTATAGACACCGCATTAACTTTTGGTCGTCATGAAAGTGCATTGGTCAGTTGATTGTGCTTACCAGCAATGTAAGCAATATGGAATTTAAATTTCAAAAGAAAATTTCCCCACCTCATTTGTTTGTCAAACAGCTTGGTTTGCATTATGAAATACTTGAGACTTTGGTGGTCGATTCGTAGAATAAATGGAGTCCCCAATAAATAATGCTTCCATGTGTCTATGGCATGTAGAACAGCTAAAATCTATTTCTCATAAATGCCCAAGGCTCGTTCATCGATAATTGAGCCTTCGACTCTCCTATGCTATGGCATGCCCTTCTTGAAGAAAAACTGCTTTAAGGCAATCACCACATGCATCACGTTGGACCTCAAATGGCTTTGAGAGATCCGGTGTTGTGCAAATTTGCTTCCATGATGGGAAAATTATCAAAAGGATACACATTGTGCTTGATTGAAGTCTACTTGATTATTTATCAGTGATCAGGGCTTGATAACATGCAAGGGTTGATGCTAAATGTATGCCAAATGCGGCTTTAAAGGGACAATAGATTCCTTGATGACACTAGAAAGGAGTACACTTGAGGTGATCACACACGAAAGATTATGATCTAGAACTGTAGTGCTTGAAGTGCTCTATTGGCCTGTCTTTATGGCTCGTCGATTGGAACTATGGTGAAGAAGTTATGGAAGTTTGAAGTTTAAGTTGATGCAGATCCATTCTGGATTGGGCAACTGCAGCTGAGGGGACAGAAATGAAGTGAGTGCACGGGCTTGAAGTGCTAAATTTGTGGAGTGTATTAGTCTTTTCAGATTAGTGATCGTAGTTACGATTACCAAGATATCGCAAGATTAAATTTCATTCGGGGCCGATTCCGTACCAGTCTGATCCGCTCGGTCGGTGTGCCATTTGGGAATTTTACAGGCTTAGTAGGGTTTGCATGTAGTCTATGCATCTTGAAAAGTCTACAAGAATTTACGGCTCATCAGACAGTGTCCGGGTTGATGAGATAATATGGCTTGAGGCCGGTGTCAGTTGCCGACACTGCTAAGCTGGATTATTTTTTGGCATTATTCACTACAAGAGGTTGTGTGCACTTGTGACGTTTTTAGTGATGGAAATACATTGGGTTTCTATACTCCCCGACGTCGCTAAGACCATCACTAATAACATCAATACGGGAAGGTTGCTATGAGCATCGCTATAACCGTCGTTATATGCGTTGCTATAGCCGTCACTATATAGCAACGCTAATAGAGATGCTTACAGGCTACGTATAGCGACGCTTATAGAAACATTGCAGAGCCTTATATAGCGACGCTTATAGCGACGCCCGAGAGTAAAAATTTTTGGTGGCAAGGCATCCCATCAACCATATTGAATGTTTTAAAAATAGAGTAAACCTAGATGAATCCAAGATAAGCCCAGATTCACCTTTGAAAGAAAGTACAAGCTTAGGTATAGACCCAAAGTAGTCACCCACAAGACAATATAACCATTAACTCCATCATCCATAGTATTGTTTGCAGAATAAAGATACAAAACTGACAAAAGTAAATTGATGAAAGTAAATCAATGACAATTGTACACATCACAGGCAAAATCACTTGATTGTTAAGCTTTGCAAATGTAATAGTTACAACAACATTGTCATTATTGAGAAAATATACATGGTTTTACAATAGTTACACAAAGATGTATACACATCATCTCATGATACACCAGTGCTATGACAAAAGGAAACTAATGCTATCTAGCTACGGCTAGACTGGAGTCGTGTAATCAGACGTCTCATCGCGTCCAAGTGGCGTATCTCTTGGATTCTGCAAAAAAAAAACAATAAGACAGCTTCTGTAAGTATACACATATAATTTACAAAACAATACAACAAATACAAAAGAGTAAACCCTAATACTAACCATGCCGCCACGAGAACTTAGAATGTCCATTAGGGCGTTTAAGCCCTTTCTGCCTGCGTACTCGCGCTCGTACGGTGTGGGGTCACGTCCTGTCATTGACCACTGTTCAAAACATACAAAGAATCCATTATGTTAGAATTTAAAAGTACAAATAGACGTAACTACCAAAACTAAAGAGCAATGCAAAAACACTTACTAAATCAGCCTCAAATGATGCCCACCCGTCGCTCCCCAAGTGGTGCGAGCTCCCTGCCTCTACTCGCACTTTGGCTGCCTCCTTTTGTTGCTTCCACGATTCTCGCGTGCTGCTTGCTTCGCATTTTCCAATCTTCTTTGGCTAACCAATCTGGTCTGTTCCACCCATGCTTTATTGCTTTTTGCACTTCAGAACGCTTGTGCATGCAGTATTCGCGCATTCAAACCTTTATTAGCTCTTCATTGAAGCGGTCATCTCGTGTTGACACAGGAAACTTGTCATGCAGCATGCTGATGACTCTCTCTTTTAATTCACTTGGTACTTCACTCCAGGTGTTTATACGTAGTGTCTAAATACTTGAGAGCAAAGATTGCGCATGCGCGAGATCACCTTCTTGCCTTCAGCATCCAAGATGATGCTGCCACTGAAGTCGACGGAGTAAGGCAAGCCCTCGTGCCTGTGACGCGTGAACCTGGGTGTCTCAACAGGTATCTCTAGCGGTGTGTCAATGGGGGTGCGGATGTCAGTTGTCTCCACTGGAGTCTAGGCACCGAAGCGAGGAGTGTCGACTGGGGTGACTCCCGGAGGAGTAGGTAGTGGTGTGTAGCCAAGAACGGCCGATAAAATATCGACCTTTACACCATGCTGCTGTGTATGAATTATACTACAACCAACAAAGATTATGAGTGGCCGTTCAAACATCTAGAAAGTCACTAGTCATACATTGCAAACTTACCTTGGTCAGGCAACCCCGAGAGTACTCCCACTCCTCCTCAGTCACTTCGTCACCGTACTGTTGTGTGCGTTTCAATTGGTTGTGCAACCATCTTAAGCTCATGAATGTTGGTAGGCTCTCCAGACCCGTCAGATAATGCATCGGTGGTCGTGTTCCCCATCTCCACTCAATCCGTGCCCTTTGTCGCTCTTGCTTTGCATCCTCGTATTGTGAAATCCACTTTTGCATCACTGGATTGTGAAGCATGCAAAATCGATTGATTTTAGCCTCTAGATCTTCCGTCATCTTCTTCTCAACACCAAAATTGCATATGACAATCCCAGATATGCGCTCATCATCTATGGTTTTCCATAGCGTGTCCCGGGCTTTATCAAATCCATCTAGCCACTCTCCAATGTAAACTAGGGACTTTGATACCAGACAACCTTTTGCCATACTACCCTCTGGACGTGCCTTCTGGCTCACATATCCCTTAAGTGTTTTCATGAAACGTTCTAAAAAGAACATCCATCTGGAATGTACTGTGCCAGCTATTCCACCTCATCAACTATGTGAACAAGAAGATGCACCTCAATGGTTAGCATGATAGTAGGAAAGTGTCTCTCAAACATGCACACAACCTCTATAGCATTTAGTTTGGTGAATGCTATGGAGTCTACATTGATCTCCTTTTGTAAGATCAATTACACCAACTTCTCAAGTTTGTAGATTGTGTTACCGACGTCAGGATACAAACATCCCTCAATGGCCAACGGTAAAATAAACTGCAAAACACGTCTAGCAATGATATTAAAGTCCACACACAAATGTATTACACAATTCCCACTATGATATATTCCACTTCAAACATACTTGACACATTTTATGCCAGTCGTGTGACTTCAAACCGGTAAGCTTTCCTTCTTTAGTGAAACACATTCGGAGCAAGTGCATTACGCCAGTGGGGGTCCGCACAGATCGAATGGTCTCTTTTACTTTGTGTTCTTGGGCTCTTGTGAAAATTGATCAGATGCTGTCTGCGACCAATATTTCTCTATACGATCCACATTTCTAAGGTCAACCCTGGCTCTCAAAGTATCTTTCTTACCGGTCAGATGGTCCCATAGCAGACTACCCACATTCTTGAATACGTGCATTGGATCGAGCAAGTGATTGATCATGAGTCGGGGAAAATATGGTAACTAGTACCATAGAGAGAGTCTCTTCATCCCTGAGGGCAAAATGTCATCACACATCTCCTTCTGCTCTAACCATACTTGTGCAGACATCCTTGGTGGGCTCTTCCCAAAAAGTCGTCGCATAACACATGATTCTCTGGAAGATACGCTTGATGACCTTCATAGATTTACGTCTTCAATGAGGGCGCCTGATGTGCATTCAGTCTAGGTCCACATGTGACATATGCTCTATATCCGCTTGTTTGAAGCCCTACATGTATACACATGACAATAGATAAGCTTGAGAAAAACCAAGATTTACAGTGTTTGAGTTTGAGTGTAAATCACCTGAGCATTCTGTTAGTCTGGGATTAGTCATGCATGGTCCACATTAGAATGCCTTTGATCAAAGCATTCCATTGACCTATGTGTACGCTCATATCCACCACTTCTATGCCAATCCACAATTGTTGTAGCTCTTCCAATAGTGGACGAAGTTACACATCCATATTCTTCACTTTATACCGCCCCGGCACAATCAAGCTTAGCCACAGGTGCCCCTTCTTGGTAGTCAACCACGGAGGAATGTTGTAGTTGACGATGACAACGGGCCATACACTGTAAGATGTTGATATTTGACCAAATGGATTTATGCCATCCATAGCCAGGTCAAGGTGCAAATTTTGAGATTCCTTGGCGAAATCCAACCATGTTTCGTCTATATGTTTCCAGGCTGCTCAATCTGTAGGAATTCGTAACACACCATCCGAAGGTTTATTCTCCTCATGCCATGATGCTAGGGCGGCCATGGGCTTACATTCAAAGAAATGCTTGATACAAGGAAGCAAAGGAAAATGTCGCAAAACCTTTTGTGGAGTTTTTGTTATGTGGAGATCTACTCAATATCTCTCGGAATCACATTTCGGACTCTTCTCCATGTCTATGTATTCCCCACTGAAAAGAATGCAGTCGTTAGGACAAGCGTGAATCGAATTGTAATCCATCCCCAAGTTTCTCAAGATATTTCTTGCGTCCTCTCTGGAATCTGGCATCACATTATTAGCTGGAAGTATGTGCTCTTTGAGCAATCTACATAGCAAAAAAAATACGGTACACTTGTGTAAGTAATCTATCAGATCATTATACATCTAGAGTTTTTTATTAAAGTAAACACATTGTAATAGATCACCTGAAAAGTGCTGTGACGCTAGTGTCACTCCATCCAAACTTTGCCTGCATGTTGAGAAGAACCAGGAGTGCCTTCAATCTAGACACACGTGCTCCATCATACAATGGCGTATCAGCTTCACTTTTCATATCAAATCCATGATCGTCTCGATCATTTCATCGATCTCGGGTTCAAACATTGCCTCATTGGTAATGTGGTCTGCATGATCATCCTCCGAGCTGTCAGAGGCTACATATTGTGGCCTCACGTATGCTGCTTGACCAAAGTGTATGCTGCTTGACCAAAGCGTCTACGAACATGTCTATTGGGTTGCAAGATTGCTGCCTGTTGGCCAGCGTCAGAGTCCGACGAGTTACAATTGGCAACAAATCGATCTATAATAGATGGATCGAACTCGCCAAATTTGTGAACGTGCTACAAAGAAACTCATCTTGTCCATCACACAACATGCTTGCATTGATTACAAGGACATAAGATCCTTGTTGTGAGAGATAAGTGTTTCGGTTGGACGGCACCACATCCTTGTCACTACTCATAATGAAGGTAAAAACCTTATAACTTGAACATAAATTTAATCTTCTATTGGCATCCTCCGTCTTCTCTCTCTCTCTCTCTCTATGTGTGTGTGTGTGTGTGTGTGTGTGCTCACATTGTAAACTACCTCACATTCTCTAGTCATGTCCAATCCCCGCACACCTTGGTCTAGAGGTGCACGGAGATCAGAACCACTGGGTTATAATCTTGTTTTTATTGGTCAATGCCTATATTTGTGGGTACGAGAAATCTACACTATACACACCCACGTCTACATGATAGTGCATGTAGCGGACAAAACCCTTTGTCTCTTCTCTAGCTGTAGCAATTGACATCGTCTTAACATCTCTTCACAACGGATCTTTGTTCGAGCGATTACTTAGCACATTACATGTTGGTCTCCAATATAAGTATCGTGCCATTGAAAGATTTCCAACTTAAGGTCACATCCGTAGAGAGGAAGAGAGGGATCACCGTTCGTCTAACTCTAACTTTTTTACCGTAATCCCGAAGGTAGACTCCAGTATAAAAACTCAATCCAAAATCTAATCTTAAATCTAACCTAATTGAACATGTGGTGATTCACGGCTAATTGAATATGGTTAGTGTGTGAGTTAATAGGTGTCATATTCTGATGAGAATATACATATTGTTGTGTAGCTAGTGTTTGCTCTTTGGCCAAAGCGCGCCTTCATTGACATGCACTAAAATCTAACCTAAATCTAATCTAATCTTAAACTCAAAATAAATCAAATCTAATCTAATCTTAAATCTAACGTAAACCTAAATGTAATCTAACTTAAACCTAAACTTAATCTAGTTAATCTTAAATCTTGTCTTAATCTTAAATCTAAATCTAATCTAATATTAAACTCAACATAAATCTAAATCTAATCCAATCTTAAATCCTGAACCTAAATGTAATCTAACTTAAATCTAACAAAGCTAGCTAATCTTTAATACTACCCTAATTTTAAATCTAACTTAATCTTAATCTAGCGTAAATATAAATCTAACTTAATCTTAAACTCAACATAAACATAAATCTAAATGTTATGTAACCTAATCTAATTTAAATCTTAACCTAATCTCTCTCTCTTTGTTTTCTCCCCTTACCTCTCTCTTTCGTCTTCTCCCCGTCTCTCTCTCTTTGGTTTTTTATTCTCTCTCTCTCTTTCTCCCTCTTTCTCTTTCTCCTCTCTCTCTCTCTCTCTCTCTCTCTCTCTTCCTCTCTCAATGTGTGTGTGTATGCATTGTTTGTTTATTCATGTGTCCGTGTATGTGTTTTTTGTTTATGCATGTGCTCTCTCTCTCTCTCTCTCTCTCTCTCTCTCTCTCTCTCTCTCTCTCTCTCTCTCTCAAAGACACAATGTGTGTGTGTGTGTGTATGTGAGAGAGAGAGAGAGAGAGAGAGGTAGAGAGAGAGAGAGAAAGAGGGGAAGGGAACATGAGAGAGAGGAGAGGGAAGGAGCATACCTGGCTCTCCTTCCCTCCTTGTGTATGTGTGTGTGTGTGTGTGTGTGTGTGGGGGGGGGGGGGGGGGGGGGGGGGGAAGAAAGAGGGAGAGCGGGGGTTACCTCTTTGCTTGAGCGCTATCTGAGATTTGAGTTTTTGAGCACTCTCGGTTTATTTTTTATCCCTATCGGTGTCGCTATGGGCGTTGCTATGTAACAAATAGAATAGCGACGCTGATAGTGACGCCGAGGATTTTCACTTTTGAGCGTCGCACTGCAAGCATCGCTAATGTGAAGTACCTCTTGTAGTGATTCAAGACACTGATATGAGCGATGAAATTCAAGACAATATTGTCATTTAGGAGCTGCCAGATGTTGATAAGGTTGTGGCAAAGAAGCTCAGTGAAGTTCTAGCTGAATGCAAAGAGAATGCCTTCCAATGAATGCGATCACCTATACCTGCATCTTAAAGGTATGTGGAAAATTCACGATCATAATGTTAGTGAAGGACTGCTGAAGAAGAAAGCTGTACAAGGCAATGCCTTGGTCGATATGCATGTTAAATGCGGCTCCTTTACAAAGTCACATTAAGTTCTTAACAAGCTAGTTTGTGTTCCGTATGCCGTGCTTAGCCATGCTTTGGTAGATATGCATGCCAAATGTGGTGCCCTGACAAGGGCTATGGCCGCCTAATATAATGAAAGGCCGCCAAACCCAAAGCAAGCGGGGTGGCCGCCCACCAATAAGGGCCCAAGGGGTTTAATGAGTGTGGATGGAGGGAAAAAAGAAGGAAGAAGCACTTAGGCAGTAGGGAACTAAGGCGCAGAGAAGGGAAGAAGGACTCGTAGCAGCCAGAGGAGAGCTTGTACAAGCGTGCGGCTGAGGTGAAACATGCTTAGAATCTCCCCGTGTAGTAGTTTGGTACCACTCGCTCCGGGTTTTGTGAAGGTCGGCCCTTTGCCTGCCATGTCATCAAGCACGCTCTCCCGCACCACATCAGTCACGGCATCGTAATTGCATGGTGGGGCCTAATTTTGGAGGATATAGCAAGGGCACAAGCAAGCGAAGGGATTATTGTGTGACAAAGGAAGATTGAAGGAGGAGATTCTCTCTCTCTCTCTCTCTCTCTCTCTCTCTCTCTCTCTTTCTCTCTCTCTCTCGGCCATAATCAAGAGGAGGGAAGGAGAGAAGGGAACGGGGAGAGGAGAAAAGGTGAGATCTCCCACTCTCTCCCTCTCATCCTCGGTGAGAAATAGGAAGGACTCTTGGAGCCAAGTCTTGAAGTAACGCTCTCGTGAGAGGGCTCTGACAAACAAAGCAAAGTAAAGCTCTCTCTCTCTCTCTCTCTCTCTCTCTCTCTCTCGTTGGAGAACCAAAGCAAAGTAAGGCTCTCTCTCTCTCTCTCTCTCTCTCTCTCTCTCTCTCTCTCTCTCTCTCTCTCTCTCTCTCTCTCTCGTGTTGGAGAAGCAAAGCAAATGAAGGGCTTGCTATCTCTATCCCAAGCGGTAGGGTCTAAAAATTTTCTCCATTAGACGATTTAATGTAGCTGATGTATTACTCAAGCCAAAAGGCATGACTAGGTATTCATAAAGACCAAACGTTGTGTGAAACGCGGTCTTTAGGATATCTTCATCCACTATCCTTATTTGATGATAGCCACTTTTAAGGTCAATCCTACTAAAGTAGGTAGAGCCTTTTAGCTTATCAAATAGATCTTCTACCCGAGGCACGGGAAATCTATTTTTGATAGTGATATGGTTTATTGCTCGATAGTCCACACACATACATTATGTACCATCTTTCTTTTGCACTAAAAGGAATGGAGAACAAAAGGGAGAGGAACTAGGCCTCACCATCCCTTTTTCTACCAATTCCTGTACTTGCCTCATGATCTCCTCTTGTTGAACTTGAGAGACTCGATAAGGAGGCTTGTTAGGCAGTGAGCTTCCCAGAAGGAGCTCAAATGTGATGGTCATCATCCCCTCATTTTGGAGGTAAGTCCATAGGGATATCATCGATGAACACATCTTGGAATCCTTTTAGAAAATTAGACAAGTCTAACTCTTATTGATTCCTACCATGTACATTTGATGAAACATTAGGATCATTTAGAGACTCTTTGACATAAATCATGTACGTAGAAATTGAGCTCTTCATTGATTTATCAAAAGCAGGAGGATTTACAAGTGGAATAGTGTGACCATGCTCACTAGCATCTATATACACGTTCTCTCCGCTGTAAGTGAACTAGATTCTCCTCTTAGGGAACTTCATATTGGCAACCATGCGATCAAACCATGACACCCCTAGGATAGCATCTTCATGCTGGAGAGGAGATATGAAAAATTCTTCTTTGTTGACATAGATTTCAACATGAACCCTCAACCTCCCAATCAAGGGAGTAACGGAGGCTTGTTGTCCCTTGAAAGTTGTGTCAGCCGTTACAATATATCCCATCTCAAAAGCTTGAATGCCCAAATTGGTGGCCAACTCCATTGATATGAAGTTGTGAGTAGAGCCAGGGTCAAACAAGATGAAGGCATCATTCTCTCTTACCTTTTCCCGAAGCATAGGAAAGCGATGATCCTTTGCAATGAGCATCTTCTTTTGGAGCTTCAATGGTGGAAGCCCTAGGAGTCTCATTGCGAGCATTATTCTTGGGGCAAGAACGTTAGCCATGTCCTTTATCCCCACACTTGAAACACTTGTGGTACTTGGGAAAAGCTTCAAGCTCTTCAGGAGAGAGTGTATTTTTGCCTTTTTAAACTCCCTTTTCCTTGGACCGATTGTTGTTGTTGTTGTTGGAAGTGCCTTGGGAAGAATTTTGAGCATTGGTTTTCCCCTTTGGATCATTTTTGTCTTTGTTTTCCATGGGCTTGACATTCCGTCTAGGCCCTTGATGGAAATTGATGCGTGAAGCAACCATGGTGTGATGGATTACTTCGGTGATAGAACCAGGCCGTTGAGAGTTGATGTATTCGGCCATTTCTTCAGGTAATCCCCACAAAATTGCTGCTTTTTCTCGAAGTCTATCTTTGAAAGATAGTAGCCTTGAGATGTAAATCCCAAAACTTGTCTGCATACTTGTGAATAGACCCATGAGAGAGAATCTTCAAACTGCATCATTCGATAAGTATTTTGTCCTTTGCATTGCTTGCAAGGAATTGCTTCATGATGGAGACTCGTAGAGTTTTCCATGTCTTTGGGGCTTCGCCGTTTCCACGAAGGCTAACGCACCATTGACAAGCTGATTTTTGGAAGTGCACAGCTACATGGCGTAGCTTGGAAGACTCTATGAATCCCTCATCTCCAAAGGCCACATCAAATTGCTAGATGAAGGCCAACACTTTGTCAGTAGCACCAAAGGTGCCATTTTAGGTGAGAAAAGAGATACTCTTTCCTCCCTCCTTGAACTTCTTTATCTTTTGTGGCCTTAGCCGTGCAGGGTATGATTTGTGATGTCCTCCCCTCCTCTATTCTCTAGGAGAATAGCCATATCTTTTGTTGCAAGAGGAGGAAGGTGAAGAAGAAGTAGAAGAGGGTGACCATTTTCTTGCCCTTTTTTTCCTTTGTTTCCTCTCTTCCCTTTCGGAGTGACGAGTAGAAGGACTGTGTGTGATGTTTTCCTCTTGGAAGAAGTGGGCAATTGTCTAGACCGTCTTCTTCGTGGAGCCACATCTTCAAAGGAACTTAAAGTTTCATTGCTTTCTTGATCTTTGGATTCCTCCTCTTGTATGGGAGAGAGTCTTCTTTTGGGGGCCTCTTCAAGAGGCCTCCTAAGATCTCTCTCCCCTTGGAGAGGAAGGGAAATTACATAAGCACAAAGTTGTTGAGTAACTTTGGCTTGCAAAGCAGGGTTCCCCATAGCCATCTGCAGCCTAGTTACGAGATAATTCACAAACATGAGGGCATCATCATTAGCACCTTCATGTGCAAAATCAAAGCTATCAATGTTCATTCTACTCTCTTGGTTATTGTCAACCATGTTAACAAAATTCGTGTACGTACTTAGTGTATGCTTTGGAAATTCAAAACCTTAGTTGCCACTCCTCTTAGCCTTTGAAAATTGGCTCTTAAGTATGTACACCCACAGCTTGAAGTGGTTAATTATAGAGAGTAGTGGACTAGGTCTAACATAGCAGAGTTGCTGAGGGCTAGCTCCTTTCGGACTTCTTATGTCTCAATAATGTAAAGCCGTAGGCAAGTCTAAAAAAACTCCATTATTAAGTCCAAAGTCCCCGAGGTGTGCACCATATCTCTCATATGGGCTCAACAAACCGATGATAGATCCCAGTTCCACTTACCCTAATATAATTAACAACATCAACCATTTATAGGCTACTTAAGGACCTCTCTTCTTAAGAAAGAAAATAGAAACCAAATTCTCTAATACCAATCTAATGGAATTGACCTATTAACTTGAGATTAGTGGAAATTAGAGAGAGTACTTTTGTGAAATTACTTTGTGAGCATATCAAGTGAACATAATTGATGGTAGCAACATAAACATAGAATTTTACTTAGCTTGACATGAACAATACTTTTGAAAGATAGAGAATTTAGAGAACATGACAACAGTTGAGGACCGGATTTATGTGGAGCCAGTGGTCCCCCCTCCAATAGGAATTTGTATTATGATTTCTTCCATCAAGAAAGACTTTTTACAATACAATCTTTGTGTTCCTTGTGACCTAGGTGATGCAATGAAGATGGAAAGCTTCATGCATCACGAGCATAATTTTTTTTTTGAGGAAAGCATTAACTATCCCAAGCCTCAGTCCCAAGACCTTAAATACCTTCAAAGATGGCGAGAGCTAGCAAGGAATGAGGGTAGGGAAGAGGTAGAAGAAACATTTCATAGAAAAAAGAATTAGTTCCTCACTTATCATCACTCTTCTTGCTAGCATACATAATAGCATAGTAATGAAGATGGAGAAGATGGCAAGCTTAAGCATTGAAGCATGGCTCTTGGTTGGATTTTCACTCCACAGCCAAGAGTGTTGGTGTAGGCTCTCAACCTCTCTACTTGCTTGGAGAAGGAGAGGGAGCTCTTGCACTTTGCACTTCACACAATGAGAGTGTGTGTTTTGTGTGTGTGAGAGAGTATACCCCCTAAGAAAACCCCTAGCTTCGTTGGTCGACCTCCCCTTGTAACTCATGCTTGAAGCTCATTGGACCCCTCCAAGCCTAGCCAATCACAAGCAGGAGGTAAATCAAGTAACAAGGGTAGCCTTGGGACAAGTGTCCCCCTTTCTCCTTTGAGAGAGAGGAATTGATAAATGTTAAAACAATTAATTAAATCTTCTAATTTATCATTGGACCCCTTGGGTGGCCAACCAATAGGATTCAAGCACACCATGAGGGAAACATCAGGAAGAACTTGACAAGTGTCCCTTTTGCTTTCTTTGTACCAAGCATGCCTTGTGTGAGTGTGTGTGTTCTCTCTCATCCCCCCTCTTATACGGCTCGCCCCCTCCTTGTAGGGATTAGCTTTGACTTTTATGCCACCTCAAGTCCCTCAACCTTGGGTCTAGTTATCACCACAAGCTTGGCCCTTAAGCCCCTCAAGCTTGGGTTGGGTTCTTGCCTCAAGTATAGCCCTAGCATCTCAAGCATGACAAGCACCTCAAGAATCTCAATCATCAAGCATCTGAATCATCAAGCACCTCAAGTACCTTACTATCAAGCACAAAAAGCACCTTAAGCTTGGGCCGCGTTCCCACCTCAAGCTCAACCCTAGCTTACCTAAGGTCAAAGGACTTTTACACTAATTATTGGAGGTCTTCAATGAAGCTAACCCCAAGGTCTTATGCTTCATTGGTTAGCCTTGCTCTTTGATAGACCATCTCTCATTTGGGCCCCTTTATGCCCTGTGTTGAGATAGATCTACAAGCACATGTCTATATCTTAACCCTTGTTCCTGTTTTATCTCGCACATTAAATGATCAGTATAATATGAGAAAATCATTTGGGTTAGTTAGATATTAGATTTTATGACAAAAGTCAATTGTTTTCAATGAATTTTTCTTCGAATATGTGTCCTCCCTATGCGATTTCCTAAGAATAGAATGAGTCTCTACAAGAAAGAAAGTGTGCAAGGAGAACACATGTTAGAGTATAAACTTTCAATCAAGTTTTTTAACATGTGTTATCCTTGCACGAATTCTTTTTTGTCGGGCGCTCCTTCGGCCCTTCTAAAATTGCTTAAGGAGGACACATGTTAGAGTATTAAAATTTGATTAATTTTTTGACATGTGTCGTCCTTGCACAAATTTTTGGTTGTCGAATGCTCCTTCGGGCTTTCTAAAATTGCATGAGGAGGACAAATATTAGAGGATAGAATTTTGGTCAAGTTTTTTGATGTGTCCTCCTTGGATGAATTCTGTATTGTTGGACACTTCTTTTGGCCTTCTAAAATTACGTAAGGTGGAGACATGTTGGAGTATACAATTTTGGTCTAGTTTTTAAATGTATCCTCCTTGTTTGAAATATTAATATATGGATTACTCTCCATGCATTGTATTTTTACATAGAAATGACATGTGTAATTTATATTTATGTTAACATATAATCAACATAAAATGGATTATGGTTGAAACATGTTGTGATGTATATGGTTTAATGCCTTTCTCTTTTTGCAAAAAAGGTGTCTAGTAGAAAGAGTTTGGAAGGTGTGGACATTGAGGAGGTTGAAAAGACAAGTGATGATAGGTTGATGGACCTAGTCTAACAAGTCAAGAAGCTATCAAAGTTTACCTATGTTAGGGAAATATTTGATTCTCCCTTTGGATTAAAGGCTTTCTTAAAGGCTTCAACAATGAAATTCTTGACTATCAGAAGGTTCTTCTTGACATTCCAAAGGAGCACAAGGTTGATATCTTTGTGCATTTTTATGATATTTTGAAGCAAGAAATTTAACAAAGATCATAGGTTCTAAGCATTTGGCATTAATCCAAAATGATTGGAAGAAGGTTGATAACCCTTGTGAGTGGCATGGAAAGTATGGCTGTAAGCTTGTGATTGAAGACAATGCATTTTTTTTTTGTTTTTAAGTCTTATTCCAATAGAGGGAGGAGAGTCCAAGCCCCTACAAATCACAACAGCTATGAATGATAAAGATGTTGAAGAAACACATGAAGATTTTATAGAAAAAATGGAGGAGCTCCAAAGCAAATAGATTTTGGATGTCACATGGTTCAAGGAAAAGAACAGCACCAAGGTAGATGTTAGCAGGTTGCCACAACGGATGTCTATAACATAGCTTTTGGCACTAATACACTCTTTTCAATACTCAAGAAAGTGACTCGCATGGGGCACGGAGACTCTTTGAGGGTTTCAATCCTCAAGAAGTGAACCTTACAAGCCAATGTGACAGCCTCTATAAGCAAATTTCTAACTCATAGATAAAAAATTATGCTTATGTTGTTTCTGTTTGTTCTCAATCATCACGCCATTTCAATGACTAAAAAAATTGAATGGCCATGGAACTTTAACGGAATATATATTAGGTCTAAGAGGACAATATATCTTGTGAATCTTTGAACTCTTCCTTGTTTTTGTCACTTAGATCCCTAATGAAAATCTCATCAACTACTCATTTACAGTCAGCCATTTCTTGCGTATCTAGGTCCACAATTAACACCATGATAACACTTACCATCTAGAAGATTACTTCATCATATCCCTCTTTGTCACAAATTTCATAAGGGTCGCCTCATTTACACATAGAACTAGAATAGCCACTATCTGGTTCAAGCCAAAATGTTCAAACAATTCCTTTGGAAATGACTCTAGAATATAATTTTTATCTTTTATTGGTATCTCTAGAATAAAATCTTCTTTTTCCAAGCTCTCAAACTCAGAAGCTCCAATACAAATATGTGCTTTAGCTTGGAGCCATGCATGTATCTCTTCACCAATAACCGTTGCAGATTCAAATTCCTTGGTGCAAGAGTTTGACTAGCATCTCTATAGCTATGGTCTTTTACATTGATCCGTGTCGTAATCTTGTTGTGCCTCAAATAGATGTGGTTGTATCCCCAATCTTGTACCATTTTAAGTTCATTCATAAATGGTCTCCCCAAAATGACATGAAAGTTGTTGCTCTTACCAAAATCTACTATTGTGAAGATGTTAGCAGTGGCTAACACATGCTACACCAAATATGCATCAAGTGGGAGATATACTATAGTTGTGCATAATATTTCCAATTCACTTTGTATAAGTCTTGGGCTCACTTGGAGCTCCAAAGTTGTATATGCTAGCAAGAGGGCTCAAGCTTAAACCCATAGTAGAAGCGGTTGTGGTGAAAGCCTTTAAAAGGAAGCCTTTATACAAGGAGGCTTCATTCTTGAGTATCCACTCTTGAGGATCCACTTTTGAAATCTCTCTCTCTCTTGAGTGTTCACTCTATGGCCTAGCCTTGAGCTTAATGTCCATGCTTAAAAGGCTAGTGCTAATCATTATAATTAGAGTAAGCTCTTCTTGATTAATATAATTCCTAATTTCTCATTAGTCTTATCTTCTCTACATTTCATTATGTCATGAAGTAGCATTACACCCTCATTATTTTAGATTTGAGAGAGGTATGTACTTCTTGCTATTAACCACTCGTAATCTTCTACAAGCATTCGGTTTGTGATATTTAGCATCACTAGTTAGGTTGATTAAGTTGGGTCTTAATCTTGTAATTAGTGTATGTGCCTTATTGTTTGCTTATGTGTAAATAGGTTTTATGAAACTCTAGCACCATTCAACTCGTGTGTGTAGCTATTGATGAAGCGCCGTGATTGACATATGTTAATTAGTGTGTGCTTATCATTAGTGTGCTTGGGGTTTCTAATCTATGGTAAGTTGGACTTCGGTGGACTTGATGTGTATAGGAGTTGATATATTAGTGATTAGATAATGATTAGAGTTATTCTTGCCATGGCTAATCTCTAGTTGCATTGGAGAGGTGATCTCTTGAATTCTCTATTTCTATTCATCCGATGCTCGTGCTTCCATGCCCTAGCCAGGTTGCTGATCTACGGATTTGATAATTTTGTGTGGGTTGCGATTAAGTCGTGTTACAATGCCTTCCAACATTTGGCACCATTGCCGGGGATCGATAACCTAAGCTAGAAAATCTAGGATGTGTAGAATAGAGTAATTTCATTACTAATTCTCGGTTTTTGAGTGTGTGTAACACAATTTTTGGTTTGATTTGATGATGTTTGTGCAATAAATTGATGCTAACGTTGAGTTATGAATACCCCAAACCCCCAATTCCACCCCCAATTTCATTAATTTCATACTAATCCTTGCTAATTTCTCTTCATTTCCATGCTAATTGTACTAATTTTATGCTAATTTCTACTAATTTTGACTATCTTTGCTAACCTAACCACTAACATTTGAAGTGTAAAGTATGTTAAATCCCCTTGCAAGAGGTGGAATCATCACTCTAATAAAGTTAATTGTGCTATTTTATGCCTAATTTGATGATTTGAGTGTTTGAATTTTGGCCTAAAATGGTCAATTTTGGAGCCGATTTGATGGTGCACACATTTGTGTGTGCAATGATGCGTCTTCGCATGGAGCAAATGAATATCTTGGAGTGTAATTACAGTGTAAGTGTACTACTTTCTCATGTCAATTCTTGATTGATTAATGTGATTCAATGTGCTAATTATTTGCTAAAATTAGGTGTGTAACTTAATTGACCTACACTTTGCACCTAATTTGATTCATTTGGAATGAAATTAATGATCAAATATTGACTAATGAACCTTAGGTGTGCAAGATAATGCTTAATTCTCATCAACAATTCATGTGTGTGCATAAAAATCATTGTGTGTGTGCATGCACCAAAGAGGAAAAAAAATTGTAAAAAATTTCAAGTGTGTATGCACCTAATCTTTAGTGTGTACATGCATATAAAGTGATGGAAATGATAGTATATGAGTATACAATCATGAAATTGATGTGTATGCTATGCTAATTTAATCATTGGATAAGCCTAAATGACAAAAAATTGGGCAAAATTGAGTATGTGTGCTTATCCAAGACCACTTGATTTTCAATGATTGATGGTCAATTGGTGCAATAAAATGATTTTTGATTGTGAAATGTTCATAAAAAGTTTGTGCAATTATTAGATGTAAGATTAAATGCATTGCCAATTGAGCCAAATTTGAATTTTTGTGCTTAATTTTTGAGTGTGTGCAATGCTTGATTGGGTAAAAATAGTGCTAAATTTTTTGAAATTAAGCATGCATGCATTTACTTATGCTTGATTAAGTTTGTAATTTGAGCACTGCGATGTGGAATTGATGTAATTTTTGCATAAAATTTGGGTGTGTGTGCCTACTCAATGGCATGTGCAATCCGGTGCTTGAATGAATAATTGGAATTTTTTGTCAATTATGATGATGATTTGGTCAAATAATTGAGGTGATATCACAAATTGGGTCAAATGTTGAGATAGATTGCTCAAATAATGCCCAATTGTGAAGAATTTTTGTGTGTTTCCATGCTAATGATTGATCTAAATGATGAACATGGAAATCTTGCATTCATTTATGTGCTTGATTGTACCCAAGAATCACTCATGAGTAGCCATGCAAACCAAAAATGACAAATTGAAACGGTTTGAATGATTAGAGAAATTGGCTCTGAGCAATTTAAAATTGCAATGATGAAAATTGGATACACATTTGCAATTGAGAGAAGTCTTGCACTACATTGTGTCCTAATTGAATTGTTTGCACACTATGCTGCATTAGAATGCAATTGAGACCAAAATGTAGATAATTTTTATGAGCTTGTGACAATTTTGAGATCAATTGAAAAATTGGACTTATCTTTGAGTGTTCGTAAAAAAATTCCATATCGAGGTCAATTTGATGTGAGATTGACACGTAATTAATTGATATGTGTGTTATGGTCAAAATCATTTTACACTCAGATTCGTAATTGAGTGGCTTTGAGAGTTTTTGAGAATACAAGCTAGCATGTGTTAGTGTGTATTGAAAATATTCATGAGATCATTATAAGAAGGGATCAAGGTAGTAAAGTGTTGATGAAATTTTGCTTGCCTTGAATTTTGTTGATTGAGCTCATTGCACGTGGGAACAAGCTCCCAAAAGAAATAAAAGTTTAAACCATTCATTGCCCCATTTGCCTCACCTGCTTTCCACTTTCCTAGCTTGACTCACAACCGACACACACGCTCGTCGTGCTTCCCACTTGCAAAGTCCGAATAAGCGCTTATTGCCTGGCTTGGCCCACGCCATCACACACTATCTAATCTCTCCCGTTGCCTGCAGCCTGAGACAAACCCTCTCTCTTGCACGGTTTTGTTTTGCATGGTCATTGGATCCACACACCTGCCGAATGAATGCCCGGTTTCACGCCAGTATACACACACACAGTCTTTTTTCCAGAAATGCCAAGTCGACGACTGCTAGCCTATGCCTAATCTGGCCCTATTCCCTACTGCATATAATGCATAGGCTGACCCACCTGGCTCTCAAACACACACACATTGCCTGATTGTGCGCTTTCATAAACACACACATACACACGCCGATCTCGGCTACAGTTCTTGCCTCTGTAGCTCTGGCCAGCACTCCAACACACACACACACACTCTCTAGATCGCAAGCACCTTGCCATGCTCACACAAGCATTGTCGAGCTTTGATCTCCGCAGCTCAATACCCCGGCCATGGTGTCCCACTCACCCTTGCGCTCGTCCATCGACACACAAGCCCACTCTCTCTCTGTCTTGAGTGAGATCCTGCTTGGCCATTGATGTCGTGGCTTCGCACATGCTAGCATACAAATTTTGCACCCCGTCAAGTCAATTCATGCATTCTTTGACATTCCCCGGTTCCTAAATTCATTGTCAATATCATTCCTGCTCGGGCGGTTGCAGAGTGCTCATTACGGACACTTGCTCACTGAGATTGTGCAGTGTCTTAGAATGTAGCATTTCTTCCTGCTCCCAATTGTCTCTCTCTCCTCCTCAACCCATTGCAGCCCCACCCACCGTCGATGAGCGTAGCAGACAATTAAAAAAAATAAAAAGTAGTTATATTTTTCTCAAGAAGAGGTTCCCACCTTGTCTTCGCCACGAGCCCATTTGGAGTGAGTAAATTTCTTTTTAAAAGAAAACCAAAAAAAAAAAAAATCATCAGTCTAAGTGGGGAAACAATGCCTTGGCTCAAACTTGAGAGTTGACAAGGGAGAGAAAACAATTTTTGGATCTTGTGACAAACGCTTGAAACAGCAAAAAACATCACCAATTGGGCCCACTTGGGGAAGCTTTTTAAACTTGTTTCTCTGATATGTATGTCATACTTGCTATGTAAGAGCAAGCAGGCAAGCGTCGAACGTGTGCTATGATTTTTTAATTATTTCCATACATACATGAACTTGCATTGCACCAAATTTTTGGCTTGTGAATGGTTTAGTGCTTGGTTTCATTGGCATTATTGTTGCACTAAAAGACAAATTCTTTTTGGCATCATTCGAGAGTTATATTGATGATATGTTCATGCTTGATCGAGACTTTGTCCTTGGACTTGATTAGCTTGTTGCGTGTTAGTGTTTGATTTGAATGCAAAAATCACTACATAACACTAACCATTGAAATTGCTCAAAGGACCAATGAATTATCGTATTGAGCATGATGTGGTGTTTGGTTTGATCAAGATCTTTTTACACTAAAATAAAAGTTCATTTTTACATGCATGTAAGCTTCACTTTTGACCAAATGATACATTGATACTTGGTCTCGAGTGTGCATTGCTTGATACATTTTTAGTGCTTAATTACAAAGAAAAATTCTTGCATAGCACTAACCATCGTGCTAGTTTGGATGAACATAAGATAGCATTAAAAATATTGGCCTCATGATTGTGCATTTTTTAGTGCTTACTTTCAATAACAAATGCTTAAAAGCACTAACATATGAGTTGTTTTGAAGGGGTGTGGCAAGGTTGGATTGCAGATACGAGATGCCATCATTGCAAAAAATTGCAAAACTTGACTATTTAGAGTCATTCCAATTCTTTGGATTACAAAATTGTATACATGCTAGCTCATAGCTTGGTCTAAAGAGAAAATGTTTTCATTCGAGATAGTGTTACATACATTTTTTGTTTTGAGAGATTTCAAGTACAAGATTTGGCTATTGAGAGCCGTTTACTTTCATTCCATTAAAAGTTGAAGGCATCTCTAGCTCATAGATTGCTCTAAAAAATTGTAAAATTTCATGTGAGCTAGTTGTTAGCCAACTTTTCGGAAAGCTTTGAATTGTAAAATTTGGCTTTGAAGAGCCACTTCATTTCATTCAAAAGCTGCATTATTTTCAGCTCTTGGCTTGTTTTTTCCATATTTCATTGAGTTAGAAATTAATCAAACTTTTGAATCATGCATGAGAGATGGAAAAAATTGCAAAATTTGCTTATGTAGAAGCTCATTTTATCTCTCATGGTTGTTTTGTATGCATAAATTTGCTATCAAAGAGCATCATGTACATAACCAAAGACACTTTTTTCCCTTGGGTTTTTTCCCTTTGGCAAATTCGGGTATGCAAGACCCTAGCTTTAGGTTTTCATTAATGTTTATTGTGTGCTTTTGGCTTTAAATAATTGGATTTTGTTAGCTTCAAAAAGATTCTTTTGCAAATACAAGGATCAAGAGACTTCTCTACAAAGGGGATGCTTGCTCAAGGATGCACGAAGAGCATGAATAGGTGTAATCCTTCCATGTTTTTTCCGTTTTTTTCATCTTTCCATTCTCTTGCTTGGCTTAAGTGAAATTTTGCTTCTAAGCTATGGCTTTTTCATGTTCAAAAGCTATGCATACTAAAGTTTCAACACTTTGCTTTATGAAAATTAACTCATTAAAAAATTAGGTTTTATGTGTGCTAATTATAGGTAATTGGCCTTGATCTTAGGTTAATGTAGGGTAAGTTTCTCATTAGTCCTAGACTCTTAGTGATACTTTCAATACTCGATTCATTTTTAACATGACCTAGGGCTATGATTAGGCTTTAGTCCTTTAGTACAATTGCCATTAGCATCTCATGTAGAAGCAATAAAAAAGTGCTAAATTTTTGAAACAATGAAGCAAAAAAGTGTCAAGAAAAAGTAGCAAAAATGCTACTATACATATGAAAACAAAATCTCTATGTTATGTTGTGTCTATGTGAGGCATAGCGCCTTATTGGCACTTGGCAGGCGAGGGGAATCACCTTGGCTCACTTGTTCAAGGACCTAAACCAATGCCCTGGGCTGATAGTGGTTAGCCATCACCTTGGTAGGCTAGTAGGCTTTTGGAACACCTTCTTGAGGGTTCAAGGAGCCGAGAGTCGCACCTAGACTTGCCTTGGGGTGGTAGCCTTGTGATTGTGCTTTACCTTTTTCAATGAATGAAAAATACAAAACTTCCATGATCTTCAAAAATCTTTGACAATGTACTAATAGATTAGGAGCGTCTTTAAAGCCCATAGACATGATAGGCTTGAATGATTTATTAAGATTGATCACATAGTTTTTAGGCTAGTAGGTTTATGAACTTGCATTAGCCTAGGGTCTTAATTGATTGCTTGTGTTTCATGCATAAAACTGAAATTTTAAGTGGTTTAATCTTCATGATAGTTGAGTGTTTTTTTGCTTTAGGTTGTTTAGTTTTTGACTATGATTCACCTATCTTTTAGAAGCAAAAAATTCACTTTGCATGATTGTTCATTGTACTTCATGTTTTTATTCTTTCTTGGTGGCCTTTGATGCTCATTACTTGCTCTTATGTTTTGCAACTCAACATTTCTTTTATGGACTTGATTTCTACCATGTCACCGTGTTTTGTTTCACCGGCACACGCAGACGTGCGTCAAATTAGAAAGGGGGGAATGTTAGCAGCAGTTAACACATGCTACACCAAATATGCATCAAGTGGGAGATATATTATGGTTGTGCATAGTATTTCCAACTCACTTTGTATAAGTCTTGGTCTCACTTGGAGTTCCAAAATTGTATATGCTAGCCTAGAGAGGACTCAAGCTTAAACCCTAGTAGAAGGTATTGTGGTGAAAGCTTTTAAAAGGAAGCCTTTATGCAAAGAGGCTTCATTCTTGAGTATCCACTCTTGAGGATCCACTTTTGAAAGCTTTCTCTCTCTTGAGTGTTCACTCTATGGCCCAGCCTTGAGCTTAATGCCCATGCTTAAGAGGCTAGTGATAATCATTGTAATTAGAGAAATCTCTTTTTGATTAATTTAACTCCTATTTTTTCATTAGTCTTATCTTCTCTACATTTCATTATGTCATGAAGTAGTATTACACTCTCATTACTCTAGATTTGAAAGAGGTATGTACTTCTTGCTATTAACCACTCCTAATCTTCTACAAGCATTTGATTTGTGATATTTAGCATCACTAATTAGGTTGATCAAGTTGGGTCTTAATCTTGTAATTAGTGTGTGTGCCCTATTGTTTGCTTGTGTGTAGATAGGTTTTATGAAACTCTAGCACCATTCAACTCGTGTGTGTAGCTATTGATGAAGTGCCATGATTGACATGTGTTAATTAGTGTGTTCTTATCATTAGTGTGCTTGGGGTTTCTAGTCTATGGTAAGTCAGACTTCGGTAGACTTGATGTGTGTAGGAGTTGCCAGATTTGTGATTAGAGAATGATTAGAGTCAGTCTTGCCATGGCTAATCTCTACTTGCATTGGAGAGGTGATCTCTTGAATCCTCTATTTCTATTCATTTGATGCTCGTGCTTCCATGCCTAGCCGGGTTGCCGATCCATGGGTTTGGTAATTTTGTGTGGGTTGCCATTAGGCCATGCTACAACGCCTCCCAACATAAGATATGTTGATATTCTATCCCACATGAGGTTACTATAATCTCTTCCAACATATCTACTGGTCTCTTAGCATAACCATCTACAAGTTGTAACTTCATTCTTTTTTTTTCCAGAGTTGTTCTTCCCCATTTCTCCCAATATCTCTTTTGTGGAAATGGCCACTCCCACTCTACTATCAAGTATAGAAATCAGTTTTACCCCTTTATGTTGCATTGGCAAGGTGGTAGTCCCTTCTTCTCCTTTACAGTAATCACCCACCTTGTTTATATCTACTAGTTTTGCCTTTGGTTTGTCTTGTGTCATTTTATCCATTTGATCATCTAAGGGAATGTCTTGATGAGAAACTTTCAATCTCATCTTCTCTAAGTTTTGTCCCCCCTCTCCCCATAGATGTGGTCTAATTTGTAATAACTCAAAGAGAGTTATTTTGCATTGTATAGGAGTTGACAATAGTTCATGCAGGCTCTTAGTTTCCATCATCTTTGGAATTGACTTCCATCCCAAGGAAACTACTCTAACCTCCAATTCTGTTATGTGCTCTACTATGTTAGACAATAAAGTCTTCAACATTTTTTATTTACTCTCCATAGATGCTTCCATTCTTGCATCATCATATAGAGATTGTATGTCTCTTGGGTGGAGCTCATGATCCATGTTTATCTCAATGATAGGTGCAGACTTCAAATTTGCACTACTATCCTTCTTATTTCTTATCATTTCCCATAAGGTTTATGGCCAAGGTTCCTCCACTTCAGTAATCGGTATCATCACTTGTGACTTTAGTTGTCTATGGTATTAGCCACTACCCTGTTTTCCACAATGGTGGTTCAGTCTCTAGTATCATTTGATCACACATTTTGTTCTCTTTGTGCTCAATTTTCTCATCCCTTTTACGGATTAATACTTCCTATCTAAGGATGTTTTGTTTCTTTGGTTCCATTAGAGCTTGAGTTGTCTCTATGTGCCTTTTGCACATTTCAAGTCTGTGTTTCTCAATCTTCAAATGTGAATATGTCAACCATCTCTATTCTTGCGTTTCAATGATTTTTAGCCTAGCCTCATAAGGGTGTAATAAATTCTCTAAGAATTCTATAACTTTATCTACCAGGACTTAAACTCTTGATGATGTCTTGGATGACATCGCTCCTTCTCTTTGTTCCTTGTTTTCCTTTTCTTGTTTTTGTTGCTCTTTGGTTTGTTGTAGCTCAATTTCTAAGGTGGTTTTCTCTTTCAACCTTTTTGCTTTCATTTTCTCTTATTTAGCTTTCCATGATTCCTTTGAGTCCTCACTTATAAACTCTCAGTTTTTGTTTGAACATGTAGTTTATTATCCTCCTCAATAGGTTTACTTTTGGAAGCTTCTTGAGCGTGAGCTCTAGTCACCGCATTTAAGGGAATTGTAGGCTCAGTTTCCAATCCACACGAGAATAGGAATTAGGAAGGAAATGGGGTCTAGGAGGGACTTTTAAATTTCCACAAGATTACAAAAAGGATTAGGAAATGTACTATTATAAGGTTGACGTGTGTCCCAAAATGGTGGGTATGGCAGATGGTTTAAAATATTCCAAGATAAGTTTTTCTTGGAGACATATGGACGTCCATTTTATTTATGGAGTGGAGAAACCACTAGTTGTTTGAAGGGCCATCATAGCTTTATTAAAGTGAGTTTGAATGTAGTTCAAATTTAGCCATTGGATGGTGGTGTTAGGTATAGAGCCTGATTTACCCTTGTAATTTTCTGTGGTAAAAGCACACATTTGTAAGGCCCTCATTATGAGGAGAAGCCATCGTCCGTGAAGGAAAATCACTCACCGGAAACCAAAATTTTCACGGACAAGAATCAGGGACAACTTTAAAGGCCTCGGGGACGGAGGCCCCCGATACTTTTTTTTTTCTCCGGAATATTCTTTTTCGTCGGAATATTATGGCCAGACGGCGGCCGGAAAGTGGTCGAAAAACAACCGGTCGGTTGGCCGGTGGCCGGTAGTCAATGGCCGATGGCCGGAAGTCAATGGCAGGTGGCCGGTGGCCGAATTCAATGGCCAGTGGTCGAATTCAAAAGCGGACTTGTCTTCTCAAGGGTGGCCACACATGGGCGGATTGGAGGGTCCGATTTGGACTTATTCGCACAAGGGCGGTTACACATGGTTGTCTCTCATAAGAGAGGGCAGCCCTTTTGGCCTATAAAAGGAGGCCATTTCTACACACATTTCATAGTGTGAAGTTGATGCAACAAGGTGAGTGTGAGGTGGTGAGAGTGAAGCAAGGCGGGAGCTCCATTAAGGGTATAATCCCTTTGTAAACTACTTCTTGTTTTGAAGTACTAAAGCCATTGAGTGGATGCTTTCCCATGGACGTAGCCCACATTGGGTGAACCACGTATATCATGTGTACTCTCTCTCTCTCTCTACTCTATAATCTCGTGTATATAAATCTGTCTCTCTCCATTAAGTAATCTACTCAATTATCTATTTAGCTACGTCTTATTTCCTAACAACTGGTATCAGAGCAAGGTTTGCTCGTAGCTAAATTTTCTCAAGGAAAGGATTCCTTGAATTGAGTGGGAGTTATGGCGGAGGAAGGGAAGCTCAAGATTGAGAAGTTCAACGGCAAAAACTACCAACATTGGAAGATGCAGATTGAAGACTATCTCTACTAGAAGGACCTCTATTTTCCACTAGGCGGTCTTGCGAAGAAGCCCGCAACAATGGCAGATGAAGCATGGATTGTCCTTGATCGAAAGGCATTGGGAACAATCCGGTTAAGCTTGGCGTCAACGGTGGCCTTCAATGTTTTGGAGATGAAGACCATGGAGGACTTGATGAAGTCACTTGACGACTTCTATGAGAAACCATCGGCATCCAATAAGGTATTTCTTATGAAGCGCTTGTTCAATCTAAAGATGGCAGAGAATGGTTCAGTTGCAGAACACCTAAATGACTTTAACACAAACATAAGTCAACTTCGATCAGTGAAAATCAATTTCGATGACGAAGTGCGAGCTCTCCTTATACTATCATCTCTACCGGATAGTTGGGATAGCCTTGTGATGGCTCTAAGTAATTCTATCTCTGGCACAAATACTCTTAAGTTTGATGATGTTGTGGGTGTTCTCCTAAGCGAGGAAATGCGAAGGAGAAGCGCAGGAGAATCATCAAGTGCTGCACTATCAGTGGAAACAAGAGGAAGGCTTAAGGAGAGGTTCAAAAACCAAAAGGGTCGTGATCGCTCAAGGCGGAGCAAGTCACGCACAAAGTCAGTTCTTGAATGTTGGAACTGTGGCAAGAAGGGCCACGTCAAGAAGGATTGCTGGTCCAAGAAGAAGAAGGAGACAGAGTCTCAAGACAACAAGCCAACATCGGAGGCCAATGTGGCAGGTAAAGTAGAGCAAGATGTTCTAATTCTCTCATTAGACAATGTGTCTAATTCCTGGATAGTAGATTCCGGGGCTTCATTCCATGCGACACCACACAAGCAACATTTCCAAGACTACACCAAAGGTAATTTTGGGTATGTATACTTGGGAGATGATGAAGCTTGTGAGATTGTCGGCAAAGGTACAGTTTCTGTCAAAAATACTAATGGAAATGAATGGAAGCTTAAAGATGTTAGGCATGTTCCTTCTCTTCGCAAAAATTTGATCTCTACAGGACAATTGGACGATGAAGGTCACAACATTGCATTCGGAAACAAACGGTGGAAGATCTCAAAGGGATCTTTGGTGGTTTCCAAGGGTGAAAAAGTCGGTACACTTTACTTGTGTACTGTTAGCACGCAACCTTCAGCTTGTGCAGCAACTACAGAAGTTGACAGTGCGGTGTGGCACTACCGACTTGGGCATATGAGTGCCAAAGGAATGCAAATCCTTCAAACAAAGAAGCTTCTACCAGGTTTGAAAGAAGTGGACTTAGAGTTCTGTGAAGATTGTGTTTATGGTAAACAAAAGAGGGTAAAATTTCAAAAATCAGAAAATGAAAGAAAAAATAAAAAAACTTGAGTTGGTTCATTCTGATGTTTGGGGTCCTGCAAGTACACCATCGCTTGGTGGCTCATTGTACTATGTAACATTCATAGACGATGCGACTAGAAAAACATGGGTTTATGTCATGAAGAATAAATCCGATGTATTTTCCATATTTCAAAGGTGGAAAGCCTTTGTGCAGAATGAAACAGGTACCAAGGTTAAATGCCTCAAATCCGACAATGGAGGCGAATATTGCAGCCAAGATTTTGAAAGCTTTTGTGCTAGCAATGGCATTCGGAGGCAAAGGACAACCCCAAGGACACCTCAACAAAATGGGATTTCGGAAAGGATGAACAGGACAATCATGGAACGAGCACGAAGCATGCGGCTACATGCAGGCCTACCGCTTGAGCTTTGGGCGGAAGCTGTAAGTACGTCTGTGTACTTAATCAATCGGTCACCCTCAACAGCATTGGATGGGGGAGTTCCAGAAGAGGCATGGACAGGTAAACCGGTGAATTATGCATTTCTCAAAGTGTTTGGGTGTGAGTCTTTCATGCACATAGATAGAAGCCTAAGATCAAAGTCCAAAAAGTGTTTCTTCATTGGCTATGGAGAAGGAGACTTTGGGTATCGCCTATGGAATCCTGAAGATGGTAAAATCTTAAGGAGTAGGGATGTAATTTTTAACGAACAAAATATGTACAAAGATTACTTGGAAAGAAAACAAACAAAAGAAATAGGTGATGAGTACATGGAGCTTGAGGACGGTGAAGACTCAAGGACTGCAAACGGTGACAATGTGCAACAACGTCAACCAAATGAGGAGCCTCAACCTATTCCCCGAAGATGTACAAGAGCAAGTAGACCTCCAGAAAGGTTTGTTCCTTCGTTCAACCATCTCTTGATCTCAGATTCTGGAGAGCCGGAATCATATGAAGAAGCTATGCAACATGAATCCAAAGAAGAATGGACGAAGAGCATGCAAGTGGAGATGGACTCACTACATCGCAACCAAACATGGGAGTTGATTGATTTGCCTAAAGGTAAGCGGACACTTCAAAACAAATGGGTGTACAAGCTAAAGGAAGAAGAAGGTGGGAAGAAAAGGTACAAGTCTAAGCTTGTGGTAAAAGGTTTTTCTCAAAAGAAAGGTATTGACTTCAATGAAATATTTTCTCCTGTTGTAAAAATGAACTCAATTAGGCTTGTCTTAAGCCTTGTGGCTGCTCATGATCTAAATCTCGAGCAAATGGATGTAAATACGGCATTCCCTCACGGTGACTTAGAGGAGGAAATCTACATGCTTCAACCAAAGGGGTATGAAGTAAAAGGTAAGGAGAAAATGGTTTGCAGATTAAAGAAGAGCTTGTATGGTTTAAAGCAAGCATCAAGACAATGGTACTTGAAGTTTGATCGATGGATGTTGGATCATGGATTCACAAGATGCAACTCGGATCACTACGTCTACACGGAGAATTTGGGAGATGGGAAATCCATCATCCTAATGTTGTATGTTGATGACATGTTGATTGCAAGTGCTAACATGCAGGACATCAAAGACCTAAAAGAGGAGATGTCCAAATCTTTTTCAATGAAAGATTTAGGTGCTGCAAAGAGGATACTTGGTATGAAAATATCAAGGGACAGGACGAAGAAGACAATAAAGCTATCTCAAGAAGATTACATCAAGAAGGTACTAGAAAGGTTTGCAATGCAAAATGCAAAACCAGTTTCTACACCTTTGGCTGGTCATTTTAAACTAACGAAGGATATGTGTCCAAAGACACAAGAGGAGATAGCCTATATGTCTAAAGTTCCATATGCTGCAGCGGTAGGTTCTCTAATGTATGCTATGGTCTGGACAAGGCCAGACATTGCACATGCAATGGGAGTTGTGAGTAGGTTCATGGACAACCCAGGTAAAGAGCATTGGCAAGCTGTGAAGTGGATAGTTAGGTATCTAAAAGCGACAACAACAAATGCTTTGTATTTTGGAGGAACTGATATTTTTCTAGAAGGGTATGCTGATGCAGATATGGCAAGTGACAAAGATACTCGAAGGAGCACTACTGGCTATGTGTTCACGGTTGGAGGCACAGCAGTAAGCTGGGCTTCAAAGCTGCAGAAAGTGGTTTCACTTTCTACCACGGAAGCAGAGTATGTAGCAATGACGGAGGCAAGCAAAGAAATTATGTGGCTTCACAGATTCTTAGAAGAGCTTGGATTCAAACAAGACAATTGTATCTTATACAGTGATAGCCAAAGCGCTATCCATCTTACGAAGAACTCAGCCTTTCATTCAAGGACAAAGCACATTGAGGTGAGATATCACTTCATACGCACTCTTTTGGAAGAGGGACAACTAAAGCTAGGAAAGGTGCATACAAGTGAAAATCCTGCAGACATGTTTACAAAGGTGGTCAACAAGGAGAAGTTGAGCTTTTGCTCATCTTCAATCGGAATTCAAGGATAAGAAGCCAAAATGGAAAGCAGTCGCAGGTTTTGTTTGGAGATCAGTCTCCAAGTGGGAGATTGTTAGGTATGGAGCCTGATTTACCCTTGTAATTTTCTGTGGTAAAAGCGCACATTTGTAAGGCCCCCATTATGAGAAGAAGCCATCGTGCGTGAAGGAAAATCACTCACCGGAAACCAAAATTTTCACGGACAAGAATCAAGGGCAACTTTAAAGGCCTCGGGGACGGAGGCCCCAAAGACTTTTTTTTTTCTCCGGAATATTCTTTTTTCGCCGGAATATTATGGCCAGACGGCGGCCGGAAAGTGGTCGAAAAACAACCGGTCGGTTGGCCGGTGGCCGGTAGTCAATGGCCGATGGCCGGAAGTCAATGGCCGGTGGCCGAATTCAAAAGCGGACTTGTCTTCTCAAGGACGGCCACACATGGGCGGATTGGAGGGTCCGATTTGGACTTATTCGCACAAGGGCGGCTACACATGGTTGTCTCTCATAAGAGAGGGCAGCCCTTTTGGCCTATAAAAGGAGGTCATTTCTACACACATTTCATAGTGTGAAGTTGATGCAACAAGGTGAGTGTGAGGTGGTGAGAGTGAAGCAAGGCGGGAGCTCCATTAAGGGTATAATCCCTTTGTAAACTACTTCTTGTTTTGAAGTACTAAAGCCATTGAGTGGCTGCTTTCCCATGGACGTAGCCCACATTGGGTGAACCACGTATATCGTGTGTACTCTCTCTCTCTCTCTCTCTCTCTACTCTATAATCTCGTGTATATAAATCTGTCTCTCTCCATTAAGTAATCTACTCAATTATCTATTTATCTACGTCTTATTTCCTAACAGGTGGTGGGATCAAGGGTTGAGGTCCAAGATCCACAATCCAAGAGAGGGGACAATATGCACGCTTCGATCTCTATTAGATCAAGGGCCCTTGTGAAAAGGCACTTTTCTCTTGAAGGGGTGATTCCTAGCCCTTAGATCTTTGCCTAGATCAAGGGCCCTCGATCAAAAGCACCCTCCCACATGCCCCCACTTGCTTCAAGATTCCCCCAACAACTATATGTTTTGAAAAAACCCATCATGGCTTGTTATTATTCCCCTCCACTTTTCAATGTAATGATTGATGTCCCCCTCAACTTTCCACATCTTGTGCAGCTCTCAAGAATATCTTCCAAGAGTCCTAATTTAAAAATACATTCCACTTGAATCTTTTAAAAGGGAAACCACCCTTTTTGAATATTCTAAGTTTAAAACCACTCAAATTGCAGTATTGACTTGTAGAAAGCCATGGAAAGGCCCTTATTTTTCTTTTTATTCTCACCTCTTATTTTGAAAGAGGGATTTTAAATTATTATTAAGAAAAAATTATCCATTCCTTAAACTACCAAATAAAGAGGCCCTCGTAGACCCCATTCTCTTCCTAATGAAAAATCCCAATAACATTCATCGTCGCTTTTCCTTTGTTATCAAGATTTTTTGGACATTCTTGAATAATATGATTGATTGCATATTTTTCACAATATCCAAAAATCTTTACATGCTCACCCGTGTGCAGACAACGTATTACCCAATGATCACCTCCACATTCATAGTACTAACCTACCTACTGGGGGCCTTGTGGAGTGTCCATTGGTTGTCTTGACCTAGAAGGATAACCCCCAAGTTTATAGTTGGTTAGCTATAAACATGAGTGTGCTCTTGTCCATCATATCACAAGTTTTGTTTGGTTGTGTAACATATGATGGACGTTCTATACTAATCCAAGAAGAATGACCTTCATCAACATGTGCATTGTTGGAATTAGGGTTGCAGGAAAACACACACATCTGGGAGAAGACGAAGGAAGCTCAAGGCACACAACAAAGTTTGTATTAATCAGTGTGCAATGGAAAGATAGAGAGCCCTAGAATGATGGGCATACATACAATGCATGGGGGCAAAAACCTCCTAGTGAGGGAAAAATGCCCCGACAGTCCTAAGTGATGTGTGTTCACACACATCACTACCACATGTATATGGTAACAAACCCCCCCAAGCAGTTGTGGTGAATGCGAGCTGGCACATAGAGTAAAGGGAAGTGCCATGCTCTAAGGACATGATCAGTCCTTAAAGGGGAGTAAGCCCAAAGCTTTTTGGAAAGCTTTGAAATTCTCATGAGACAAAAGATATGCAAGGTTGTCGTGTGTTGACACATAATCCAGGTTGATCTCTCCTGTTGAGAGCCTCTCCTTGACATAGTGGTAACGCACCTCAATGTGCTTTGTGCAAGCATGGAAAATTGGGTTCCTCACACAATTGCCAATGTGCTATGACTGTCAGTGTAGATAGTGCTGGCAATATCCTATCCAACACCCAAATCAGCCACAAGGTGTCTGAGCCATTTACACTCAATTGTAGCTATGAAGACTACCCAATACTCAGCCTCACAACTAGAAGTGGCCACAGTAGGTTGCTTCTTGCTCAACCATGAGATACATGAACTTTCGAGCATGAAACAAAAACCACTCATGGACACTCATGTGTCAAAACAACCAGCCCAATTTGAGATCAAAATAGCATGTAAATCTGGAGGAAATGATCTCCCCTTGGGATAAAACAAACCAAGATGTAAAGTGCCACTCAAGTAGCAAAAAATCCTATTAACATCTTGCCAGCGCTTAGACCTTGGGGTATGCATAAATTTGCTGACCCATGAGACTGCAAACTGAATATCCGGCCTCGTGTTGCATACATAAATAAGGCATCCAACAACAATTTGGTCAAGAGTGACATCGGCAAGATCACCAGCATCATGAAGACTCAATTTCAAACTTGTTTCCACAAGAGTGGCAATAGGTTTGCAATCCTTGAGTCCAAAATTAGATAGAAATGTCTCAATGTAACTTGTCTGACACAAGGCAATTCCACCATCACATTACTTGAACTGTATACCAAGTAATGATGCAGCAATTCCAAATCTTTCAGGTTGAAAGTAGCATTCAAATCAGCCTTAAATTCAGCAATATGTCTCTTATTTGGTCTAGTGATTAGCCAATCATCTACATAGAGAACCACAATGATAAGTACATCACCCTCACTCTTTACATACAATGTGCTTTCTGTTGGACTGTTACGAAAGCCTCGTTTGACCAAATGAATGTCAGCCTACTCATACCAAGCACAAGGAGATTTCTTCAAGACATACAAAGCTTTCTTACATCTTCACACTTTATCCTCTTGTCCTTTCTTGACAAAACCGCAAGGCTACGTTACATAAACATCCTCAAATATGTCACCATTCAAGAAATCAATAACAATGTTTTATTGATCTACGTCCCAACCAAAATGAGCTGCCAATGCACATAGAAAATTCACAATAGTCGTACAACAAGTGGGAGCAAAAGTCTGTTCATAATCTATGCCTTTCTGTTGTGCATAACATTTTGCAACAAGGCAAACCTTATAGCAATCAATCTCACCATCCGGCTTGCGTTTCAACTTGTAAACCCACTTTGTACCAATGGACTTTTTTTCAGGAGGCAAATCGCATAAAGTCCATGTGCCATTTTCTATAAATGCATCATATTTGATTGCATAGCAACCATCCAATTTTTGAATTTTGTGCTTCATCAAAAGACAGAGGTTCCTCAACATCATGTAAGCTAGACACAACCAAAGCATAACAATTTGATGCATAAGATGCATGGCGAGAACATGAACGAGTACGACTAGTATGCATAGTATACGCACAGTATGCACCATCCATTTAGGCATACCTCTAGCTTGCTCATTCTCAACCCTTTCCTCATCAAGTACACCATGTACTTTTGCATCAGTAATAGGCTGATCTATAAAATTTTCAGAAACCCCCATTGGCTCTACATTTTCCTCATTGGAATTTACGTTCGAGCCCACCACTGAAAAGAGGCAACAAAGTGTCATAAATGTCTTGTGAGCTTACATTACTCTCTCTAGTACATGACAGCAAGGGTTGAACCGAATCTTCCACAAACAAAACATCTCGTGAGATCAAGATATGCTTTGTTCACAGATGATACAACTTGTAACCTTTTCTTTCAGCACTATAACCAACAAAAATACATTTGATAGCCTTATCATCCAATTTTCTGCCCTGTGTTTGTGGCACCAAAGCATATGCCAAACCAAAAACATGCATGTGCTCAATAGTTCCAAACACCCTTCGACACAAGAACATGTTTCATCATATAAGCCCAATAGGGTAATTGTCCCCCTTTAATCTGTCCTTAGGAGTAAACATCTTGAACATATATGTGTTGTTGTCAGCCATGGTTTAATGTGAAAATTGCCCAAAAAGAGGAGAAGTAAAGTGATAACAACACGTGTTATATAGCACAAATCGTAGAAGACCGTAGGGACCTGTTATGCAAAAAACGGCACTGACAAAATTTCTACACAAAATGACAAAATAGCATGCACAGTACTGGCTATAGTGGAAACAGAGGCTGAAATGATCTCCAATAAAAAATCTGACCAGAATGAGCTCTTCAAGCCCACCCAGAATATTTTTTGTTCTGCAAATTCTCCCCAAAGCTCACAAAAATTGGAGAAAGTGAGCAGGCGTGTGCTGGAGCTGCTGATGACTAAGCCCGACAGGACACAACCTTCTCTAATAACTATTGTTGAAACTAGGGCTGCTAGAAAACACACACAGGTGGAGAAGACAAAGGAAGCTCAAGGCACACAACAAAGTGTGTATTAGTTAGTGTGCAATGGAAAGATAGAGAGCCCTAGAATGATGGGCATATATACAATGCACATGGAGAAAACCTCCTAGTGAGGGAAAAAATGCGCCGGTGGTCCTAAGTATATTCACACATATCACTACCACATGTATATGGTAACATGTATTACTCTTGGGTTCTCTCTCAAAAGATCCAATTGGATCTTCGTAGTATGAAGTTGATGGTTGCATTCTCTCATTTATAAGTGTTCTCACAGGCTATGTGTATCTTAAAGTTTCTTTGTTGTTTTGAGATTAAGGAGGTTTTTGACCCAGCACTAATTGAGGCTTGTCTCCCCCTTAGACCGTTGCATTGTTTGGGCCTATTTGGTATCTTGATGGTGGTGGAAAAGATTTCACTCCTGGAGTTCCATATGGCCTTTGCCTCATCTAATATTGTTAAACACTCACTCATTTTGTGGTTGGTCCATTTCTATTCAATAGCACACCACTTCAAAATATATTGTGCATTTACTGCTGCTAATGGTCTTAGCTGAGTGTAAATATACCATGGGGTGGGATGATCCCCTCCACACATGTCACATCTCCTCATTGGGTGTGGTTGTACATTTGGATTTTATCTATAGATTTGGCTCATCCTCCTTACCACTTATTTAGCCAATTGGCATGGTAGGAGTTTGAACATTTAGCTTTGTTGTGGATTCACTTCTAGTAGAAGAGGCTCTACTACTCACATTTTTTGCATCTTTAGTCACCTCTCTATATGCCTTACAATTGTCAACTAGATATAAAGCTTCTCTAATGACTTTCTCAAACATTGTGCATACTTTCAAATGCTTGTCCTTCTTGAGATTTTCATTCCTCAAGCCCTCTATAAATAGAACTAATAGCCTCTCATCTCGTGGTAACTCTCTCACAAGACACCTCTCTTTATAATGTTTGAAGCAAAACAAAGCTTACTTCACTTCCTCGTTCTGTTTTTGCTTGAAAGAATAGATTTGGGACATGGTATTATGTTTGATTACCCTTTTTGAGAATTTCTCTGCAAATTCACACAAAAGTTGCTCTATGTTTGGAAAATCTCTTCTATTCAAAGATTGGAACCATGTAAATGCACAACTAAGTTAGTCCAATACTTCATACTATGTGTGTGAAAATCCACAACTTTTTCAACTCTCAAAACTTGTTTGAAGAGTGAGACATGAGCATACAAATCTCCCAATCCATTACACTTTATGGAAACACATTTAGCTACCTATGCTGGTCTCATTTGTTGTGTTTCTATAGCCATTCTCACTACTTGTGGCTCTCCTGCTAGGACATCTCTAGCATCATAAAGCCCACTAGGAACTCTAGTTGAAGCTCTTTCTTTGACTCTCTCCTTGATACGCACATCTCTTGCTTCTGTCAAGGTAATCAAATCTATCATCTTATATATCATTGCCCCTATGTGTAGTCTTTGGAACCATAGAACCCAAGGATCCCCACTGTCTTAGCACTAAAAACTACTTTTGGCTCATTAAATTGGCAATTCTTGATCTCTCTCAACTCAATATTCTAGTTTCAGGTGTGGTATCCAATATAGTATGGTTGATTACACTAGGAGTGATATAATATTGGTGGAGTGGGCCTCCAAAATATGTATATCTCTCAAGTTCTCTCCGGTCTATTGTCGTTGAGAACCTATGTCCATACTGATCAAGCATGTTCAAATGGGTATCTCTCCCTTCAGTGTATGCAAAAAACATACAATATTTTGTGCTATGACAACTCTGCTATGTAGGTTTCATCACATTTGTAATAGTTCATTTGTTCACCATTATCCTACTTGTATAGCCCTAGGTGGATATTGTACATGTTGACTCGTTTTGCTTCATTCACATGCCTTTTTTTGGCATTTGGCGTATCCAACTTTGGTGGGTCATCTTCTAGCTCTACGTCAACTTTATCCTTTGTGCATGCCGTTCCCCATTTGTCCACAATATAGGAATTTTGCACAAATAAATACATTGTTCCCTCATCGTCAAAGTATCGATCATCACCACTATAGTCAATAGGCACTATGTTCTTTAACTCACTAGGCATTTCCTATAATTTTATGGTATAGTGATTCATACCATCTTTGTAGATCTTTGCACTTTGGTTATTTTTGAATTGATATTTTAAGTGCAACAATTTCATTTTGGATGTTGGTTGGGATGGTCTTGCTCCCATTTTAGATCCCTCCTGAAAACTCACCTCTTGAATCCCTCAGTCATGTAGGTATAAGATCTCTTTGATGATGTATTAGACGTGCTTTCCTCAATGATCGGCTCTAAGGAGCCAATGGTCCCTGATTCACACTCTCTTTCATCGAAATGTTTCTCACGAGGTCTCCTATGATTGAGTTACTAATCATGTAAAATCAGTCTCAAATACGTCAAGAATTAATCACCCATGCAAAACAGTTACCTCTTTGATCATTTCCAAATCTCCAACTCAGAATCACCTCAATCTGTAGTGCTCTAATCTTCACAATTTGCACAATAAACACTACATGGCTACTGTGAGGTTATAGCCATTCTGTTAGTCCAAAATTCTTGAATTGATCAAACCACCGCGCGTTTTGCACAAAACCTGTCTTAGTTTTTTTTTTTTTTAAATGATTTCCGAATTCAATTTTGAAAAGACCTTTGTACTCATTATGACTATATTTAGCTATGCTATCACTCTCAATTCAACCTGTGATAAGGTAACATGGATCGTGATCCATGTATCTTAGAAACCAAATATGATGAAACTTTATCCATGGCTTGCCCTTGGTACCTTGATACCTTATATATTCTTTTTGTGTGAGTGGACTAGTTTAGGTCAGGTAAAAGGAAAACCGTAAGTCTAGCTTGCAGTTTTTTATCATGAACTATTTTTAGCCCCTTTGGTCTACTTTTGAATCCTTTTTGAAATTTTGTTTTGGGAAGTATGTTTTTACCTTAGATGGGGCACATGGATCGATCCATGTTT